>NC_064598.1:60425471-61052346 GCF_943734845.2 Anopheles funestus
TGCTCAATCTTCTGGATCTGCAGTTCCAGGTCCTCGGCGTCCTTCTTCTGGCTGGCAATTTCCTGCTCCAACTTCTTCTTGGTCTGGAAGAGCTGGTTGCGGGCATCCTCTTCCTGGGCCAGGCGCTCCTGGGTGTCCTGTTGGCCGATACATTGGTGCGTGAAATAACATTGTTTCATTAGTTAGTATATGCAACTAATGCACCAGCATCAAGGGCGAATGGGCGACACCAACATCCCGTCAGGAGTATCACTATCCACCTTCACCCTAGCAATAAAATACTTACGCGCAGCTGGTTCTCCAGGTCGTTCTTCTGGGCGGTCAACTTGGCGGCCTTCTCCTGGTATTCCTGGAGGGCTCCCTTTTCACCGGACAGCGAATCCAACAGAGCGGTCTTCTCAGCCAACAGCTTGCTGTTGAGAGCTTCCAGCTCCTTGCGCATCTTCTCTTCCTTCTCATAGGCTTCCTGAGCCTTCTGGGCCTTCTCTTCTAGTTTCTGTAATTTGGAATCGGATGTGTGCTCTTTCACTGCGCTGCCTCTTCGCTTAGGAGTTGCAGGTACTGGGACAGTTGCACTGTCACCAACGGTTGCTGGAATCGTTGCGTTTGTCGTTGCAGGAAGCGATGGTGGTTGTGGTTGTTTTGCATCCGATTCGGAAGTCGGAGCAGCGGAAAAATTAAAGCTAGGCATTGTAAAGGTAACCTCTACATCGGGTTCGATTGGCTGTTCCATCGTTTAATACTCGCTGGATGCACTTGCGTTCGTTTTTAAGGTTCTAGAATTGCTAAATGCTAGCAAAGGTTGCACTATATGCTGCAGCAACCGTGCAGTATTCACTTGCCAATATAATAAATGCAAACTAATACACTTTCTTCAATACTACAATACACCTATGGGTGTCTCACAATGCATTCAGTAATGCTTGCAAATACTGCACATCAATGATTTCTTATCTAACCAATGGCACCATAGGCACTAATCTAAACTATCACCCAAAGCACTAAGCCTGGATCACTAAAATTCACACTCGCTTCGTTGGACCGTTCTAAAGCTCAGGTAGAGGTCCGCGCACTGTCCCACAATCGACTGGAGCCGGGATGGAAATGATCAGACAGCTCCAGCTCCCTAGGTGTGGTAAGTGATCATCATCATCATCAGCTCATCCCACCTTCGCACCCAACACACTCATGCGCATTCCGATTGACACGCATATGACATTCGCAATTCGCGTTCGTGTGCATGCGCGTGGAGAGCAATCTGCACTCCATTTCCTACGGTTGAGTAATAATTTTTCGAATTTTCCAGCAACGCCTACACACTTACGGGTGGCTGTTGCGTGTGGCGGGACCAAAACGCATTAAAAACACGTTTTATAGCATCCCCACGAACGAACGAAAATAGCACAAACACGATGTCCGATCCACTTTGAAACGGAAGGAGGGATGCGATTGAATAAATAATCTTGGATACCTTTCCGCTCGTTCCTGGTGGGAAAAAATGTTGCAGCAAAAAAGTAGCTTAACGTGGCTAGCTACCGTAACAGAACCGGGTGGCCTTGTTTTCCATCATTAGCACTCAAATTATACTCTCATCCAACACGCTACCAAAATGAAGGTGGAGGAATGTGAAACACATTACTTCCTGCCCTGTTCTGCCCTTTACAACCAGCTGTATTTTTGGAATCAAACGGATGGAACGGATCTGGTTGGAAAAGATCGAATTCTTAAATTTAGAACTCATTCCCACACCTTCCCGACACATGTTGCAGAAGGTCTGTCACATGAGTCACAATGGTCGAAATCATACCAGCGGTATTTACCGGTAGGTGGAGGTGGAAGATTTCATCATATTATTCACGCCAGGTGAAAAAGTGTGTCTCTGCTTGGGAAATAGGAGATCACAGGTCATCTACATCATCAGTGCGGCATTAAATATGACCGGTGACAGGTGTACGCAATCGTCAATCAACCAACATCACCTCCCTAAACAACGCCAACAGTTCCTGTGTAGCCGATGGTGACGCAAGTAGTTAACCAGCACGACGACGCTCCGGCGTGTAGTAAAAGCCTAAAAATACTCACAGCAATCTGGTCCTCAACACGGGAAACGTTAAGCAGAGGCTTGACCTTCTGCCACAACTTCCACCAGGCCCAGGTACGCAGCTTCAGGTACTTGCGCAGATTGCGCTGGACGATCTCCAGGGAGACGCGCTGTTCCTGCATCTTCTTGAACTCCTTACGCGACAGGTAACCACGGCACCAGGCCTGCATCCAGGACATGATCTTGCTGAGACGTTCATCACGGAACTCCTCCATCTGACCCAGGACACCGGCACGGAAGAAGACCTGTTTTTCAGCAGCACAAAGTTTAGGAGGAACCACAACAGCGGTACAACAGTGCCGTGTGGAAAAAGAGATACAACCGGTTAGAAGCGAATCGTCGTCTGCGTCACATTTTCATTGATGGGGATTTCGATGGAACGGGTGAATCGGTGAAACAGAGTAATATGAAGGACACGACACACACACACATGTAGATATGATACACATAAAACACATATTTATATGAGTTGGCTAACGATACAGTATGAAGCAAATAGAGAGATGAAAGAATTAGCAATTCAACGTTATGAGGTTTTATTAGCATTCGAAAGGAACATTCTGGTAAGTGTGAAGGAAAATGGAGAATTTATTACTGTCAGATTTTGCTGAACCATTCCACTAGCAAGTGGTGGAGCGGTTCTAGTGAGTCAGTGCTATTTGCAGTCAAATGACGAAGATTATTTTTAAAAGTTCACACGCAAAACTTTCACGTGTATGTGAGCAGGGTGTGGCAGTAGTTTGCATGCCTCTTTAGCTTGGTAATGTATTTTTTATGTTTTGAAAAGGCAAAGAAAATATAAATATTAGCGAGTGTCGGTGAGCAACATGCTAGTTTGGGAAAAATTGTACACGCTCGGTGCACATGATGGTGCACATGATAGACCAGCCAGCTATACCTTGGTCTTGCCCATGCGGAACTGTTCTTCCGGCAGTTGTATGTGGGTGAGTACGATCTGAGTCACTTTCTCTGGCGAGCAAGGCTCTTTGATGAGTTGTGGGCACAGAATTTTGTATCTGCGTTTCAACGGGATCGTGTAGTGGTTGGTTGGTGGTGGTGGTGGTGGTGGAAGTTGTGGTGTGAAGAGATAAAAAATATATCGTGCAATAATAAATGTGTTTGGTGGTAATACAGATTGTGGAACGCATGTGGAACATATATTACAGAGGAACGCATCGAGATAACTGACTGTAGGAGGTTTCGAATCAAAAACAAACGGAGTCACCGCATCCGGTCAGCCTTGCAAGTGGATATGCGATAGTTCCGGATGATTTCGATCCGAGTTCGATACATTCGTGCTGGGTTTGTAAAGGTTCACGGTCTTGTTCGTGTAAACTTTAGCCAGAACTATGGGATCACTACTTTGTACAATCGGAAGTCCATCTACTGATTCGACTACTACTATTACTACTTATTCGCTCCGCTAATACTACTAGCACTACCATGGTTGGCGCGATACTATTCACAAGAGTTTAAATGCCAATTTTCTACTAAATGCCAATTTGCATAAAATTTAAAACGTTTACTAAGTTGAATGTTCATGCCTTGGTATTTCCCAAACGGTACTGATCGGAATTCAGCCCAACGGCTTCGATGATCAATTGAGCAATTTTGCGACCCTCTTTTTCCACGTCCATACCTTCGACGGCTTTAGGATTCAGGATTTTGTAGCTATTGGCGGAGTTTTAGTTGTATGAGCAAATTTTGTTCGAATTGTTGGTCATTTTGTTGGCACAATTCGATATGGAATCATTGGTAGATGTACGTATATTGAAAAAGAGAAGAAACAGATACCAATTCATTTGGCTGTGATTAGAATTTTTCGATCATTCCAGGTTACAGTCGATTGTACATAAGCTAGTAGAGAAGATATCCAATCACAGGGATGTGAAACAACACAGACAGAGATAAAGAGAAAGAGAGAAAGAGATAGAGAGTGGGTGGGGGCGGGGAACAGTGGATAGTGGCTGTGTGAGAGAAGGTGAACTTCTGCAACGAGATACATCACTGGGTTATTGCAGAGTCAACCAAAGCTAAATCAGGATCCCTAATGAACAGTAGAGGGATTGGTGTTGGTTTTGAGCATTGGAGTAGTAACACAACGTTCGCCTATACGTCAGAACCTTGATCGCTCATTGTCGGTTCCATAACGTGCAGACAACCCGGCTAGGTGTACATGAAAGCAAATATGGAGGGAGGCTTGATCGAACGATCAGCTCTCGGGTTCAGGCAATATCAAACAATAGCACAATACACTAGATGGCAGAGAAATGATTTAGAGTATAAAACTGTATAAAGAGTATCTGGGGTCATGCCTTTGTGTTTCCGAGACGATACAATTCACTGTCGAGACCGGCCGCATCCATGATGACTTGGGCAGTTTTCTTCAAGTCTTTCTCGGCCTCGACTCCCTTAGGATTAAGGATCATGTACCTATTCGTGCGGTATTGTTCATGATGTTTGGACGAAGGGGTTTTGTAATTGTATTTGGATCGAATGCGTGCAGGTGACGATTGAAACACATAGTTTGGAGGAACAGGAAAAATAAAAAAGAAACGGACAAAAACGGTATGAATACATGGTTGTAACGGCACATATGAACGAATTGTCGACAGGGTTTGGTCCTCGTTTGTTTTGCAAAGTGGATACTGTCGCTGGTGCTTGGAAGGACGCATCCAAGTAAATGGAACTGGTAGGATGGGGTTCGATGCATTGAAGTGGAAAACAAATCGACACGAATCACAGACATGTACAGGGGTGACTAGGGGTTGTAGACAGGGCCGATCATTATTCATCGTGTCGGCTAAAACACATGGTATACAAATGGACAAGACGAATGACACGGACAAGAAGTGGTTTTCATGAAGAAATTTCATAATAAAAAGATGCCTGCCTTGGTGTGACCAATACGGTAGGAGTCGGGGTCCAGACCGATGGCTTCGAAGCACTTCTCGGCTGCCTTCTTTCCCTCAGTCTCAGCCTGCATGGCGGCTGGGGCCAAGATCAGATAACTATTCAGATTGTAACACAAGGAGGATGGAATCAAGTACGACACCAGATAGTCATTGGAAACAGGATTGGAAGAGACAGAAAAGAGACGAAGTGATCAGCGATCGCTTTTTCGACTTTACGGACGGCTGGTTCTTAGAGCTCAACTACGAATTAGGTATCGGTATCATCCCAAAGTTCCAGGTTTGTTTTTTTTCAACGATGTAGATACGTCGCTCCTAATAGAATAATTTTGTTAAAGATACTTACCGCAGCTTGAAGTCAGGGTACATCATGCGGTTAGGGAAGCCCTTACGGCAAATACGGATACCTTCAAGTACACCGTTACAAGTCAGCTGGTGCATGACCAAGTGAGCATCAACGACACCGGCCGTCTTCATTTCGTTGGGAATGATACAACGGACGAAGTGAGGCTGAGTAGACTTCAGCGTCGTCATCAGGTTGTTCAGCTGTTCCTTGTACGAGGACGAGACAGTGGCGAAACCAGCGCCCTTCTTGCCACGACCTCCCTTGGCAGCGGCCGGATCAGCCGACTGGCCTGGGTGATCAGCGAAGATCTCAACCATCAGGGCGTTGCTACCCTTCTTGAACTGGTCGACGACAGTGTCGTTCAGCGGATCCTTGTTCTTCTCAAGCCATCCGGTGATGTTGTACGACACAACACCAGCGTAGTGACCGATGGCGAAGTGACCAGCCGGGATACCTGGCTTCGGTGGGCGCGGCTTCATGAACGGAGCCGACTTGCCGAGATGGTTGGTCATCAGCTTCTCAGCAAAGGTCTGATCAGTGGCCTTCGGGAACATAGACTCTTCCTCAAGAATCGACAGGATACCCATGGGCTGATCATCGAGTCATCAAGTACAAAGTTGCGGATAGCGTCGGGGAGAGTGGGAGAGAAAATGGTTTCATTAGTCAATTGAACGTGGTGAACGGTCGGCGGCTGTTGACATGCAAAGCAATTCTTGCAAATTAGCGTTGTTTCCGTAAGAAAAACAAAATCGTTCAATTTTACGCTACGTTAGTTAAAAACTTGTACAACTGCTCGTATGAGCTATGGTTTAGGTTACTTTTATTTCGCACACGCACGCTCAACTTACCAGTTGGTAGATTTAGCAAATAGCATTGAAGCAGCATAATGTTAGTAGCGGCTAATTCTAAGGAAAAAATTGGTTAATTCAACAAAATGACTGCGGTTTGAATGGAGGAATTAAAACGTTCAAAATACTGCGATATCACAGTTCGAATGGGTTAAAAAATGATGCCCACGATAAAAAATACAAAATTTAATTCATTTCAACAACAGGGTAAAATGGATAAGAAACAAAAAATAATTGAGGAAAAACGGGTCCTGCTGTTGCTCTGAGCTCTACCCTCTGCGATAATTTCACAGTGGTTTAATCGACAAAATAATGGTTTTGCACGATATCAATGCGGTTATTTTAAGCTATATTTTTTAAAGTACTTCACGAAAAAACCGTTATGAAGCACGTATTGTACTACACTACTTACAAAATAAAACAAAAGATAGTATTTGTCCAAAATCCTCCACAGGGACAACTTTCCAGTTACTCCCGCTAGGCATAGACGGTACTTAGGCGATTAGATAATTTACCACTTCGGTACTACCTTCTCGATCAAATCGATCGTAGGCTGCAGATCCAGCCCGAAATCAATAAACGTCCACTGAATGCCTTCACGTTCGTATTCTTCTTGCTCGAGGATGAACATGTAGTGATTGAAAAATTGTTGTAGCCTCTCGTTGGTGAAATTGATACAGAGCTGATTGAAACCGTTGTTCTGTGCCATTGTCGCACGGGGCAAGAGCAAAGACATATGGCGACAAGATGGCGGGTATTCCACCATCGGGCGCGTAAACAGGATGGGGACAGAAATGGGACAGTACGTGTTAATGATGACAAAACACAGAGCGATACAGGATGGTACGGGTTATGTATGGTACGAGAAGAAAGAGAGAAAAGAAAAGGGAAAGATGTTCAGTTTAGTGGAGATCGTGATCGAAGGTTCAAGCTTCGTTTTCCGATCGAAGGCGGTGAAGGTATAACATGAGTAAACTACAGTCACACAACATCCAGTCAAGTGACACTGGGTTCCAGCATCGAGCATAGCGCGGCGTTGGCGGCAGCATGGCAGAGTTCAGTCCCGAGTTAGCTCTACCTTCTCGATCAGTTCAATACACTGCTGCAGATCCATGCCGAAATCGATGAAGGTCCATTCGATGCCCTCGCGCTGGTACTCTTCTTGTTCCAGGACAAACATGTGGTGGTTGAAGAACTGCTGCAGCTTCTCATTGGTGAAGTTAATACACAGCTGCTCGAATCCGTTAAACTGCGCATCGTCACATATGGCGCAAGTAGTAACCGATCCAAACACAAAGTAGCAACATGTAACAACCATGGTGGAATGAATAAAAAGTTGAGGAATATGGATAGTGGTTAGTGACAGTGCGAAACCATTTCGATTCGTGGAAGATTTCGACACAATTTCAATGAACGAATAATATCTAGGGAACTGGTCAGAAAATTCCATATTTTCTTCGCCATTCTATATAGTGTGGTTTTTCCTTAAAGCTAGGATAGGAAAGACATTGCTCTTTTGGTCTTTTCCTGGATCATCTCGGTCCAGTTGATGAATGTAGGGAGAACTTATCAGGAAGCTGTTTCTCTAACAGAAGGTTTTCCCGAAAGTTATTTGGCAAGGTAACCATATCACCTACAAAGGTCCTTTCATTGGCCTTTTGAAAGTAGACATCTAAGCTTACACTTAGACAAAACAGTGTTGGAAACATTTGGCTCATAGCATTGAAGCGCTCGATAATGAGTCATAAAAAGGCATCCTCTCGCCGTTGTACCTTTTCAATCAGATCAATACAGGCCAGCAAGTCCATACCGAAATCGATGAAGGCCCAGTTGATACCTTCTTTCTTGTATTCTTCCTGCTCCAGGACGAACATGTGGTGGTTGAAGAACTGCTGCAGCTTCTCATTGGTGAAGTTAATACACAGCTGCTCGAAACCGTTGAACTATGGGGAGGTGGGGACGAAGTTAAGGGATTCGTACAGGTCCGAGGATAATAGTTTCCAATACAAACGAACGTTGCCATACGTTTGTCCATGTGAATCAGTGACAGTGTGTAGTGATAATATGATATTAAACACATCATGTGGATCAGACCGAAAAGGGTCTCTTCTGAATATATCTATTCTCGAAAAAGTTTTGCTGTTGAGTGATTTTGGATGTGGATATTTCATTTCTATGTGTTGCTCGTGATAAACTATTTGAGGGAATGCAACATTCTATGGGAATCGATTTAGTATCGAATCTATAGGAAGCGACACACCTTCATGTCCGGGACACATTTATATGAAGGAAATTAGTTAACATACACATGTAACATGAGCATAGGTATCATGCCACCAAAAACCATTTACCTTCTATCCATAGATGACCATAGCTTTGCTACGGCACTTCGTTACGCTGTGATCGATCCTGTTGAACGGTATGGGTAAACACAGATTTTTCCCATGCGGACAATTTAAGGGTTTCGTATTTGGAAGACGATCCGTGCAATGGGGCGCATCATTATCGCATCTATTGTATGGATCATCTTCAAACACAAACACATTAGTTAATGTATGGAACCAGGCTAATTCATGCCATTTCCTTTAGATATATCATTCAAAACTATTAACAGAAACGAACAGTACAACCCATGTGGGTAATTATCCGTTCACATTGAAAACCAAACAGACGGGTAGGCACCTTTTCGATCAGCTCGACACAGGCCAGCAAGTCCATACCGAAATCGATGAAGGCCCAGTTAATACCCTCTTTCTTATATTCTTCCTGCTCCAGGACGAACATGTGGTGGTTGAAGAACTGTTGCAGCTTCTCATTGGTGAAGTTAATACAAAGCTGCTCGAAACCGTTGAACTACGAGATGGTTCAAATCAAAAACTTCGCTTAATAAAGGTTCACATGAAGCGAAGCTTCGATGTCGCAACGAACATCAACCCAACCCGTATGTGAGCACTGAACCGTGCTTTGGAACTTCGATTGCATTGTGCAGTAATTGGAATGTTTCCGATAATATCTATACTGACTATGAACCGGGTAAAAGTGTCATCGTTGTACTGTCCTGTGTTAACTGTGTACCCCAGATACTTACGTCGAAGATTTCGAAACCTGCAATATCCAGTACACCAATGAACTGGGCACGCTTCTGCTTGGTGTCCAGAGTCTCGTTACACTTCTTGACGAGCCACTTGAAGAGACGATCGAAGATACCCTTGCAAAGGGCACCGACCGAGTTGGTGACCTGGTCCTTGTTCTGACCCTTGGTGACGAACTCGTTACCGACCTTAATACGGGGCTTCAGCAGATTCTTGTACAGATCGTCAGTGGCGACACCGAGCAGCTTGGCAACCTTGTCACCATCCTCGGTACCATCAGCCTCAGCCTGCTCTTCGCGACCCTTCTGCTTGAACTGCATGCGACCCATGTGCATGACAGCGGAAGTGATGCGGTAGATGTTGTCCTTCTCCTCCTGAGTGAAACCCAGAACGTTGAAGGCTTCCTGTAGTATCCCGATGATGAATGTTGTGGAGTAAACGAGAAAAAGATTAATTAGCGCTACATTCAACTGATGATTTTTTTTTGCACAAAACGGGTAGGGTACGAACATCCAAAATGGATTCTTATCATCTAGGTTTAGTACAGATGGCAATGAAGCATTAGAGCGCGACTTTATTTACAAGATCGTAAGTATTTCATCGAAACGTAGGTTTATTTTTACTGCAAAAATTTACTCGATATATCTTGTAGCATTACGAAAGTGTCACATTACTTCTCTGCTGATACAGACTTTGCACCCAAACTGCAAACTGCTTTGCTTTTTGCAACGAATATTTTATGGGCAAAATTTTAACGTATGATACCACGGTTGTACGATGCTATTCCTTCTGTTTCTCACAGAGATCTTCGATCGTCCAGTTATGATTCGGTCGTGAACAGATCGGTCGACACAAGATGGGAACACAGAGTGAAGACAAAACAACGGTATTCTGTCCCATGTTTGCACATCTGGGAAGTTGGCACTTACATCGGTCAACAGACATTCCTCACCGTCATCGACGTTGGGAATGGTGATTTTACCCTGAGAAACGCTGTTGTAATCGTAGATGTCGTTCGACAAGAAGCACATATCTGTATGGAAAAGTTTAACATTAATCTGTCTCTAGAATCTGGGATACGGCCTCTCTGCTGGTCATGTAGGTGTTTTGAAATTTTTCGAAGTGTTCTGTACTGCATTGAAACCACAGGCTTCGTTCGTCTCTGACATACTTAATCGACCGTCGTTGCTTTTGGTTGTGCTGCTTTTGCATTAGCTTATACACGTACACAAACACACAAACACACACAAGGAACACACATACAGAAGCATAATGATTTAATGCATTTCACATTACAAGACACACGCTTTGCGAAAGAAAAACTGTTTGACAGATTTTCTCATTGAGATTATTTACTGTGAAGCAGGCGACATGGGAGCGATCTCGGAGATGGAGAATTTTTTTTTGCATACAGACGCTCTGTTTAAACAAAATTTAGTCCGGGAAGCTTTTGAACACTTTGTGCCAATTGTAAGACACGCTCCCAGCGCACACGAATTCGGAATAAAACGAACATACTGGCACAGGTCTATATCTTACACAGGATTCATAGGCAAAAACGGGGAAAAAATACACCATCCGTTTGTTGTCGGTGACTAAACTGTACAAGGAACTGAAAGAAACGTGTGCTATTTTCTTTGGGGTCGGCAAAACAAAGGCAGATCACACCGCCAGGTACGGGATAATTGAGCAACGGTACGCTACGAAAGAGGCCGCCCAACTTACGTCCAACTGTTCGAATTCTTCCGCATCGTTTACGCCTGGGATGCGTGTCTTGCCTTGGGTAATGGTTGGATAATCGCTTATACGGGAACTTAATAACGTAAGTTCTTCAAATATGAAAGAAGAATTATTAGTTTTATTATACCATCGACAAGTACTGTAATCAATCGATCATGTCGCGTCCCATCAGCACTGTTGGTGATGGTCGGAGTCAAAGAGCAAGGTATGCTACTTCTCAATGCAATGGAGTATCAAGCGAAAATATCCTTCATTGGACGTGAATAGATGAAAGTGAAGCAAACAGTTAAAGCAACATGGACAAGCAATGTTCGCAAGAAACTTGGTGGCTGAATATGCTTTTCAGCTAGCCATGTTAGCACCATCGGCCGATTCTTACATCGGTGATCTGCATTTCTTCTCCATCGTCTACGCTCGGGATTGTCGTTTTGCCCTGGGCCACGATATGGTAGTCATGGATGTTGTTGGAGAGAAAACAGATTTCTGTGGTTGCATGGTAGTGGTGGTGGTTGTGGTGATCACGTTTTGTGCGGGATATATTGGTTTGTTGGTGGTGTTTTTTTTGTGATTTTAAGGTTGAACGTTTTGTGCACGTTGGTATGATATGGAAGTGGATGAAGTATAGATATAGTAAGATTAGCCAAAGTGGATTTTTATTTTACATAACAAGAGATCATATTCGTTTCGTAGAATATTCTCTATCACAGTCGTATTGTGTATTGGGCATGATTGGTGAATGTCGAATGGGTCGGCTTTACCATCAAAAGAAGTCCTGTATTGGAAAGCCTTTCGCTAGTGATAAGTGTATTCGTGAGGTTACTAAAGGATAAGAAGGCACACTCGAACGGGGTCGGTTCCATAGGAGCGAGGAGCATGCCATCTGGTGATAAGTGTTGTGGGTTTAAATTCGTTTCTAACTATGCCCGCATACGAATTGACCAAACGTATTGAGGGTCAATGGTACGAGCCGTGCATCAATACTGGCAAATTGTTGATACCAGCTTAAACTACTAACACTATTCTATTAATTTACAAAAAAAAGTAAAAAAAAATCAAAAGTTTAAAAACAAATAAAGAACACAAAATAACACCACACGAAGGTGTCGAGTCTTACATCGGTCAGACCCATTTCCTCTCCATCGTCGACATTTGGAATGGTGGTCTTGCCTTGTGCAATGATCATGTAATCGTAAACGTCGTTACTGAGGAAACATTTCTCTAAAGTTACGAAAACGGTAAGAACACGGTTAGTTATGAACGGGTGCTTGATCAACTGTTTCCAATGTTGGTCATAACGAGGGGTGGAATGGGGTAAGGAAAAAAATGGTGTCACAACACAAGTCTACGAAGGTGGCGCGAGACAAGTGTGGTATACATTAGCACGCTTGCACTAGGATCCGGGAAATGATGCGGCTCTCCCTGTTGGCTAGCTGGTTCCATTCCTTGGACTGACCAGCCGCCACATTGTACGTCCCTTACAGGAAGGTCGATTGCAGTCAACCAGTGCCCACCTCATAGCTCCATACGATGAACAGAAAGTAAAGACATGTTGGTCGATTTGGAACAATTTTCAAATTGTTTTCGTTTCGCAGTTGTATCACAGTGATTGTCATTCAAGGTACAAGTGTAGTTCAAGAGTAGGGTCAATTGCTGCCGTCCGTTAAAGTTTTTTTTTGGTAGAGAAAGTCCTATTGTGAACAGTTGCAAATTACCTTTCAATCCCTTGACGGAACCAGACATGATCTGGTAGAAGATATGGTACGAACGCTCCAGAGTCTGCTGCGAGATGACACGGGCCTTCTCCAGCAGGTAAGTCTCAATATCGGCACCAGCCAGCTTACCGCTTCCAGTGAAGTGGATACGGATGAACTTACCCTGTTATGGGGCAAAAGGCATGAGACTATTAGCAATCAGCGAATCTTTAAGCGTATCTCGCATCTGCTTGCAATACTTACGAAACGAGACGAGTTATCGTTACGGACGGTCTTAGCGTTACCGAAGGCCTCAAGTACGGGGTTAGTCTGGACGACCTGATCTTCCAGGGAGCCCTTCTTCTCAGCGTTCTCGTCCTTCTTGCCCGAAGCGCCAATGGTGGCGAAGTACGCAATGACCTTCTTCGTGTTCTCAGTCTTTCCGGCACCAGATTCACCGGTAATCAACATAGACTGGTTCTCGTGGTTGGTCAACATGTTGACGTAGGCACCGTCAGAGACGGCGAACAGATGGGGCGGCACTTCATTACGGCGCTTGCCACGGTACATCTTGGCGCAACGGTTGGTATACAGCGGGTAACGCTTGTACGGGTTGATGACAACGCAGAACAAGCCCGAGTAGGTCTGTGGTGGTGATGATACGTGACAGGTGGAAAGAACATGGTAACGTTAATTAGAATGCATCGAAACAGCATCGATATACATATACAAAACAACATGATACGGGAGATACGTTCGGTTTCAGGTAGATCTTGTTCTACTATAGATAACCGATACGCAAGGACTTGGTGGTGATTTTCGTCGATCCGTTGGATGACTCCATCGAAACGGAAAATTGATGGCTGTAGTATTGTGCTAGGTCGTGTCCCGGTTTCTAGTAGCGGGATTAACTTCCGTGCCTCTTTTCTGATGAGAGAGAGATGGTGTGCTGCTTTTGCGGCTGTCGTATTTTAGACATTTTTCATGCGCGCACAAAGCCTTCACAAGGGGGGCATTTTGGGAAGGTAAGGTGAGTATGGGTTTGGTGTTTTTATGATTAATTTGGAGAATGATCTCTGAGTGCTATCAAATGTGTTTGTTACCAGAAATATACATATGGTTTAGTATCTAAATAAGTAATTTCTGTGGTGCTAGTAATGATAATGAAACATCCGAAACTACTGGTGCTGGTGGTATGACAATAAAATGTTTCATTAGTACCGTAATGGAAGTAGGAAAGTGTGTTAAACGTACATCAAAGCTAGCATTTTAGCCATGCTGTAGCGATACTTACGTAGATAAGCTTAGCGTAGTATCTCTGTCTCAAGTTATGGAGTACAGAGGCATCGTTAAGATATGTCAAGTTGGACATATCCTCGCATTTCTCGTATTTCGGTGGGTTGACCTGGGACACCAAGTCCTTCTTGAAGTCCTTGGTCTGTACTCATGTAACGCATAGGATAACGCGCACAACATCAAGCCACACAGGCCATGTCGTTTGATACGATACGCATAACCAAAGGGCGAACCGAACGTGGTGTCGGCATGGGTAGATATTTGTTTTGCGTACGATCAATAAGTGATCAATTTGATCAAGCAAATAATGACGTATCCCGTGGAAGAGCCAAGTGGAATCGAGAAGAAAACGGAAACGAACGGACACAGTAATTAGTTCCCTGCGCTTTTGCACTTACATAGATCAGTCTGGAGTAGTATCTTTGGCGTAAATTGTGGAGTACGGCAGCTTCATTTAGATAGGTCAGATCGGCCATATCTTCGACTTTTTCAAACTTCGGCGGATTCACTTGCGAAAGTTGTTCCTTTTTGAAGTTTTTCTCCTGTTCCGTGGTGTAAGTTGATGCAGGTGTATCGATATCGTAGTACGAACCGGTAGATGAGTGTGGATGTGATTGTTTGTATGTATCCGTGACGGTCGATTGTTTTTGAAATGGATTCGATAAGATACGAAAATGGACAAATGGTCAATTGTGAATGTGAAACGTGTATCATGTTGGCGAATTTGATCGTCTAATCTGTAACCGCTGAGTTCGTGCAATGCCTTCCCAGCAGACATCGTTTGGCTTAGGCAGCAAGCGATCGTCTTACAAGAAATGCATTTCTTCGAGCCTCAACAGTCAAGGAAGGCGACCATACACCGACAGTGGAATGGGTAAGTATTTAGGGACTGCTGGATATCAATCGTTCCAACAACATTGAAGCAAGCCGTCTGCTACCAGATGTGCAGTATGTCATTGTTCTGTAGGGATGCCTTATTTGTAAGGCCACTAGGATCAGTGTCCTTCGATGGTGCGAATGTATTACCTCACCACCCGGCAGAGCGACGGTGACCAGCTCACCCTTGGTGGCCTTGATTTCACCCAACACATAGCCCTCCTTCTCTTCCGGAACCCAGCAAGCCTTCTTGGAGTCGTACGGCTTGCTCTGATCGATACGCTTCTGCTCAAGCGAAACGAAAAGGAACTCAGTTGGATCGGGATCATCTCCGACCTGAACTGGTGGCTTCGGCATGTTGGATTAGTTTTTTCGAAATGAGACGCGGGCTAAAAGAGACACGTTAATTTGGTTTTGGCACAATTTTGGTTCAGCCCTTGCTTTTCGTCCTGTTTGGAAAAGAGAGAAATAAAAGAAGGAAAGAAGCATGGTGAGTTATTTTCGTTCGTTCGACAGATTTACATAAAAAGCTGCTAGGTTGTGCGGATAACGGAGCATTTGCTATCACATCTGGTAAGTTTTGATGAAAGGGCAAAAATAGCCAAACGTAACGCAAAACCAGTGACTCTTCTGGGTCTCTAGAGGTTGTTTTGTCACTTGCTCTTTTGGAATATAAATCATTGTTCACATTCCAAAAGAGCGAGCTCAACCATCAGAGATATGCCAGAAAAGTCACTGGTTTGTTTTTCCCAACTATTTGCTATGCGCCCTGCGGCGATGTTCTTTGCATTCCTACGGCATGATTTATTCCCAAATCTCCACCTGTTGGTGCGATTATCCTAAAAAAAAATTCACAAACACATTCCCTCAAAACCCACGCAAAAGAACACTCATCCGTCGAGCTTAACGAAGTGAAAATAACAACGAGTTCATTTCGTGAATTCGGTTCCGTATGTTATGCAAGATTCGCTAGGGGGTAACGCGATGCGTGTAGCGCCCCAAATGTTCTATATTTATAGCACGCGCGCGTGCGAGGTTTCACCTCGAGACATTTACGCGATTGCACAAGAACGGCGAGAAACGAGCAAACATCGATCGCCAACATGCTTGTGAAATATTTCAAACCGACAGTTTTCCTCAAGGAAAACTTGTACGTGCGACTTGCACGACCGAGTTGCAGCATAGCGAGATCGGTGGTTGGGAAGCCACAAAGAAAATGTGGGTAGAACGAAGCTGCGGGATGATGATTCGAACATTTCGATTTGTCTTGATTTCCACCAATAGACCTCGAAGTGATGATATTTTTAACGCTTTACAAATACATGCTTGAGCAGGTACCACACCATCAGTCGACCGCAAACAGCTAACATTGCTGAACATTGAGCTTAGAAAAAAACACACAGGAATAAAGGCCATCCCAATTTCATCGAATGGCGAAACTAATTCAACAAGACGTTTGAATTATTTTTAGGCATATAAACCACCATTTCATTGCGCTTGCCGCGAAATGCGCTTGAATGCTTTGCAAAAACTTCCATCAGTGAGAGATCACTAGGATTATCTTCCATAATAATCCATCAGTCATTCACTTGCACACACCTGTTGTAGGCTAGAACTATGTGTACTATTTTTAAAACTCGGCAAAAAAAAGTTCACTTCTCCAATAACCGCTCACATTCGCTGCTTCAGGCTAAAAAGTCACGATCACAGTTGACGATCACACCAATATCGAATTATAGTTGTAGCAGGATCAACTCGCATTAGCTCACCTCAGTTGAACTATGACTGGTCAACTTTGATTTCAATGTTCAACGTACACTATGGCAAGCGGTCAACCGAACGCAATTGCGCAAAGACACCTTGTTCACTCGGAAACGATCCACCACCGTCGAGGAGTACGATCGAATTAAGTGAGTCGACCAAATGCTGCGGACCAGTTGAATGAAGTCCCACGAAAAAACCAGCCATGTACAAACCTATCTATCCTAGTACATAAGGCCCGTCCCATTCGCTACATGCATGCCTGTCTTGGGCCAGTGACTCAGCTATGTATCAGGCCCCTTCGTCGGCCCGGTTTTGCTCAGTAGAAGACCGGACCGTAAAGGGTGAGTGTGTGCGCGCGCACCCTATGACGATCGTGCGAACATTTGGCCCCAGGCACGATCGCAAACGGGTGGGCGTACGAAAAAGGTAACGCTGAAAAAGCAACGGGGGGTTGGGGGGTGGTTTATTTTCCTCGCACAGCGCTCAAGGATTAGGTAAGAGCAAAGGTATGCGCGACCTGTGCGTGTTCTATTTACGTAACCGAGCGGGCCGCCATCGTCCGTCGCCGGGCCAAAATCTGCACCATTGAAGTGATTGCGAGAGGAGCATTGGTACTTTTCATTGAACAAGAAACTCCCAGGAGCAAGGAGGAACATTTGCGAGGAAACCATTTTGGTCGTAATGGGCAAAAACCATTTTTTAACGATCGCGAAAAAAAAACATTTGCTCCTGTGCGGCTCACCACAAACCGGGGGAAACCGGGCTACCATGAGGGCACCAAGGACGTGAAAGGTGCTAACTGGATCCATCGTGCAAGCAGGCGTGCGGCTGGTTGTCCAGTGCGCATGTGTGAACACCAGCGAGATATGCGAATACTCGCATCGTATGGCTATTTTAGGTAATATGTTCCATCCGTAATCCACCACTCTGTAGAACGGCACGGTGGTTGTGTGCGAGGTGCTACGAACAGCGAACAGAGCAACAACGTCCAGCAGCATAAGCTTTCGCACGTTTCGTCCACAAAATGTAGTTGCGATGTTGGAAAATTTTCCCATTTTCAAGTTTGAATTGTTTTTCACTATTTTGCCACACGACTACGATTACGTAACCATCGTTATCAGCTCCAAGAGTTCCTATTGTTTGAAATCTCCGACTCCGATTTCTGGTTTTTTTCTTATCACTGTATTCCTATTTCTGGGTACTTCATCACACGTTCGTTTTCCATGCACAATCGTGCAATACCATAATTGCCAAACAAATGTCCTTCCACGATACCACTTCTGTCTTCTGTTTAGTCACTTTGCTCCTATTCACTTCCATGTAATGCAGTTGATACTTCGATGCAAAACAATCTAACACAATCCTGGTCAATCAGCGACATTAGTAGATCAACTGTGGCCAATCTCGATTCGCAGCTAAATCCCAAATCTGATGGCTATCAAAGCCATTAGGATGATAATGATGAGACACTCCAAATGCACACGCACAAATAGTTGAGGCTCTCGCCTATCAGGAGCTCAGCCATTTTGGGGCATCCTGTGATGAAATGCTCCGTTATCAGCTTCAGACACATACACGCACGCATGCACACAATCTCATTCGCTCGCTCAACCATACAACCACACACACACACACGCTCCCACCACTGCCAATGAATTGCTGGATCACTCGATCGGTCGGATCGTGTAGCCCCAGCTCTGTAAAATGTTGGATGTTATCACTTACGCGTTCGAAAGCCGTTCTAACCGAAAATTGGGGGAACTTGCTTTTTATACGTCGCAATCAGATCGCACGGCCGAGTGCCTGGGATTTGCCGCTCGCATCCCAGCCTCCACTGCCGCGAGCTCCTATGATTACGTGCGGTAGTGTGTGAGTAGTTGCGTGTGTGTGCGAATCGAGTTGGAGGTCGTCGTGCCGTCACGCACACTGATAGGCATGCCGCCCTATGTAGCTTTGTAGCTAGCGCCGACAGTAACTACATAAACCACGAGCACCATGCTAGTATATAAGTCAGCAGGCCTACTTTCGGAAAAGTTGCACTAGCTATGCGGGTTATCCGATCGTTTGCGCACGCAGAAAATAGATAGTAATTTTCCTGAGCTGCTTCGTGGCCGTGGATTTATCGTCAACACGATCGCACGATGATTACAGCGATTTCACGTACACACTTGCAAACCAGGTTGTGCCACCTGAACCGTAGTTTAGTCGACGTATGTAATAGAACTTGGTCGGCGCAGGTTGCGCACCATGGGTCGACGGAAGGGTGCTGGTTGCAGTTTGTGACTGAACAGCCAATGTGTAGGTGTGTTAGAAGGCAAAAAGGAGGTTTGAGGGCTCCATGCACATCTACTCCTCTCCCTAAAGGAAACGGTCGTTTTTTTCCACACAGGTTGATTCGGCCGGCCGGCAGGATGGTTGGTTTGTTACGATGGCTGACGCATACAACGCATTGCAAGGTAGCAGCAGTTGACGACCGCCTGTTGGCGTCTATTGGCTAGTTTCTTTTGTCTCATTACCCCGATCTGACGCACCGTCATTTAGTGATTCGCGTCAGGGAAGCCTTTGTTGGCGTAACCGTTGCTGTTGTCATTTCGAGAATATTAGGCACTAACATTTGACAGTAGCAATATCCAGAAGGATAGTTTTGTTTTTAATAATAAACCCTTACAAATAGTATTGCAGAAGCGGACATTTTATTGCACGCATCAAGCATGTAACAAGTAGACGGTTTAATCGATACTTTTAGTTTGAAAGTGTGTCGCTAAAGTGTTGTTTAACTCAGTGCAACTCGAGTCCACAGTTTGAAATTATTCTTTCAATTGGTAGAGTAGAAAACTTGAGAGGATTGTCCAATGCGAATATGTTGCACATGTTGTACAAGAAGTACATCATAACCATATGAACAACTTCTGACATAGGTCAGCATAATGCACGAGAAACATTCTATGCTCAAAAAGTGAGGCAAACGAATTACCAATAGCTCACTGACGAAAACATTTCACCATCAGCAAATGGCTACGGTCGGTAACGCCGGTTGCGAGCAGAATTGTGTTGTAAGCTATTTTTAAAATAATGCAAACCAAAGCTGAAAACCACCGTACCAAAGCTAGTAGTATCGTGTCACTATTTGTGCGCGTTCACTGGTGCGTACGTGCAGTACTGAAAGAAGAACAAACCATGTTTCCCTCCCTTTCCTTTAACATCATCTGTTCACTTTCCAAAGGCAGTGGAATGCAAATTTTGACTCTTCGTTAGTAGCACCGCCATTGGTTTGCCGGAGGTTTCTCTGTGTATAGATGGGGAAAAGCACGAAAGGCCCGAAAGCTGTGCAGGGAAAAGAGTGAAGAAAGGCTGAACGAAACTGGTCGACTATAGCAGGCCAAAGCTTTTGGACCAATTTGAGCGCATACGAGACCGAAAACATTCACTAAATGCCGGTTCACTTGTCTACGCCGTAGGGCTTACGCTTAGCATAGGCTTATGTTCGGTTTCGGCGGTTAAGAGAGTCGTCGCAAAGGGATATTTTAAGATAGAGACAATGCTTCGCTTAATACGTTATAACTAAGGTGTGCAAGTGGTCCTCTAGAAATCTGATGAAATTTTCACTCCTGCTCGATATTGACAAATCAACAAAATTTTCTAATGATTTGTGCCATTTTTGTTACACACACATAATAGACCAATGCTTAGTTTAGGGTTGTAATATAATAATGTTTTAATAAAAATCCATTTTTGACTTTAAAAATTTATGAGACTGGTAACGTTAAAATCTGAAGTATTACCAATTTTTTTATGTTGCTAAAATAAAATAGAAAAACCAAAAAAAAATATTTGAAAAATGTCTAGTACTCTGATGTAATGAATAACGCTAAAAAGGCATCCTCTAAAAAGTAAAGCTAAAAGAAATATTCTTAGGTATGCATTTAATAGCACACTGAATTTACTCTCTTCGAAAAAAAAATCACTAATGGAGGCGCATGGTCGTTGACGATATGAATGGATTGATGATTATCCGTATACTTGTATGAATATAACAATGGCTGTAAAAGTAATGTTCCAAAGAACACAAACGAAAAAAAATCTTTAATCGAATTTAGTGAATTTAATAAAATTCATCAACATACAGCAGAAACATATTTCACAGTATTAGTCATAATAAATAACAGCAATAAAGTAACATAAAGCCCATTCTTTTTTAATTTGTCTGGATAAGATAAATTCGTTAAATATGTTATCAAACTCATAGAATATTCAGTAGACTTTTTGCACAAAAATATAATAATAAGTTAACTTATACCATTGTTCACCGTGTGCGTATCCTATACCATCACACGGAAAACAATAAAAACAACCCTTATGACTAGAGCTAAAATTATCACATTCTTGACCGCTTTTATCCGTCCGGTTCACGAACGTGTGCACGATGTGCCTTTCGTTGGCCCACGTATAAATTTACCATGCGAACACGAAATAACACCGTACCGGTCACTTTGTTCGCACACCCCCACCATAGTGATCTCCAAATGGCAAAAAAAAAACAATGCTTGCCGCCTTCCGTTCGATGTGATGGTGTGTTGCTTTCTTCACTACCAAGTTTGAGGGCCGCCATGTCGGGCATGGACTCTGTGCAAGCATTTGTATTTACATGTTACTCCTACTGATGATGCTGCAGCTCTGACGATCCACTGTGAATTTAGTGGATCGCCACAAATGATTCAAAACGAAACTGAAGGGAATAGAATTTTAACGCAGGCGTGGATGTCCAAACAGTTGTACATATGCCGTGATAGTTCGACCAGCCCCGGACCGTAGTCGTAGTATCTGCCGATGGTAGGACATCCCAGTGCCCAGTGCTCCTAGCCATTTCGTCCGGATATTTGAACGAACTCAATAGACTAGATGATGCGTTCGGGTAGTACTATTTTTAAGAACCATCGATCGGGGCCGTTTTTCAACTCGGTTGAACTACTCGCCGTCTGCCGGTTGGTGTTGGTGGATGGCAGTGATCGGGCAAAATGATACGATACGGTTCACCGTAGCCATACGCTAAAAATATGCAAAACAAAAAACCAAAATATCGGAAAATATTCTGCCCCTCATGCGTGTGTTCCTGCAACGCTCCCTGTCAATAGGAAATGCTTATGTACAAACGACAGATGCGCTCTATTTTCCTTCCGTTTCGTGATGGTTTTGAAGTTACGATTTCGATAACCACAAAAGAAACATCATAAGCATGCAATGAATAGAAAAAAGTGACACACAAACGCGGTGCAACTTACCTCACTTTCGTGACCGCTGAAAACAATCGCTGATCATTGCAACTCAAGTTGCTGTAAATGTGGATGAACCGAAATTCTACGAAATTATTCGCCGTAAAGAAAATTCAATTGCTTGTTTGTGTCTTTCAAGCAGTAACTATAGGTAATTTACGAACGCTCGTTTCGATACATACACCAATGCATCTGATCCAGGGTTAACAGTCCGTTTAGTGAACTATGTTTACTGGAGTTCGTTCCAGATCGTTCCCGTACTACCTCATCCGGGAATCTAGTTAGCAAGGTTTATTTATACTCAACAAACATTACCCTGCTGTCCTAGTTTATGGAGGACCAGTTGTTTAGACCACGCAAGTAGCAGTAGTTATATTTTAAGGTCATGGGTATTGACAGTGGCATGCTGTGCGTTAGTCTAACATTTTTCAGAGTGTTGTGCGTAAAGCTGATGCGTGTAGATCATATTATTCAATAGTTGATATAGCAACTTCAGTGTATTTAGAACTATATTTTTATATATTTGATTTGGATAGTTCGTTTTAAAATACTTTCATGAAGAAATATCTTACTTTATCGATAAACATGAAGATTCACTAAATAAGATCTTCGATTTATCTCACAAATAGATCACTTATCTATATAAAACCTCATCACTTTTCGAACTCAAAAAATGTGAATGAAATAAATTATTATTTACTTCTAGGATGTTTGAACATGGTATGTGTCGTTTTGATTGGATTTTTATTTTTTATTTTATTTTATTTATTTTTATATCATATTTTATATCAAATCTGAGGCTTAATTCAAAAGATGCATTGTAAATGATTTTACATAAATTACTGGTTTGACCGCGTTTGAATATAATTGAAAATATAAAAAAAATTCAATTATAATTCATTTTATAATCGAATTCGAATATCGATTTTATAATCGAAAATTCAATTATAATTGAAAACAACAAAGCAAGACAACCGTAAACTAAGACATTAGAAGGATTTTCTATTTGTTCTTATCTCGCAAAATTTCGATTGAATAAAACACTCAGGCTCAGATCTTTGAATTATGTTCTAGTATAAATAAAACACTTTATTCCATTCGCTAATTTATTATACATGCCTAATTCATTTGTAGTCTGTGATTTGATGCAACGCTATCAGCTTTTTTATTATTGATCCAAAGAAATTATGCGTTTTTTTACTACACAAAAAGTATAATACTTCTTATTCTTCATAAATATCCGCAATTTTCAAAGCGCAAAGAAATATTTTTCATCACCCAAGGAATCACACTGCTCATAAGTAGTGTCTTCCTTTGAACCATCTGTATGGTATCTGTATATGTAAATATCCTATTATGGTAAGTAGGTATAATGATAAGTAGGAATCTACGTAAGTAGAAATAACACTCTACATCGACTACCAACTACAACTCTCGACCGCGACTACATAAGTAGTTATATCCCACTACAATAAATTCAATAGAATCGCGTATTGATGATTCACATTCGATAATTATTCAAATTTGGAATATGGGCTCGGTGGTGTATGTGATAAACGGCGCCGGTTCCACACGACAGGACCGGGTATCAAATCTCATCTGGACTGTCCAGTCGTAGCAAGAACTGACTATCCAGCTATGAAAGGGAGAGACAGCTGAGAACAGATTATGAAGAATAATATGAGCTATGAGAATTGGAAAGGAGTTGAATAAGACAAAGTCGCATAGGGAATTCACATTCAGAATGCTGACAAGAAAGGGTTCGTTAGATATTAAAAGCTTGTGCAACCATGTATTTGAAGACCAAAGTTCGGCGAAAAGGTGCTTCTTGTATTCCTGGCAATATGCTGTTTTTCAACCCAGAATCGCATTTCTATAAATCCAAACTTTATGAATTTTTTTTCGATAATATGCAAAAGCTGTTTATTCAAGTTTTTTTTATTACCAAGATGCTATAACTTATTCAAATATTTTTGCACAATATTATGTCTTAACAAAAGTGCTTTGATTAAAGCTTAAACCTTTTAGTTAGTTTCCTTTGTTTAAAAAAATAGATGCAGTGTCTAGTAGTTGTTAGTTAAAGTAACGTAGAAATTAGAGAAGGAAATGTAAAACTGTCAAATTATTCGTAATGATAAAAACTAAAAATCAAAAAAACTACATCGAAACATATTTATTTTTGATCAAATTTTATTTTTCATTTTTATTAATAAAAACAAATGAAATAACATTATTTTACAAGTAAATAAGATATACTGGCCGTCCCTACGCTAATAAAAAAAATATAAAGAAAGTTAAATTCCCGTTTTGGGTTCCAAGTTCCGATTTTAAAGATTAATCATATGGAAAACATTTTAAACAATAAAAAAGGAATTTGATTTTCTTAAAAGTTTGAAATAAAATAATTTAAAATACACTACCATTTGCTATTGGAAGATATATAGAAAAATGTAAGTTTAACTAGTAAATATGAAGCCAAATTCTATATGCTAATATTTAAACTCCCCAATTATTAATTTTTATGATTATATTTAAACGCCACGTTTATCCCAATAAACGAGAGATTCATATTTTGTCTTGGTCAATTTCTTTTCTATTGCTACATTGTTAATATCGCATTTAAATCGTTCTTAAACATATTTAAAGAATAATATAGCCACAGGGTTTCAATTGCACTTATTTTTCCTTTTCAATTATCAACGAACATTTTATTCTAAACCTTCTGAGAATATCGTAAACTGATTTCTGATTCTTTTTTCACTGTACTAATTTCACAATTTCTGCCAATCCGAACGATTGAAATATACAACATAACTTGCATGAAGTTGTGAAACTTTATCTACTCTAACCATTGTTCAAGGTGCAACGAAGATGGTGACAATTTTTTTTTTACTTTCTTTTGTTACTTTGTATCCTACCGGCCAGCGTTACCGTGTCATTTGTTAGGTGTAGTGAAACATCCTCATAGTCATACGATGCAAAGCCGAAATCATAAGAAGATCAAGGAGCAAAAGTTATTCAGCAGTACGAAACACGATTTGTGCAAACTCTTCGTGGCCCCCGCGGATGACCTCGGTCTACGGGTTGTGGCTATGCGTGTGAGGTATGACACACGAGTGGTCATTCCCAACAGGCATTTGAAACCTTCACCGACACGATGCCAGAAATAGCAACCGGCACCGATCAGTGCCGACGTTCGCATGCTCCGTTCCTCACTGTTTTGCGTGAAATTTTGTAAATGCTTGGCCTGAACAAAGATAATGTCTACGCAACGTGTCCAAGAAACTTTAAGCATGAACGCTTCTCAAGTTCTAGCAGATTTTCTAACAAAATAAAGATTGATTGGATCGTAGTAAGTAAAAAATTATCAATAGTTTTTGATTTCATGTTTTTCAGTCCACTACCAAACTAAAGTAAAACATTTGTAGTATCTTAATACCGTACAAAATAACAAATCATCGACATAGAATTATTCTTTAATTTGGTGAGCGCATACGCACACGCAAATCATGTACAACAGAAAATACAATACAACGACAAGCTGTAGGAAATGTGTACGTTGACCTCATTTTAGTGCGATGAATTAGACACGTCACAATGAGGCGGTGAAATGATAATGTCATTAGAATGACACTGGAATTCGTACACCAGCGAAGGTCGAAAAAAAACACAAAACAAATCGTATACGGCGAAACTTCTACATGGTATGTTAACCGTTGTAGAATAGAAGCGCTGTATATTATGATTATGGAGCTCATTTGAACAGTTACAATCTTAAAGTTAGCTTCGTTTTGTACTTTGGGCAACATTTTTAACACATTGCTGGAGGTGATGATAAACAATGAGATTTCATACTTTAAAAATCAAAGAGAATTACAATTTACGATACCAATCATTGTGTTAAAACCACTATCATATTAACCGCAAAAATAGATTTATTGTGAAAACTAGAGCATTTTCCCAACCATAAAAAAGGCCAAAGGTTATAAGATAAAACGTATTGCGAAATAGTAACATTGCGCAATAAACTCTCTCTTTTTGCACCAATTTCTTGATTATATCATGTGCAGGAGATTATAATTATCTTGAGAAAAAACAACAAATGTTACAACTGATGACGGCAACAATTGATAGAAAAAACTGTAGTTATACAATTTAACATTAATACATAGACTGTGACAAACCAGTGTTACCAATTCAAACGTGCTAGCCAAATGTTTATGTGTTCTGAGATTTATTGATCAGACGTTTGCAAATAATTATCACAAATACCGGGATGTAATCGTACGCCAACGCAACAGACCGCTGCGTTTACGACAGAAAGAGATACCATACCCGACGAACAGAAAAGTGATGGCACGGATCGTCTCTCCAACCATGACCGTGATCAGTTGATATTTTTGGACGAACAAAAACAACGAAAAAACAGTCCGAAATTTTTAAAGCAACACATACATTCGAAGACCTGTAAGGAAAGCGAAACAGGCGCCCCAACAAAAACTAAATGAACAATATAAGCGTATTGAGAAAAATGAAAAAGCAAATCTTTTTTGTAACACGAAGACTACAATGCACAAAATTACCACAGGCGCTAGCAATTTTGTTCCCATTGCGGACTTGCAGAGTGTTATGTAATCCTTCCCCATTCGGAGTAAATAAATGTGCATCAACACAGTTTCGCATCCACTCACAGATGAATGATTTTACATTTTATTTGAAAAGATGCTGCTGGTTTGAAATCAACTATTTACAATACCATTAATTTTACGATGTTACTAGAAGCAACAAACTTTACCGGTGAATTTCGACGTGACGAGTCAATAATCATTGTGTGTGTAAACTACCAGCTAAGTGACGTTTGTACGGTAGCAGAATTGTTTAGTTATATGATGTTTTTTTTACAAAAATTTTTTCAGCATGAATGAGTATGTCTGAAGGAGTATATGCATGTTTTTTTATAGAACGACTAGAGATTTATGATATATTAATTGAAAAGTATGCCTAAATATGAACAATGAATTACGCACAAATCCATATTGCTTATTGTTCTTATGAGTTATCTCGAAAGAACAAACAACACGTGACCTCTGCAAAATACTGGTACAGTAAATTTAATAAATCTGAAATATGAGGTAATGTTTAATATATAATAAAATATATATAAAGCGACAGTTATTGATTTTTAATCCAAATTATCAGATATCTCTAAATAAAGTAATTATTTAGAGATTTTTTTGTTTAATTAGTTATCTGCTTCACTGCGTGCATCAGTACTAACGAGATTAATCTTAAATATAATGGTTTATGCTTGGAACTCGATATGCCTCACCACGCTATAATGCAGCGTTTTACGTTCGCCGGTGGAGGCACCTGGTAGTTTGTGAATATCTCCTCCATATTCAGCTGCATGTAATATGCTAAATGTAATAAATGTTAAAGTATAACACAAGAAGAAAACTCGCCAGTGCTTCGAAGGTTTTTACACAGGACATTGGGAGACAACGTTGCAACGATTAGTGAGAAAACTCCTACAAGAAGCCAAGATCATTCACCTGTTCTAATATCCGACATAAAGTAGTATATAGTATATATAGTAGTATCAATTCTTCATCCATACCGTCTAGACCAAAAGTTGTTATTTCTTTCTACGAAGAAATTAAATTAAATTACCTTTAATTTGATCTCAGTTTTGATCTACAGAGCTTTAAGCTGCGACGCCATGGGAATATTTCTTGTGATAGCGTTAATTATAATTTATTTACCAATGGTTTTTGAGTGTTCCGCTGATATTTACATATACTAAGAGGAGAAGTATTCAAACATTTACATTAACTGTTATTTACATATCTGCTTTTTGAGCAGTTATTTTTTTTTAATTTTCACCTCATAAATGGGATGAATAGATAAATGGGATGATGTTTGTATTTTAAAGTATACACATTAATAAAAATTTACAGTTTTCATGACTTTCTTAAATAATGTTGAAAGAATATACTTAAATCTATTACTTTTCTGTCTAAACTGAATTACTACTATTTGTCACTATTTATCCTATGAAACAAAGAAAAATCAATTTTATACTAAAACCCCTATCTATAATATACAATATACACACTTGTGTTAGGTATCTTTCTTTTGTGGCGCTACAACCTCAACAGGACTTGTCTTGGCTTACCATATGTTCGGCTTTTTCTGGCTATTTTGGGCGGAAGAAGGATAATCAGTCGATACGATCAGTATGAGGTTTATGGCACCGTTTGTATGATGAATTTTAGTCAATCGAAGTACTGTTATCAAAGAAATGATGAGCAACATAATACATTATTTATTATAACTCAGTACATCGTACAACAAGTGAATGTGTTTTTTTGCTATTAGTTGCATGAATTTGAATCTAGAATGGATGTAGTATTCAATTATGACCAATGCAAGACACAAATAGACAGACATGGTTGGAATCACTAAATTTTGTAGAGGTGTTTAGATAGCATTATAGCCAAACATTAATAAATTAATAATACATTACGTATTAATTTTATGATGAATTTTAATTACTTCATAAATTACTTATTACTTCACTATCCCCTGACTATCATATATTACCATAAAGTCATTATGGTATAACTAACATGACTGTCTGGACGATAATCTTAATATTTTTGTACAATGACTATTGTGTTATTTCATTTTCACAACACGCCGCACGGTAACGAAACTGATCGAACTACTTGTCTTCATTTCGAAGCGTGTTGTTGTTGATGTGGAGTAAACCACAGTTTGGCTCAAATAAAACAACACACCTTCGCTTGAATAAAGCCAAAAAATGTGTTACCATCCGCTTTAGCAACTATTTCCTATTTTTGGCACAAATCATAATCAAACAACTAAATCCATTGGCGACCACAATCAGTCGATGCGGTCTTGTGACTTTTGGCAAAGCTAAGCCGCTTGCTTGCGCATTGTCAGGTGCTGACTCGTCACTGAAAAGTGCGAGCAATGTGTACGACGGGATGCGTTTGCATCACTAACCTATCCACTTGCTTCCACTTGCGTTTGCATTTCTAGTATCCTGCTTTGCTTTCGATGGCATGTATTTTCAAAGCTTCGAACAAGCAAACACAGTGTCGCTGAACCTGATGAGTGATCATCGTATCGATCGACAGCATCTAGTGCCAATCCGCTAACTCGGTCGATCGTCACAAAGTGCAAACAAATTGAGCCATCATCTATTGGCTCAACGGAATGATAAGTCGGTACACCGACCGGCACAGTGGAATGCATTTTGTATAAGATCACTGAAACGAGCAGTATTCCTGCAATATTCGTTCGAGATGTTGCTTTCCGAAGTGAAACCCGGCCCATTCCTGACCACTGATGGAAGAAAAACGAAATCGTTGCGCGACCAAAATAGAACCTTTGGCTTTCGAAAAACACCAAACACCCGCCTAAATTATAGCTGCGAAATGCCACCGTTGGATTTATTTCGGTTAGAATAATATCTCAACCGAACCGGCTCTCTCCTTCTCCAGTCAACTTTTCCGACACAGTTTGTCCCCATGGTTGGCAGGTGAAGAAGAAATTCTGACACAGACTCAATCATATCGTACATGTGCAGCAGAGCAGCGCAACCGTAACGGAGCATCAGGTTGCATCGGGTAGCCGCTTTGCTGTTATGAATGATTTTCTTTCTTTGCTCTGTAACAGCATAATTGCAGTGGATCAGCTCACTAGTCAGATGTGTGCTTCTGCCAACGACCAACTTCGCGCACGTCTAGTCAAAAAAACATTTCTAGAGCAAAAAACAACACCGGCTTAATGTGCGATTGCGAACCGCTGACACCGCTACGAAGCGAGCTAGTAGCGCGATGTGTGCGCGCTATAAAAATAGTTCCTTCACGCTAAAATTAGTGTCATCTGCGATCTGACTACTAAAACTTAACTGTAGCTTCGATACTGGCCGCGCTATACTGATGCCACCTCGTGCAAGTCAGTGTCTGATGGTTCGTAATATAAACGTCACTAATTCAAGACGATTGCATGGCGGTCGTGAAGTAAACATTTTTTCGATGCCCGTCCGGCATACCAGAAGCATATGTGCGAGAATTGTGCAGGGAAGTGCGAGTCAGTCAACATGTTCCCCGACCAATTTCTCCAAGTCGCAACCACACCAACGCGTCGGGTGTCGGGTGTGCGGGATTTGAAAGAAATTAAACAAATGTCATTTTTCTTCTCTCGGTGGATAAGTATGGCGAACGAAGAGGAAGGGAAACAGGTCTCTTAAATACATGGAAGATGATTTATCACGTAATGGACGATGGTAACGCTGAGCTTGCGAGAAGTAGAGTGTTGCCAAAATCCGATGATTCAGGGCTTGCCGATGGTGCATACTAATTCTTTACATGCGAGTGTAAGTATGAAATGCCTTTCATTTATTAGCTTTTGTGGTACATTAAGTATGACAAAAATACTTCGATAAATATTGTTGCATTTATTCCACCAAAGGACCGTCGATCAATTAGCGTAACAATCGCACATAAAAAAATCACTTCTAGCGGTTTCATTCAACATTTACCATTTTTCTTATTATAAATAAGTACCTAGTAAGTGTTGTTTTAAACTGTGTTAATGCGTCTTTATACAAAATCGTTACTTTAATTTTTTTAATCTTTTTTATCTTTTACGTTAATCAACATGCTCATTACCGAAAAGAGATATGTTTTGATATGTTTAACAAGGCGTTTAAAATATCGTTAGGCGCTTTTTAGATTGACCCATCTCTACCCAAGAGTTTCTTCGTTCCCGATAACAACTTTTTCCTGTCTCGATGGCAGAGCATGTGAGAAGTGGATTCATATACTCAGGAATTGAGCGATTCATATACTTGATCTCTTCTGATGGGTTTTCTGTCGATCGTTCACAATGTGACTCATGTCAAATTATATTGTTCTGGATGGTCATTTGCAGCGTAATAACCTGGCTTCGTCGAAAGTATGTGACCGTGGAATAGGATTCCACGATGAGGTCTATGTTCTATTGTCCTTTGTGAAGTTTGAAGCGGCTAGACCAGTGGTCCCCAACCTATGGTCCGCGGACCACTTGTGGTCCGTGGCTTAAGTAGAAGTGGTCCGCGGAAGAAATTTTCGGTCGTTGGACCGATCATTTTAAGGCTAAAGTCTGAAACACGACCCCCCCACTCACGGGCACTCATTTGAGTGACTTTTTTTCGTGCAGGGTGGTTCGAAATCGGTTGCGTGTTTTTTAATTATGTTTCGAGACACAGACACCTGAGGGCATGGCCGTCGAAGAAGAAAATGTAGCAATTGGTGCCATCTATCGACCACAGGTCAAAGATTGGCGATCCGTTGGAGCTTTCGCGAATAGCTCCGGCCACAGACATGGTAGCGATTAGTGGTGCATGGACGAAATGTAGCCACAAGTGCCATCTAGCCATGGCCAGAAGAAAGTTTGGCGATATCTTGGATACCGGCGGAGCTATGGGCCAAAAATGAGGAAAATTTTACGGTTTCACAAACAGCGTAAGGTACTTGGTTCCTCGATGAATAAATCACTTTTCACTATGCGAAAACCTCCTTACAATTTAATAGTAATTGTAAAAAAAAATCAAATTCAGGCCACATTGCACAGTCTCCGAACCACCCTGTACGAAAAATTGACACGCAGATGAGTGACCGTGAGTGGGGGGGGTCGTGTTTCAGACTTTAGCCCATTTTAATACGTATTGTTTACCATTTCAAGCGTTTTTACGTGACGAAATCGTTCTACACCCCTCGATGTGTCAGATTGCGGACAATTACATTTTTTGCTAATGTTTTATTAGTATTATGTCTCATATGGGCCGCGATATACTTATGTCGAACAAAAAGTGGTCCGCGTTACTAAAAAGGTTGGGGAGCACTGGGCTAGACCTTTCTTGTTGGATGGGGTGGAGTTGATCGGCGGCTTTCGGGTACACCGATCCGCGATATATTCGGTTGAAGAAATGTTGAATTCATGAGACTTATTCAACGCTTTGTGCGAGGAAATGGTCTTCTCTCGTAGTCTATTTTTTCCTTCTGTTATTTGTTATGTTGTCTTTGTTTATTATTATCATCAATTTTATTTGTTGTCTGCAACATTGCTACACAAACACGACCTTATTGCAAAGTACCCTAAAACTAATGACAGTGAAATGACGACTTAAGGAACTAGGCTTAGAAACTATCCTGAACTGAGGCTATTGCAGAAAAGAAGGAAAGATAAAATGGAGTCAAAGAGAGGATCGGAGACGAGCACGATAGGATGACAGAGAAAGGTGAAATTCAAACAGATCGCAGAACGAGTTGAACACATACATGGCACGTAACAGAGGGTTGTTGCGGGTAACAGGAGTACGGAATAAAAGGATATTTAAAAGGGAACGAGAACGGAGGGAGCGAGTAGGAGTGCACAAAGAAATAGCAGACAACAGACCTGGGGTATCAGCGCAGTCCAACAGGAGATCAGCAATCATGGAAGATTGCGCAACAGAACGGCGGCCTTCTAAAGTTTCTAGGCCCAAAGCACGACACTTGGACTCATAGTCGGGTACGACAGAGGAAGGTTCACCAGAGCGTATGCGCAAAACTTATCTGGTAAAAGACCGAACAGTAGAGCACCCTGACACCCAACGGTTCTTGAAACTCACGGGTAATGCGCGGTAATGCGCGGTAATGAATCCGAGAATTCGACGAACTGAGCTAACGACCGAATGGAGGCGAAAGCGAAAAGTGAGGAAACAGTCAAACTAAACGGCAAGATCCTTGTATAAAAGTAAATTGAATTTCTGAGGAGGTCTATTACTGCAATATTAAGACACAAGCTAATTTGTGTGCACTCTAACAGAACTGACTATCCGTTCGTGTGATATGCATCAGTTTCGCAAACGATACAAATAGCAATAGTAATTAGTAAATAAGTAGTGCTACGCATTTCAAATCTCACTGTAAAGATCTACTTATGATAGCGCAGTAGGTATGTGACACAGTATGTTGACAATAAGTAGACAAGGATTCGACAGTCCTGTAGGAGGAGTAGGATCCAAGAGAAGGAGAAAGAGAAAGAGAGAGAGAGAGAGAGAGAGAGAGAGAGAATTTTTGACCTTATATGAGCAGCAATCGGGACCGTGCCGACGATGCATGCGTGCTGATAAAGAAAGTCGCCGGGCTACGATATGGCATTAGCTTTCGGACCGTGAGGAAATACAGCAGTATTTTAACCTTTTTAAAAATATTGGTAGTTCAAAGTTTGTATTCGCGTCATCCGAAAACTAAAACGAAACATTAATCGTACTGCGAGTAATGCAGTAGGTTGCAACTTAATGTCATTATAAAATTTCGAAAAGTTTCAAAGCGTTTGCTCAACAGAGGAACCTTACAATTGTTAAGTTTAGTATCTAATGTACCTATCGACAAAACCCGCTTCTTTTGTCATCGCATCTTTCGAAGATTCCCCACGATGTAAAAAAAAGCTTCTTTTTTCATGGAGGAAATCTGCAGATAGACGTTAGATGTCCCGGTGATAGACGTTAGATAAGACTCTTCCAGCATCCAAAGGTGATCTACCACTTGCAACGATGGTATGCTTCTTCATTGGAAGACTTAAGGTACTCCTTGTTCATTCAATCCACCGCAAACATTTCTAAAACCGTTCTCACAAAAATAAAAGTTGTAACAGCGTGTACAATGCGTTAGAAACAGAAAAAGCGACGAATACGTAATTTACGCTACCCTCATTTCGAGTGCCATGCCACTGTCAACGATGGACGGTTTTCCCCATTCAAGGTCTTGTTACTTGCAATGAGTTGATATTTTTATTGTTATTTACGTAAGTAAGGATTTCACTTTCTCTTTAAACATCCTCATTCGACACTTTCACGTCACATGTCATAGGTGATACTGCGTCACCAATATTTCGAAATATACCTAATCAATTACGAACTTATATTCAAATGGAAACTATTTCAATAATGTCCACATTATTCTTATAAACCAAGATTTACACTAATTTTTGTAATAATTTGACAATTTTAATTAGGTATGTATCATTTGCTTATAGCGCGTTGATTAGTATTATGCTAATTAATTGCCATAACTTTAATGAATCTATTATTAAAAAAGAATTTATTGAACAAACAGGAATGTCGGCAAATGTGTCATATCGTACGATTATTAACAACAAGAAATTATAAAGTTTTATAAATATAGCATTTTTATAATATGTCGGTAAGGGATATTCAAGGTTGTATAAACATATAATTTAAATACTTTATCAGCCATTCTTATTCTTATTCTTATTCTTATTATGAGAAGAAATCATTTTTCCTTAAACACAAAGTTCAACATAAGGAACTCATTACTCGGCATATCCGTCCGATATCCGACAGTATCCCTGACACCATTCATTAACAAAACAGGTTGTAGTGCAATGCGTCGCTTTTTGTTAGTATAGCCATGTTTTTTTTTGTTTATTTGCAACGAACAATCCCTAAACACCTCTGCTTATGATGAACGATCTATTTTCACTGTGCTTCGGGATTGAAATTTCCACAGTAACGCTAATAGCCGCCAACGCTTTCGCGAGGCTTTTTGGTCAGTTGAACCGCTTGACGTAGCAGGAGAGCAAAACCGTACAATAGACAGATACAAACCGTGCCGTGGTTGTTCCATTTCAAACATCACAAAATCTCAACCTGGTTGCTTATTTCCCGATGCTGCGCCTACGACTACCCGGTCTACGTCATCTTTCCATTTACCACCCAAGTTCGTGCGATTTGGCGGCCCATATTCGGCAAGGAATGTCGAATGATCGTATTTATAATCAGTGTTTGTTGTTCACTTTAACACATTTTTGTTACTGCCACTGAGGTTTGGTAGCATTTTTGTTCATATTACTTCTTTCACTTTTCTTACTGGCTTAGCCCGTTCGGTTCCTTCACTGTACGACCGAACCGTATCGCACTCGGTTGGCGCTAACGGCATCAAAAAACAGTTCACGAACGAAATCCTTCGTGACAGTCTTTACTCATCTTAAAACACATCATCTGCGCATAACCACGAAATTATTTCGATGATAATATGAAGAAAATTCTTTCTTCCTCATGGGTGTATAGAACGTGGTCACAAAAACTGTGGTCAAGCAAAACGGGAAAATAGCATGCATGGCATTCTACTACACTCGATCGCTACGGACGATACGAAAGAAAATGAGACTTTCATTCAACTTGAAGCAGAGATGTTTTTTTGTGTTTTAAAGCTTCTGTCCAAACAAGAAGAGTTATATTAAGACATTAGAACTATTATTTAATAAAAAAATTTAAAAACTTGCATGTTTAAGCATATAAAATTGAATAATGATTTTCTGTATAGCGTTAATATAAGAATGTACAATTAATTTTAAAGCAAAAATGCAATATAATACTAGAAAGAAAATTAAGAACAATTTTAACAATTACCTCTCATTATAGTTCTACAAAATAAGTACTTGCAGAGCCATCTAACGGCTGCAATTACTCAAAGCTACTTACAAAAGCTTAAATACAAAAATGCATTCTAGGTTCATCATAGTATTAAAAATAGAAACCAGATCAACGTTTCGCTTTGGAAAAAAGCAAAAGTTTTTGTTTTTTTAAACATATACCTTCAATGTTCTTTGCTGCTTGAACGGTATTCATCTAATTCACCAAACGCTTCTAGCATATCTACATTTAGGCGTAACATACATGACCTTAAATTCACCATAGGCTAGCTTTATTTCCGTTCTTATTTCACTCCGTTGTACAGGTGAACTGCGAGATATATTATTCTTGTGGACCGTGGAGATCCGCGATGATCTGTGTATCTCGAAATTCTTTTCCGCTTTTTAGGAAGAGAAACATTACCAAAAACCTTTGAAAAAAAATATTTGATTTAATTAGAAGACATTACCAATTTCCTTTAAACTTGATAATTTTAAAATCAACCTACTTCACTGCTCATAATGTATGAAGCAACAGTACAGTAGATAACCTCAATCGAATTTAATTACCAAACGGTACTACGGTAGAACAGTTTTTTTCAAAGCTACCTGTGTTTACGATCTGTTGGTCTATCTGAATTGCTGCTTACGAGTGAGAGGGCAACATATCCGGAACCGACAATAGCTACCAATTAGTGTGCGTGTAAAGAGGTGTAAACAAGGAGTACACTCAGTTGCACCATTGCATTCTGAAGTCCCTGGGTACAAACCTACAACCGTCCCTTATAGTACGAATAATTCAATAGTATTTGAAAATATTATTAATATATTGATTAATTAGTAAACATAAATCTGTTGTCTGTGTATGTAGCAATACCGCACTGATATGGGTATGGATCCAAAACCTCTCGAAAGATAATGTAGGCATTACACATCCTACTTCGACTCAATACGTCCACGGCGAACAGAACGGTGACATATCTCCCCAAATATCTGAGCTTGGCTATACGGGGAAGCTCAACCCCTTGGGCAGATGGTTAATATGAGTAAATTATGCGTAGGGGGACAGTCAGCGCATGATCTTCCTGTTAGAGGCGGCTGGAAGTCTTTTTTTAATTTATTTTGATTATAGAGATTTTCAGTAGCTAGGACTACATTCTCCTCTCCCGCGGTTGGATGTCCCTTCTGTCCTGGCATCCTACACGATTTTAAACAGCTAGGATACGTAGGCTTTCCGACGAGGCAAAGGGGGAGGAGAGGAAATTGGAATTCACCCGTAATACAACCGCAATAATCAATGCATTTCGAATCGGATAAACAGATATCGACCCACGCTCCGAAACAAGTACAACGCATTCTTTCGGACGAGGTGAGGGGCCGCGGTTTCGGTATAGTAGCACTACTGGTGGTCCGTTGGAAAGGAGTTAAGGGGCGCTCATACATTGCATGATCTACCAGAGCGGTGGTGAAAAGCATGAACTCGGTAGTAAACATATATACTTAAAGCTAATCAAATATTAAAGTCGAGAAATCACAATGCACGAAAAGGACTGATCTAGGTTCAAATCTCAACTCATGACTCGACTCCCATACACATGACTGACAACAGAACTGAAGCAATCAAAACCATAGAGACATAATCTTGCTCATCACATATCTGAAATGCATACCAAAAAATCTCCAACCTCCATAAACAATGATAAACAAAACACAAGTTCCAACAATCTACATAGGACGCATTTAGTTTCTTCTGATAGTCATTCATGTTAGAGCTTTACCATTTTGTCGAATCAATAAAATGTATGGTGTGTAATAAACATGCCATTATATTTCCCACATACGTTGCTGTGCAAAATATACCAATAGACAGAAAAATGCTTCATGTATCAAGTCTTCCCAGAATTGCATTCAGTGCAATGATTTATGATATGTTTTCCGATAGATAAAAAACTACGAACGCAATGTTTCCGATAAACCTCTTGATTTATGTCGGAAAACATAGTTGATTATCAACGAAAGCCGTTTATATAAAAGGTGTCTACAGGGCATTAAGCCATCGGATATCGACCAAAAGCCCCACGAAGCGCTCGAAAAACCGTTCTCGTCCCGGGTAGTGCAAAAGAGTTGAACGTTAGTTTTGAAAGATGATCACTCGAAAGTGTTTCCCTCAGCTAATCGATCTATACCGACGATCGCTGCAATAATGGTTAGTGTCGCGAAAGTGAAGCACAAACTATGGAATCTTCTGCACCAGCTGTGTCACGACCCGAAGCGCTTGGTTCGTGGGATAGTGTTGTTTATCTGCAGCATTGTCGTAATGTATCAGCTGACGGATTGTTTCAAGAAGCTGTTCAATCCACCAATTTCAACTCATTCCCGGTTCGACCTAAACGACTCCATGCTCTATCCCGCCATTACCTTTTGTCGCGAGCCAGCATACAAAGCAGAAGTAATGGCGAAGTACAACCTGGCGATGCATCCCAAGTACACTAGTTCATTCGATCGGTTTCCCTTCAACGAGTCCTCGCTGGAGCAGCTGTTCAGCGAGGCGACATACAACCATAGCGAGTTTTTTATCCAGCATGGATTGAACGGTGGCACAAACAGTGTGTAGAATTACCTTTGCAGCTGAGCAACTTTCTGAGTACCTTCGTTTTGTGTTGTGCCCTTTTCCAATGTTAACAGATATAGACGTGGTGGAGAGTTTACATTTGGACATGGGACGATGCTACACGCTAAATCCGCTGACCACAACGAAGCACTCCTGGAAGGAGGCGGGATACTCGATCATGTTGCGACATGATACGAATATCTCACAAGTAAGCGTTGGTGACACACCTCCTGGTTGGCACGTTTTTATTCATGATGAAACGGAAGGATTTGCAGGTAAGGTGGATTGAAATTTTTAACATTATTCATTGGCATTTTATAATAAAAAAGCCAAATGACGTTTCAAACGAGATCATTTTTTTCTATTTTCAAATTTTTTAACCATATCTTATACTTTAGTCCTTAAAATTCATTAAACACTCCATGCAATTTATGTACGTTTCTTGCATTTATGTACGAATATAAATCAAAAAATTAATAGTCACCCTGTATTGATCTGCACATTGCATACCTTCAGAAAACCGCATGCAATCGTCCGGTCGTGTGGAGTATTTGTATCTGGAGGTTAACGAAGAAATGGAAATTCGTTTATCAACGCAGCACTTCTTCATGCTAGCCAGTTACGAAAATGAATGCGTTGAGTTTTCCAGCGTAAGCTCTACAAGGGTATGAAGACAATTAAGGATAGCTTCTTGCAATTCACAGCAACAAATGTGATACTAATTCTTCTCCTCGTAGTGCGGCGAAGTTTGCCATTGGAACGCGGTGGTTGAATCGGTTGGATGTTCCGGACCTTGGATGCCTGGGCTAGGGGCGCGCGAGTGTAATAATTCAGAAAGTACAAAGCAATTAATTAAACTCTACCGTCAGCTGGAAGATCTAGATGGGACACAGTGCGGTTGCTTTCAGCCCTGCACCACCACAATCTATACTGCTTCCGTGATGAATCGCAAACCCTTCCACATCAGCGTTCCTGCTGCACAGCTTTGGGTGTACTACACCTCCAAAATGGTCACTGTGAGAATCAACCATTCATAATGCTATGGTTAACTTTAAGCTACGGATTTTAACTATTTTGTCCCTCCTTTAGATTGTAGAGGAATTTCATGGCTATGATTTCAACCAATTCGTCTCGGATCTTGGCGGTTCGCTTGGATTTTTGCTCGGTTTATCGGTTCTTGGGCTTATTGGGTTGCTAGAGAAAATCGTGGAGCTGGTCTTCATTCGTCGATTGATAGCTGAAAAGCGCAAGAAACAGATGGCAAGAGAAATAGTGAACAACGATTCAATGCAACCAACAGATCCTAAAGATGGGGACTCTTCCAAGACTTCAGACGACACAAAAGTATCAAAAAATGAATCACCTGCAAACACTGTTCTGGAGCAGTGAAATAGCAGCTGAATGATAAAAAGTCTTTAAACAATGACTCCAATCCATTTTGTGTTTCATAAGTAAGACATTGAAATATATTTAAAATCACAATCCGTTTTTATCACTGCAGTGATGCATTTATTCATTTACCGATAATTTTAAAGGGAATATTTTCTCCACAACGAAACAAAACGGTAAGAAACTTTGTATTCTATCTTTACTAATTTAAAATACGTATACCTAATCACGTTTTAGCAAAGGATGTTTTGTATTTTAAACTTAAAATAAATTTTATTTTACAATTTACTACTTACATTTCATACTGTTTTATGTAACAATAATAAAAGAAAAATGCAATTCCGAGTTAAAAGCTTGCAAAAAAATGGCGAATTTGTTTATCTCAATGACGGTAATTTGCATTCCTTGGGACCAACATTGTTTTGTAAACATCGGGATTTCTCCACGGTTCGATATGCTACGCCATACGACAACCACACGTGGGATCTGTTTCCAACGCGATCAAAGTGACACATACATGCGTAGAAACGCATCAATGTACGCTCGCTCGTGCGTAAAATACACCCAGAGACGGAGAGCTTAACACAGAATAGTATGTAGTCACCGGTACTCGCACCATAAGCTACACCTAACGGACTGCTTTATTTAGTTGGACCCCGATTTGGTACGCAACTTTAAATGACACATTCTCCAATAATACAAACAGCATGTTTTACCAAAGTACCGAGTAGCGTCCTAGTATTGGAGTAAACAGGCGTGAGCACAGATTCTGCTCAACAAAAACAAAACCTCCAAATAGCATAACCAGGCGTGAGAACGATCAACCCAATAGCATAGATAAAAAAAGAGAGAAGCAAACATCGGCAAAACATGCATATGTGTGCGATCGATCGTTCGCACCGTGGCGCTGTCCACAAACGCGACGATCCGGTTTGATGGGGGCAGCTTTTTCTCAATGGAGGAGATCCGCCACCCAAATACTTTCCATTCCAGCGACGTCAATCGTTGTTTCGCAGTCACCGAGAGCGGATCGTCCACGGGTTTTGGAACGCTGAACATCAACACGTGAATCTCGTGATCGTAGTTCTGTGTTGTGGTATAACTGCTGTGCTGTGCATTGTGATTCTACGTTTCATTGTAGTGAGTATTCCTGGTTCAATGAGATGGAAGGTGTTCGTTGGTTGTTAAAAACATGGTTGTTTTAACGCATAAATTGACTCTGTCGCAAGAACAAATATTAGCATTTGTACATGTACAAAAAAACACGATTTGCATGTACAATTTAATCGAATATCAGTATGTTCGGAATGCGGAACATCGCTTGCCAAGAAAACGACAAACAATGACCAGTGCCCAATGGTCCGTAGTTTGAAGACTGTACTATACCGTTAACTTACGTGTGCCATACCGGATGCTTGATGCAGACTTTTTGGCGAACAAATAATAAACCCACGAACAACCACCAGCGTCGTTTCTACCGCCATAATTTTTAAGAGGAAATTCAAACTCCACGCTTCATCGCCGTAATCGTGGCAAGCGGAATTGGATGAAGCTCCTAGAGTTAAATGCGGATCCATCTCTTCGTCGGGAAGCAGGGGAGGAAACAGCAATTTGCCTGCACTGCCCGTAATAAGCTGGCCGGGCCACTGGCTTCGCCAAAGTAGAAAGTGAAATTTCTCGTACATTATGATGCACCCTGAGGGTGCGTTGAGGTTTAGTGTGTAGCTTCAACTACCCGGCACAGTGATTTACACAATTGACCCTCGACATGTATGACTGTGCATCGTCAGTACAAGCGTCCAAAAATAAGCATAGTTGTACCGTCCCATAGAAAACCCTTCATCATGGCAAGCTGATTTGCACCTTGTTAGTACATTTAGACCCTGTCCTATATTAGGCTTCTGTGCCATCCCCAATTGTACGAGGTGTGTTCGAGCAGGTCGCTTGAGCTTGATGTACTTGACCATCTAAGCCAGCAGTGGGGTGCAGTGTAAATTTCGTAGCTAATACAATACTACCACCCATACATCTCCAAAAGGCCATCACTCCGCCATGCCGACCCCACTGGAACGATCTTCCACTGGCGAGCGAAAAAACCTGTTTCTCCTGTTTGTCTAGATTTTGCCGCCATACGGCAACAGCGAAGTGCCAGTCGTGTTTATGTGTCTTGTTTTTAGTTTGCCCCCTATTTTCCGTCCTTGTTTCTCACTCACTATGTCTCCGTTTATTTACCTGTCCAGCAGTGCTCGAATGCGTATCACAATGCGGGAGGATATCCCGCGTAAATCATCCTTTCTGCACAAGCATCTTCTTTCTTTTATCGTATTCCGCATAAATCAATGCCCATCATCAAAACTGTCTAGACATTTCATGCTGCTGGAGATGATCTTGTTCCGCTTTGTTTGTTTCCACTTCCAAACATCATCTATAGTATGCTTTTCGCCTGTCTTACATAACTGCATCGCTCCCGGTATCCTTGATAAAGAATGCCAATCTTAGTCACGGTTTAGTCATTGGCAATGCCATCACAATCATGCCTAACATGACGCTAACATGAAAGTTGACGCATGTAATTGGCTACAGGCCCTGAGATCCGTCCTGTGCATTTTTGCCAATAGATTTCGACGCTCTAGAAACGACGAATCTATTCAATACGAAATGAAGGCACTGAAAGTAAATCTGCAAAATAGCATGTGGCATAGCCACCGTTCACGAAACAACGTAATCTAAGCCACTGGTTTTCCATTCACCTCGAACAAAAAAAACCGATCACATACCCATCTAAAGTGGACGTCTTGCTTGAAAAGATACCTCCAAACTGCAAGTCATTTATACGAATATCGATCTCCTAGTCTTACCTTCAGTCGCTCAACATTTGCTATACTATACATCTACGGCATTAGCACCGATCCACGTATGCAGGGTTAGAAAGGCTGTGTTCAATATCAAGTTGATGATAATGCATGATAATCGAGAGGGAAGTTAATTTATCATTTACAGTCAATCGATACTGTAAGTGATAATCGAATGTTACCGTTTTATGGAAACGGTATAGCTCACTTGAGTTCATTCTTTGCCGCAAAACCATAAGCTGAGCTTCAAAGAAAACGATTGTAGGTTAGAAGTTTCCTTTTCATTATAAATATATACAGCAATTAATCTTTGACAAGAAATAATTGTAACTTCTAGATCGAGCGACCTCCTTTATTCCAGTGTGTCGAATTAATTGTGCTTTTGGAATGATTCACAGTTTGGGAAAATCCTTCACTGGGGCATTAAATCGGAAACCATACCACCATGTGGTGAACTTCTCATACCCACCAATGAATCATCAGCAATATTCAAAACGCTTCAGCAAATTTGATATGGATGTTTTGATGATATTAATTTCGACATTGTTTGATCGATTTTACTGATACTATTTTTTCTTTAAAATAAATAACTTGTATAGCTGTGTGTTTTTTCTTCTCAAAGCGTTTCGTTCATAAAAGACAGTTTGATTTATGTATCTTAACAACATTTCTGTCTCGGAAAGTAATACAAATAATCAATCATTTCATATCCAAATACCCAGTGGAGCGTAGTTTTTTACTTTATTATTTAAATTTTCTTTTTATAATCTCTATTACATTTATACGACATTGTTGAGGATGTAGATTTTTTTTGCTGTATTAAAAAGTCTAATCAGCGCGTATCGGCAAAATTAAAGCAAGCACGTCTTCGCCTTCCATAAGCAGAAAAACTCGAGTCAAATATTCCAGATTGCTGTAGCATACCTGCATCAAACACACCACGGTGGCAGCTGACCACACCTGCGACCAGCATGAAAACTCCAAGCAAACGCAGACATGTTTGAATTTAAATTTCACGTCGTAAAATCAAGACTACCGTTGAAAGTTAAGCGGGATGACGGAATGATCGCTAACAGAAAAAAATCCCTACGTGAATCTTCAAGGTAAAGTTGCATCAATCCAAACATGCAGTACAAAAGATATGCGAGACCGAACTCACACAAATATTATTTATTGTCAACTGAATACTTCAAATGCAAAACCCAACAGCAAAGGTCTTCCAAATGCCTACATCATGGGCAAATGCTTGAGCGTTTTCTGTTTTTTTTTTTTTGTTTTTTGAGCTATGACCAACAGTGTTCAATACATGTACACGAATAGCTATATACTAGCGAACAAATAAAAAAAAGCTCTCCGGTGGGAAACGACAAAGACTGGCTGGCAAGAAGATCGAACGGCAAACACTGACACCGTCGATAGGGGTGCCAACCCTTGAAAAGGCAAGCAAACACACTCACGAGTGACTGTGGGAAGGGAGCACGAAAAAGCGGTTCACCTTACTGCGCAAGTTCTTTTAATTTTTGGTCACTATCGTTTTCTTCTTGTTTCCTCTCACTATCATCCAGGTTGGAAGCTTGCTGGCGAGAAAGGTGGACGTACACAGGACGGACCCGTACCTTACAACGTGCCTTAGCGCTGCCGAGGGCAACGTGCGACCGGTAAAGAATGATAGAACTTGCGCTGCAGAGTGAAGCAGAAAGAGTGAACCGGTGCTGTGAGCAACTGTTGCCGGGATGCTGAAGGTTGATGTCTGCTCGAGTACGCTGCCTGAACGAGAGTAGTCGGCGGAGTGGTTTGAGCAGTTACATTAGTACAATAGTAGTGCGCTCTAACCACGTAGTGACTAGAAGTGAGAAGTTGTCCGAGCGCGACACCACGGCCAAAAGCGAGTTCTAACTCGGCGTTGAATTATTCCGAACAGTACGCGTCATTTCGTGTTTAGATCGGCACTTGAATTGGTAGTGTACATTCATTAACGCCTAAGTGCTCCAGTGCTCGATACCAGTGTCTCGTGCATTACAAGAATAGTCGTGAATAAACCAGTATCAATCGATCGCTTAAAGTTAGCACATCTGATCCGTACGGTGCGGTTGCAACATAGTGTGTAGTGAATAATAGTGCAAAGAGCTGCAATTTCGTAGCTAGTCGGTCGTACGCGTAGTGATCGATAATACCAAGATGATTGGAGTCAAATGGACGCCATTGGCGTTGACAGTCACCGTTAGCTGCTGCATAATAGCTCTTTTACCTGTGCATATATCGGCGAATGATAACTTGCGGGTAGCGTATCAGTGGAAAGAAATTGACTTCGAATTTCCAAATGCCGCCGAACGACAGGAAGCGATCGCTACTAAGCGTTACGTTCCGGAAAATGTAATACCGGTCGGATTGGAGGTTTACAAAAAGCGACTGTTTTTGACACTACCTCGCTGGAAGGAAGGTATTCCGGCATCTCTAGGATATATCAATCTGAACGGTAAGTTTTTTGTTAGTGTATGCCATACACCAATAAAAAAACAATACGGCCTAATGTAGTCAATGTGATGTGTATACCACATCGTGAACACACGATACCGGAGGACAAGTGGGATTGGGTTAATTTATTCATTTTCGTATCTACCCTCCTAAAGGAACGATCGTCATTGCATTTGAATCTGAATTGACGACATTCCATCCAGAGCCGGTTAGTGCATCTGTGCACGGTTGCAACTGGGTGTGTGGTTGGAGTTCAAGGATGATCGCGTCAGTTGCATTTTCCACAGCACTGACCGAACCCTGACCACGGTCGTGAAATGAGGAAGCCAAATCAACCGACACGATCGGATTATCTTGCCATCGAATTCACACGCCTTTCAATACCAACTGTATGCGCACGCGCCAACGAATTCATACATCCGCGTACCTTTAAGCGCGCGTGCCTATGTGTTGGTACACAAGACCACGAAGGTGCCTAGATTAAGGTCGAGTCAATGCGTTGAGGCTGGAGGTTAGAGCCCCATTTTGCAGCAACATTATGCGGTTACATTTGTAGCACAATAACTTCTCATTATTATTTCATGCTATTGTGCGCTACTGTTTAGTCACACATCTCATTTCGGCCTTTATCCCTTGTTGGATGTCAGCTTCAAACGATGGCAGTGGAGTTATGTTCCAAAACTTTGTATACTTTGTTGCCTTTTTTATAAGTATCACTATAAAATGAAATCAAATTTGATCTAATGTTTGCGATACCATCTATATCTATAATGTTATAAGTAACATACATGTGTACCACAAAAATAGAAATTCCTTTTATATTAAATAGCAATCGTGATTACAGCTGTGTAAGATAGCAAAGACTTACAATCAGCAGCAGCAAAGCGATATTTTTTCATAGTTATGCTCCAATGTTTTCAAGCACATCTTCTTTTAAGTATTCTGCTTCACTAATTTGTCGTAAATTTGCATTATGTGTCATAACGCCATGAGTCACACTTGTTCATCCCGAGGTGTTTTCGAAAGGTTCAAAATCGCATTTTAATTTAAAAAAACCCTGCTAGCAAACCACAGTCTACCCGTGAGTCATGGGAAACTTTGGACGTACTGTCGGAACGATGGTTTACACCGGTTTAACATGTCTTGCCGTAGGACGACGACCACTCTCTGGATACGGAGAGCGGAATTACTGATTTTTGCCTTTGAACACAAAATGTGGACTGTGATACAGAGTTCACGACGGTTCGTTGGGGTTACACCAGTTAACACCATTCTAATGCAAGGGGGCGAAATTACGAATACCGTTGAACCGGTCCACAGCGAGAACGTTCTGTTGGTTAACCTTGCAAACTGCAAATAACCGATCATGTTTCTCGATCGATTAACAATCGTTAAAGTCTCTTACCATGCACCGGTAGCCGACGCCTTTGCATCGTATCGACCTCAACAGTAATGTTGCAAAAAAAAACGCATATCATGCTTCCAGTGAATGTTTACCATTGTCTTATTGGTGTTCCAAGGCTGGGTTTTATAGCACAGCTCGCGGCACCATCGAGGGTGTGGAATTGTATTTCATGCACGCCTCATTCGGTGTACAAAACTAACCCAATGTCCAATGGTCTAATTTACGCGGAACTAATTTTCCACGGGAACTAGTTAAACGATCGATTCGAATGGTTTCGTTAATTCTTTGTTTGTATGAACAGTTTGTTCATGTTATTTGATTATTTCGATTTTGAACTTTTGTAATTTTAAATTATATCTTCTTTATCTAGTTTAGTTTTATAATCCTTGACGGACTTGGCCTGCATTGCTTAATGAGTGGTTATCTATTGAACTCGATTTATCCATAGTCAGCCAAGTGTGTTAGGGTCAATGTATCGATATAGCCGATATTTTAATCTACAAAAGACCTCCACAAAAACTAACTATTAGGCTATGTTGTTTTCTATCAGGCCTGTTTATTGTAGGCATAGTAGATTAAGCAGAAAAATGAAAACCAAATTAACCTTAAAGCTTCTCCAAATGCTAATAAATAATTATTTTCTAAATTTAAAACAACTCACCTAAGCATCGAAACATCTTCTATTTTCTGAAGCAGAGGTTTATAATTCTACGCTGGGAGAACCCTAGGTTTTCGCTTCGTATTCAAAGGCGTACTGCTTCATGTTTTGGCTTACGACTGGGTCTTCTGACCTTTCAAATGTCATTTGCCTCAATCATCGAAATATCAGTACATTATTTAAATTATCAACTGAAAATTAAAGTTTAATATTTATTTTCTTTACAGAAACTACCACTCAATCGCCCCGTCTACATCCGTATCCAAGTTGGAGTGCTCACAAACGCACGAGCGAGACGGAAGCTCCAGAAATTGTATCTCCCTTTCGGATACGAGCTGATCGCTGCGGACGTCTTTGGGTACTAGATACTGGCGTTGAAGAGCTGCTAGGCAACGCCACTGTCACTAGCCCAACATCGCTATTAGTCTACGATCTGCACAACGATAATCTCTTGCGACGATACAAATTTCCCGCCGATCATCTCAAAGAGAATTCATTCTACGCCAATATTGCGGTTGAAGATACGGATTGCGATGACACATTTGCATATGCGGCCGACCTCGGCAGCCCGGGACTGGTCGTTTACTCATGGAAGCAACAAGAGTCTTGGCGTGTGAAGCATCACTACTTTCATCCCGATCCTCTCGCTGGCAACTATAACATCACCGGCATTAACTTCCAGTGGGACGACGGACTTTTCGGTATTGCGCTCAAACCACAATCGGACGGCTATGCTACGCTTTACTTCCACCCTCTCAGCTCGCTAAATGAGTTCTCGGTGTCAACGAAGGTGCTGCGCAACCAAACGTATGCGACGGACCCGGCGAACTTCCATGAGTTTAAGATCCTGGGATCTCGCGGTCCAAACGGGCAGGCGGGTGTTGCGTTCGTGGATCGGAAAACAGGAGTTCTGTTTTACGCGCTGCCCAACCTAAATGCCGTTACGTGCTGGAAAACATCCAACCGTGCATACACCATCAAATCGCTCGGACGGGTATATATGAGCACCATCGATATGGTGTTCCCCAATGACGTGAAGGTGGACGACGAAAGTAACCTCTGGGTGCTGTCGGATCGACTACATCAGTACATGTATGAGTCACTGAATCGAAACGATATCAACTTCCGTGTTCTTACGGCAACGGTTAAGGACGCGATACAAAACACAGCTTGTGACACGAATATTAAGCCACTGCCAGACATTATTACCAATCTGGGCGACATTTTACGACCCTCGACCAGTACAGTTGCACCCAGGACTGGCTCTAACGGTGCCGTTTCATTGCACTTATCTACCGATGGCGTGATGGCTGTCTTTTCGATGCTTGCCGTCCTGCTAATGATGTCTAACTGCTTCAGGATATAAGAGATGGTCACACTGTAGCACCGCAGAGTTCCAATATTATTCTCTCTGTTTGCTGAGCATCCAAAATCAGGGATACGTGTTAGATTACTGCAACGACGAAAACCAGTTGTGTACTTACTATTTCGTTCGTGTAGGAAATAGCAATATACATAGTAGTGCATCGTGTTATTTGTTTTCCTTTGAGTTTTAAGTCAGTATTGAATTGAATGGAGGCAAAGAGGTATCGTATTGCAGTAGGAAAAAAAATAATGTTATTGGCACGATGAACGATAAGCATCTGCTCTAACCATGTTCACATACAGTTCCATTTCACAAGGCCAAATGTTGGTCGCATCTTTGTTCTAGGACTTTTGTAGTACTACGTTCTTCCTGGAACTGTTTTATTCTTCGATTGCTTGCATCTTTCCACGCCAGCTTCTTTGATCACCACAGACACATTTCATTCTATCCTGAGCCATAGCTGTTACGGGATTTTGTTTTGTAACAGTTCGAGTGCAGCTGTGTCATAATTGTTAATTATTAGTCAACGTACCAAAATAAATGTAGAAAAACAAACGACCGTTGTAATAAATTAAATTTCTATTTACATTGGAACATAAGAAGCGTCGGTTTAAAAGTGTCAAACGTCACTAGTGCAAAGTTTAAATAATGAATATCATATCACATAAGGAAAATGGAAAGAAATTTAGTGGACATACTATATTTATGTATTTGGAAATTGTTTATTTATATTCGGAAAGTTTATTGTTGTGTTTGTCATCATTTCTACCAGGAACTTGAAAAACGTTAGTTTGTTGTTTCAACGGATACATTTATTTTCACATATCCCTAATCATTTATTATACCATAGGTGACACGCTACGCAGATGAATATTGTTGAATGAATAAATCTTTTACCGCCTATCGCATACATTTAACAAATGAAAACATCATTAACATACTTTGTCTTGCCTAGCGTGGCACAATCTCGTAGGTGTATATATATCCTTATGCATATCTACTATACATAATTGCTATATATACAACCTATGCAGACGTCGATTGTAATCGAAAAACGATAAATATGCACACTAAAAACTTACGTCGAAAATTGCTTCTCACACTAGTATTTGTTGCTTTTCGTTCAATAGTTCTATCAGTGAATATGCTTCTACGATAACACTCGTGGTATATGTTCCACCGGTTAGCACTAGATCAATTGCTTGTTCACCATTTTTGATTTTCACCAATATACTGTCACATAGGATATGGTGACTACTTTGCTCGCGGAAAAAAACATCGAAACATAATGCAAAACTCCTGTTGTATAGTGGGTGCTGCAGAAACTGGTATCTATTTAAATACGTGCTACGGTTAGATGTTGTTTAAGCTACACATTACGTACTTCACAAATACATAGATCCATAGCTGATGTAGTGCATATTGTTAGGCATAATTGAGAATCTTACAAGCATCTTTGCTTGTTTTTTTGTATGTTTTTTTTCACGAATATTACACATTAACAATTGCTTTGTACAGTTAAAGCATGAAAAAAATACAACCGAACAGTACAGCCCACATCGCACAGGTGAAATGAAATTATCAATCGATGCTTAGTTTGTAACAACCATTCCAATTCCGAAACAAATATGGAAACAATATCTCATGTTAGTTAGGTGGTGAAACTTAAAGAAAAAACTGAACTTGAACTGTTAATCAAGCATGGAGCAAACTGGGTTGTGTATTGGATGATCTCTAATGTAATGGAAGCGCAAAGTGACGAATTGTTCATAGCAAACTCATACTTGCACCACAAAAATAATACCACCAATTAGTTCAAAAACAATGTCCTTCCTACAGTAGAATTGTTTACAGGCTCTCCCAATTAGTTTTTCCCCCTTAAGCATATCAAAGCCGCAAATTAAAATAAAACCAATAACAGACGACCAGAACTGACGATCACCCAAAAGAAAAATTAATAAAATTACCAACAGCTAACATATACCAAAGGTTTAGGCAAAACTCATAAAAAAGTATATGCTTACGGATAGTAACAGGAAGGTTATCAGAAACCCGCTGGTGCTTTACACACCGTCAAAACTTATGTTCAACCGTACAAATTGTTTCATATTACTCACTGAGAATGGAATAGAAAAAAAGGAAAACAGATAAAGTGAACATACACGAGATATGGATTGATGGAGAGAGAGAGAGAAAGAGAGAGAGAGAGATAGAGACAGAGTGAAAGAGAGAAAGGAAGAGAGAGAAAGAGAGTTAGACATATAGATCAATAGACTACACTTCAAAACCCCAAATACAGAAAACTTATATGTTGCAACTTTATGAATCAGCATTCCAATTGTCGATCACGAACAGGGGATGAAAAGTCCAACAGTTCCAGTATGCATATATTGAGTGTATAAACCGAAAAAATCATTGCAAGTACTGACAACTTTACTAACTTATTTTTCAAAAATGTTCAACAGTGTAATGTTCATGAACGTCTATCAAATTATGACAAGACGAGAAGAAAAGAGCAATGGAGGATGGCTTATGGAAGGGAAAGAAGCGGAAAACTTAAAATCACAACCAACAAAAAATATTTCAGACAAACACGATCAAGAAAACAGTACTATTACAGCTATTGCATACAGAAAGAAAACATGTCGTTTGTTCAGAAACTCATCCATCAATCATCCTTCATTACAAGGCCACATCTAGTGATATATTGAAGCTTGTAACTATTTTCAACTAGCATTATCTTAACGGAATACCACACCATACATCCTCATCACCACAGTGTAATCACCACCCACCATCTGTTTTTAATCCCATACGATAGAGTTAATGCTAAGAAACAGGATATAAGAGGAACTGTGAAATTGCACAATTTCGCCTGCCCGCGATGCTGAAAGTACCGCACATTCGGCGAAACTTTGTTCACATCGTTCAACGGCAAGGGACTTTCCACTCAACAAAATTGATGTGACACACGGCCAGATTTCGTTGGAAGATACCGAAAGCTCCGACCAATGTCGCCGACCCTTCATGAAACTGGTGGAAACAATGCAACCAACCATTCAAAGGGTGGGAACGGAACAATGTCCATCCAACATCAACTTTATGATTGCTAAGAACCCAGCAATCACCTGCTCGATCACGGTTCGATTGGAATTTTGGTAATGAATTTCGAGTAGAGTAACATACAGACAGGAAAGGAATACAGAGAGTGAAGGTAAAGCTTTAACTAGTGGGATTAACCAGGACGAAATGGACCCACGGACCCACCGAATTTGTTACTATTTACTAACACATGACTTTCTCTCTCCTCTACTTGCTTGTACGTACGGCTCTTTCCGTTACAATCGTCGTGTAATGCACTATAAAATGGAGCCCGACAAATGTCTGCCGGCCGTGATATGATGGTACTGCACCGTGTGGACGCGTACTGCAAATATGGAAGTAAACTTGGGAGGACTGTAATAATAGCATCAGTGTATCGTAATGCTTGATTTGCCATTCTTATACTTAACTGTACATTACACATTGCTGTTCGATGGTGTTGCCCAAAAACAAGGGTGGGATGATATTAATGGTTTGTTAGCAAAAATATATACATTAGAACAAGGGAAAATAGGGAGCGATGAAAAAATAAGCAACAATTATTATAAAAAATGTCTTGGTCCTCGCGTAATTATGATATAAACCCAATGTTAAAAATTAAACAATTCATATGAAATAAACTAAAGTTTAGCCCTCTTTACTATCAATTCATAAACTAAAATAGTGTCATTATAAGAAGAAATGAAACATTACAAAAAAAGATATATTCGTTAGTCATTTCCATAACCAAATTTAACAAATAACACACGGGGAAGAAAACATTAAACCTCAAATGAAAAACTTTTCAATCACGCGTTTTAATAGTGAACCAATATCGGAGTTAACCGACTTGTCCGTAAAAAGGACAAATTATTTAGTTTTATGCAGCGCAACCGGGCCTGAAAGCAGTTAAACTCATATGCCCGTGAGCAATCGCACAAGACTGAAGGAAGAGTCAATGTCTAATAAGCAAAATTTGAATGAAGTAACCTTCACACTTAGCGTTAAAATTGATATTAAAAGCAATTTCCGGTGCAGCTTACGTTGTTCTTTTTTTCAGAACACTTATATGAAAACAGTTATTAATATTTCGCACTGCTTTTGTACAAAATAAATAAAACGAACGACTTAAAAAATTCTACGGTAAATTATTTTAAATTACTAAAAACAAAAACTTTGAAAATGTTCCATACGTCGTTGTTGAAGAAAATTATACACAAATCTAGCGTACCTTTAAACCACCATTTTGAAAATGTTAGGATATTTGGATTGGTAGCAACAATGCCACAATATTATCAGGCACTACAGGCAATATTATTGCTAGAATGAATTCTAAACGCATTACTAGAAATCTATTCTAGTCCTGATTTTAAGCATACCACACTGCAGCTAAATATTACAAATGATGGTTGATTCGGTGTCATATTCATAAAGCGAATGGGAGTTAATATTAGTTATACCGTCATTGTGTAAAAAGGCTAATATTAGTTAGTTTGAATAAGAAAATTTAACTCTACACCAACAGTAACAAACGATGAGCTAATAACCACTACGAATGCTGAATCAGCCGCCATGGCATTGTATCTTTCGTAAGATGTATGTAATTACATTCTCAGGATTGCTGTCGCGATTTAAACACCATAAACAAATTCAAACAATTGAAAGGACAAGTAATACATCGGCTACAAGGAACGATTATTCCAAACACTGGAAAAGCACCTTGCTTTGTGTAATCGTCGGCATTATGCTTCAGACGTCATGCATGTGTTATCCAAAATATTATTCGATTTGCTTCTCTCTTGTTTCTGCATTTTTGGTGATTACGAATACATGTACAAAGCTAAATGAAATATTACTCTCCTTAACAATGTCATGTCAAAGAATGGTAGTTTTTAACATTCTCTATCCTGACCCTAAGCTGTCGGGTTGTTAAGTGCTCTACTTTGATGTGTATAAATGTTCTTCAATTTAAACATCACATGTTTGAGCATTGCGAATACTTCCAACATGGCATTGTCCCGTATTCTTAACTTCACCTTTCCTACATTGCTACATAATGCCACTTCCTTACCTGGCGGTTTAATAGTTCAGGATTACTATAGAATTATTGCCTTAAAATTTGTTCACACGCGGAACATTTTTTCTTTTTTCTGTTTTGTACATTTTACAATTATAAAAATGAATTAAAAACCACATACCGCTGCTATTCTCTTGATGATGAAAACCTGGTCAATGTCACAACCAAATAGTTTATAATCCATAAACGGGTTTTCGATTAGTAGAACATTGTCAATTGCTAAATCATGTGCACAGTTGTTGCTCTCTGAAAAACGAAAAGAACGAATAAAAAAAAACAATTAGTCACTGTTCTTAATTGAATCATCCTGATTATAGTCAGTGTTACTTACAAGCTCTATTTCATATATATGACAGCATTGAAGTCTTTCGTTAGCCCAAGCCAACATGTGAAACAAGCATCGGAACTTATGCTTGACACAATCCAAATAATTACGATAACACCATCTTGACCACTCGCTTATGGATATATTATTGATAATGGAAGCCGTTGCAGTAATGGTGGTAAAGTAGCTGATGTCACCGCCGTTACTAGCGGTCGAGGTGACGTTACTGAAAGTCGTGGTAGCAGCGCTGGTTGAGTCAATCACCGGAATCGTGGTGGCATCATCGGTAGCATCGGTGCACCGGGGAAAACTACACCCATGCCCGGCACGGTTGGAATTTGCGTTATTAATCCACCTAATTGATGTAGAAAACAACGGAAAGAAGCAAACGCAAAACATCATACAGTATTAGAAATGGTTCAATGAAGCACCTTTTTCCATTAAACGTAAAACTAGATTATTTGATTTTTGGGGATTTCATTCATTTGTATTTATTCCGAACCAAAACGACGCTGCTAATGGTGATGGTGATGATTGTGGTTGTGATGGTAGTAGCAGTAGTAGCATAAATATTAGTAGTAGCGATTATATCAATAGTAGCAGTAATAAAAGTAAGTGAACGTTATTACAAAAACTAAATTATCAAAATTATATCTATATTCAAAACAGCAACGACAACGTGTAGTAAGTAGTGATACAGAACATAGATACGTATAACAATTGGTTTTGCTTATCTGCTCGAGTTGTTCTTGTTTACCACTGCCAGATTGTAAGTATTTCCAACCGCATGAATCGAAATGCGACCATTTTGAGCGACGTAAACATAGAACTGTACATTATAATACTGATGACGAACTTTGGTAGATTGTATTACGACTCTTCTTAAATCATTGATCAAGTACCCTACAAGTACGAAAGCAAAATTATTGACACGTAACTACAATGTTGACACAGATAGTAATTTATGAACATTAGTTTAGAACATTTGTGTATAAGGATTAGAAACTAGGCAAATTAGCTACGGTTAGGTGTTACAACATTACACACATATACAGCACAAACAGCTAAGTGGCTACACAATCCATAGAATAGGATTTGTTAAGTGATGAAAAATTACAATCCATATAAACAAAATTGAAATAACGCTGTTTATAACAAACTGTGCAGGACGCATATAAAATGTATGAAAAGTGGAAAAATAGATGTAAATTGTTAGTGATTGTCCGTCTAAGATTGTACACAGCTACGAGGTGTACACTATACCTAATACCATAATAGCATATTTGCAAACATCTCTAAACATACGAAAGCATCTAGAAATAATACCAAAAACTAACACACTTAACATAAGTTTTTCGACAATAGAGGAACCAAACCTAGGACACTCGCACACACTCAAACACACTCACACAAATGCACACATACACACAATATTACTGGCAGAAGGGGTAGTAGAATACACATTTAAGTGAGTTAGTAGTATTTTATAGGCTTATCTTAGACACGGGGAAGAGTGGTAACAGGTATGAAACTATCATCCATCCCTTTATTATATTTTATTTCATTTTTCATTTCTCGATTGTACTGCACTGGTGTCCTGCAAAAGAAAAAGAGACAACAACAGGAGTCGGCACTGTGGATGATTTTTCACCAACCCAACATCGTTAGCAGCCCATATCCGATATGGTTCTCTCGAAAACGGCTTGGCATATAATGTGTTTGTTACGAATCATCCCATTTCCAATTAGAAGTACTCCAATCATCAACATCAGCCATATGAGGGCGGTACGCATTACTAGTAGCAATGAATTAATAGCAAACCAGGATACTGCATGCAAAACACGATTTTAATGTAATAACTTCGAATATAGCTTAGAAATAAAACCGACAAAACAAATGTGATGCTAGTAGGTTTAAGCGATACGATTACCAGTCGGTATTTTCACGATCATATTTCTGCTCGACAAACTTTCATTTCAACTATGACCGATGAATTGATTTTGATTGTTTTTCAATGTTAGTTTACAATTAATCATTTACTGTATGCCTAAATTTGGTATAAAAAATTAATAATACATGCAGATATCTTTAACACATCAGTTACAGGTTAGCAATTGTGGTTTATGTCATTTTTGTTTTTTTTTATCGCCGTTATCCGTTTAAAACATCTTTTGACGGACGGTTTTATTTTTTGTTAAACAATTTGTTTTGCTTGTTTAAATATCCTTATTTAAATCTCATGTAAGCAGCAATGATAATTAATTAATAATAACACAAGTGTTGCTACAGGGGGGCGGTCCGGTGGTGCATGTGATAAACGGCGCCGGTCCACACGGCAGGACCGGGTTCAAATCCCATCCGAATCGTTCCCCCGTAGCAAGGACTGACTATACGGCTACGTGATAAAATAAGTCTAGTAAGCCAGAAATGGGCGGCGTGACCTGTAAGGTCGTTAAGCCAAGAAGAAGAAGAATACAAGTGTTGCTTTACGTTTTTACATACCTATGGACGCATGCACAGTGATTTTGAAAGTTAATTATACACTAACCAGGCACAATAATAGTAGAACTTGATATTAATTATCAAAAGCATTACATAACTGATAGAGCACACATGAAACGCATGAAATGTACAGAATCTAGAATGTCTACGTAACCCGATTTTAAAATAACTAAAAAATAATCAGAAAAAATACTCACCATGACACAAAAACGAATAAAATGAAAATAAGCTTGAAGCAAAATGAAGCTTCGAAGAACGTCAATCAACATAATATTGTGGGATTTTTTGTTCATAAAATCGTTTGTTAAGCCATTTGAAAATATTGGTAATGTTACTCTAGTATTGTCATGATATTTCCTTGTGTATGTTTTTTTTACATTTGAACAATAGATATTAAGCATGAAAGTAAATAAAATGCTAAATAAATATATGTGCAATTCTATTGCATAATGTGTTAGCGATGTACTATTACGAACAATAGAAAACAACACGTCTGGCTTAATCTGTTCCAACATATAGATTCTCCTAAATAGCAGCCTTAGGTAATGGTATTTCATATGATACGATACATGTTCCCAATTAATTATTAGTAAGGATAATTAAGCATAAAAATTATAAATTTCCTGCCAAATTTTGTTTTGAAATTTTTCAATAGCGCCAAAACGATTATATTTCCTAATTGTCACATTGATTAAAAAAAAAACTATTTTCATTAGAACATCAATAGCTGCAGCGAAAAGCAGCTGAAGCATCTCACTCGTTCTGCAAGCTTGCGCATACTATTTTTTTACTGGGAAACTTGCAAAAACATTTAAATGCACACACGAAAAAAACAGCAATTATGAAATGAAAGTTAATCAATACATTCACACAAAAGAGAAAGTAGTGTTTCCAAACAAGTGACAATGATAATGATATATAGCTAACATTAGTGTGAACAGAATTAATATTACAGTCTATATGAGTATAGGTATGTGCCTCGCTATTATACCTTGGGCGGACACAGTTTGCGCACGAGGAAATCTCGAGTGCGTTGAACTCGAATTTGTGAGACGTCATTGCACTGTAGAAAATACGGGATACAATAAGATAGCAGAAGGAGATGACACCAATAAACACGGCATGATATTGATTTTCATCGTTATGACAAGTTACAATAGAATTAGGGTAGAACGTTTTCCACGTGGATTCCAAATTCAAAACGAAGCCAACTAACGGAACCGCATGGTATGTTCGTCATTTTATTACGCTATTTCACAAAATTAACTAATCGACCTTTAAAGAAATTGGTTCGGTCTTTCTTTTTCACTCACTTTAGATGGGGCAAAATTTAGTGGTAGAACTGTGTATGAAATCATTTTGAAGCATAAAAAATAAACGAAACAAACGATAACTTTCAATGATACATGCTACCTGTGAAGAGTAAGACTTTTTACGTATTTCAAATGTATGAAAAAACAATTCTTACGAGTTTGTGTATCGATACGATGTCTGACACATACACTTACAGAACAACAATCCGCTAATTTAACTGCAGAAAATAATTCATTTAGCATACGCAGGCAACTTAAGTTAAATCGTGTGCAATCATCTCATTATCTTGCATTTGGATTCTGTAGTGTAAAACACATTATCAAATGAGTAATCTTAAAACGTACCAATTGGGAATTGATTGTTCGTTTGTTTGTTTATCTTTTGCAGGCACGGGAAAAATTCCCATTGTCAGTAAATATTCTTTCAACTCGGTTAAATCTGAGTACTAATTTACTATAAGTCAATCAATCTATTTCGATAATTTTATTCGACATTCTGCAGCGTATAGTGTGTATGAAACATACAATATCTTTCACGTCGTTTCTTTTTCATTTTTTTATATAAACATTCCGTTAAGGAAATTTTGAAAATGTGTTCCAAAGTCGTAATTAAAAAAATATCTTTATATAAAATCTTAACTAACAGTATCATCTATCTTTGAACATTATTTTACCAACGGGTAATGTTGTAACAAAAAAATGCTATTATAAGCATTCATTTTGCAACATCATTTCCCCGCTTTGCAAGTATGATATTCATTTCGAAATAGAATATCATTATAAATACATGGCGAAAAATATGAAAAACTCAAACCCATGAAGAACAAAAATGAGGTACCAATAGCTACACAAATTATGCCAATATGCAGCCATATTATAAGCACAAATTACAGCTACAATTGTGTTCAATAACATAGAGGTACCCATAGAGGTAAGTATTGCTAGATTACTACGCGAATCGTATAGACCACATTAAGGTCCGTATCTCATTATAGGATTTGTTAGGATGTTTTCAAATTCAAATCAACTTTGCTTAACACGAAATTTTATTGCTACGTTGAACTTGAATCCAATCATTTTTCAGCGGCTCTGGAAACTACCTTCATATATTTTCGACACCAATGTACGTCAAGTTTTATTGTTAATTACTGTAATGTACTACAGGTGTACATGTATCGTGAATATCATTAGGGAAATCAGTTTATTCCATTTCATATTCTGACAGATACAGCCAAAATAAACATGAAGCAAAGTGAAATTACCAAGAACCAAAAAAATTTTAATGAAAAAAAATCTTTTTAATTCAATCTCAAATGTGTTTATCTACTATAAATTTGGCGTGTTGAACGTATTAACATTTATCTTATTATTTTCAATAGAATTATACCTCTAATATTATTTAAAAATCTTTGAACTTTCAAATCTGGGGATGTTGTAACATCATTACAGAAGACTTTGTGAGGAATTCATCTATTAAAAAGGATAAAATAAAAATTATCAAAACTATCATTTTATGTGCCAATTGTATAAACCAATTGTTCTTCGAAAAACCATTAGGAATCAAGCCACGAATCAGTTTTAATACACATTTGAGATTGGATGAAACATATTATACTTTCATGTTTCCGCATTTGAATATGTCCTTGTTCTTAGTAAGAATTAATGTTCATTAGCTTATTTGTGCTAACAATCCTTTTAACGCTATATTTATCATATTTACGTAAGTAAATATCAATATGCCAATAGCAAATATCAATACCAATATACTTAACGATATAATGCTCGCCATCGTTGTATATTCCAAACACGAAATCAATTCTATGTCCATCACTTAACGATAAAAATGATAACAATGTTTTGGAAATGTACTGTTTTGGTCAACTTCACAACTTGATATCAACAGTTACCAAACTCTACATATCGGGGCCAAGTTTCTTCAATGTTCAAACCTTGACACCAAGTATCATAAACAAAACAAATTCATGAGCCAAAGTTCTCGTTATGCGAGACCTCGTTGAAAGTTACATTATTGTTCAACGAAACAATTGAACAAAATTGACAGCTGTTCAACCGTGGTGAACATTTGTACAGATGTCCGGTTGGTTAAAACTATTAAAATCGTCACCAAACGATATACTTGAAATTATTTTATTTTACGTTCTAAATTTTAATTGTTATTTGATAATAATTTGCTTGATCCAGAAGCATTAAAAGAAGCAGAAGCATTTTTAGCATTAAAAGGACTACCATAGTTTATAGGTAGTATATACGCTTTATCTAGATATATAAATGACCTTGATATTTAAGGGACTATTATCCGTGGAAATCGATTAACCAATCAGTCCGGCCCCGAGCACCCCGGATAATCGACGTTCTACTGTAGTTGCTGAATTCATACGCTGTTATGCTAGAATCTAAATTTCTAACCCCTGTTGAACAGATGCATGACCAAGATCCTGTTCGTAGTTGACCTGTTCTTGGATATTATTACCTGAACTGAATCAAACTATAATATCGAAAAAACCGATATTTTACGGAAAATGCTATATGATATATTGATTCATTCAACGATATAGTACTATTAAAAAATGATCTCAGATGAATATTAATAAACCAATGAATTTATTTGAATATGCCATCAAATTTTTACGCGTTTTTCACAATACAAATATTAATCCCTGATTTCTGTGTATCATAAAATTTCAAGTACGAAAATACGTACCCCTATGATAATGAACACAATTGTTTATCATTGTATAACGATTTTTCCTGATAAGTATGTTTGAATAGTCTTATATCCTAACCTTACATTTATGTTTGTGTTTTACAGTACAAAACCCAGCACAAGTTTCTAAAAGTAGGAAATATGTGTCATTCTAATTTGTATATTGTTTGACTTAAGCTGTATAATGTAAAATTGCATTATATATGTCAATTTATATAAGGAGCCAAATTTGAAAACGATTGCTTAAAGTACTGAGTATGTGAGCATCGCTCTGGATGTTTTCACTTTTGTGTGTTTCATTCAATATTAGTGGGTGTTTGACGACTGTAATTTATACACAAATATCATTCTATCAGCAAGTGCTTCATTCGTCTACCTAACGAATAAAATGTATTCGTTTCGTTTGCATTGTTTAATTAGCAATTAGATTCTCAACATCTTAACCCGTGTCAGGGTACAATCAGAAGCCCGAAAATCTGTCCATATATATAGCACAGAGTATAGTAAAAGTTACTGTGCTACTATCTTGGGTAATGATCACTTTCGATAATATTGATTGTACCTACCTGGACCAAGACCCATTTGAGGGGGACCAGGACGAAGCATATTTCCCCCCAATAACGCCAAGTTACCACCTCCCGGTGGACCAAGCGCCAATCCTTGACGCATCATTTGAGGCATTAGTGGGACGGGACCTCCGAGGGATACTGGAACCTAAAAACAGGCGAAGGGAAATAGAATATAGGTATATTTTAGTATAATTCAGTAACACATATTTTCGTCAATTGCTGTAACACCAATATACAAGAATACAAGCTTCAAGCTAAGTTATACTTAGCTGCAAGCTCACAAACGGAAACAAGCAAAACAGTATTTTTCAGGGCCTATAGCATTTGGTCTCACACCCTTAAAAACAAACATACACAAATCTTAAATACATACATACATACCGCATTCTACATCGTTTAAAATGATACACATCCCAGTACGCGAAATATGACCAAATATTTAGATACTCACTTAGTTTTAGCAAATCTTTACACAAGCAATTGTACCTATAGTATAGCTAGTACTACTCTACAATATCTATTGAACTGACCATTCCTAGTGGCATTCCCGGTCGACTGGCGGCAGCTGCTGCAGCATTCGCCGCAGCTGCGTTTGCTGCCTGAAATCGTTGAATCATAGCTGCACGATTCAATTCCTCGATCTGTTTGTGATGGTTGGCCGCAGCGGCATGAGCATGCGCTATCACAGCGGCTTGCTGAAAAGCGCATAAAAAATATATCACAATTCCAGCATGAATTTCGTTTACAGTGCATCGAAATGGATAAATTGAATTGGGTTGATAAAAATATGATACAACGCAAAATAATCAGAAAGGAATAAGACAATGGAAGGGAAAACTACAAATGAGGAGATATAGTTTCAATAGGAAAATCTTTTTTTTTTTCATTAAAGAACTGAGTTTTTTGTCGAGATTCGTTTTCTATTGCAAGTACAACAGCATTGTAATGCGCAGCAAATTTATGGTACTTTCTGTAACGTCAAGTTTGATTCTCCCGACCGGGGAATGTGTATATAAGTAGTTTGAATAACCTTCTGATTAAACACATCGCGTTTGTAATCGTCCTCTAGGTCACTCACTTCATGTCTAATGTTTTGTTTAATTATATCATTTAAACCTTCCAAAGTATCTATCGAAAAGAATGGCCAAGAATGTATTGCAGAGCGTACTAAACCTGAATCTCTGAACGAAAACAGCCTTACCCATAAAAAATGGATAAAAATAACAATGATCGGTTGCTAGCACCACGAAACAACTTACAGCAATTGTTCATAACTATTACCATTTTAATGAGCATTAAACATTTGTTTGGCAATATGAACACGAGACTTATCAATGAGGAATAAAAATTCAGGCAAGTCAAACACCAATACAAAAGTCAAATTGTGCACAATACTAAGGAAATAGATGAGAATAGAGGCAAACAGGTTAATCGACCCGCACACCCATGCATACATATGATGTATGAGATTTTGCAAACATAACTCAACAAATAACAATACTACTTTAATACTCGAAAATCAATACAAGAAACGAATCAAACCAAAATGTACCCAAATCACGCTTTATTTTTTCGCTTTACCTGACCTGTTAATCAATAACGTAAATTGCAAAAAAAAGAACGTACTAAACAAATTAACATTATTGAGATACAAATTTTTGTATACTTTAAACTACCTGTGAATGTACCGAATTAGTAAAACCAAGTACGACATCGTACAAACATATTACGACGACCGATCGTTTAACAATGTTTTATCGAAATCATTAGCGAAAGACTTTGAAAACAACCGAGGTCAATAAATTAATGCTACGCAATTCAACATTGACTACACATCACATATGCGGGCCCCACGCATGGCACGCATCCGAGCACATTAAGATAGAAATAAATCTGCTCACGCACCATATCTCAACGATTAAGAAAAGCTACTCAGTAAGTTAGGATAGGGAAAATGACATAACAGGATTCTGGATAGATATGTAAAGAAATGATACATTAAGCCAACAGGTAACAGGACCTACCTCATGCGGCGACATCATCCGATTGTCTTTCATCACGGCGGTCGTTTGGGTGTTGGAAACGATCGGTGCGGTGCCAGCTGCAGATGAAAAAGGCGACAATTGCTGAAGCTGGGCTTGTTGTTGCTGGTGCTGTTGTTGTTGCTGCTGTTGTTGTTGCTGTTGCTGCTGTTGCTGCTGATGCTGCTGGTGCTGCTTCAGTTGCGCTTGGGCCTGCACCTGTGCCTGTAGGTGCTGATGAGCCGCTGCAACTGCAGCCGCCACCTGTGCCTTTTGCTTTTCGTGCTGTTTTTGCTGCAGCATTTGCTGAGTAGCTTGCTGAATTTGCTTTTGATACTGAGGCTTCCGTGCTCGTAATTCCTCTAAGCTAAGGTCCTCCGGAGGATGTACAATTTTGGACGTTGCGGTGCCTGAGTTGGGTATTACTGTAGAAGATGCGGCCTTCGTTGCATCACCACCTAACCCATTATTGCTGTTATTACTGGCTGCCGCCGCAGAAATAGCACTATTGGTTGTTGGCGGGGCACTTATCGTGGCAGAGCTGTATGCAGGAAATGTTGGTTTTGAAGTAGTCGATACGGTAGCCGCACTCGCAGCTGCTGCCGCTGGAAACAGTGGCCTTGGAGCGGTTGCCATCATCGTGGGCATCATTTGCATCCCGGGTGGTACCATGTACGGATTCATGCCTCCCATCGCACTCATCATTGGGTTGATGCCGTAGGCTGCCTGCAAATGCGGTGGCATCATATTTTGAATCTGCATTAATCCCTGCGGTACTGACGCTGAAAAGTTAAGATGCATATTTAATAACACTTGTCCAGCCATATAACCATACTCAAGACTCAATTTACCCTCGGGTTGTTTCATTTTCTTGTGTGCGGGTTCTTCTTCTTCCGACTCTGACCGATTCCCGTTCTTCTGTTTTTCATGATCACGGATGTCCTCCGGAGGGATACCTTCCATACCATAAATTTCGATCACTATGTTCGACCGATTGGGAAGCGAATTTGGGACCTTGTCAATCGATTCCTTATGCACCTGCATACAGTGTATCGAAAGCCCCGGACCTGTGTAAAGCTTTTTGTGGCAAATGTGGCATTTAAAATGCTTAGCTTTCTGATGTTGCACTAGAATTTTCTCATCGTCGAATTCTCTGTTGCAGTACCTGTGCAGATTGAAGGCGCCGGAAAGCGCAATTTATCGCTAAGGAAAATACAGCGTTATGTAATAAAAACAGGAAATAATATTGTATAGTCCGCCGCATCGGCTATTTAGAACAGATTGGCATGACACTAAGAAGCACACAATCCGTCCAATGACGCTGTCAATGCTATGCCAACAACGACCGGATGCAGTAAAATGTAAATATTTTATAAAAGGATACCAACACCAGGGCTTTGATGCCTTCTTCTTTTTGCGACCCATTTCTTTAGAAAATGTGTTATGCGGTGAAGTATTTGATGCAACCAGACACAACTGGCTCTGTGGCACAAGTTTAATTTTTCAACTTATATTCGTCGCCCTTCGGCTCTTCTGACGTCGCTTCAGACTGTCTACTGCTTGTTCAGATGGCCCATAATATCGTGCAGTTAAGGAAAAACCCACACGTTTCTAGCTTTCAACATTCGGTTTTTGATCAGCTCACGTAAAAATAAAGGTTTTTTCACACATTTGGTGCTAGTGAAGCATTTAATTAGACTGTTTTTTAACTTTTCAAGGAGCGCTTGCAAATTTTCCACTGTCACGAAATATCGACTGACGAGAAAGGTGGACAGAACGACAGCTTTCACCAACACACAGACACACCTAGTTGACAGTAGCAAGCAACCCAAGTAGAAATATCGAGCAGTTTTTTGGCTTTTTTCAATGGACTTTGCGGATCGGCACCCGTATAGCAAAATATGGGCATTTAAACTACTCGACGCGAAGCCACTGCTCGAATCGGAAAACCCTATGTGCCTCTCGCGCGCCCGTATTCAAAAACGTATCGCGACCTCTCGTTCTGTTTTTGATTTTTTGAGCTTTTACATGATTTTTAAGTAGGCGGGGCTGTAGCACCGCTCTACAATATTGTACCGCTCTATAATATTATAGTGTAAGACGTGTAACAGTGTGTGTCATGTCGCATGCTTCGCTGCATGGCAAACACGACGACACACGAACAACACCGAAGAGGACGACAAAAACACGATCCTTCACTGCACACTGGATTAGGGTGCGCGTACGATGCGGCAAACAGCGCAAGAAGAAAAAACGATCCTTCACTGCACACAGGATTACAGTGTGCGCACGGCGAATGACGCAGCACAAAAGAAGCACAAAAGGAAGACGAAAACACTATCCTGTACCAACGCGTACAATATGTTTTGACACTATTTATCACCAAAATACACGCATAAACTTTCATACACCAAACACTGCACCAACTGAATTCATCGTCGTGTGAACAGGGGAAGAAGTTTCCACAACATGCACCGAAAGTTTTTTCCCTCACTACATTTCAATGCGCTTGCCGAAGCACGGAGTGTAGGGAAAAAACTAACACCACACGTTAATGGCATAAAAAGGCACATCAACTCTACATAAATCACAACACTGGTCAGCATATTGCACTGCATAAAGCAATCGCGCATACTTGCAAACTTCCGCGCATCATTCACGCACAAACAAATATAAAATTTGCTAAGTCCCACAACACGTCCACCCTGGACTTAGCGCACAGCAAACTGAGCTCGTCACAGTGTGGGATGAACGCTAGAGTAAGGACGCAGGATAACAATGTAGGTCAGAACGAGATGGAAACAATTCTAGCTTCAACAAACTCTGTCGGCTCACACACACAATCAAGGGTTTCATGCTTTTTTTCGGGTTTCGCCGTCGTTTTCCATGTTCTTCTTGATCTTTTACCGTAATTTTCTCAAATTTGAGAGAATTTTACCGTCATTCTCTCAAATTTGAGGTCTCTTTGTCTGTCGGGCAGCTTACCCAAGCAAAAAGTTTCGACTTGTCAAGAGCAAATGACAGAACGTCTCCCTCTAAAAAATATTCCGTGCCTGCTCGCACTTACACTGAGCGAGAGTCGGTCAGAAAGCTCGAGTCGTGTCTGATGAGTTTTCTCATGCTGTTCGCTTCTCTTGGGTTATGCCCTCTTGCTCGTACTCACGCTCGTTCTACCGTCGATACAAAAATGTACAATCCGTGCGGTTGTCAGACTGCTCCAAACACCAACAACACCAACAAATGCATTGGTTTACAACAACAAATCGAAGCTATCCGAGTTGTTCGCGGGATCGTATACAGAATCGCTGACGAATCGCTGTACATTTGTTTTCTTAATTTTTATCATTATTATTAACATAATTATTATTTCATATTAAGAGAGGCGAATGCACCAAGACATCATACAAAAATTAAACAACAGCTCATGCTCATGTGTCGAAGCTGTTGCTGTTTTCTACCACGATTTTGTTATGAGCTAATAGACGTTTTGGGCGTTGGAATCCGATTTGATTATACGACCGTGAAATAAAGAACCACCAAAGTAGCTCTTTTTAAGTTTCATAACATATTTTGGAACACGTTACAGCTTTCTTCGTGTTGTGAAAGATAAACAGTTGTATCAATTTAATATGAATAACAATTCTGTTTGCATTTCTCTTAATACAAATCGATTGCGTGGCCGATGTTCCGCGAAGCATTCTTCTAATGCTTGTCTTTGCCGGCCAGAGTTGCTGATCAAAACATTTCATTTGCCATCGATCCTTTCATTCAATTGCTCATTGCATTGCATTGCACCAGCTAAGTCCGTGAGCCAAACTGTTTCTGTTGGATGCGACCGTAGCGACACTTCCTGGAAAACTAATATGCAAAACATATCACAACACAGCTGAACGTAACATGGAACACCTGGAATATTCTCTATCGTTCCCTTGTTACCAGCAATCGATGCCGTGCGAAAGATGCTCAGACACTTTAAATAAAAGGCGCGTGTAGAAATTGAAACGCAATGAAACATTTAACAGTGCACTGTACATTAACGTACTTCGCGACATCTGTAATGATCCTATTCGGTATCAAGCAAGAGCCAAGAATATGTACGATTGATAATGTTCTGGTATGGCTTTGCATATTAGATGTCACGAAAGCCTACGAAAAAAGGAATGTTTATTTTAACAACAAACCCATAGATAATTAAACAAATATCTTTGCAAAATCGTCAAACTAAAGCTACGTAAAAACGGTCCGTGTGCGAGGATCGCCATTCTATGTTCAAAAATAAAAACACTCGTACAAAAAACACCAACCTAAAAATCATTATCGCTCAGATCAGTCCACAACATGTTGATGCATCGCGCACGAAGCACCACCGGCAATAGAACCATAACAGAACAGCTGATGGTACTTCGTTCAAAGCGTCGCACGTAGAACAAAACCTGGTCCGTATCAATCCTTTTGGCGCCAAATTGTTGGTACCATCGGTTCGCGGACGCTTGAAACACCACGGTAAATTGCCTCCAAATGTAAGTCTGGGATCGATTCCCGATATTTCCTACCATTACTATCTTTGCAGAAAACACACATGGGCGAGCTGGCAATATCACTCCAGTATATGACTATCATACTTACCCTTGCGCACATGACGCGAGGATACCCTAACCTTGAAATAATAGTACGGTCTAAATCCTATACCACTAGTCAAAACGAAACAAACCGACAAGCCATAGGCAGAACGAACGAACGAACGCGATGCAAGACATACCAGCGCAGAACAGAACTCGCGAATCGAACAAATACTAGAATTAGCAGGAGCAAGCAAGAGAAAAAATAGACGGTCGATCGCCACACATAAAAAAAATAATGTGGCAACGGCTGTGACAAGCTTTTTTGCTTTAATTTTGAAATTGAGCTTTTTGCTAGACATCCGCACGATGACAGCAAAAATCCTGCAGTCCTCCTGCTGTTTGGACGAGACTGACTGATTGTCGGAACAAATAGCGGAAAACGTTTCGGTATACGAAATATAGGTCGAAATTTATGCCGAAGTTCATTCAAAACGTCCGATTGGGCATTCCCAAGCAAAAAGTTTCGACTTGTCAAGAGCAAATGACAGAACGTCTCCCTCTAAAAAATATTCCGTGCCTGCTCGCACTTACACTGAGCGAGAGTCGGTCAGAAAGCTCGAGTCGTGTCTGATGAGTTTTCTCATGCTGTTCGCTTCTCTTGGGTTATGCCCTCTTGCTCGTACTCACGCTCGTTCTACCGTCGATACAAAAATGTACAATCCGTGCGGTTGTCAGACTGCTCCAAACACCAACAACACCAACAAATGCATTGGTTTACAACAACAAATCGAAGCTATCCGAGTTGTTCGCGGGATCGTATACAGAATCGCTGACGAATCGCTGTACATTTGTTTTCTTAATTTTTATCATTATTATTAACATAATTATTATTTCATATTAAGAGAGGCGAATGCACCAAGACATCATACAAAAATTAAACAACAGCTCATGCTCATGTGTCGAAGCTGTTGCTGTTTTCTACCACGATTTTGTTATGAGCTAATAGACGTTTTGGGCGTTGGAATCCGATTTGATTATACGACCGTGAAATAAAGAACCACCAAAGTAGCTCTTTTTAAGTTTCATAACATATTTTGGAACACGTTACAGCTTTCTTCGTGTTGTGAAAGATAAACAGTTGTATCAATTTAATATGAATAACAATTCTGTTTGCATTTCTCTTAATACAAATCGATTGCGTGGCCGATGTTCCGCGAAGCATTCTTCTAATGCTTGTCTTTGCCGGCCAGAGTTGCTGATCAAAACATTTCATTTGCCATCGATCCTTTCATTCAATTGCTCATTGCATTGCATTGCACCAGCTAAGTCCGTGAGCCAAACTGTTTCTGTTGGATGCGACCGTAGCGACACTTCCTGGAAAACTAATATGCAAAACATATCACAACACAGCTGAACGTAACATGGAACACCTGGAATATTCTCTATCGTTCCCTTGTTACCAGCAATCGATGCCGTGCGAAAGATGCTCAGACACTTTAAATAAAAGGCGCGTGTAGAAATTGAAACGCAATGAAACATTTAACAGTGCACTGTACATTAACGTACTTCGCGACATCTGTAATGATCCTATTCGGTATCAAGCAAGAGCCAAGAATATGTACGATTGATAATGTTCTGGTATGGCTTTGCATATTAGATGTCACGAAAGCCTACGAAAAAAGGAATGTTTATTTTAACAACAAACCCATAGATAATTAAACAAATATCTTTGCAAAATCGTCAAACTAAAGCTACGTAAAAACGGTCCGTGTGCGAGGATCGCCATTCTATGTTCAAAAATAAAAACACTCGTACAAAAAACACCAACCTAAAAATCATTATCGCTCAGATCAGTCCACAACATGTTGATGCATCGCGCACGAAGCACCACCGGCAATAGAACCATAACAGAACAGCTGATGGTACTTCGTTCAAAGCGTCGCACGTAGAACAAAACCTGGTCCGTATCAATCCTTTTGGCGCCAAATTGTTGGTACCATCGGTTCGCGGACGCTTGAAACACCACGGTAAATTGCCTCCAAATGTAAGTCTGGGATCGATTCCCGATATTTCCTACCATTACTATCTTTGCAGAAAACACACATGGGCGAGCTGGCAATATCACTCCAGTATATGACTATCATACTTACCCTTGCGCACATGACGCGAGGATACCCTAACCTTGAAATAATAGTACGGTCTAAATCCTATACCACTAGTCAAAACGAAACAAACCGACAAGCCATAGGCAGAACGAACGAACGAACGCGATGCAAGACATACCAGCGCAGAACAGAACTCGCGAATCGAACAAATACTAGAATTAGCAGGAGCAAGCAAGAGAAAAAATAGACGGTCGATCGCCACACATAAAAAAAATAATGTGGCAACGGCTGTGACAAGCTTTTTTGCTTTAATTTTGAAATTGAGCTTTTTGCTAGACATCCGCACGATGACAGCAAAAATCCTGCAGTCCTCCTGCTGTTTGGACGAGACTGACTGATTGTCGGAACAAATAGCGGAAAACGTTTCGGTATACGAAATATAGGTCGAAATTTATGCCGAAGTTCATTCAAAACGTCCGATTGGGATTGTAAACCGCTTCGTTAAAAAGCGTGCTTTCGTCAAAAATTGAACCATCGTTTCCCAGTGAAAATTCTACATGCTTTAAAATTCAAAACTTGAAATACCGAATACGGCTACACGTGCAATTTTGGTTAGTTCGTTAATTATGCCACTTCAACTGCATTAATTGGACACTGAGAGATGCATTATAGTTTAAATTGCGTTACATGATAACTTTAGAACTCAGTTACCCTGCGATAGTTGATATGGTGTTCAATGTGTTAAAGATATACCATTTATCTTCTACATATTACACTAATTTTATAACAATCTTATCAAATGCAAGGATTTAATGAAATACGTTATCATAATAGCTGAACCAGTTTCATTCCATGTTAACTCGGGTATAAGTATTGGTTCATGACTGAAAGCAATCGCTCTCAAAAGATTTTGAAAGTAAATGGCTAATTTATCTCCATCTTAAACCTCACTTTTCAAATCGCTTGTAGCTGTAACGATATTCCATTATGGCAATGAGTAAAAAACAACATATGCTCTGTTTTTGCGAATAGTTGAACATTAGCAAATAAAAAAAATAAAAGGACAATTGGGTCTTTTGATTGATGATTTAGTGAAACCGAAATTCTTGAAATTTAGGTTATGCATATATTAGCGGCGTTCGATTTAAAGCACCGAAACTGTTAAAACGCATTTTATTACGGGGGCGGCCCCTCGAAATAACGATTAACTGTCTGCTATGTAGACTAAATCCAAGGTATTTCATAGTTATTCTATAGTTATTCTGGCATTACTTTACAGATAACCCATATAATAAATTTTATTGATGTTTTGAAAATCGTTAATTAATCACGCAATTGTCAAGACCAACGAACTCTACATGATTTACTCTTAAAAATGAAGCTCAAAATCTTCTTCTTCTTAAGCAAACCTCAAGAAAAGTTTTGGCCTGTCATTTCCCATTTACTATTCTAGCTTTCTTTGACTTAACTACTTAAGCAGGATAGTCATCCCTGCGTTCGTTGGTACGGTCCGGATGGGATTTGATACCCGAACATGTCGTGTTAAGACCGGCCCCGCTACCACACACACCAGACGTCTCCAGCCTTTTTAAAATTACTCCGCGGAACACTTCACAATAGCTTTGAATCGACATTTTAATATTGTACATTAATTTTAACTCACAGTTTGATTAGAAACAGTACTTGGTTGGTTTGAGAATAACTTTCTCTAATTTGGTTGCTTATGTAACTCTTCTAATATAAAAGAATAGCAAGTAGTTTTTAATGATTTTCGCTATGTCTCAACGTGTTAATAAATCAATTCATCTTATCGTTCCGTTCGGCAAATATCGAAACCCGCTGAAAAATATTTGCTGTTATATAGATCTGTTTCAAGTGCCGTTCTCAAATACGTCCATTCCGACTGTATACTTTATACAGTGTCTTCGGAGTATCTGCGGAGTAGTCTTTTTATCTTTTTTACTAGGCAGAACATTTTTTTCCCCACGACTATGTACACACTTTCACATCGCTCGCCGTACGATTGCACTGGACAGTACTTGTGTTAAAATGCGCTTCCCGAATTGGTTTACTGGGTGACATTGAAGATCAGTGTAGGGGTGCACTAAAGAACAGTTGAGAATATTTTTAGCACCAGTGCAGAGTTGCATGCTTGCTCCAACAACTTTTAAAGTTATTTATATACTGAAGGTCGAGAACACCAAGGGTCATTGCTGGACAATACGTCTTAATCGTCAAGTTACTATTCCTCCTATCTGCAATAAAACCAATGTCTTAAGCGACACTACTACTAGCTGCGATGTACGTAAACAAGTACTTACGCAAAACAATTAACATTGAGAAACCTAGTGTGGAGTTGTATGTGGAGTTGGAGCATCATGTTGTATTATTGTAAGATATTCACGAAGTATTCAAAATTTAAACAAAATTGCTCTGTTAGACATTACCTAGGTACGTCATCAACGAAAAACATATTGCAAAACAATAAAGTAACAATGCAGTAAAAGTTATAGTAATACTAAATAATACATTGTAATACATACATTGCACTAAGTAATGCGTTTAAAATAACGTATTTATTCGCATTATCTGTATTCGACAATAACTTGCACTAAAGAGCAGCATTTGGAAATCTTTAAAACGATGTAAAATCTCATAAATCGTTAGCACAATCCATGATCATTGTTCGACATCAGAAATTTAAAAACAAAACGAACACTAATAAAAATTGAATCAAAACTCTTTTGCGAATGGAGTGGATGGTTTGATCGAAATTAAATATAAATGTATAAGCATATAAACATTGTATAAGCCAATGTTTATACATTTTACAATACTGTGATCATATTATGTTCTATCATAATTTAATAAAATATAAAGCTATGATTGAATGCTAATGTAACGTTGCATAAAGTTTTCGTCTATTTAACTGTAAGTTTTGTTCCTGTTAACGCTAATATAATTCCATTGTTAATTTGTAGTTATAGCCTCATTTAATATATGCCATTGGAATTCCATATTTTTGATACATTGCAGATACATATAGTTTCAGTCATATACTATTCTACCATGGAAATCCTCAAAAATCTGTGGATCCGAAATTTTCAAGTATGTTGAATTCCACTACAATAAGCCTTTAAAGTTGACAGTTATAGAATCAACTTCCTTCTTTCCTCGTAATTTATTCCGCTCTTTATACGGTTTTTGAAGGGAACACATAAACAAAATTTACGTATATTTTATTGAATTAGAAGGCAAAATAAATTAAATATTTACTTAATTTCGTAAAAAATGTGCTATAAAATCGATGTCCTGTCAAATTACTAACTGAAATCACTTTTTAAACAAATAATTAATTAACATAAATTACAATTGAAGTTAAGTACGGTTGGTGTAAAACAAGTGAAAATATAGTACATACTACATCGAAACTATTGAAACATGCTTCAGAAATAGGTTTTGCTTGCATTATCATGTTTTATAAAAAGAACATGGGTTTGGTTACGTTTATCAGGGAAAACAATCTTACCATGAGAATCCATCCCTTAATCTAAAATAAAAATCAAACATGTGTTTGAAGCTCCCTTCATTGTAATGATTTTTTCTAATGAGCGAATTATTATTTTTTCTTTAAAATCATTCATGTTGGATTAGTAATATGTATGTGGATCTGCTGATGGGGTAGGATCTGAAGTAGGTAACTAGGTAGGTTATGTATGGGTAAGTAGCTAATATGCAGATTATGTGTTGGTACAACGTCCTCTAATCATAGATCCTTATTCAAGTGTTATGAATTCCTTATATTACATTTAACAAGCTTACTTTAAAATATATTAAGCAATTAATATATCTACATTAAAAATATATGTCTTGATTTTATATGCCTTCTTTATTTTTTTTGTATTTATTTGTATATACAATTGTATTCATCAATAGAAAGATTCTCAGTTGAATGAGAGCTTTAAAAAAATACCAAATTTAAAGAACCTAGCGAGCTAAACAAGAGCAAAAGAAACACAAAATGATTTGTTAATAAAGTTACATCTATCTTTTCAATGGGTTAAAACATTCAAGTGGCGGTCAGGCACGTTTGGCGATGCTCAATGTTCCGTTAAAGCGGTGATGTGTGTGTGTATTTTGTTTTTTCAACATTTGAAGTGGTAATGATAAGAGTTCGTTTGGTGTTCGCTATGGATTTCTGTTCTAGTGTGCATGTCGCTTCTATTTACGATTTTGTAGCGATTGAAAGACACCAGTACCATGAGTAACTTTGAATTAGTATTGAAAAAGCATACAGCATCTACTAGAGCTGCAATTATCAAGCCTCAGGTCTACGTTTGCTGTGTTGGTGTTGAAGGTCCATGAAGTGGAGCGCTTGCACTTATCACAATCGTTACGACACAACAATAGTTATAACGTATCGTACCAGCTCCAGTATTTAGTTATTAGTATCTTTTTGAAATATAATAAAAAAGACAGACATTCATTATTTATTTATTTTAGTATTCTAGGTTCTGAAAACTATGTTGCAGTTCTGGTGCTGATTATTCAAAATAAGTTCTTTTAAAACCTATGTTGCGTTTGAGTGTGTATGTTATATTTCTCTCTTCCCCAAGCTAGGGCTACCAACAAGCATAAGTTTTGTGAAGAGGGAAACCTTTCTCTAGCTTCCATGCGATGGCCTATTTTTGTTGAGGATATAGTTTTTCACCGAAAAACACACGACGTCCGAATGTCGTCCCTTACCTGCAGCACCAAAATAGGCTACGAGAATGCTAATTTCGGACCACCGCTACCATACTCCTCCGAAGCCGACAATTTGGTGTCGCATTTTGAGCTGCACCATTTGGAGTCGACATAAACGGTACGTCGATATCCGATATCGGTGGTAGCACGTTCGTGACTGTGGCTTTCCACATTACGAGGGGTGCTGATACCCGGCCCGCCGGATTAGTAGTGGCGCGCACCGGATGGAACGTGATGGTACACGGTACGGTGCGAGGAAGCATAAGAAATTGACACAGATAGGGGAGAGAATTTTCTAACCCATACAAGCCAGTTGCTGTGTTGTCGTCGTGATTGTTGTTATTTTCGCTGCCGGTAGTTTCCTTGCCGCCGCATTAGCAAAGCCGTTGAAAATCCAAACCAAAGGGGGCCCCAACAGCAAAACGAATGATTAAGGGTCCGGTTCAGTTTTAGACCAGCGTTTGAGCGTGCTGCACGGGAACGGCCGCATCGCGTAGAACCGAACATTTCATGCGTTCATGTGATTCGTGAGTGACGGCTCGAGAAAGCTGGCCGATGTGTCCTTTAGCACGTTGCTACCGTGAGGACTAGCTTTCGGTTTGTAACACACAGGACACAGACTGTACCGGAAGCAACGGCAAAAAATGCGAAAGTAAAAAGACCAATCGTCGATAAGGGAAGAACGATGCTAAGCGAGTGAAGGGATACTTCAGTCAAATCCACTAACGAAGCACGTACTCATCTTCACGGGTCGATCCACCATAGCAGGAAACCTCAGACAGTACGGCTCGTCCGTCTACTCGGTGAGACGCCCGATATCTGCAACGAGAGACACTACGGGGAGTTGCTACTCGGGTGCAGGTTGTTTGGCAACAATCACAACAACAGCTCGAGCCTGTATGTGACCAACGAAATACTCCGCCAACACCAGACACTACAGCCATACCAGGAGCACACACAAACACACCCCTCCCGCCTCCAGGTGCGATGCTTCTTTCCCACAAATCTCAAACGAAACGTGATCCGAGCGCACATTTCTGATACAGTTCCCGAAAGAAACCCGATACATCTTTCCTCACCACAAATTCCGTTTTAGTACACCATCTTCTCCAGGATAGCAGTGTGTGAATGCGGTGGGCGAAAGGCACAGTTTGGGGGGCCGGGGTTTTGGAGAGATAAGCGAGAGTGATAAGAAAACGACGACACAGCTTGCTGTGGTAAGCAAACTGCTACGACGTCGACCACGATGACGACGCCGACTTCGGCTTCATCGAGTGCGGCATAAGAGATAGTGAAGAAAGGAAGGATTTGCAGGGCCGTGTGGTAGAACACACCACAGCGTCCCTATCGGTGGAGCCCAACCAGCGGGTGGGTGGATCAGGTTTTGAGGTGCAGTTGGGTGAAATTTCCTTCTCGGCACGGAACAGGGCAGAATCATCCTCAGCACGGTGTAACCCGGGTATCAGTGAGCTTTCATCCGGCGTACGGTACAGAACGCTTTTCCACGGGTGCTAAAGAGTTTTCCCCCTCGGTACGTCGGTACGAATTTCAGTCTCGGACAGTGTGGCGTGTGCGATCTGTAATATTTTTTTTTTGGGAAGCAATCAATCGTCGGTGGATAGGCCATTTTTACGCCGTTTAATACGCATCGTTTTAGGTAAGTCCAATAGATTAACGTGAGTTGTGTTGTGTCAATATTTTGCTTGTAAGATACCTGTGCATGGGCGTACTTTTCAGCTGATAACGGTCATTAAATAGGACATCTCAGCGTGTCGTCGAGATGTCTGTATGCAAAAATAGTGCCATATTAAAGCATGCTTTTTTATCATAAAAACTGGTGCATTGTAAATTAATTACATCCTAATTGTTAACAGTGAGATAATCAGTAAAAGACATCAATTTGTATCATTATACTATTTGTGTAATTTCAATTGTGTAATTTATTTTTTATTTGTACAGTGGGTTAAAGTTACTAAGTTACTAACAGGTTTAGTGTTCTATCGGAGCACGTTTTATCTACGTTCATTACTAATGGAAATAAACCTGTATAATAATTTCACCTCAACATCGGATCGAACAAGTACAAATTGTAATTAACAAAAATGTTCAGTTTTCCATCGATTTGTGTTCCCGTAATCAAAATCAACTGCATCCATTCCGGTGAGGATAATGATAAATGCTTCTTAGAAATCGTTTATTTAATAGATTTTGTGGAATTGATAAAAAGATAACAAAGCTATCACTTTTACAAATTAAACCATGATAAACACATGTTTTACGTCGATAACCAAGGAAAAATTAAATCAATAATTTAACAACTAAGATGATAATTTGAAGTGTACAAAATTTACACCTTAAAAGCTCCAGTAATTTGTTTTTCTTGAAATGACACTTCCACCATGCATTGTTGATTACCATGCATTACTTATTAAATAACTTTTTAATATTAGTAAATTAAGTATGAATACAATAAAAATAGTTACAAAACGATCTGCGTTTTTTAAATTTAATTAAAAATTGAAGAAAGTTCTTGCTATATAACCGATTAATAACGTTTTAAAAACTGAGAGCAACTGAAAGGAACTCATCCATGAAGGAAGCACAAAATATGTCTCATCTTTCGAGATTAGATTTTCGGATATTCATTACCTTGTCACTACAACATGATTGGCATTTCAATTCATCGTGCGCTACATCAGTGTCCCATCCCACGTACACACACACACCCTGCTTTGGCTCGTTTGATCACCGGCTCCATATAAGCTTGGTGAGTAATTATTTGCGAAGGATGTTTCAATCTAATGGTTTCGTAAACTTTCAAGCACATAGACATCGGTTACGGAAAAGCTGTTTCCTGATTTATTACTATCTTAGTGCACGTTACTAGCTACGTAACGGGTGGCATTGAGAACGATTCATCTGGACCCCCTTTGGAGGTTGGTGAATGATATTTACTCTAGCAAACACATCCAAAGCCGTTCGTATCGTTCGTACGATACGTATAAGTATGCGTATGAGAAGATGGATTTCAGTATGCAAACATGCAAATAAGCGCGATGTTGCGTTCTATTCAAACAAAATTGCAAAGAACAAACTTAACATAAAATCCTTTTTTTTTGCAATCCCAAATAGTACTATACACTTCTGAACAACCTGGCCAGATGAGTGGTTTACCGGGCTCGAAGCATTTGTGAAAAGCATGCGAGATTTGAAAAGTTATTTTTCGCGCCCATTTTCCTTCATTCCTTCACAAGAACCTGTCTGGATGGAAAAGAAAGCGAGCTAAGTTGAAGCAAAGAGAGAGAGAGAGAGAAATAGAGAGAGAGAGAGAGAAAGAGAGAGAGAGAAAAAGAAGTAAAAAGAACGGACAAACTTTACTACGTTTTGTACGTTTGCCTGATTGCCGTTTATAGAGGGGACATGAGTTTTACTCGTTTTATAGCTATACGGACACAATCAGGACATCGTAGCCGGAAGCAGCAGCACGAGAATATTTATATACACCGCATTTATTTATATAAGCTCGGTGGTAATGACGACCGTACCACCGGGGATGCTCCGGTATAGAATAGTAGCAAATGCTGGATGTCCCCAGCCCAGGATATTATGTACAGCAATCGCTCGAATTGGTTTAGATCGGATTGAATTGAACTCCGGCAGGGGCTGGTATCCTCTTTCATGGTATGTCTTTCGTTTTCGTTTACTTTCACTGTCCTCTGCCGTTGCGACCAAACCCAGCCGCCACCAGCTAAGGCGAATCCCTTTATTGTCGCTCAAGTCGGAAGCCGGCATCCTGCTCCCACCATCGGCCGGACGCTTTTGCTTTCATTTGTATCCTTACACCCCACCCGGTGGGTGGGTGTTTATCTCCCAGGAAATTATCTACAGTATATCAGGCAAACGGTTTCGTTCGTTCCAAAACCCCCGTCGGACACGTTCTGAATGCTGACTAATGTTTTATTTGATTTCGTTTGACTTGACCTTCCTTTGCCGTGCTTCGTTATAGCGAAATGTTCGCGTTCGGGTGAGGAATTTTGCCAACCAGAGCCATACACATTCTCGACACTCGTTTGCACTCCCATCATTGCCTTTCGAACGAAATGCTTTTTTCCCCTCTTTGCAACATTTTCCTTCTTTCCCGCCTTTCCCAATACTTTCTTCGATCGTACCAAGAAAAGAAAGAAAAAAGGGCAAGTAAATAACCCGCTCCTGCTGGGTTTGTGTTTGAGGTGTACGGGAAAGTGTTGCAAAAACCCTGCTGAATTTTATCCCTTTTTTTGTTGCTTGGTTGTTGTTGAATGATTTTACTTAGTCTCGTTTGCGATTTATTTCTCGTCCTAGTCTCCAACACTATGTGCGAGGGTGCTTGATGATACCGTAAAGCTCGTTTTGTAACGATCTGCTTTTGGGAAACGCGAAACTGGTGAACGTCCTTCTTGTGGAAAGCGTTTTTACATACATACGAAATCAACGTTCGCTTTTATGTTTGGTGCTTTGCGCCAGCTGTGTGTACCATGTGCCGCAGATTCGTCGACGGCATCGTAGAATCTTATTTAAACTGATTGCAAGGGAAATCACATGATTGCGTAATGATGTTGTGCCAAGCAGCCAAGCGCTGCAATGTAGATCTCTGGCAGGATGAAGCATCCTTATCGTGCTTTGCTCTTTCAGAAGGATCTTTTGTGTTGTAGTTTTGTTACATAGAATATTATTCTAGCACAACTTTAGAAGCATTTTTTTGCTAACACGTTTTACACACTTTATGGTAACTTTTCACACACACACGCAACGCTTTATGGTTTACTTTTCATTTTATATTAAGTGTTAACTTATTGAATTTCTTTTAATGAACATTAATATAAACACTAGGTTTTGTTTAATTCGCTAGGTTTAGTTATTCTTTTTATTAATTTTTAACCTTTTTTTGTATTTATAAAAAGCGACCTTGTAGTAATTTTTATAACATTCATAACTCAATCTAGAATATAATTTACATTGTCAAAAATTTTAACTGTAAAATACGGTTTATTTTGAAGGAGTAACACATTTACGTCATGAAATACACTAAATAAAATAAATATAAATGATAAACGTTATTTATCCTTATTATGTAAATGCTTGTATAACTCATTCCAAATCTAATTTTGTTACCATATTGTCGCAATAGAAATCATGTAATCACGTATTAAAACCTTTCTTGATATAACGAAACATTTTTGCAGAAGTATTACCAGAAATTGAAGTATTTTTGTTATTGTGCTTGATTTATTAAATTGATAGTTTAGTTGCCTTTTATCTTAGTGTTAGTTAGATATGTAGAATGACGAAATAATTACGTTTAACTGAGTTTGATAGTAGACTGTTAGAAGCAAAAAAATATCACTCAATGAAATTGAAGTTGACATAAACAAGAAAAAAAAGCTATGTAGCTAAAATACGTTAAAATTGAGGGCAAACATGTCAAGAGACGCCCCATTTCGCCGTCGATAAACTAAAATAAAACAACATGCAACACACGGCGTATCTCATTAATAAAAAATACAAACAGAAATTATCGTTTCATGGGTTCACCAAATAATAATTTTATAAACAATATGATTTCAAAAAAATCATTTTCAACTAATTTTTCTTTCATCACTATTTTCATTTCAACATTTAAAAAAGATCGTTTCCGATTTAATTTCACCAATGTAATGCCTTGTTCAGACATTGAGTTAGCACATTTAGCAGATTTTCAGTACAAATGATTCTAAACAACGTTTAGAAATTAGAAAAGTTATCTTTATCCATATTTCCACCAATTTTCAAACGGTCTTGTAATCATTGTTGCAATTTTGCACAGATTCATACTGTTGCAATGATTAAAAAAGGTAAAGGAACCTTCTCGCACAGCTGATAGATAACAAAACTGATCAGTCCAATCAGTCATGCGTTTGTTTATCACAACTGAAGGAAGATATCTGTCAAACAATTTTATTGAGTCCGATCATAGTCCGAATGTGATAACAACACACCATTAGCTTCGAATGCGGCTATTGCTGTTAAATCAATTCAATTGAAAGATAAAACAATAACCTATTACAAACGTTACGAAAAATACTAAAGGTTCTGTTACTACTTATGTACTACAATTTCATCACACACCGGTAGTGATTTATCATTTACACATCATTGATTAATACTAATATCGTTGATTATTACAAAGATAATGTACGATCGCTTATTTAAAACAACAAAAAACGATTAAATGCTATTTGCTTAATGCAGTTTATCTCGATCATAACCACGGCGTAATACGTTATCCAGAGTCATAATCTGATAAACGATCTGTCGTCGGCAATGGGATATGCTGATTATCATACAGATTGGATAAATATTATCATACACACTCCCGTGACAGTAAGATTAATGGGTGTAAGAAAAAATACTCTAATCCCACACGTTTCATTTCGTTTTATACAAGCTCAAACGTGGAGTGGTTACCAAACCGGCAGCCAAAAGAGAACTCAATCATGCTGAAACGAAACGAATGAAGAAAAAAAACGTAGGGCCAATCTGCAAACTAGGCGACCAGGTGCTCCGGTACTTGAATTGTCGATGCCGCGATCACCCGACTCCCATTAATTAGAATTACAATTAGAATTAGAGATCGTAGCATCATAGGCACGGTGGATGCCAACGGATAGTAGGTAGATTATGCTATAAATAACGTCAACTCTCCCACTGGACGTGACACCAGCGATGCCGTGCTGGATGTCGTCCGATCGCGCGAGTTCCAATGGCCACGACCTGCCGCGACTGGCGCCCTGGGAGCGTGATAGTGCGGCAAACACAGCGACTTGCACTGATTATCGAAGTCCATGACCTTCTACCTTAGCCGCTTAGTTGCACGTTGGCGCGGCGTGAAATCGAGCCGCTTGATATCAGCGGTACCGCTGGCCACCAGCACAAAACATGTAGTCGATGTTGGTCAACCGTGAGATACACGGTCTCGGTGCATATCCGGTTATAGCCTAAAACATACTATACATACAGGTGGCTCACAATGGGAACGATCACCACATTCGTTTAATGTCGTGAGGAACGTTACAAAGCAACGTTTCCTCTTTACGGTGGCAGCACTCGATCTAACACGGACTTGAGTTCAGTGAAATAAATATGTCACTTTCATGTGTTCCATTTTTTTGTGTATGCAAGGAAATGCCTGAACGGCACGCGACACAGCAAACGATGGAATGGAATAAGTTAGTGAAGACTTGAGGAAATAGATTGTAGTTTTTGCACAACAATCACACCGATCCGATCGATGAAAAGTTTTTTGTTTCGTTGTTTTATGACAGGACTTGGCTTGTATGAAACTCAATCAAGGTAATCAGGGAATGTGCAATCTACCCGTATTATCTGCTTTTTTTCGTATTAGGCCTTCATATCAAACAGCTGTCTAAGTGCAAGGATTATGTTTATGTAATATCTTTAGATCACTTGTTCATTTATATAAAAACGAAATGATTAATGTTTTTCTAGCTAAACAAGTAATACTTTATTCAGACACACAGAGACATTTTGATGAAGCAAACAAAAAACTTTATATTGCTATTTGTTATAGTTGTTTGCTATGGAGCGTTAACGTGCGAAGAGAAGACCAGTTTTGAGTCACAGGTTTGGGCCATGGCCAGCTTTGGTACATTGTAAATTTTTTCTCCAATTTTTAATTTATTTTAAAACAATGGCCTTACAGGAAATGGCTCTAAAGAAGCTTGCGCCTTAAATTTTTTTATTCCCTTGATGATAAACTTTTTATCTTGTGTAGCAAATTGAGTAAATTTCTTTCAATTGCGATTCAAATTGAAGCGACTGTAACACTACATGGACAGAAGACGAACATAAACAGAAATAATCAGTGTTATTTTTGAAATTATAAATATTATAATATTTATATTATATTAGTTAAGTTTTATTTAGATTAGTATTTAGATTATATTAGTTAAATAATCTTTGTTTTACATTTTAAAATTAATTTTAAAATTGTAATGTCGTAACTAATACCAACTCTAAGAAATTCGATTAAATTAACCCTTCTTTTAGTCAAATAACATAAAACTACTGCTTGTACTGCATGAATTCAATTTTTGAGAGTTTTAACTCATGTAAGCTTCAAATTTTGTGGCGGTAGTTTTAAAAAAAACCATCTGCTAATTAACATCATTACCTTTTAACATGCGCACGTCTCTATAAATCAAGAGCTAATCATAAATTTTGTTAAAATAACTTCAAACGCTCAGTAACACGTGCAAATTAAAGGGCAAAATTTTAACTGCGAGATAATAGTTCGTGCTTCCGTAACAAGTGTCGCATTCGCTTTGCTTTGTACAACCATCGATTATAGCCAATGGTCAAGCAAGCAGGTTTTTAAACGATAAAAATAGCTACTCATCGAAACCTGTAATTGATAAGGTGTGAGAAAAGACTTCATCGTGCAGAAAACGATAAGCGAGTATAAGCCTTTCTTGGTGCCGGCGTGTGAATAAACCGCCCATCGATTATGTGTCGATTGTTTTCGAGATAACACCCATTTTCCGCCTCACACTCTTCAACATCCTAAGGCTGTGAAGGGCAAAGCCTTGTGCTGGACCAAGAAAGGGGATCCATTATGTTTTTTGTTGCAAAATACAGAACGCAACGTCCGAAAACAATTGCAGACGCGAAATGATAAGGGCTTAAGCATACACACAGATGGCCGCGTAAACGAAAATATGAAGCAGGAAGCTGATACTTCACCATCGTGGGGTCACAGCCGTGATGATAAACGACAGAGCATGCCTTTCCTTATCGGATCACGAATGTCACGAAATGTTGAGACAAAAAACAAACAACAACAACAAAAAGCAAAAACCCGCACAAGCCACAACCGGCCAATAGGATGGCTAAATTAAATGTAATTAAATGGCGAACGAGCCTCACAAGTATGAGCATTGTGCTTGCAACGGGCGGAATGCCGGTCGCGTGTGCACATTGCACACTTCTTAACCACGATTTGGACACAACACTTATTTTAAATATGTTTATTTGTTTCCGAAAGTGCCTCTCGTAATGATGTGTAACAAAACGCCCCAATGCCTGTTTGTGATCATAAGCTAATTGTGAAAACATTTTTCCAGTCGCAACTATTAGTCCAACGCAACCAACACATTTTTGGCCCGGAAAAATTCTAGATCTCCACTGTTCTGCCAAGCTGTCCGGCATCTCACGCTAAGTGGAAACTGCGGAAAGTGGCATTAAAAAATTACTTTAATTGCTCATAAATAATCACTTGATCACGATCAATCGATCGATCTGCGCGTACCGATCGCGCGCCTGTTGCCTAGTGTCAAACTCGAATCGCGAACGTGCGCAAGAGGGTAGAACAACTGTTCTGCCACCCACCTGTGTGCTTTAAAATTCCTGTCCACCTGTTCCGCTTTTACCCTTCGTCCTGTCCTTACGCCGTTGCCGATCACCGACGTTTCGTTGAAGTGGCTACAATCAATTTTCAATGCGAAAGGCTTTTCAGTGTCGTATTTCAATCTCGTGCTATCGTAAAACAGCATTGGCGCGTGCCACCGAGGGACAGGTTTATTTTTGTAGTAGTTTTTTTTAAATGTATTTTTAATACATGTTTTATGCATTTGGTGGCGTTTTTTTCTTCTTCTCCAATTTGGCTTGCACGCCACTGTTATTAGCGTTGTCAGTTTCAACTCAACAGTCGGAACTGATTTCTTGATCCCCCAATTCGAACTACTTCTCCGTGACGATTCTCTCTTTGTTTCTCACATCTATCATACGCCCAGACGCGTGCCACCTGTCAAATATTGTAAATGTTGTACCCGTTCATCTATTTCCTGTTCAGTGGCAAAGCGATAGCCACAACAATTCCATTCGCTGGCAATGATCGAATTTGCCCGACCGTGCAAGTATCAAAAATTTAAATCTTGCTAGTACCCGATGACTACCTCCCCTCGGGGTGTTTGCGAAGATCGCAAATAAGTTGTCCGACACCGCAACTCGACTGTATCCCTATTATCTGTCTGGTTCGTTTTGTCCGCTCCTCGCGCTCGTTGGTGCGCTAATTATGGCCGCACATGTGCGCGGAACCACCAGGCAAAAACGTTCCGTACGCTCCCGATGGTGTGGATGTGATAAAGTTTCGCAAAGTAGTTCCTTGAAATTATGACGCGTGCCGCAAGCCGTGCCTAAGAAGGCCGCCCCAACGCGGGACAGTGCTTTCGAGTTGGGGTTTATTTTGTTCTTGCGTTTCGCAAATCGTTCAAAACTGGACATTCTCTTCATCATGCTTCACAGCATGCCGATGCAACGAGACACTTCAGGCAGTGCTTTGCGGACGGGATGACGGCACGGCTTGTTGCAATTAACTATTTACGAACTGTTGGTGTTTGTAAATTGAAATTTAATGATAGCCAATCATAGGTTTGTCTTTCAATAAAATTTAAAGCATCTTGACGGAAATTGTTTATAAATATTGCAAACATAGCAATATAATTAGTAGGTTAGTAAAGCTAAAGAGTAAAAATTGAAATCCTTTAAATTAAAGGACACAGGGGAAAGCTTTTTGATCCTGCTTCCTGGTTTGAGTACTACCAGCAAAACGCCAAGTCCGCTTAGCGGAATCGCGAATGTTGTTCTAACGCCATGATGCAGTCCATCACGGTCGATGCATATTTCCCACGGAAAACTACGACCCGAACGTCCTCCAGACACAGGTCTCGGTGCAGAAATAAAAACACACATTTCTAACCATCGAACACCCAGAACAAATGGCAAATCGGACGGTTCCATCGGTTCTGACGTGGAGTATATCGAACCTGTCCCTTCCGTCCAAGGCGCACTGTTCGGGAACCATGTGGCTGTGTTGCTGGTGTTGTGTTAGAATAATATTTATCACGGCAGACGGTTTGTATCATTTTGCTTGCTGTGGTTGTGTTGTGATTGTCGATGTTGATTCGTTTGTTTCATTCACTCGCTCTATTGCGCACCGTTTTATATACGGCGGCACAGTGTTAATCTAAAAAAAACCGTATTCAATCTAACGCACGTTAGCGGATATTTAATATCCGTTCGGCAAAACACCAACCGATCTGTTTATGGCCAAGGGCGGAAAAAGGGACGGTGTCCGCATCGACGTAAGCCACCAACCCAACCGTTCGCTGTGTCGTGACATTCCTCTTTCATAGACAATCCCTTCATATCAAACCTGATAACCGGCACAATAGGAGGCAAGCATGTTCGATGCACGCGCATATAAGGTCGGGAATCAATTCTTCGTCGTTTACGTAATCCTATTAGAAGCGGAAGTACAAAGCCAAAGCCTGATCGGTAGCTGCTCGGCTCAGTATCAAGCGCATTTTAAACAGTGTGGTAATTTTCGGTGCGGATCGTGGTGCACATTTGATTAATAGAATTTATAATCAAGTGAAGTGGAATATTACAGCGCTAATATGACTTAATGCTGTTACAATGATTGTTTTATTGATGGTAGTTAATGCTATAAAAACCGCAAACCGAATCAGCAATGTTTTTTTTGTCTTACTGAAGATTGTAATGTAATGAAGTATCGAGATACAAGCAAATAATTATGGCTTGTCTTGTACTACCTACATGCGATTTGGTAATCGTAAAGATTTAAAACAACAATTATAACCATTAACTATGGTTTTATTTCAAGTACATTCCGTATATGTAACTCTATGCTAAAGAAGCAAATTCTTGAGTTAAAGGCAATTGTTGTAAATTAATTATAGGTTAAATTAATTATAGGAAACATCAAAATAACATAATATGAGGAATGATGAGAATTTCTCACAGCAACGATTTGGGTGTATCAGGCTTACTTGTATCAGGTATTCTATCGAAAATTACTTTTAGGGAAGATACACAACCAACACCACACCATAATCGAGTAATCCAATTTATTTTATTGCAATTTTACGATATTTTTTCCTGAGATTGAGAATGTGTCCTCAATATCTGAAAAAAATCCATCTTCCAACAAATAACGAAGTCGCACACTAATGTGTAAAATGTGTGTGATTTTTTACAAGCATATCCAAACATTTTTTACGTACCCAGCTGAACTCTACAACATCTTTGTTCGAAAATCTACAAAATCTCGACTCGACAAAAGTTAATTTAAAGTATCTCCTTTCATAATATTTTATCTACTGTCCGGTGGGTTTTGACGAGAAACCACTCACATGTCCCAAAAATTATCTTTTTTCTACCTTCTGACTGAATATATCAGCACAAGGTAAGGAAATGCTAACAGAAGAATCATTTTTACAGTTGGTTTCAAGATCAAACACAGAAACATTTTTAACGTAACGTCTAGACCTTTAGCTCTTGATCACTTGACCAACAGATAGTTGCTGACAAAGGATAGGTAACATATCAAATTTTTGTACATTGCTATACGCACAACATTTTGTTTCTTGTTAATCGTAACAGTTAATCGTAAACTCTGTCTCGCCATGATTCAAAACAGTTCAAGTACCAAATACATGGCACTAATGCAAAAATGGATTAATCAAACGCGATAATCAATCGCTTTTGAATTACTGTATATTCCAATATCTATTGCTAGTTTTATTTTGATTACTTAATTTTCTTTGCACTTTTTTTTTATTTCAATAAGGACGGCCAGGCCGTATGACTAACTTTTTTTTTCTTTGCACTTAAAACAACATCAATTTTTTTTTTATAAAATGTGTTTATTAAAAACAACTTACATACTAGTTTCGACAATGTATAGAAAACATAAAGGGATGACGTATCAATTAAAATTCAATGTTCATAAGTTACAATATCCCAACAAATAAGAAAACTATAGAATTGATTAAAAATATACTTCGTTATCCGCTTTACCATTCTTATCTTGATTAAATAAAAATAATCTAACTTGCTCCTAATAAGATTAGGCAAAATGAATTAAAAGTTAATTCCATTGGTCTCCGTTGTCGCTAAAAATACAAATACGCTACAAGTACATGATTTCCAAACTCACCTAGAACGGCCAACCAAACAAACCAAACAAACAACAAACGCAGCAGGTGTTTCACCTGTTCGCCTTTACTTTCTTATCAATTGTATTGTGCTGCTTACGGTGCGCGCACTGGCCTGGTGATCATGACGCTATGCTAATAAGTGCTCCCCATATTTAGCAACACTTGCCGGGAGTGTTGCCGATTCTCATATCGTCGTCACCGCATGATGCATAAATTAAAGCACTGAACCGGGAGCGGATCAGTACCGACGCTAATGGTGTGGTCGCGTGGCTCACGACCAGTTAGCGGTCACGCACACCAGTGCGACGTTTGCGACACGGCACGGAAGGACACCGTAGCCGGATTGGTGCGGCATTTATCCGACCGTCTGTTCCGAAGGTAAGGTAATTTATGTACCCGAATCTGGTGATAAATTCATCTAAAGTTTGCTCCATTCTACCACAGCTAGAACATTCTGCAATTGCACACCGACACCCGGTGTGATGCAAAATTAATTACAACGCAGTCACATTTTAGGCGGAATCATGTTTCGCCACACATTTAGCATCCCATGCCCGGTCTTGCACCCACCATGACAAAGACAACTTCTGCTCAATACATTGGCGGGGCAGGATTCTGCCGGAGTTCTTCCCTTACGATCGAGTTCCTTCACTTTCAGTTTCCAAGTGCATATTGCACCGGATAAGTTACGAAGCCGTTTTTCCCTTTGATTTAAAAATAGTCACTACCCGACCTGTTTTGTCAGTGACATTGTAGATTTTATTTAGCGCACAAGGTTGACGATCAGTTTGCTTATCCCTCCCGTTCGCTATCAGCTGACTTTAGGAAACGGTCTGCAGCGAGATCGTTCCGTGCTGTGCGAACGGTAAACGGAAGCAAGTTTCTATAAAAAAAAAAACATTGATCAGCAAATCAGGAAAGGAAACATGAAACTTGGAATAACAATGCATTTTCAAACAAAAAACCTTCAATTGTTGGGTAGATGATATATGTTAGAATAAACTAAAATGCTATAAATTTAATTAAGAAATGATGTTTGAATTTGACATTAAAGCTAAAAACAAATTTTATAAAAATATACCAACACAGGCATAGTATGAAAACCAAACTGCACAATGGCCGTTGAGCAGTGTGGTGCAGACTTTGAATTACAAAAGAATTGTTACCATTGCAGTTTATCTCACAGTTCACATCTACCCTACTATTACCGTGTTCCAGAAGCGAACAACTGAAAAGTAATGAAAAGCGAATGAATGAAAAGGGCGCCTCTAACGGCGATTGCTGAAGTACTTCGTCCTTATTGTACCAATCGTCCAACTATTGCAATAGCAGTGGGGTTATTTTGTATCGGTGGTTTTGTAAGTTCATCCATTTGTTCGTTCGTTACAAAACGTTATAAATAGCGCAGGTACCGATAGCAGCTGGAAGGTGGACCGTTTTTCGCGCAGAAAGCATAGAGAATCGTATTTTTAGATTAGCGGAGACACAAAACCCTATCCTACCTACCCTCGCTCGTGTTACCGAAAATCCCGCAGATGGCCAAACGCCATTGACGAGCGGAGATGATGTGGTTCTGTCTGTCTCTGTGTCAACGGTTCTCTAACCCATCAATCAGACCGATGCTGACTGATGCAGATTGCCACGTTGTGCCGCGCTGGTTTTTGCTGCTCAGTACGCCTGCTGCTACTGGTACATCAAGTGGGCATGGCACCGTAGTGTCCGATTTGGAAACTGCCATCCGACGACCGAGTGGTTGAGTGAAATGAAATCGTTTATTGTTTTCGGTTTCCACGCCCCACAGTGCTAGAGCGTCCCGTCCGTTTTGCTGTTAACATCTTGCACCTGTGGCTACACATTTTGAATGTGAAGCAATGGGAGGAATCCCATGCAAAGGATCTGGTAGCCGGTCGTGTTACAACGTTTTCCACAGGTAAGAAAGTGAAAGTCTACTAAAACGGGGTATAGCTGGAAAACAAACAACAACAAAATAACGAGTGCAGCCAAATAGTTGGTTCCGTGCACGCGTGGCACACGCTCGGGATACTGCCAGGAGCGGGTTGGTAAGACCGTTCAAGGCTTTGTTGTGGTTTTAAAAATAGCACTCCATCGTTGCGACAGGATTTTTTAGAGTTTCTATATAAAACAACCCACTCGGATGGTCAGTCAATGTCATGGATTTACTTTGGCGAATGAAATATGAGACAGAGTCGGAAGTACCTTGAAATTACTCTAGCGCTTATCTTTCGATCGACCATTGGTCGTTGGCGATTCATTTAGCCGAACGGGAGGCTTTTCAACACAACGCTTTCGTTGTTATCGAACTCTTATCATATCTGAATAAAAAAAATTAAAATATTCTTGTGTGTGCGTACATATAGATGAATATAATTTTATTATTTTTTATTGTGAACTTTAATTTTCTATAGCTCATACATTGTCACCTTAATCTTCTCTGTAATGAAAGAAAAAAAATGCACGAAATATTTAATGTTGTCGTACATGATGCAGAAATATGGTACATACTCTAATGTATTTGGTTTTTGTTTTTGTTTTGAATTGTTATTGCATATTGGACACCGTTCGAAAACTGGTATTCCGAAATATGATATTCATGAACCATGTTTGGCGGATGGCCCTCCTCCTGTGTTCGTATTCTCCTTCGCTTTACTACCCTGCAGCAGCCCCATTCATTGCATAACGGGTTTAGATTTGTTGAAAAAATTAGAGCACGAAATTGTAGTGCAATCAAGGAAGTGTCATTGGTTTCGTATGTTGTGTTTAAGGGACTAGCTAAGAAAATATAATAACTAAAATCCTCGGTCCTGGCAAACGAATAGACGGAAATGTGAGAAATACATAAAAAGAAAGGTAGAAAAAGGGATTTTTTTGTGTTTTAGCGAAACAAAACCCAAACGTTCTTATTCTTCCTGTACAGTGTGCAGTAAAAAATGCTGCAGCCAGCCACGGCTGTATGGCTTCATTTTTAACATTAATATTGCAATCAAAACATCCTAAAAATGGAAGATGTTGTGTGTCTTTTTTGAGCCAAAATTTGAAAAAAAAAAATTAAATTAAAAATTTAAAATATTAAGAAAACCCCTTATCGATGTAATCCTGTTCGTGCAAATGTATGTAAAATGTATGAACAGTAAGGAGAAAATGTTTATATTTTTAAATGTACAATGATTCTTTTAATATGAAACGGCATAACATTTCTTTTTTAATGAAGAAAACAGATTTTAGGATTTTTTTTAACTAAAATTAAGCGTTCTTATCTAAGTTTCAATTTATTTAGAAATATTTATTAGGGTTACACATTGCTTGTTAAAAAAAAGTCGCTTACACGCAATATGCATCTTATTGGCCGTTACACGATGTATATTTCTACGTTGTACGATATATTTGTTCATACACTGTGCACTCCTATAGAACAGGAAAGGCACCTTTCTGTACGTGTGTATAAGAATTGCAACCAGAACGGAAGGAAGGTTGCATATTGTTTTATCTCAATGCATCCTAGGGTAGTAGCCGATTCTACTCCCTTTCCCCCCTTCTATTCCCCTCATCCCCTCCCTCTTCCGTACTGGGGCCACCGGGACAATCCCTTTTTCCATCACCCTGTCCGGATGCAACGGGCGTCTCGTCTATCCACTTCGATTGTCATGTTCGCGCACACTATCGCACACAATCAGAACGCACGGCGCAGACACACCGTCGCACACACTGACAAGATGTAGCGCGGGTCTAGAGTTGGCCGCGTGCTAGAAGCTTTCGCGGCTAGAAGCGACAGCACACAGTGTCGGCGGTGCAGTATAAATATGAGCCCGTTTCTAATGAAAGCTCATTGCATCTGTTGTCCCTGCGGTGTTCAGTGTGTTGTTTTCGAAGGCGCACGCGAAATTCCATCCATTCGCGTATTTACTTACCTTTGCTAGTAGCAGTTACGCGTCCTGGCTGCTTTAAGAAAGTTTTAAGTTGCCAGTGGTAGTCGTGTGCGCAAACGAAAATAATACCAATCCAGTGTTTTAGTGAACACACCGCAAAGTGCAAGTGGCGTTAGGCATCAGCTAAGTGTCGTTGATAGCAAATTCTGTTTGAGCGAATAGTTCGGCAAACAGATTGGCTAATTTAGCAGTTAGTGTACGAGATACCGGACGAGATACCGTGCTTGCGTTGACCCGCTCGTGAGCCTGTGTGGCATGTGTACGTAATCGGGGATGTTTTTCACGAAAATTGTTTCCCTTTCAATTTCGCCCCTGGGTGTCAGAGGGGGAAGTAACCTCTATTACTATTATTACCACCGTTAGATGACACTGTTTTTCGTTTTTTCTTTGCATATTAATGATCCCATTCCCAAGAAAAACACGTGAGCTAGACGTTCGAACACGCGGGCGTTCTCTTCGATGCACAGGTGCAACAGTGCACCATTGTAATTTCCTTGTCTAACAATGGCCATTTAATAGGGCTGGGTTCGGTACACACTCCCAACGTTTCATTAGGAGTTCGATTGGGACACGTTTACGCTTCAATGCATCCATTTTACGATGTAACGCTGCATGTGTGCGCTAATTGTTATGCATCGCTGAGAAACTGATCAGATGATCGGGTTGGTCGTGATTTAAACAAAATATAAAAAATACGATGCTGGTGAATGCTGCGTTACACATGTCTTTCGTCTAGCAAAGTCACTAGAATATTCAACTTAGTTTAATTACTGATCGACTGATCACTTGAACTGATCAATTCGATGATAATCATTAAACGGAAATTGATCTTTTTTTCAAATTTATAGTTTAATCGAAATATTTTTTTAACTTCAATTTATTTTTTTGGATTTCTTTTTTAATAAAGGAAAATTATTTTCAGTAATCTTATAGATTGGGCTTACATATTTGAATTTTTTCTATGTCTTACTTGCTTTACGCTTTAATTTCTTACAATTTTTTGTATTTTAATTTTTTTTTTTGGGAATTTATGTAACTAATTCCTAATTTCAACATTTTTTTCTTTGTTTCCCTTTTATTCCTTTTCTTCATTTCATTTCAGGTAAATTCGTTCATTTAGCTTAAAGTTATTCACCACCTGACCCGTTCGATAGGCTGCATGAGTTTTTAAGCTTTACCTGTTTAGTGTTTTTTTTTTACCATAATCGCATCTGAGCTATCTGTTACATACATTTCACGCATAGCTGTGGTACATTATCGTGATTGTTTTTGCACCGATTGCAACCAAATCCATTCACATATCCAATCACACACACACACATTTAATTCTGTGCACGAAAAGCGAACGCATCCTCGTATCGGCAAAATGAAGGTTGACATACAAAATCACGTCGATCATCTTCCGGCGCTCAACGGTATTACCGTTTCATCTACCCATGATCCCCTCATACTGGATGAAACATGTCTAATGGCAAGTATTACTTTATTATTTCTCTGCAAACCATACCCCGCCATAACACATGCGGTGACAATGCTGCAAACAATATAACGCCTCTTCAACAAATGTTTGCATAGTTGACAAAAGTGCATACCCGCCGCTTCACCGGGTTTTGCTACATAACCATGTTAATTATTTACTTTGTTGTTACAACGAAAAACATCACGATGGCGTTGCTTTTAAAATGCACTAGTTTACAGTTTTGTCTTTGCGTTCGTTTCTCCACTCTGTGGCTTTATTCCAGCTGTCGAACTTACTGACGAGAAGCAACCGGATGGCTTCGAAAGCGCCAGCAACTTGCGAAGTAGCGGCTAATGTCGAAGCGAAATCAAGCGAGATTGATACGGACCTATCGATTTCGGTTATAACTGAGGAAGATACTGAGGACGTTTTGGATCTGCTGAAACGATTTTTCTTCAAGGTGAGTGCAACAAAATTCATAGATTCACGAAATTCTATTCTTTTAATGGAATCACAATTAAAACATAATGCGTAATGCGTCCTTTCGATTTGGTTCCATTTATTAATATTTATAATGTTTTAGTTAGCTTTCTTCTTTTCAAATTAATTTCTTGTTCCCTAATTATACTCCATTTAAAATGCTGCTCATTAGTTTTTTTTTTCATTCTCAACATTAAGATAGTTGAGATGCTTGATAATTGAGATTTGAGATTTTTTTCATATTAAATCACACCTTAGTTCAATATTATAACAACGAATATTAAGATAATTAAAAGGCTGTAAACTTATGCAAAAAAAATATATATATGGAGAAAATAAATTAATAATGTTGAGGAAATTATATCACGTATGCTCACTTTTTGACCAAATTTCCAGAAAAGCTCTTTTGAAACAAATATCCTTTCCACTAATGCATTGAAATTATTAGAGCATTTTTATAATTAGAGCCCAACGAAGAAATCAGAAATATTAGATCATAATATTAAGATAAAATTTTATAGATGAAACTATTTGCATTCATTGTCCTCCAACTCCACTCTAACATTTGTGAGATTTGCGCAAAACATTGAAGATTGCGTGGTTGCGAATGCAAGAACATGACGATTTAAATTTGTTATTTGTAATTAGGTGATCTGGTTTTCGTCTTTTGTGATCAATCTACTCTAATTCTTGTAACAAAACACTGAAACACATAAATTACAAATTCGTCTAGATATTAACACTAGAACTACCGGACCAGTCATTTTGACTGGAACGCTTAATTTTCGTCACAATATTTTTGGGTGTTAATCAATCCTACTGTAGTTGAAACATGAGTTTTACATATATATTCTATGGTACGATCTGCAATAAACAATAAAATATACTCCAACTCTTAGGATTTGTTTAAAAATTAACCAAGAACGTAAAACGCTTAAAACGCTTAGTAGTTCTAGTGTTAAAACAACTTTAAAAAGTTCGGTAGGTCGTAAAATATTAAAAAGAACCGTGTAGTACAATGTTTAAAAAAGTGTACTAATATGTGTACTAAATAAGTTTTTAAAATTGAATGCTTCGTACTTTTCATGGCCTATCAAATACGTAAATTTCTACAAATCTAAACCATATTGCAAAAAAAACTTTATTGTAATACAACAGAGGAAAACAGATATTCTCTTATATGTGTCTTAAACAAAAATTCTTCAAGATTGTGTAGTTTCACTATACGAGGAAAATGTGTATAATATGTAAAACCAGCAAAAATCGAGATACAAAAAAATCCTAAATAATGTTTACACATTTCTGCAAATTGTTCGTTTCTATAAAAAATCAAATCATGAAATACCTACTATAAAACATTTATAATGTTCTTTTGCATATGTTGTTCTATATTTCGTTGTTTATATAATTTTAACGTTTTTCTAGTTACTCTCTTTTCTAATGTACTCTTGTTGGCAACGAGCGCAAATCTTCCATTAACATTAGCTTAAGTACAAGTTTGGCCTTAGATAGCATCGGTCTGTGATCATGAATAATGCATCATCATGGAAATAGGATGAATAAAATACGAAAAGAATTCAATTTATGCAACAGGGAAGAACCTCTTCGCGCTTTGTCCCAATTTCGCACGGGATCTCCTATGTATCAAATCCCGTTCGTCCCATACTTCTTCTATCCTATCGGAACACTTGTGTTTAGCATATTTCGTATCATATTTGCTTATCTTCTGCTGTTTCGTTTTTCCAGGATGAACCCCTCAATACCTACGTCCAACTTGGTGAGTGTAAGGAATTGGAGAAGTATTGCACCAAAAGCCTGGGAGAACACTCTTCCTACAAGGCCGTCAATTCGAGAGGTGAAATTGTGGGAGTCATCCTTAACGGTACAATCATGAAACCAGTAAGTGTCTCTGCTTCAGTTTCGTTTCTTTGTCACCAAACTAAGCCAATTTTGCTTTATCCGCTTCGTTTCGCTTTTCTCCCATTTGCAGCAACCTGGCGACGAACCACCGGAAAAGTTGGCTACCAACTGTGCGCATCCCAAATTTCGGAAAATCATGGCCTTAATGGACCACGTGGACGAGCTGTTCGACATCTTCGAGCTGTATCCCGACATCGATCGATTTTTGGACTGCAAAATTATGTCGGTCGACACAAACTACCGTGGCATGGGCATTGCGGGCATGCTGACGGACCGCACGCTCCAGTATGCGTCCCGAAATGATATTAAGCTGCTACACGTTCTGTGCAGCAGCCATTTTTCTGCCCGCGTCATGGAGAAGATGGACTTTACGGAGGTGTTCCGTTTGCCGTATGCGGATTACCACGTTAACGGCGAGCAGGTATTCGATCCCGAGAAACCTCACGTGGCGTTGAGAATCTTGACGAAACGATTAGACCACTAGCTGGCCGCAGGACGGTTATACGATTAATCAACACAAAAAAAACCCCAGTATTCATGGTTGCCCGATTCGAACAAAAAATCGAACCCGTTAGGACATCGCAATGTTTGGCATAGTGTAATAGAACCGGATTTTATTCACTCAACTGCCGCAATCGCGCAATGTCAATTACTACTTACACATGTTGAAAGACACAGTGAAAAGGATTGATCCCTCTTGATGAGGCATTTTTGAAAGAAATTTGTATCGTGTAACACAACAAGTCATACTTGCAAAGATATGCTAATTTGTGATAATGCTTGTGTTTTAAATGTGCTGCATTTGGTCATTTGAAGTCAAAATTTAAATAAGTTCAATGCAATCACACGCCGGATTGATGAAGATGAGGTTGCAACAGTGTTGCGGATATATATGTAACTGAAATCAGATAATAAATAATTATTTATAAATAGCATAACCATTCCTAGTTTTCACTCGCATTCTCTTGTCCGTTTACGCTGGGTACAGAGTTGTCTGTAATTCTTTTTCTGTTTCATTAAGTTGAAGTAAACATTCAACAATCTAGGAAAATTTTTAAAAAAATATCTTCTTTATTACCTAATTTGCCATAAACGGCTTGTATATATTATCACTGATGCATTTCGACGCGTGTCAGTAAAATAGCAGGTGAATGGACACGCTAGAGATCGTTTTTCAGCGGTCTATACTCGTTTTGTTTTACTGGTCGTTTACGAGCGTTTGCATTTATTACTATTAATCGCATTTCGGGCTTCTCGTGATAGCAATAAATGCATTATAAATCTTTATATTTATTAGAAGGTTAGAACACGTCGAATATTCATTTTTAAGACTACAAGAATTTTATCCTATATCTTCATGAAATACCCCAATAAAATTTTTGGAGGTTGGATTATTTAATTAAAGGTTGTTCAATTTAGCATAGATAACAATCTCTGTTTTGCGTAAGCAAATAAATTGTCCAACAAAACAAACGTTTGTATTAAACTTTTTATTACTTTTCAACTCCACCACTGATTTCGAATTCATTACTACAATTTACATTATGTACAAATCAAGCATAACGGTTTGTAAAACGTCTAAATAACTGCATAATTACACTCCCTATCACATTCCTTCTTTATTTAGTTTTGCCTTCATGCGCTCGATTTGCGCTTTATTTCCATACTTTTGCGCTTCTTCGCGTACCTCCGCATGGGTGATTGCATTCTGTCTAGAGAATTCGTCCAGTTGATCTCGTTTGAAAGTGAACGATTTGCTGTAAGCAATAAAGGAAGCAATAATTACTTTAAGAACATAAAAGAACCGGGAACGTGCATTGTTACCTGATTGCTACAGCCTGCAGAACGATGCCGATCAGCATAAAAATACCGCAAAACAGTACTATCGTCCAATTACTAACCTTTTTGACACCTTTAATTCCGTAGTAAGGTTGTTCCTCGTTGCTATAATGCATTGCATTGGCAGCCCACGGTCTATAAGTAGAATATTGCGATTTTCGAAGGGTAAATCAGATCGCACCAAAATTACGACGCAAGTAACAAATAAAAAATACCTGTGAAACACCTGATTCCCTGGATTCTTGGCCAATGATAACTCATAATCATAGGCAGCTCGAGTTTCCGGTTTACTGAGCACTTTGTAAGCCTCCAGAAGCTCAACAAACGACTTTTTGTCATACTTTTCACTGTTGCTCACGTGCGCATCAGGATGCAGCTGTAACACAAAAGAAGGTTATGAATTTCCTCCCAGTTCAATCACAATTTTACATCACATCAACCATCATCAACTAAATACTTCTTTAGAAAGTTGAATGAAGGCAGTTCGAACGTCCCTCGTTGAGCAACTAGGTTGTAGCTTTAGAACATTGTAATGTGTCCGATGGGTGTACCTGCAATGTAAGTGCGCAAAACATAAGCCAGCTTGTTCTCGGTTTTATACATTATTGTAAGGAAGCTTTTTTACCTTACTTGTACCTGCAGCGCTTTGTAGACGGCATTGCTGTGGGAAACTTTTAACATTTCTTTCCCTTATTGCGTCGAATTGTGCTAAATTGCACTTTAACTTGAGGTAGATGAATACTTTTTGTAAATTTGTCAACAACGCAATACTACAATGATGATCTTTACTTTTAAAACCGGCTTTTTATCGAAGCGCCAGTGTCTCGAATTTATTTTCTGTGTTGTTACGTTGCACGGCTGTGTTACAATATTTATTTTTATTTTCTAGATTAATGCTTTGTTATTGTGTGAACTGTCAATTCTCCAAAACAAATCCTCATCTTGAAGCAGGGACTGGCAATCAGTTGAAGAGCGCATTTAGCAAGTCTACACGTGCACATTTGGTAGTACACGCACTAGTGTATTTTGATCTGCAATAATTAGTGAAAATCGCAATTGTAAATTAATTTTCTTTAATTAAAAAGTAACATAATTTATGGAACGTGAACAAACGCAGTTACTGTATAATTTTACTTGAATTTCCGCTTTCGATTGCTTACGTTCATACATACACGCTATGAAGGTTTTATAAATTGATGTGAAAGTGTTGGGTATATATTTCATGATGAAAAATGTGCAAAAATGTCTGTTATTGCCAATGATGTCAAATAACAAGCTTCCCAATGTAACTTATCAATGGCTAAAACCCCTGCAAAAGTGTAATTGTTTTTTGTAACCTGCTGTCATTCATGGTCGTTTGGCGTTTCTCATCCGATGTCACTCATGATGAAAACAAACACAGTTTCATCCGTTTTCACGGAACAGTGAAATAAAAGTACATAATCAAAATTTTAGATTACATAGAAGGCTTGTACCTAATATAGAACTTAAAATAAATTGTAATAATCAAAATGGATTGCTAGCTGCCTGGAACAAGAGTTTCACTGCAACGGTGGAAAGTGTGTATGCATAAATTGCATCCATCCAGTGCTTAGTGGCCTAGTTGTTATTTTTATCAGTCTCTTACGGTTGTGAATTGAGAAATCGTGTTCATTGTGCGGATTAAAGAAGTCGATACCAAATCTCCCAAGTTCCTCACCAGAATAGAACAGCTCTAGTAAAAATGAATAACTACATAAAATTTATGGAAGTGCTAGGAAATGTTAAGGTAAAGATTGATCACATTGTGTCGTTCATTCGTAAAATTCTCTAAGCACTTATGTTTTTGCAGCATCTAAAACGAACTGGATGGGTACTAAGAAAGGTTAAAGATTGTGAAACCGTATCGGGTCACATGTACCGGATGGCGATGATGTCATTTTTTCTGGAGGATAGCCACGGTTTAGACCGAATTCGTGTGATGGAAATGTGTAAAGACAAGCTAGTACCTTAATACCTCTACCAGTTTTTTTGTTTGCCAGTAGTACAATTTAATTTTTCCTTATTGTTAAGCCCTTGTCCATGATTTGGCGGAAGGAATCGTAGGGGATATTACACCTTACTGCGGAGTTTCAAGAGAAGAGAAACTGTTGAAAGAGTTTTCTGCCATGACAGAGATAGCCGATTTACTTGGCCCCAACAAGGATAGGATGATGGCATTGTTCAACGTAAGTTGCGGTATTGGTAACAATATCTAATTTACAGATTAATTTACATTTTTGTTCTAGGAATATGAAGAAGGCAAGACGCCAGAAGCAAAGTTTGTGAAAGATCTTGACCGGCTTGACATGGTAATGCAGGCATACGAATACGAAAAACGTGACAACTGTCCCATGAAGTTGCAGGAGTTTTTCGACTCGACGGAAAATAAATTCTCTCATCCTTTGGTTGTCGATATTGTAAACACTATCAAGGATCAGCGAACAAAAAGTTCTAAAACGACTGCCAATCCTGGTAGTAAGCAGTGAAAAAACAGGGTTGTAGTGAGGCAATATAAAATATATTAAATTTCCAGTTTCTTGTTACAATGAATATGACGCTAGTAAAGCTTTTTGCATGTTATCCGCAGCTGAACGAAATGTAATTAAAACATTCTTTTCACCTAAATTTTGCACTTTGTACCTGGCGCGACAAGATGCAAAAATCAAACAATTTACAAAATCACATCCAGTTTATCGTGTCTAAAATACAACATATTCAAGGTCTCACAGCTCCGTTACCCGTGCATGAATATCCGTGTTACCCAAAATCCTTACTAAATGAAAAGTTTATTTTCGTCTAATCTAATTTTTAACAATGTTTTTTTCATTAAATGTCACTCGAATGGTCTACGGCATAGCTCTATGCACTGTCTGCACACAGGTAGAACAGTTCGGTAGCAGCAGCGTCACGTATTTGAAGATAAGCTCCACAATCCGAAACGAAAATCTACAACCAGTGAACCGATTTGCTGAAACAAAGGCCGAAAAAAAGTTTCTAAACTTTAACCGTGCTGTCGTTCCTAGCGTGCTTCAGCAGAAAGGTACGTCGGCAAATTCGTAACAATTATCCTAACTTGGATGATTCAATAGGACTTCGGCTTGAACGTCTCATTATGCGTATGTGCGCGTGTGTGTGTGTTCTGCGTTGCACGAGATAAGATGAGTAAAGTATTTCCAGGAAAATATTAATACAATTTGCTATGAAGGAGTGCTTCAGTGGAAATTATATTCAATTATGAAAGGAAGATAACGCAGTTTTACCATCTATAAAATCATGATCGTACACAATCGTACGGGTGTAGAAGGTGTGTAGGGGGGGGAAGCCGGTATAGATATTTTTCGCGGTGTGCAGCGGCTGTCAAGTTTCCGACAAACGATGACATTTGTCGGATTGCAAATGACAGTGCGGAAGCGCCCATGACAGCTTGGTGTTGGTGTTGGAAATCATCGTCCGTGCAAAGTGAAAAAGAAAAGGTTTTTGGTTTTATTCTTCTGCTTGGACGCTCGAAAGTGTGAAAAATCGTGAAAAGTTGTGCTAAATCGACGCAACGTGAAGCATTTTATCGTAGGTGTTTGCTACTGAGAACGTTTGTCACGTCCGTCGCTGAATAATTAAAGCCATATCTATCATCGGTTTGCGACTCGATCGTATTTATTTTTTTTCCTCTTCCTACGCCCGCAATATATCAGTGCGTTGCCTCGAAAGCATTTTCCTGCGATCCGTAAACCCTTCGGTGTGGTTGAACTGAGCACAGAAGGACCGATAAGAAAAGTGAATCTCTTCAGGTAGCGTCGCATTTCGAGCGACTGTGAAGCAAAGAAAACGGAGCAGTCCGGATCCGGCCGTCGGAAGTTGTCGTGGATGTTCTTGCGTATATTTCTCCGTGTAAATACTGCACCCTATTGCGCCGCCTGTCTGTTCTGCAGCCGCTGGGACACAGCTTTCTTTTAGTTGCGAATCAGCACTTCCATTGGCATTATTTTCAAAAGCCAGCAACAGTGCAATAGAATTGAGTATTTGTGGCCCATTCTGCTGTGTCGTTTGCCATCATGCGTGTGTTGTCATAATCGCTTTTCGTTCATTCTTTACTTCATACTACTATTGCTGCCACCTCCGCTGCATGCGCATTATTGCACCGCACACTGTCAGCTACTAGATGGTCACGATGACCTTAAAGAGCAGTAGTGCAGCTACACATGCATAACTTCAGTGTTTACGGCGGCTGTTCATAGGACGCGTCATTTATCTGGCTGGCGTATCATCTGACATCGTGCGTAGCAGCTAACATTTTCACACGATGCAAATGTACTGTCATCGGGGAAAACTAAAAATGCTATCCAAACCATAACCTAGAAAATGTTAGATTGTTTATCTGTTGTTATGAGACACTTTCCACGTATGATTCTAATCGATGGAATCGTATGTATGTGATTAACTTTCTAATGAGCGAATCATCTTACCTGACCACTGCTCAGATCAATATTTAGACATTGTAATGCTGTTATTATTTGCCTGGTATTTGCTAGATCCTTGGTAATCGATCAACTAATCTTATCAAGTAACCATAATCAAGCTGAACCGATGATTCCCTGATCTAGTTAGAATTTTTTTTTGAATAAGTATGTTTGTGTGTTTGTGTGCGCTAGTGATCATTGATGTGGTGTTTTGATCTGCCATAGCAACTGATCATAGCTGTTGAATGCCGGCAATAACAACATAGTTCCTAAGTCGTGTAATCTATGTGTTATCAATCAGTAATGAAAATCGGTTCTACAGCGTACAGTGGCTGACGCAGTAAATTTCTGTTAAGTTTTTTTTAATTTTATACTGTATCATTTTTAATTTCGTTTTCAGTGCTGTAACGATCAAGACATGAGTGCATTAAACAAATCTGCTGGCCTAACGGAGAATGGAGGGTTACATAATGACCGCGTGGCAATTCTAGACGCCGGATCACAGTACGGGAAGGTTCGTTTAATTTCATTTCAGCTAAAAATGCATGCTTCGCAGTACCTTTACTGAATGCAAATCCGTTTCTTTATTACCATAGGTAATCGATCGAAAGGTGCGTGAACTCAACGTCAAATCAGATATTTTACCTCTGGAAACATCTGCCTTAAAACTCAAAGAACTCGGATACCGAGCAGTTGTTATATCCGGTGGACCCAATTCTGTTTACGCCGAGGATGCGCCAAAGTATGATCCAGATATTTTTAAGTTAGGCTTACCAATATTAGGTAAATATCAAGCAAACGTTCGAGTACTCGAATGGTGTTCAAACATTGTACTATCGTTTCTCCATAGGTATTTGCTATGGAATGCAGATTATCAACAAAGAGTTTGATGGAACCGTACAGAAAAAGGACATCCGAGAGGACGGAGAGCATACAATAGAAGTTGAAGAGAGCTGTCCATTGTTCAAGTGAGTGGCAGTGTTTGATTCTATGATTCGCACGGTGCAGGAGGAATAAGAAAAAGATCATCTCATCAGTGTACGGTGATCTTTGATACAATTCTCCCAGAGCAAAGATAAGTCAGGAACAACTTTCGAGCTAATAAGATTATAGTAGAAAGCTACACCTGATTTTACATTCAACATGGATTGTTGGCAATATTGTGTATCAGAATGTGATTTCATTGGAACTCATGTCATACCTATTAGTTGGGTTATCAATTACGGTGGATAAATTGATTATGGGTTTATTTTGCGTTTACAGCCGCTTGCAACGTTCACAGAAGGTTTTGCTCACTCACGGCGATAGTATTGATCGAGTGGGAGGCAAGCTTAAGGTGGGAGCATATTCGTCAAATCGCATCGTTGCCGCAATTTATAACGAACAGCTGCGTATTTATGGCGTACAGTTTCATCCGGAGGTATCTATCCTGACGTGTGATAGCTAAAAAGTAAAAATCACGTGCTTAATTATCATTTCTATTCCAGGTCGATTTAACTGTCAACGGTAAACAGATGCTCTCTAATTTCCTTTTGGATATTGCGGGAATGCAACCGAACTTTACAATGCGCAACCGTGAGGAAGAATGTATTGCGTACATTAGAGAGCATGTGGGTAACAGTAAGGTGTTGGTAAGTATCATCCCTATCAAGTGTGATTAAAAAATTGATCATTCGATCGATTTAATTTTTTTTCACGTTCTATTCATGCAGTTGCTGGTAAGCGGAGGGGTAGATTCGACAGTTTGTGCAGCATTGCTAAGACATGCCTTAAAACCGGATCAAGTAATTGCTGTCCACATCGATAATGGTAATTGATCGTACGCTAAAACCCTTCCTGCACACGTAAGCAATGTTGGTTTCTGTATTTTCTCCAAAGGTTTTATGCGTCTGAATGAGAGTGCAAATGTGGAAAAGTCGTTGCGTGAGCTGGGTGTAGATTTATTCGTAAAGAATGCAATCTACAAGTTCATGAAAGGTACGACCACAATCAAACTTCCCGGTTCCTTATACAATCAGGACACACAAATGCTGTGCCAGACCATCAGTCCAGAAGACAAGCGTAAGATCATTGGTGATGTGTTCGTAAAAGTATCCAACGAGGTGCTGCGCGAGATGAATCTAAACGCGGACGAAGTGTACCTGGCCCAGGGAACTCTTCGGCCGGATCTGATCGAATCCGCCTCTGCGTTGGTGAGCGCCAAAGCCGACACGATTAAAACACACCATAACGATACAGAACTGATACGGAAGCTGCGCGATGCAGGGCGCGTGATTGAGCCGTTACGAGACTTTCACAAGGACGAAGTGCGACAGCTAGGCTACTCGCTGGGACTACCGGCACATTTGATCGAGAGGCATCCCTTCCCTGGTCCCGGTTTAGCCATTAGAGTGCTGTGCGCTGAGGAAGCGTTCATGAAAGACTATTCAGAAACACAAGTAAGATCGGACGCGTATGGTGTGCAAGGACATATTGTGCTGAAGCTAATCATACCATTTGCTGTTGTTTTTAGGTCATTGTAAAAGTGATAGTGGATTACAAAAATAAGCTGGAGAAAAATCACGCTCTGCTGAATCGCGTTTCCGGCACCACTACGAAGGAAGATCAGCAGCAGCTCTGCCGTATATCTAGTAACATCAAATTGAATGCTACTCTACTGCCAATAAGAAGCGTAGGCGTTCAAGGTAGGTCGGATAGTGAAAGAACGCGAATAAAACCAAGCAGATAATCGTTTGTCCGATGCTAACATGATTCTCCATTCTAGGCGACAAACGCTCGTACAGCTATGCGGTGGGTCTATCCAGCAAGGATGTCCCAAATTGGCAAGATATGCTCTTCTTAGCGAAGCTAATACCGCGTATTCTGCACAATGTAAATAGAGTATGCTACATTTTCGGGGATGTTGTCCAATATCCGGTGCAAGACATTACCCATACGCTGCTCACCGAAAGCGTTGTGTGGCAGCTGCGTCAGGTAGATAACATCGTCAATAAGGTAAGTACAGCGAAGACAGCGAATGATAAATATTAACGAAAAGTACATAGAAAATTGATACATGAGTTTTGTGAAATAATTATTTATTTCAGATTCTGATGGAACACGAATGTATGCGTAAAATTTCTCAAATGCCTGTCATCCTGATACCAATACACTTCGATCGGGATCCTGCGCAAAAGACCCCATCCTGCATGCGATCTGTAGTGTTGCGACCGTTCGTTACAAACGATTTCATGACCGGTGTGCCAGCGATTCCCGGAACCGACAGGTTACCGACAAATGTAAGTAAATGTGCAATGCTTTTTGCACCTGAAGCTTGTGATAAAAAATCACGTTGAGATTGAAAATGCATGGTTAATAACGGGTCTCTTTTTTTCTGCTTCTATTTTTCCACTAGGTACTACAAAAAATGGTAGATGAATTATCAAATATGCCGGGAATTTCTCGAGTGCTACTAGACCTGACGTCGAAACCACCGGGTACTACCGAATGGGAATGATTCCCCTTATATCAGACATCTTCTCCTCTACTTGCACTAACTTCGCCACCAATCTGATAACGAAATTAGATTAAACGAAGAAATATCATCAGCATCATCGTTGCCAGCGTCATTAGCGCACGCTGTCAGTGTCGCATGATTTGCCGCCGTTATTGTTGCTGGTCCCGCACGCACGCGCTTAGCGCTAAACCCCTTTTGATTATCGTCGTCAACATCAGCCGCACTGCTGGTCCCTGAAATGTGTCCTGAGTTAATATTCTTCTGCGTTTCTATCACTTACTTTACGTTTGGTTAAGAAAAGCTCCACGAATTTGGTTCATGTGACCAGACCTCGCCGGACGTCGTTATGTTTATTCTTATTCATCCAGCATTTAACACAGTGTTTCATGGACTGGAATTGTAGCAGCGGAAATATGGTTGTTTGCCCGACTTTGTTTCGTATTCGCGTGACGAATATTTGTTTGTTAGCAAGCCAACGAAACCACCATGTTTGGGTACGGAATTGAAACAAATGGTGCAAATTGAAGAATGCAAAAAGTACTCAACGTATGTGTTGGAAATGTATTGAATGAATCTATACACAAAAAAACAGTTTGAGATGTAGTTAAACCATTCTGTACTGTATTGAACTATACGTTACAATAATTCACACGTATTAATTGCAACCTTCTTTTTCTTTGCATATGTGTTCTTTACTATTTTACCTTTTACCTGAGAAGCAAAACAGTTTAAGCGCTAACTTGTAGTAATACTGCAATAACTTTACACAGAATTATCCGCTACGCTCTGAACCAAAATTTCTCATTCAAATGCGTAAAACAAACTTAGGGGATAAAGGAGAGCAATGTACACCGCAACACGTTGAAAAGATTGAATAACTTAAAATCAATTCACCAACAGCTAACAGTTAAGTTACATTCAACCAAACATTTAACAAAGAAAAAAAAACAAAAACGAACACACATTCTCGGTAATATACAGCAGCAGATCGGAGAAATCAGTGGTACGAAGGGACAGATGTGGCAAGTAATACTGGGAGTTAAATAAAACAGTTAAAACGAAACCGTTGGTCGAGTAGACAATTGATAAACCCAATTGTTTTGCGCGCACGCTGCTGAAAGTGAACAACAGTTTCAGAGAGAAAAATAAATAAAAGTCTGTAGTAGATATTTTTATTTATGTGTAATGGAAGATGAAAATATGAAAAATAAAAGGCGGAAAACAAACATTAATATCGTCCGTATTGTTCTATTACTGCAATTTTATCTTACTGTAAAACGAAATCTGCCATACGAAGCAACCACACTGCAACTGATTTGTGCTGGGGATTTCAACGTGAAAAGCAACGAACTTTTTGGATAATCAAAAGAAAAAAAAAATGCTTGAAGACAGGGTCGTTTTGGTTATCTTATCAGCAGCTGCTGATTTTTATGACCGATCCTCTGTAAGCATCTGCTGCATATGAGAACACACAAAACAATAATGTACAAGTCATTAGCGTATGCCAAGATCCGGATTGACTTAAAGATGAAGGTCCCCATAGTTTCCACTCCCGAGTTGCGAATGAGTCTTCTCTAGGTGCTATGTTTTACAGGTCCAATGTTTCGAACCAAAATTCAAATATGTTTTTTCTTACGAAGTTTAAAATAATAATACAACCACAATTTATGTTTTTTTTTCAATATTTTGTTTATTTTTTCATCATTTTTGTTTGATCCACTTCCACTTTCTGCTGAAAGTGTTCTTTTAATTCGTCATATTTTTCTTCTGTATTATGTTCCTTTCTTGCGTGTTTCTTCATCTAATTCGACCGGTTTAGCGTTTGCTTATTTGCGTTTTGTTTTCTTCTCCTTCTTCTTCTTCTTCTTCTTCTTTGTTTCTAATATTAACTCACTCCCTTTCGTCTGGCGTTTTCATTTTCGCTCACTGCACTTATCTCCTTAGTATATCTTAGAGAGCAGCAAAGAGAGTATTTTTGGTTACGAAAGTTCGACTCGGCAATTTCAAAAACGTAAATTCAATGCTTCGGGGGGGGGGTACCTAACTTCCAAACAAACGAAGTTTGGCAATGATGCATCATGTGATTCTTAGTTCTTGTTGCATCTGCCACATTTTACCAACCATTCTCACACCATTATTGCGTGCAACTATTGATTCGATACTGCTATTATTTCCGTGCACGTGGGCACTATGCTCGGATGCACTAAGTTTCTTCGTTTTGTTCGTTCTGTTTATTCTATTCCTTGTTGCTATTGACTGTTGCGCTTTTTGGTATGTCATCTTCTAGAGGCTTTTTCAGTACCGGTCCACTTCGGTCATAATCATATGTCTGTGTTCCGACCAAATTTTGTTTTCCCCCGCAATAAATGTTACATAATTTGCTAGCGTTTCTTTTGTTATCGTTAGTGTAAATGTCACTACTGTTTCATTGCTGTTTAAGTGTTTTTTGCTTTCTTTTGCTTATTACTTTTATCGCTTATTACGTTCCTCCGTACGAGCGTGTATGCAAAACCATTCCCAATGCTTGCCCATGTGTGGCCGTCCCCTTCGATTCCATTAATTGCTTAGACCGACTAACTCAAACAGTTTTGTTTTTGCGAATGGAAATTTCTCCGTAGGACATCTGCTCACAGCAGTTTGTGTTTTTCGCTTGGCTGTGTTTTTGTTTGCAAACGTTGGGAACCGATCTGTGTGTGTCTTCACTGCCGTCAAGGTTTAGTCACACTTTACTACGACGCCGAAGTACTGAACCCTGATAGTTATGTACAAAAATTGAACATACTTCCGTGAGATTTCGCCGCCAGCTAGTCGCTTTCCTAATTACTTTGCTATCTTCATTATCATTTTCAATGTTTTCCAAAACTAATTGGTAGCATCATGTTTGTTGGGGTTACGTTTCCAATTGGTTTGCAGTTTTAAAAATTGTCTGTGCCTTCCTTCTTTCCTTTGGTTTGCTATTTTGTTTTACAAAGTACGTTAGCCGATGCAACGAATAATGAATTGCCGTAGAGTTTGTTTTGTTTTGCTTTTTTTTTTGGTTTTGTTATTGCCGACATATTCTAAACTAGTCCATCCATTCCAATGTACGTGTGTTTTGTGTGTTTATTATTCGCCCCTTGCTTTTTCTATAACTCTGGAGTCAATCCTTTTTCTTCTAGTTAGTTAGCTAGTTATTAGTTTAAGATAATTTTTTCTTCTTTCATTTATCTATTTACATATTGTCGATTTTGTGTGCATGAGTGTATCTATTTTATTTTTGCCTAGACTTTTAAACTCGGCCTCATATCTTTAACTACTCATTTGACCATGGCTGTGTATCAATCTGTTGTCAATCTTTAGCTTTCTTCTATTTTTTTTTTATTTTTTCTCTTATTTTCAATAACTTGCGAGCGCTTTTCAGTGTTATGAATACGGAGTATACTTACTGAAATATCATCAATTTTTTTGTTATGTTTTCCTATAAGTTTTTCTTTTGCAATGCTTGCTGCTTCTACACTTGTCCAAAGGTACTCGAAAAAGCAAAAAACAAAAAACAAACAAAACTATCGTACAATGTTACAAACTTTCGCTCATTTGCTATTTGTTTGATCACTTGCGTTGTATATGAATGCTTTTCTATTGCAGCAAAAATATACGATAGGATAAAAATCGATGAATATGTGTGAGTGTGTGTATGTGGCTTTGTTAAACAGTTTTTAAGCGCAAATATCTCACGCATTTCAACGTTTTGCCTCACAGTGTGCGCTATGGAACAAGTGTACTATAATGGTTGTAAAGAAGAAAAACTAAAACACTGAGGATTTGTTTTTTTACTATTGTAGCATATGAACAAAAACTATTCCGAATGACGACGATTTGTATTGATCTTTCTCCTTCACATTTCTTTAATGTAAGCGGATATAGATCCTTGTACTGCAAATGCAATTACTTTATTGACTTTTGCAGCTTAACCCATTTGCGTTCATCAGCTTATACTTTCTTAACGTTGTAGTAATCATGTTTTTTTTTACAAATTGGCAGTGCGCTTTTGTGTGTAGTTTTTCATAATTTTACTGCTTGTATGTTCGCTAGTGTCTATTCGCTTTTGGAGCAATATAGGACAGGATACAGAATTTCAGAACTTAACGATACGAAATTAGAATTATAATCCGTTTGCGTTGCATCGCAACATCCGCTACCCTTTTACACAAGCATTGTTTTGACCGCTTTCGTGTTCGGGTATCGTTTGTTTATTAGTTGTTGCTATTACTTCCATTAGCAACATTGTCACCCGACGCGTAATTGCGCCTTCAATGCTGTATGCAACCCATTGCATTGTTTCTAATTGCAGTTTCCCGAGCAAACAGTTTCGCTTCTTTAAAGGCTGTAAGGCTAACAATCGTTTCAGCTCGATTAGATAGACAGTTTTGTTTTACGAATAAAGTTCTTGATGAAACAGGACGGGAATGTGCAAGTGCCGATGCACAGGTCTGCAGTACACTTTATGAGCATGAAATGATTAATTTACTTAAAACACTAAAACCATAGCTCGTGTATAACCAGCAACAGCTCTAGCGTGTTAACGTGACAGTGCGGCTATGAGTAACTTAAGCCACCAAATCGGTCAACCATTCTTGAATATGGCAAATCAAAGCCGACAAAGATTGCAGATCCATAGAAGAAAACGGAAAAGGGAACTAAATGAATAATTTAACTACACAAACAAATTAACATTAAATTCTTCTGTGAAATGGTTAAACCATGCTCAACATTATATGCTCTATGAGGAATCGCAAATAAGCAACGAAAAAAAAAAAGAAAATACAACTTATTTGTATGATTTTATAGTTCGAGCTGCGAGCTGCACAAACGTGTAGCTAGCTTTACAACACCACTCAATACTTCTCGACCACATTCAACTATTAGCTCGTTGTTTCATTTCCTAACCTTTGATTTCACTACTGCAATTTGATTCTATCCTTGTGATTCTGTGACATTCGCTACAATCATCTCTCCCACGTTACGCAAAATAGTTGCGCCTTATGCTTTCTATAGAAAGAAAATTCCGAAGAAAACACGTTTGTTTTTTTGCTACCTTTGGACGTGTTGGCTTTCATTGGCTCGACGAGCGGTGTGTTTGTGGTGTGTTTACGGTATGTGCTTTGGTGTGAAGAATCTTATCCTGCGACACTATATCGCCAGATCGCTAAGCGGACATTGCAAAATATGCAGTGGTCCGTTTGTTCCAGCAATCCCATTTTCATTGGTCTGCCACATTCGAGATGACCTTTCCGGCTGCAATCTTGTTGCACATTATGCATGTGTGTGTGTGTGTATGTATGGTGGGTGTCTGTGTGCAATTTGCGTGGTGACTGAGTATAAACAGCGATCGGATATAAGAGCTATTGTGTGCTTAATCTCAGTACAGTAGGGCGGAAATTTTGCATTTTGCTTGCGCGCGTATCAAGTAGTATACAAAATAATGGTTTGCTCGTTTGTTTTCTCTCTTCATTTTTACATTCTTTGCATATTACGCATCATAAATCTGCTTTCCTGTATTTATTGATATACTCCCTCTACCAACAAACTCCGCTTGCCTAACTGCTCCATTTCTATCCCCCTACCCCGGGGGGTTCGACGCTTATTATCGGTGCAACAATATTTTACAGCGCAAAAGCATGAAAACATTCGAAGAAATAGATTTGTTTCGTGGATCGATCGATTGATCGTTTTTTGGGCAAACTGTGGGCCATATTCTAACTGGGGACACATCCGACACACGCTGTATAATCCAACGGGTTCCTCATTTCAATAATCCAATCTATCGATCCGGGCGTGTCGTCGTCTTTTCTAGGCATTTCGCAAGAAGTTACCATCGCGTGTAGATAGGGATTAAAGGGGAACACTACAAAATATCTTCATCTTTAATCAAATCTTACGATCTGCTTGTTGACGGATTTATTTCTTTTGGTATTTTATGTTTTGTTTTTGGTTGTTTACTACAGCACTTCAACATTACATCTTTCTATTTTGTTTTTGCCATGAAAATGAATAGCTCATTCTGTAGCGTAAGACAATCTTCCTCTTCTTGGGCTGCATTCGCTGTGTTTGCGTTTTTGATTAATGATGCTTACGATTTATATGTGTATAAAATAGGCTTCTCGTAGGCTTTCTAGGTAGCCTTTGTAATTACAGCGTGTGGACTACCCATTTGTCGAGAAAAAAAATGACCAAATTATCAAAACCGTTCCGCATAAAGATGTGAGCGAAAAAATCGAATTGTTTTTTAGATAATTGCAAACCATCCCACCGTGATACTCAACACACGTCTATTTCCGATGGTTTATATTCAGCGAAATATTGAACACGTGTTTGAACACACAAAACTTTGCCTCACAAAACTGCAGTGCGCCAGTCTAAGAACGAGGGGGAAGATACTCTCGTTGTGTCTAACTGCCATTTCAACATTGCACTGAATTAAATCCATCCAATCTGTGTCCTACCTACTACTGGCACCGTTCTATTCGTACTTATACTTGTGGTTTTGTTTTGCTTGCAAACGCATAACGCCAAAACTCAGGCCTCACACAAAAGGTTTGGTTTTTTTTTGTTTTACTAATTTATAATACCCTCGCGTACGCAACTACACCAACTGCACGTAGAGTTGCCGTCTTCATTACGGTGCAATCCGATTTATCGTTTTCAAACCCTATAATAATATTATAACTTTACAAAGTACCACCGGTTCCGCTTACATGCTAAATAATTGCTCTGTTCTAGAAAATTCAACTAAATTGCCTTGCAAAAGATTGTTGTTTTCTGCTCTGCGCATACGTTTACTGCCTAATTTTTGCTTAACTACATCCTTAATGTTATTATTCGATCCACACTATATGGGTAGATGGAACAATGTTTTTCATTTTACTTCGAGCTCGTGGTAAAATGGATTCCGAACACGTCACAGACGCTGCCTATGCATTACGGTACACGTTCATAACACATTACACAGTAGATTGTAAAGAGTGAAATTAGGTGTGAAACACATTACACAGCATTAACATTTAAAGTAATGAACCGAACCGTGCATCTGTTTTGGAGAAGTGCATTACAACGGAAAGAAATGATACACAGAAATCAACCACATGGTAAAAGAGTGTTTTTATACACCGAATAAGACGTTTTTGGTCCAACAACTTAACGTATTATTTTTGTGTTTTAAATTACAAAACTGTATGTTATCAACGTGTACTTTGTACTGCGGGGCAGCCATCGTTTGATGGATGCTCAGTGTTCCAACTCATAAACTGTAATTGTTCGCTAGTAAATGTATACGCGCACGCCTTTATCTAATCGTTTAACGTTAGTTATATTACTTTATTATATTTATTTCGTGTTTAAAGCTCATACCAAGATTTTTTATTTTGTTTTACTTCATTTTCATCCTACGTGTTTGCCCCGTTTTTATTTGATGTTTTATTAAGTTCAATTTCTGGTTTCTTTTATACGCGTGACAAAATGGAGATTGATCGGTTATGAATTTTAATGAAAATTTCATTTAAGTAACGGTATTCCAACATTGCGCTTCAAAAATTGCCCTGGCTTACGCCTTTCTTTGCGGATGTTTATCCGAAAAAAGCGCCACTGCGCTTTAGCAACGGGGACAGGTTAGATGCGTCACGGTAAGATCCCCAAATCCGAGTATCTCATCGGTTGATCCAGAATTTATCATTTGTCTAAAGTTTATTGCTGCCTGTTTTTTTTACATTTTTTCACTTTCTGTACCTCCATCTTTACCCCATGCCACTATACAGTGCAGTTAGTTTAATGAAGGAAAGAGTTCGTGTAAAAATATTGATACGTGAAACCATCATCAAGATGGGATGTTTACTACTGCTTCCAATTTAAACGTGAAACGTTTCTGCAGGTTATCAAGATTGCTTATTTAATAATACCACAATGCATTGTGCAGTATTATGGAACGACCACCACAGAAAGTTAAATCATACAAGAAGAAGATACGAATGATCGTGTTGGAGCATTTTTTGTTTTCATTTCAAAAGAGCACATTTAAAATACATTCTTTATATCGGTTCTGTTACACACTAAAGGAAACGTACAAAATTCTCTGATCTATAACAGTACCCAACCCATCATCATAGGGTTCGGAACGGTATTTTAAAAAAAAAGCGATTTTTTAACAAAATATTTCAACCGAAAGCTGTGTGTATTTGTCATTCATGAGCATTAACTGAACTTAGATGCGAACAAACAAGGTGCACATTTATATGCCTTATTTAACAGGAATGCATTCCGCGGCGATGGGTTCATTATTGCATTGGTATATGTCTGGGGCAGATCATTCCTTGGAAGAACCATAGAATGCGTCTTTTCTTGAACTTGATGGAGCATCAAAGTAGAAGCCTACACTATTACACGATTCTCTCTGTAGCTGTACTGTTATGCGATTTACTACATTAACAAATTAGGTAACTAATTTATAAATGTTTCTGTCTATGCAATCGTAAAGATAAAGCAATTAACAATCGTTTTAAAAAATAACAGATGCGACACATCTTCCGAGTGGCAATAATCGACGGTATTACTGTTTTAGAGTGGCTTGATCAAGACATTCTTATGAAGATTTTAATTTTTATTTGAATCACAGAAAATGTGAAAATTCGCACTATGTACAATTGTTGTTTTCTTTTCATTGACATATCGCTCTCGTTATAACATTCACCAATAAAAAACATCCATTCATATTGTTTTACCGTTGCAATTTATTCGTTTGGTTATTTTTCTTTCCCATGGCAAGAGTTGCATTGGTCATACGTAACGAAACAAAAAATCAACTTCAAACCCATACATCCATTCATGCAATTCATCATATCGTTTTCTAACAATTATATCATACTATACCGACGAAATGACAACTCATATAAACTATTTGGAAATGAAAAGTGAAATGGATTTTGTAAACATAATATTTGAGTTATTGTCCTTCATATAATTACAATCAATCGTAACGAAAAGATCCTTATTCGTACACAATGTTTTTACCATTTACGCATGCTTTACTTAACATGTTTGACAACGTTAACGAGTATGAAACATTTACGTACAGATTTGAAGTTGATTTTGCTGCTCAAACCAAAACCAAACACAAGGGGCACCACTATATAAAGGCAACTATTGAAACGTAACGGAAGCAACAATTATCCCCGAAATGCATTACGAATTGGATGTGTTGGCCCAAAATCAAAAGATCATACACATATCGATGATCATTCTGTAACAGCTTCATCAACTAATCGGCACATATGTGGTCGCTTACCAGCAGCAATTTACAATGTGGGGGAAAAAAATTATCCATCAAACAACAGAACATAAGGTATCCACATTATTTCACTTTAGAAAACACACCTATATCCCTACAATACTCCTCAGTTCTTAATTTGACCGTGCTGCATACTATTGTTTCATCCTGCTCGCTCGCTATCCTTTATTGCGCACATCTACTATTTATTTTCTCACTGGATTGCTACATTCATGGATTGAAGTTTTGTGTAACAATTGCATTCGTCTATAATTACGCACAAGAGCCTCTATTCCGCGCGCCCGCTGGAAGGATAAGTTTGTATCAGAGCTTTATCGTTCTATTGTTGGTAGCAATGTTCAAAGTGACGGCATCAGGAGGTTGCTTTTTGTTTTGTTCATTTGTAACGCTTCTAAAATGCTTTAACAATTGAATTCATCGCCGGTTGCCGCGTACCACTACCCACCAACCTGTTGTAATTAATTCGTTTTGCTAGATATTTATTTGCCTTTTTACCATTTCTTCCATTTCACTATTTCCAACTGGACATGGCTAACATCGACTTTGCATGATCAAATCAATTGATCATGCTGCTGGATCTTTCGCTTATCATCCACGAAAAGCGATTAGCAAAGGTGTTTGATGGTGTGTATAGTTTTTACTTTTGTTTAATATTTTGTTAGCTGTTAAGTGTTGCTTCTTAACCTTCTCTCTCGCTTTTTGGAATTGCTTGTACGTTCAACACCTTTCAAACAGATTCGCAATCATTACAATTTGATACCGTTATAGTTTTAGAAGTAGTGATAGTAGTAGTAGTTGTAGTAGTAAAAGTAGTGTCGTAAGTAGCATTATTATTTAGTTTAATAATGGTAGTAGTAGTAGTAGCATTACTGGTAGCATTAGTAGTATTTCTTGCTGTGGTTGCTGTTGTTGTTTTGGTTAAAATTGCTGTTGATGTTGTTGTTGTTGTTGTTGTTGTTGCAGTTGAACAATTGTTGACCTTACAGCAGAAAGCCGCTCTAACCCACGATTACCGACTATCGCGGGCAGAGCGCGGCCGTCCCTAACTGGAGGTAGAGGCAATTGGTGACACGGGCGAAAGGGGACTTCGGGCCGAGTCTCGCGGACAACCGGACAGCGTTATCACCAGCTTCCGGGAGCCTGCGTGGTCCCGATGTTCGCACAGCCAAACACCCTGCCACGTACCGAGTGACAACTTGCCGTCGGTGATTGGGATTGTCAGTGAACTTCCAAGGAAGCAGGCTTTTACGTGAGCAGGCTGCAAAATAAATGCGAATGCAAACGAGCATTATTATGGATGTGGGATTAGGTCGCCTGCAAGCTTGATAAAAACAAAACTAAATATATACCATATCATCTGGACCTTCGCATGAATGCCTGTATTGTAGGCCTTCGGGCACTATTTTGTTCAACATCATTTCCATATCATCCCTAAAAGAAAAATACGCATTAATTGTATAATCATCAAACTTCCCCGTTCCAGGCCGTTCTTTATGAATAAAAAAAAAACTTCCCCGTAGCTGTAGCAATACAAATATAAACATACAGATGATACAGAAAGTATAAGTAGATACAAGAGAAGTTAAATAAAATTTTAAAGTATTGAAGCTGAACAAACAAAAAACTAAGCTAAATCATCGTTGCCTTATATTTTACATTGCAGCAGCTGTTTAAAGGCTCCACTTACCGGACATCTGGATCCCAGCTTTCATTTAATGCTAAACTGGCGGATGTATGAAGGACTGGAAAAGGAAATAAAAAAGGTGTTTTAATTAATTTAATTTTTTAAATTTTAATATTTTTATTCATAAAGAACTGCTTGCCGTATTGCTAGAAATTATTTAATTGACTGATTATAAAAAATATTGTGTTATAAATATAAACCATATCTTTCATGAGGAATTATTTACTCATGAATTATGGATGTATTGCATAAAATATGTCTAAAATAAAAAATGAAAATATACGAATTTACATGTATGATATGTTTTATGGTTGCTGTTAGTTTAACTGCGTCTTTCACTTATAGCGCCTTTTTTATACAAAATAGTGTTTTTTACAAAGTCAAAATAGCAATACGAAGTAAGATTATGAAACAAACCGTACATTGAAAGCTTTAAAAGTATTTGTTTGATTACAATTCAGTGCATCTTATCATTGTTTACTTCACTTTGACCAATGTGAGGAAGTAACAACGAAGCAGCTTGTTAACGATCACATGAGAAGTAAACCTAAACTGTCGTGATCGGTTTCTGTGTTAGCTGTAATGTTATAAATTTATTGTGCAACACTACAAGACTTCCGGCGTAGGTTTTACTTTAAGGTGGAAATATATCGTGAGCAACCAGCAAGGAACGCTCCTTGCATGTCGTCCTCAGCTGGCCTATTTTTGCAGCGTCGCGTGTGTATGTCCGTTTTGTCATGATGCACTGTTCATGCCGATTAATAGATTAGCGTACGAATAGTTCCACCATGCAAGATCCTACAAATTGCGCACTAATAATGTTGTGTCAATTTGTAACCGAACGCCTTGGTTTCGAATCGCAAGGTCTGTTCACACATACTACCGCCAGCAATCAACTAATTGAGTGTTTTAAAGATTCTAAATGGCATTACTGTACCGACACATATTTGGTAGCCCAAATAGACCGATTCGATACATTTTCCCATTAGCATCAAATACCAGCTAATTCCCTTAAGTACCCGATTTCAACATTGAATCACACATGGACGACTAGCTGCTGGATTTTAGGAACTTTATTTATTGAAAAATGGGAGCATTTTTCTTATCTGATTCGATAATCAAATTTTCTATATTTACTCATACAAAACCGTTGCATAAGTGTTTGAATGAAAAATTCAGAATCTGGCAGCACAAGATTTCTTACTACAGCGATCCTGGTTTGTTAACCATAGCTCTTACTTTCCGCGAGAAGCAATCGGTACAACATGGCAGGCGAACGACAAAAAATAATTTTGCATGCCCCAATGCAAGGTTTCAACGGACAATTCTGTGCGAAAAATGCTGCGAGCAAAACAATATTAGTGAGCTAATCAATCCAACAAGGTCTTAAACATTAGATATTAGAAATTTGCTTTGTGGAGCAGCTGTAAGCTGTCTGAACGTCGTTGGCGTAACGGGGTGAATTCCATCCCAAAGCGGCGAGAAGAACACATTTTCATATGGACACCTGAGATCCCAACTCTGTGAGCTGCCCCTTCGAAAATTCTACACATATCGAGAAAGATCATTGGAGAATGCATATACCCTTCTTCTACCGGAAGCGAGCGTCTAGAAGACATCCGCGGTAGCTGCAAAATTCCCCCAACATTGCGATCACCACAACGGAAGTTACCGTCGTGGAATGCAACAGTATCCGAGCTATCCCACAGCAATGAATGTTCCCCTCACCGGATAAAGGAAGAGATACGAGTCGTCGGTTAGAATCAGGATCGTATTTTCCTTTTGAACGAACCAAGCGGCTGCGTAGGCCCCCCGGCTTGAAGGGCCCCCGAGCTCAAGCACCAAACGAATTGGTTCTGGCGGATTAAGCGGTACGCAAACTAAGAAGCTGCTTGCGCCCCCACCATCAGCGTAGTTTTAGGACCCCGAGGAGTGGCAGTTATGGCCTCCAAAAATGACTCCACCCATCCCCATGTTTGAAATCAGTTCACCCCCGGTCGGTATTTTCAAATTTTGGCTTCCTACGATCAGTGGACCAATGCAAAATAACGCTCGATGATTTAAGTTTATTAACAGTGCGACCATCCTTAGTTTTGGGGCCACATCTACCATTTCGCTCAGGGCTTCCGAGAAGCTTGAACAGCATTGCTTAGGACTAGCGATAAGAAAGTTCCTTTTTTAGGAACGGAACGGAACCAGCTTCTTTTCAATAAGGAACGGAACGAACCTGGAAGGTTCGCCGAACCTACTACAATGGAATTTTTGAATATTTTTTTTATTCATAACTGAAGCCGTATTGCAATTCAAACAACCGTCATCACATCAAGCTGCACATCAGCCTGCAACTCGAACACCAGGGGCCCCTTTAAAACCCAGAACAAACCTTCTCTAAGGAATCATATGGATAGCCGGGACCATGTGGATGGCCGGCTAGTTTACCAATTTGTTCCCATCTTGCTATATTCTCCAGTGCAGTTAAAGATAGCAGGAGCCCCTTTAAATCGAGAACGAACGTTTTCCAAAGAATTATATGGACAGCCGGGGCCCCTGTATTATCAATGACTTTTTTCCCTGAAAGCCATATGCACAGGTTGAGTGTGTGTTTCATAACAGTTGAACAATATTTTGAACTTGCTTTGCTACTTCCAGCGTTGATTTCGTTCCAAAATAAACGGCTAAACAGTTCTGAACAAGAACAAAGAAGTAAAAATTGTAGATGCAAAAAACCTACTTCGTGGTTTTCTTTGAACCTGGGTGCGTTCGTTCCATTCAAGGAACGGAACGAACCTAGTAGGTTCGGAACGGAATTCTCATCACTAGTTAGGACTATAAAAAGCGAGAGTTAGGAACAAATTTTTGGCATATGGCTTCGTAGGAGTTGCTGAATATACTCATGCGAAAACTAATAAGTTGTATTAAAAGTTTTTATTTATTATAACAAAGAAGTGGCGACCCGCGTGATAATAAGTATGTATGAAGGTGCTCAGAAGAATTTTTTGTCCCATACGTCTGGAAGGACGATTAAGGAACCGCAATAATGACAACCTGCAGTAGGCCAAGAAAACTAAGCGGCTTTGTGCCTGATACGACAACAAGGGTCAAGGAATACACCTACTACCGAATCCTCCTGGTATAATTTTCATTATAATGGAGGAAGACTAAAATGTCTCCTAATCACTTAGGTATAAGAAGCCAGATTAAAATTTAGATTCTACAGTTAATTAAAGAAAATAGTAGTTGTACATACAGATATGTACGATCTACATATCTGTTCTGTTGATATATAAGTTACTCTTTTTCAATGATCTTCAATACGTCAGACAGACACTTTCAGCATCTTCTTGAATTGTACAGAAAATGTCGTTAAATGTTTAACAAAACTGTTGAGCGCTATGTAAGAGCCTAGAACCCAATAAAACGGTTCTATTATGCTGTATGGGACATACATCAACTATTAAATTAATTTTTACAAAACAATTTTACTCGCACTTTATTCGAAATATATAACTGTTATAATATAACAAAAAAATCATTCATAGAGTTAGTTTATTTAGTTTTCTTTCAGACATGATTTGACATAGCTCCGCCACTGACATAGCTCTATTTCATAGGAAATAGATTTACATTTATTTTTCTCAGGTGCTATTTGCTTGCTTCACCAATGTTCCAATGAATCCTAATGATTCATTGCAACAAGTACATGCTGAACACAATAAATCGATGATGATGATGTACTACTCTAAGAATAATTTTTCATTATATTTTTCGAATTTACTGGTCACCCCGTATCATATTGCTCAGTTGCTTCAGAATAAAAATAAAAAAATGCATGTATCTGTTGTATTCTTTAAAGCAGGGGTCAGCACGCTTTTCACGAAAGAGGCCTGATAGTAAAAAAATGTAATCTTTTTTAAGGCATATGAAGCAAAATTTTTAAGCATATGAATAAGGTGATGCTATAAAACCGTAGCAACAACATACTTAAAAATATTTTCCTAGCTTCCTGCTTCTGTCAAGTCCTAATAGTGAACGTATTCATATTTCCACATTAAGCCTACAAACAATGCGGAAGTCCATTTTGAAACGTTATATCTTTGCCTTAATTACCGCATGCGTTCTAGATTTTACAATCAATCTCGGTAAGCATTCTGATGATTTCCCAAGAATTGCCTGGGAAGATTTAAAAAGAATTAAGCGATCATTTGAAAAAAAAATTAAAAAAAGAGAGTAAAAAGATAAGACACATTTGGTGTCGACGTTAATTCATAAATAAAGTGATGTCATGGTGACGTCGTTGAGTTTTTTTTGTGAGCCATGCTAACATTTTCTCTCGGACAGGATCATATAAACTGTCTAGTTGGATTTAACCCGCGCGCGTGGATTTGCCAATCCTGCTTTAAAGCATTAATTTCCATTGCCTGGTTCGAGTCGACAGATCTGTTAACTATCGTACGTGCATCATGTTCTCGTATATTCATACAGTGTAATGAGTAATACAGTGTAAGAGAAATGAAAATGAGAAAATTTGGCCATCTGATGGCATTAAATATTTTGCTGTACATTAAATATTTTAGCAATTACCATAAACAAACAAAACTTGTGTAGAATATAATTCATTTTATGACATAAAATAAACTATTTCAAAAAGCATATCGTTAGCAATCTCGTTAGCTTAATTTTGAATGTTTAATGTATTCTATGTGATCAAGTAATCACAAAATAAAAAGATTGTTTTATTAACAAAAACAAACTTGAAACCTGAATAATCTTTTAAAAAATGTTTTTTCTTACAGTGCGACAGCAGATATGTTGCCTAGCTGTTTTGTCCGCTGGAAACAAACATTAGAAGATCTGATATAAACAAGACAATAATTCACACAATAATCACATCCCAATTATCAAACAAATGAAATAATCATAATTTTTTATCTGAACGTAAGCTAAAACATAAAATAATGTCGCTACAAGCAGAAGCAACTGTTCATTTATTTTCCTTTTAAAATTATCAACTTACTTCTTTGCGTTACGTTACATCGCTGTTGGCAAATTTGAGAACATAAAACAAGAGCTATGCTTTTCATGATTGAACGGTCAATTTTAATCATGAGCTGGAAGGCATTTTCATTATCACCAAAGAATCATTATATGGTGCCTGATTATTTCATGCATCCATTTCTTTACAACAATATCCAATGAGTAGCAATATTTATACGTAAATTAAAAAAAATCAAAATTAATATAAAGTTGTCTAATTAATGAACATTAATGTATGATGTATGACCATAATTTTATGGTATTTCATTCCACTTAAATTCAAATAAAGGTGATATTTTATAATGAATCGCAGTGTTTTAAAGAATAATTTTCTTCTTGGCATGCTCATGGTCGAGCACGTCGCGAGGAAACTCGGTCTAGGGCTGCAGTCCTTCATCTACGACTGCATTCGATCTTCATTCGACTCCACCTGATCCAGCGAACGAGCTTGCTGTGTTCCTCTACGTCTCGTGCCGAACGGGTCACTCACGAGCACTTTCCTGGTGGGACATGAGTTCGACATCCTCATTACGAACCCCAGCCATCGTATCCTTCCGGCTTTGACCACCGTCAGGATATCTGCACCGCCAAATAGCTCAGCTAGCTCGTGGTTCATTCTCCTTCTCCACACACCGCCAAAGATAGTCCTTAGCACCCGTCGTTCGAAAATAGCGAGTGCATTGGCATCCTCCGTTAGCAAAGTCCAGGAAGCGTACACGTAGAGGACTTCCGGACGTATCAGTGTGCGATATATCGTGCATTTCGTGTGTTGGTGGAACCTTCTGGATCGCAGGAGTTTGTGAAGCCCGTAATAGGCACGATTTCCCTGAATAATGCGCGTTAGGACTTCACTGCTCATGATGTTGTCCGAAGGTACGATCGTACCAAGGTAGCAGAACTTCTCTACCATCTCGAGACCATCGCCGTCAACTGATAGTATCATGGTCAGAGCCTTCGGAAAGCTGGTACTATGTCTTCGTCACATTGATCCTTATTCCAATACAATCCGAGACTTTCGGTCTCGCGTTTCAGTAGGATGTATGCGAAGCCAAAAAATTCGAGGGAACGGGTGGGAATCGTGCCCCGGATATCGCTTCGCATGACCCCTTCCAGAGCGTTGTTTAACAGCAAACTGAAAAGTCCATCCCCTTGTCTTAGGCACCGGTGAGATTCAAACAATTCGGACAGCATGTTCGACATTCTCACCTTGCACTGCACCCCGTCCATAGTGGCCTTCAACAGCCGTACCAGCTTCCCTGGGAATCGATACTACTGAAGTTCGGTCCAATCTATGGTGCCGTAGACCGCTTTGAACTTTTGCAGGAGCCGTGGAGGCTTAGAGTAAAGCTTTGGTCGGTGGTCGATTTGCCTCCAACAAATCCAGCTTGGAAGTTTCCAACGAAATCTGTGGCAAGGGACTCAAGAATCCAGAAGAGTATTCGGGACAGGATCTTATAGCTAGCGTTCAGGACTATAATGACTCGGAAGTTATCACAGTTCACCTTGTCGCCCTGCTTGTAAACTAGGTGTACGACACCCAGTTTCCACTCGTCCGGTAGTTCTTTTTGGTCCCAAATCCTAACGATCAGCCGCACGATGCGTGTCGCGGAGCGAGCGTACGCCGTCGTGAAGCCGTAATAGGAACACCTAGCAACCTGCGGATAAACGAAATGCGTGCAACGTGTAACACGAAGCTCCAGGCGTCCGGCGATTCGCGGCGTTCCCACGATAGGGATAGGAATTCAGGCTTAAGACTTTGGTGCTGACAAATTTTGTCATCAGAAAATTAGTATGTATAAGAACTGAAAACTTCAATAAAAATCGTATTCGACCACAACAAGTCTCACTTATATATTGTATTCAAGTCGCAACGCATCGCTCCTGTCTTGGGTGGCTTGTTCCGTCAAGCGTCAATGCAAAATGGCGGCAAGCCGCTAAGGGCCTATCTTATTCCATTTCAGTTGTTTGATGACAATAATGACTCCGTCTAAAGATGCTGAGGCCACTTCGTCATCATCATGCTGGCTCGCCTCTGCGTCTCGTTCGGTATCTCCTGCATCTGTTCCGTTCGCTCATCCGCCATGATATCTCCTTTCACGAGCATGGCATTGAGACACATCACCCCGAAAATAGTGTCCTACGACAGCGCTTCCTCAAGCGCGGTCGCGAATTCTCTCGTCACATCAGCTTGTCTCAACTCGTTTGTCAATCTGCTTGTCGATCTATGTTATACGAGTAGTACCTTCCATGGATGAGAACATGGGCGAATTGGCAATGTCTGCTGTGGAGATCTCCAGGTTTAGCTGCAGCGAGGTGCGTGCTGGAAGAAGGTGTAGCGAGCACTCCTCCAACTGCTTATAAAATTGGGGCTTATTATCATAGGTGCTTCCAAGATGCAGACTTTGCACATTAATAATGCTCAGGTTGATGAACCGTCCACGAACCCCCAACCTGCACATTTGTTCGTTGATCGGCCATCATACGATCACTCGCTTTCGCATCGCACCTTATGACCAGGAACTCTGTACCGAGTTCATGCTTTTCAGCACAGCTCTGGAAGATCATGCAATCACTGCGCTTTGAGTGTTCCGTTACTCCTTTCCAGCGCACCTCCTGAAGTGCTAATATACCGAAGCCGCGGGCCCTCACCTCGTCCGAAAGAATGCGGATACTTCCGGGTGCTTTGAAGGCAGATCTGCAGTTCTCTGTCCCGAGTTTCCAATCGTTGTCCTTGTTCCGTAGGGTGGGTCGATATCCGTTTATACGATTCGCAATTTCATTTGGACTTCTGGTTGCGATTGTATTGGAAGTGGCTTGCAAGGCCTTTCCCTCAACAATTTGAAGGACATTTAAAGGATAATATTAAATCAATTAAAAATAAAATGTAATCATCATCCACACTTTTTGTATCAGCATTTCACTCCTTTACGTTGGTTTCATCAATACTTGTATAACTTATTTCATTTTTGTTTATACCACTTATATGATGTTAAACTTACTTTATTATGAAAAAAAAAACAACTTATTATTCACGTAAAAATGCGATACCTGTTCAATAGTAAAAACAGCTCTTATACGTTAACTGCTACATCGCAATGAACACGGTGTATTGCATTGCAAAGACAGACGGCATAAATGTGCAAAACGACAATGTAAAGGGGAAAGGAAGTTGTTTACAACACACTCGTTTCACTTGACCAACACGTGCACACACACTTAAAGGTGCATTTGCGTGGTTAATTGCGTGAATAGAAGAAACCCACGGGAAGCGGAAAATTTCACGTCCGCATGTATCGTCCCAGTGTCGATTCTACCGTCCTATATCGCTGTGGCACCTTCTTCTAGCTACTTGCAAGGGCTTTTCATTCATTCATTCATGATTCTTTACATTCTACGAATGCCTACACGCTACCTAGGCAAACCGTTCCGTATCACAAAAGGGGATAGATACTATTTCGCTTCAACCGACTGTGAGATTCTTCCGCGAAACGTGCAGGCAAGAAGAGTTCTCTTCGCGTCGTTATGCTTTGTACGCAATTTTGCCCCTGTCGCCTTATTCATGGGCGAACTCATAGACACAAATTCACTGCTTCCTTCAGGCGGAAGTGGCCACTGCCGGGATAGTGTCATAGATGTGCGGTTGCGACATGAAAGCTGATACTGTTTGTATAGGCGCTGTTCATCGTGCTGCAATACTGCTGTGTTCCCGCTTACAATCATATGTACTCTTTTCAGTCAAACACACGCATTGTTTAGCCAGTGGTTGCACATAAACGAAATGGAACGATGGTGCTCGAATGGCGAGGAATGGGATAAAAAATTGCGATAGAAAATTTCACTTAAAAATTCGATTATCATAAATAATCTTCAAAACCCTTCCGACAAATATCACCTATTAAAATCAATTTGAATATTTTATCACACTGATTTGTTCGAAGGTGAAGACAAAACACACCCGATATGAGCTACGAACAAGCATCTCAAAAATAACTCACCACCTCATAGGATTGTGCTGAGCTGCGAATTGTCTGAATATCCTGCAAAATCCATTCTGAACCTCTTGTGCTGAATGTATGGGCTAATATAGAAACAGACCTCGGCAGAAATGGAGCCCAAAAAAAGGGATATATTTCTTCCCCAGATTTAATCTATCTCTTTTTCCCCACGTTCTCCATATTCCAACTATACTCTACTTCTCAGTGGAAAAACATTCTCTCAGCTCAGCATAAATAAAATAACATATTTCCTCTCATCGTCCTTCGCATAGGCGATATTTTTCTCAACGTGTCTCTCGGATTCTCCAGTGCCTTTCTGCCGTCTTCACACATGTTGAGTGTTATCTCATTCTGGCATGCAAACAGCCATCCTACACACATTGGGGGCGCATCACCATTTCTCCGGGTTGCTCTATGATCACACCGGGGAACTAATTGAAGCATTCCGTGACAGGATGTTATTGGATAACAACATCGTGAAGACTTTGCGAAATACTTTTATCCCCACGTTAAGATTGTGCTGCAACAGTAGCTTAAAATGATTTACCCCGGGGCCCAGCAGGCAAGCGTTGATGAGTTAATTGAGTAGCCATTCGATATTGTACCATTGTCGTTACAAACGGGGTCCCATCGTCAGCTTCCACCGTTTTCCCGATGTGAAAAAAGAGAGCAAAAAATACAAAACACACCTAGGATCTGTTTTCTCTTCTCGGTACCGTTGCAAAAGTTTCGAGAGCAGTTATCTCCACGCAGCAAAGTGTACTCCCTAGAAATACGCCAATAATCTTCAGCACGCTCACGATGTGCAACCATCATTACAACACAACATAGCGTAAACAACCGATGCATGAGAGTGAAACTGCAAACATATACACATAGAACCAGCAATGTACAAGACAACCTACTATACACCGCTACGATTACTTTAGTCAGGTCATGGACACGAAATTTTACCAGTTTCCCCGCGTTCTATCTGACCGCGTTCGGCATTTTCCTCGGCATTGGCGATGATCCGGTAGCATGCTGCAGCATAAATGGGAACGACCTATTGAAGCTGCTGCCTTCCACCGCTTTCCAGCTACAACTTCTTACGTGATTGGCGCAAACTAGCTACCATGCCTTGGGTACTCCCAACCCCATTTCCACAAGGGAACGTTCATTTTCCATGCGGTCAGTCACGCTTTGTGTCGCTTAGTATTCTTTCACTGGCTAGAGACAATTGCGGAAAAAAGAACACTAAAAACCGGAAACAAATTCCCTGACAGAATTTAATTTAGCTCGCCTATGCATTTGCTCCGAGAGGAAGGATGTATATTCGCGAAATGACTTAAAAAAATTATTTAAAAAAAACGCATTTACGCTGTTGGGAGTAAACATGTGATGCACATGTCGACAAGCATACTAGCGTTACTTTTTTGTTTGTTAATTAAAGATAAGCTTCAGCACCCGTGCGGCACCTGCAAACCAGGCAGCATTAGTTGGCAACATGCATGTCCAATCCACCACTAACGGAACCTTGCTCGTTATACAGGAAGGATATTATTCAATAACAATATTCACTGCCAAAAGCACTATTTCATTTCCAACCAACCGTTGAAGATGAAAAAAGCCCCTCTCGCATCGTCAGCACACATCCGCACGGTACGCGCGCTAGGTTGAGTGGTCGATATTGTGTCCTGAATTAGAGCGCTTCGAAGCATGGCTTACCCATTTGAAGGATAACGCAAACCAACGGTGTGAAAAGGAGTACGAGAGAGAGTGAGAGAGAGAGTGAGTGAGACGGAAATTGGACGTTATTATTGATGTATGAAAAATGTACGTACACATGGCCAAAATAAAGTACGCGCCCAGGCGTTTGTAGGCCGATCGATTCCGGAGTATCTTGCATACATGTGTCGTAATATAAAAAAAAATATTCGTTTAAACTATCGAGTCAATATTTCCCAAACATTGCTTGCAAACTATCACCCCTGGTGCAATCTATACATTAATTAGCTAAGATTATATTGTTGTCAAACAATCGTGTAAATTATTGGTAACATAAATAATTCTTTACCTTGATATGGTCTGGCTGTTCTTAATAAGCAAAATAAAATAATTTATTATATTCATAATTAAAATTATGAAAATAAATTAGCCTTAGAATGGCAAATCTTTGCAAGATATTAGTTTCAATAATTGCATGATCAGTCGTCTACACCTCCATTAGGGGAAGTTTATATTCTGAAGTAAACGTGCGTTTTATTGAAGTATTTGTTTTACCCTGGGTGGATGGTTTTCTAAAAGAAAAAATATAAACAAAAACCGGATACACAGATGTGGCAAAGCCATCGAAAACCAACAAAAAGCCAAAGCATTTTCGTTCCTAGCACAGCATCATTTCACGGTTTCGAAGACCGCACCACATTTTCTTTCTCATAATTTAGATTTATATCTGCGGAATATTTTTTATTCATGTGCGCCTACGTGTCACCGAGCAACAGCACCAACCCCGATGCTTTCGATCGTAAGAGATGCTGGGTATTGAAAATACACAAACTATTATATGAGGATCTCCCGTCAGTATACACGTACCATTTGCTTCGATATTTTCACATAATGCACCTGTCAAGTTCATGCTCTTGTGTATTGCAATTCACTTCGCAAATCAATGACTGGTACGGTAGTTGTATTCCATTATACGTAAATGTCCTTCCTATATTAGCTCATAGAAGTGTTTTCGTATTGTATCAGGAACGCATGACGCTTTTCTATAAGTAAAGTTTGAATGTATAATTTCTAGTATTGAAATTTATAATCATTCACACAACCCTTTTTCATATTTTTATAAACAATTTTTTTTTCAAAAAAGGATTAATTAAAACCATCCAGTTATACCCACTGCACATTATTGAAGAACATAACGTTAAAAAATCAAATCAAAATATACATAATTTTACAACAACAAAAAAAGATTCGATAAATACAGAGAATACATAGTTTTTTTACGTTACGTTTCTTTTAATTTTTAAAATTATTGTATTTACTGTAACCCAACTACCTGAAACTAAAATATTCAATTTTTTTTCAGCATAACAGCTTGTGCAATATTATCAAAAGAAATATGTTGTCATAATATATAGCTTACTAGAAAATAATTTTAATACATTTTTCATCGTTTTGTTTTGCTTAATATAATAGAAAATACAATATTTTAAAATTTAATATACAAAAATAATTTTTATATAGCATTTTTACTCAGGGTTAGATAAGTATAAAAAACTGGTTTTATATTTGGTCAAAATTCACATAAAGTCACATGTTGCCATTGCACAAGTCAAGCAAACTAAAGAAGGCAAAGAGAAAAACACAAATTAAGATTCGTTTCGTTTTAAATATAAAAATAATGATTCTCAACTGCATGATAGTATATCATATATCACACAATACGAGGCAAGCCCTATATTTGTACAAAGCTCAATCAATCAGAAGAATAAAATCAATCAAATGCAATACTTCACCACATAAATTCAACGGTCGCCCACTTTCTGTCGTTAAGCGATAAGAGCTGCGTTTGCACTTTCGTTGCCTACATTCATTTTACCATCCGCAAGTTGCTTCATCATGCTCCTCGTTAAGCGTACACCGCAAAAAGTCGGTAAATAATTCAAAATTAGCTCACCAACGGGGTTGCGGATGCGCGTCTTCGGGCAACCACATGGAACAGCAGGTCTGGCAAAAATGACGATGACACTCGGTCACGCAACCGAAACCGACCGTGCCAACCAGGCCGGAGACGGTTCAAGGAAATGTCAACCATTAAACCTATCACCGTTTGAATCGGATACGAATGACTACTTGCAATCTGTCCAGCAAAAAAAAAAAGAAACCACACTCAGCCCTTTTTTCCCCGTTCCTTGGACATGGTCAATGCAACAAAGTGCAGTCCAAACGGGCGCAACGTAACGAAGCATTGCAATAAAGGTGCCATACACTTCACAGTGCCAGAAGCCTCTACGTACGTTCATTCCAATGTGGGCTATGTCTGGGGTCCGAGTGAAAAACGATTTCCTTTGCTTAGTGAGAAGCGCGCCTTGTAGGTAAGAAAAGCGTTCAAACGTCTACTTTACAGCACCTCTCCTTCGATCACGGCGTGGAGCTAAGTAAGTAATCAAGACATATTTCAAATAGTTTGCTGTTTATCGGTTTTAATTATCAGCACATTTTGCAATTAGCCATATCCTGCTACGTACCAGGCACACGATAAGTGCCGTATCATTATCGAAGGGAAAGGAGTTGAGCCGCACTCAACCAAAAAGACGAGGTAGAGAGAGAGAGAGAGAGACAGAGAGCGAGTGATGCTTAAGCCGCGACTTTGTTCAGTTTCGCGATGCACTACCAATGAACCATGCGCTTAGCAGACTCATTCTCAAGATGCACTGATTGGGTGCAATGTAGCTCAGGTGAGAAGAAGTGTATCCAACATCGTTCCTTCACAACATAACTTTTAAATAAAAATGTCTATTGAGGCGCGATAAAATATGCAACCATTTCTAAATATGCGCATGAAATATCTTATACATCCTAACTAAATGGTTCATAATAATAAACCGGTATGGTTCAGTATAATTACCAACCACAACGCAGCTACTGTGCGCTTATTACGAATGCTATTCGAAAGTGCAATATTCCATTCCACTCCACGGTGAGGCTCAATCAAAGGCCATACAATTTCTTTATCAAACAGATATGAAATGAAAAAGTTATGTTCATGTATTCTCCTAATTTATTTTTGATCGTTGCACGTAATCCATGCTCGTGACGGACATTTGGAAAATTATTTTGTTCTTGTCTTAATAAAGAACCACAAATAAGAAATAAAATTTGTCTCAAGCAGCCACTGTAGGTGCAGGATTATGTTTATTAGCATATGAAGAAAAAACCTTGTAATGCTACGTTGATTAAGGATTTGTGTTATTTTCCGCTGCAGAAACTTTTTCCTTGACATTAGTAACTCCATAAATTCTTCGGGAGATGGGTCTTCCATGTGTCTTCCATGTGGTCTTTGGAAGCTCTTCAATGTTATTGTTTTCCAAATCATAAACTATTGGTCAAGTCCATTAACGATTGGTTCTTTGGTGGGCATTAATCTTAGAAACTCCATATCAGGCTTAACTTCAATGGTTCGATATCTTTATAAATCAGCAGAGATTTTGCTCGTTGAAAGGGGTATTTTACAGATATTTATAATTGCTCGTTATACGAAGAAATCATTTAAAATTAATTTTCAGGTACCTAGTTCAGCAGTTGCCCGAAAATATTGCTACAAAAGTAGACACACTACTGGATGCAAGGTGGCAATGAACTGTTATAAAAAATCGCTGGAATCAGGTCATTTGTTTGACTGTATGGGTTAATAACTTCCTAAATTTAGGATGACAAAAGTTGGGGTGGAATTATGAAATTATGATGTATGTACATGAGATCTTTTGCAGAACGATATCAGCATACTCGACAAGCTGTTCATGTACAACGTAGTTTATACTCTATATCAGTGCTCTCCAACCTTTTTAGTACCGCGGACCACTTTTTGTTCGACATAAGTATATCGCGGCCTACATGTACTGTCTATGAACGGACTCGTAATGTATGTATGTATGTGTATATCGCTGTTAAGGCGATTTTTAACTAAAACAATAGCAAAAATTATAATTGGCCACAATCTGACACATCAAGAAGTGTAGAATGATTTCGTCACGTAAAAACGCTTGCAATGGTAAACAGAAAGTGTTAAAATAATCGGTCCAACGACCGAAAAATTCTTCCGTGAACCACTTTTACTTAAGCCACGGACCACAAGTGGTTCGCGGACCATAGGTTGGGGACCACTGCTCTATATAATAACTTAAATCAATGTTCTGTCAGTTGTTTGAGAGACTTCAGCAAACCGTTTGCTACAAACGCATTTTCGCAGATATGCAACAATGTTATCGTGTTACGGACACAATTATAGCGTACCATTGTATAGCCACAGGTATTGAAGTGCACACACTTACTTTGAACATGACATAATCCGACAGAAAATTGACCCAGCTCTGGCATCTGCCGTAGGATCTCCTCCGTCACCAGATGAATGCCACGGTGTTGCGGCCGTAGGTTGATCTTGCGTTGAAACCAGGCGGAACCAATCTGTATACCGCGGTGATTTGATGAAGCCATGTTATTGGTCTTCTCATATGATGAGCCCGTCGTAGTCGTGGTCGTTGCCGTTGTCGGGTTTATGCCCGCCGTAGACGTTTGCTGCGGATGACGAGGGTATCCGGATTGATGCCGATGACTGGCCGCCGAACTACCGCCACCACTGCTCCGATCTGCGTCACCGCCACCAACACTTCCACCAGCACCACCACCACCACGGCCACCGCCACCACCACCACCGATTACACTTCCTTTTCTTCCCTTGCTTCTGCCACCACCTTCTGTAACTACTACTGCTGCTGCTCCACCCGATGCACCAGTGCCGCTTCCACTTGCTCTACCAGCACCACCAACACCACTTCCGCCACCTCCACCACCAGCTCCTCCTCCACTACCACCTCCTCCCCCACGGCCCCCGGCAGACGTTGACAAGACTAACGAGGACGAGGACTCGTCGGTGACCGATGAAGGAGGGCTGCCCCGTTTGCGAGGATGATCCGTTTTGAGGCAGGAAATGGCAACTACCGACCAACCTATTACACACACATACACTTATAATTAACAATCATACACACGCACACACAACACGGAACACGAATGGTAACCTTCAGCGCACACTTTTGGGGACGACGGGCAGCAACGTACCTCGAGAAGTTGATACAATAACCGATATCAATAGTGGTGTGGCAGGAAGAGGGGGGTTGCACTGGAGAAAGAACCCGAAGCCGGTTAGTTTCGGCGGCTCGTGTGCTGTTGTTGCCTCGTATGTTTTATAGCTGAACCACAAACCACTAGCGCACAAATATGTGCTGTGCTTTACATCTTCCCGTAACGCGGCACAGATCTCTTATCACTTTCTTCGTTTAACCAGCACTCCAACACACTTCTCAGATGCTCACTGACTTTAGCACATCCTATGCTAACGGTTGGCTTATCTTCACTTCACTCACCAACACACAGCACGCCTCGGAACGAATTCACCTGATTGGGCGTAGAAAACGAAACGATTAATATTAATGCATTAATATAACTGCGTTTCAGCAAGTTTCTTTGAGGTTTTTTTTTATAATAATTCATTTGCCAACCAACTTTGACTGTCGACGTAGAGATGCAAGCAAGAACATTATCTCCCGAAAATCATCATTTCCCTTTGCTTGCGGTTTACACACCTAGACACACTCCATTGCGACAATGAGCTGAAGCTAGCACCTAGCACTACAACGGATCGGATCGTGTCATACGCGGATTTCTTTTTTTACCCACTGCGACACAATGTACATGATACGAACGAAGCAGAGGAATTTCAAACGGTTCAGGAGGCGGTTTTGTCAACCATCACCTTTGGATCACCTGGAAACCCCGTGGTTGAGCACATCAGTTCTAACAACCTAAACGTTCAATGCCAATACCTAATGTGCCTATCTATGGCTAGCAGCACGTGATTGTAACCTTTGCCGTGGATCAGGCCACAGTACCACGACCAAGACCAATCCCTCGATGTTTTCAAACAATAACTTTGTTCTGTTCAAGTTTTTTGCTTGCCGGTATCGTAAGCAGATTCGTCCGGAGTCACGCACAACATAGCCTACGAACGGTCGCACGCACGTTACGTTGGTTGTTCGAAATTCGTTGCGTGATTTTTACAAACTAAAGGTACATTACAGCGAAAGAAGGCTAAGGGAAAACGCGAATAATTATAGTAACATCATACGCCAATGCCTCTATGTGTAGTGAAAAAGTGAACAAGAAATAGGCCAGGAACAGGCCAGGCTCGTACAGCATTGGCAATGCCAAGGAATGTCAAAAAAAGGAAATGATGTGCTACATAACTGTTAGCAGCAGTCAGTGCTTTCTGTTCTCTCAGTATATGCAGAAAAGAGCTGCGTTCGTCCCACATTCTGTGCTAGCAGGAATGTTGTGATATTTTGTATAACCTAAAACGTTCGAAATACCTATAGCCAATCTATGGAGAAAGCAGCAAAGTAACGTAATTTACACATGCGTAATCATTTCTACTGCAAATGATCCTTAAACGCATGCAGGTTATTTAACGGAATGCCGATCCGGTAATGTCGTACATTGCCGATATTACAACATCAGCGAATGTTCACGGATGTTTCCTTCAATTTGGAATTCTAATACTATATTTATGCAGCATTTGTCCACCGTTTTACATTCAAAAGTAGTATCGATTTCTGGGCAAATACTTGTACGTTAACCACCAGCAGGGCTATGTATTGAATGTCCTTAGAAATCATAACGAACTGCGTGTAAACCCCGTAGGTGCGTAAGTGTTTATCTCACGAAATGAAAACTACTCCGCGGATCTTCCGTAACGTAATACATTTTTCCTGCTGTAAGGAGTAGGCTAAGTATCTCGTTCTCCCTCTCACTCTCTCTGTCACACACACTCACACACACACACACACACACACACACGCACAATTTCACTGTTTCTCTTTCATTCATGCTGTGTTTTATCTAGATTTTTTCTTCGGCGCAAACACACTGATCCACATGCTCTTTTGATCTCCCTTTTTTAGCACTCCTCTTGTACCAATCCGCTCTGGTTATCTTTCTCGTTCACTCTCTGCACTATTCCGTGTAGGGAAGGAAGCCCTCTCGTTCAATCATGTGGTAGCTTTCAGCCATACATAATCATACGCATAAGATGCTTGCGGTAGTAGACACCACTATGATTGCCAACCAAAAATTTAACACACTCTATACAAGTCAAACCATTTGCTTCCAGCAAGGCTGCACACCAAACAAAGGGGCAACAAATTCCGATGCTGATTTGATTGCCCTTGTTTTGAAGCCCCGGACAAAGTATCCTCGCGCACTGATCCGCCCGAACCTTTCAGGGCACTCAAGCACACACGCACTGGAGCACACACACACACACACATAGACACGCACAAGGAATGCAGATGCTTTTCATCTTGTAGAACATTTTTTTACCAATGTACCCATTTCTTCCGCAAAGTATGAACATCACACTGTACTATTCCACGGCAGGTTCAATGCTATTTCATTAATTACCATGCAGCACTATCTCTGCACAATGACTCCCACTTTCTAGCCCTTTCCTTCGTCGAGACTGTCATTGAGCCCGGCAGACTCCATAGCCTGCTTGCTGTGTACTCGTCGATCGGTAATGTTGGTCAAGGAAATCCTTTTTTAGGGTGTCACCACATGCAAAAGCAACTTCACTTTCAATCCGCATTTTACCGACAAGCCAGCGTTATCTACACGGTGCTGAGTTAAGAGACAGCTAACCCTTGTGCTGACATTGCTAAACAATTCCGCCTAATCAAACTATGTATGACGACATGCAGGATGGGTTATACGTTTTGGCCAGCGAAAATAAAACTCCATACGCACCACCATCTCGTCCGTGTCACTACCGCGTGTAACAGATTTTCTTCCCTCACGCGCATACTCCCCACACACAGCCGGACGACACTCTTGAACGTGAAAACGTACCTTTTTTACGATATACGACCGATTTGAACTCAATTCTGTTTTATGTAATTTCAGAACCGTTTTTTCGAGCCACCGCTTTTTTCCTTCGCTTGTCGCGCTCTTCTCTTCATTGCGGTCCCACCAGAGCTACCCTATCTTTTTCGCCTCTCTTTTTCGCTCATCCACGGGCGGGCCTTTCCGTGGGCTTCGACACAAAATCCATCTCGGTCGCGTTATCCTGCCTGTGTAGCATCTCTCTTTTGCCTCTGCTAGTCCACTCTACTTCCTTTTCACACGATTGTGCCGCACATTTTCGCTCCCTTTCTTTATCAGGCGCGCGTGTGCTATATCCTGAAATCCTGCACGCGATCTCTTTAGCGGTAACCTTGCGCCCACACACAGATGTTGCTTCCTGCTTCCTCACTCGCCTGTGCACCGATAGGTACCGAAAATAAGTTGATCAGCTTCTGCAATTTCCACAAACGCTGAAATTTGCTCCGAGTTCATATTTTTTCGCCTAATAGTTGTCAAAACGTAACTTGACACGCTAACTTCGTCGGTGATGCCGTAATGTAATCGAGGCCTTTTAATATGTTTTTTTATTGACAACGACTGAACGACTGCTGTCATTGTGCGCTGCATTATGGCCAAATTTTGGAACTCCATAGTCTGTTCTGGGTACCAGTTTTCCCATAGTTTTCAGACACGTTAAAGCGAGACAGGACAATGTAGAGCGAGAACAACAGATACTCTACCGAGATTTCGAACTATATAGTTCGAAAATAACAAAACTCTTGACATTTTTGAATTTGCAGTTAAAGTATTCAGCAACTAAATCTATTCTTTTCTCGACCGATTGAAAATCAACTCTGCCAGGACGCATTCAAAATAACTAATTGAATACATACAAAATAACTCAGCGGAACTGAGTTGGCCATAGCGGAACTGTGTTTGAAAAATTTCAAACTTTTTCAAGTTTTGTAAAATTTATACCAAATTTTAAACAACACATAATGTATCACTATTTAAAAATAATTGAGCACTATAACGACAAAATAGCAGTTTTAGCTTTATATTATGGTGGTTCCAATTATGTAAAGTATAGTAACATAAAAATGTTTTTGTAAATCATATCTAATTGCACATTCAAATAGCTTCCAAAATTAGCTCGAAGCTGCCAACTAAACGCTGTATACGCCTCTTCATATGACAGCACAAGGTGCATCCTAAATGACAGCAAAAAAGAAAACACAAACATACACATTCAGCTACCGTTTTGCTGGTTCCAAATGAAATTTCGTTTATAAACGTTATCTATACATCGCTTATCTATTACAAAATCCGTGCATGCGGTAAAGCAAACTGATAAACTGGTCATAAACATAATCGTCGTCACAAAAGCTAGCATATTTTGTGCATGCTGAATGAGCCCGCGAAACCGGTTCAAATTGTTTCTAGTGGAAGGGGTGAAGCTGGGAGGTTCGGTGACTAATTTTGACATAATCGTCCTTGCGAAGTTCGTACGTGCATGTGCATTTCAGCGTATGGTGAATGTAACATTGCAACATATATATTACGGTAGATCAACGTTGGAGTGATCTACAGAATTGGTAGCGTCGCAGACAAACCAGGATATTTCCACCATCAGCATGACAAACGAAAACGATGATCTCGCCATCACAAGTTGGTAAGTAGTGAGCAAATTGTTACAACATTGCACAAGAGGATGCAGTTGTTGCATTACCTTACATCGGTTAAACATACAAAAGGGACAGCGTGAGGCGATGTAAACTAAACTAATGTTGTGATTCCATTTGCTTCTCATGCAGTGATCGGTGCCCGCGAATGGTCGCATTTGGTAACATTCTACTTGATATCAGCGTCGAGCTGAAGGATGGGACAATTTTGAATGATTTCGATCTGAAACCGGATGATCAAAGGGAAGTTCCTGCAGACAAACTTGCTGCCCTTGTCTCCGTTGCCGTAGAAACGTAGGTATTTGGTCAATGACGGGACTCTCCAAATCACGCTGCTGTATTTGACTCATACGCACAGACCTATCATGTAACGTAAATAGACCATGACTAGCGTGTGGAGTGTCGATATGAAATGTGATGAAAAAAAGTTGAACGCTGTGCGTGTGTTTACATGTTTTGGAGATGGCATAATTTACTGTGAATAATTTGCTTTTCGCTCCAGCTGCGGTAATCCAATCTACAACCCTGGTGGTTCCGCACTTAACACATGCCGTATATTGCGTGCCCTTGGAGAAAAAAATATAATTTTTTGCGGAGCGGTCGGTGTTGATGAGAATGGCCAAATATTGCAACAAATCTTAAAGGATTGTGCACTAAATACATGGTGAGTAGATTGTGTGCTGCAATTCGACGTACCGTGCAATGATGCATTTTTGTTTTACAGCATACAAACGTTGCCTGATGAAATGACTGGAACATGCATGTGCCTCATCAGTGGTGACAAGCGGAGTCTGAACGCGAACATTGGTGCTTCGCTACATTTCAAGAAAGAATTTGTAAGTTCGCGCTGGTGCCAGTCAAAGATCGGTGTTTGCAAATCAGCCGCACACACAAATATTGACGAAGACATGCGAATTTTCTACATCGAAGGGTATTTCGTGCCGGAAAAATTTCACATCTGCACGTACATCTATGAACAATACTGCAAGGGAACAGCAAACCTGCTGGTAACCAATTTGAATGCATCGTACATACTGCAGGAATTCACGGCAGAGATGCGCTTTCTCGTGGAGCATGCCGATCTGGTGTTTGGAAATTTGGCGGAATTCATTGCACTGGCACAGATTTACCACTGTGACGACGTGGACGCATTGGCTCGGTTACTGATAAAGCCCTACCGAAAATATAACCGTAACAAGATTCTCATTGCAACTGATGGTTGTCGTAGCGTTCGGTTATACTATGGTGCGGGCTCAAAATTCATAGCAGAAAGCTACCCAGTACCGGTTATACCAGCGAACACCGTGGTCGATACAACCGGGGCCGGAGATTCATTTGTGGCAGGGTTTCTATACAAATTCATGAACGATGAAAGCCCCACGTTAGTGGACTGCATTCGATACGGGTGTAAAGTGGCCGGGAAAGTGATACGGCAAGTGGGATGTAATTTACCCTCCAGCGTTCCATCATCGCCATCGATTGCCCCGACTACAAAAGAGGGGATGATTCCTTGAGATCGTGATCGCCGGGCACGGCAGAAAGTGTGTCTCTGAACTTTTATCATCCAGGAAGAGCATGTTCCTTTACTCTTGTTTTGCTACTTAACAGATTTGGCTAGGTGCTTGCTGCATGGTGATTTTGCTATTACTGCATTAGTTTGGTTAAGGGTAATTGTTACAAAAAGTTGTTAGTCGTCAATATTTATAAATGCACCTTACGTACGCGTACATATAAACTAGATTAAAAGTTATTTTACTCCCATGAAAGAAATTGTTCTACATTTAGAGTGTTTGGTTAAGTATGTGTAAGTGTAGGTAATTCAATATCACAATAACTATTCTGTAAAACTTCTTGTGTAAAGGGCGCTTTCGGAAAGCTAATTTCAAAAGAGTACATCAAGAATAGTCCCTATATCATATATTCTTCACTGTGAAGCTTCCTATTTGTACCGGGTAGTATAACTGTTTTTTGCATTTAGTGGTTAATAGAGGAACACCAATCTGAATAATCATCTTCAATAAAAACTAAAATAACATAATTTTACCTATAAACAGACTTCTAATCGCTTTGCAATGCTGCAAGCGATTCAAGGAAGGTTGTCAAAGGGTCAAAGGCTCATATTAGGACCACTGCTTTATTTTTTGTGTATTTTTCCTGTGTTTAGAATTCAACACACTACAATTCTGGCTTTGTTCATGTGTACAACTCTTTTCTCGCCTTGTTTTTGTGCTCCACTACCTTGTTTTCTATTTTGCCGCGATCCTTCCTTTTAAAAACCGTGCTGCCAAATGCATTTAAATGTATGACCCTTCTGCTGTCATTATTCAAATTTTCCGTTGGATCTTTTATGAATTGTGAAACAAAATGTTTTACAAATCCTGTCGATCCTGTGGAAACTCCAAATAAAAGTAAAATGTAATCTACTACAAGATACAAAATGTGAAAATTTCGCCGCTCTGCAGATAGTCACATATTGATGGAAAAACTCGAAAAGGTATTCGTGATAGATTATCGCATTCTCACTTCGGTTGTTTTTTTTTTCGTGCATCATCCGTACGGTTTTATTACTCACAAACGTCAAAGAACACTCCACTGGTCTGTCAGACGAGTACATATGTATTAACCTGCCATTCACTCACTGTACGTCCAGATTTCGGACCACTGCTCGAATAGCTTGCTGTAGAAGTTTAGGCAGAAAAAGATTAAAACAATATCGAGGAAAATACTTCGGAAAATTCGCAATTACACGTGCAAGGGAGCTTGCTTTTTCCACCGTATACACGCTCCCGGGTGTGGTTGCAGCAAAATCTGCTAGTGGGTGAGTGAAGCAGACACAGCTGCCTTGTTGTTTCGGTGCAGTTTACGGGCCCTCAATTTGCTAGGGTTTTGCCATACAATCTTCTTTCGGTGCGGTCATCATCACCACGGTTTCCAGTCATCCCTGGAACTTTCCGTACGTCCATGGTGGACGCATCAGTACGATACTCATGGATCAATGAATGTAACAACGAATGCATCAAACAGTGCAATGGTAAAGTGACCGAAAAAAGCGGAAGCAAAAAGTAGTTCCAGAATCAGACTCCAACGTAGGTGAAGTGCAAGGGTATAAAACATCGCCGACAACGTAATTGGCCATGAGCTAATGGTACGTAGCAACTTTTGTCGCTGCATTGAAGTAATGGTTATCATCTCGGTGGGATTAGGATGCAGTTGGAAGCGGGATTTCCGTGGAATGGACAGTGAAATAAATGCTAAAAGCGGTCGGGAGACGATTGTTTCCTGGTAGTTAAGGGTGTGAAGGTGTATGCGTGAGCACAGTTTGCATGCAGAGTTAAGCACATTAACAGCAACGAAGCAGCGGATGCTACCTTGGAGTAAAAAGGACGACTGGTCGGCCTGTGTGACGTGTGGGTGTGTGTGTGAATGTAGTAGTGTTCGTGCGATGTTTTAATGAAATGATATTTTCCCAACGTATCCTTTGCGTGTGGCACCGTAAGTTCTGTTTGAGTGTGTTAGATGGGCGGATACTGTTTTCTTCACTGATTGCTGTTGTTGGAACGCGTCCTTTGCACTTTGCATTTGATTCCCTTGCAACTGTACGGTGTGTGACTTGACAGGTTATTATTTTTGCATCTGGAAGAAACCGTGTCTGGCTTGCATTTGGCCCTACACGTAATATGGACAATGTTGTGTTGGAGTATGTGTGACATCTTCCATTTAAATCGCGGTCGGAAACATCGCCTCCAAAAGCAGGTATCTTTGTTTTTGTTTTCGACATCAGTTCGCATTTCGCTTTTTTTTTGTTTAAACAAGCACATGCTACCAGAGTTCCTAGAGAGGGAGGCTTTCGAATGAAGCAACCCTTTTTATCCGACAATGGACAATGTGCATGCAGCGTTTCAGCAGTGTCTTATCATTTTAGCCGGCTGAATAACACTTCTCGAAAGCTCTTCCCCAAGCAAAAAGTTTCGACTTGTCAAGAGCAAATGACAGAACGTCTCCCTCTAAAAAATATTCCGTGCCTGCTCGCACTTACACTGAGCGAGAGTCGGTCAGAAAGCTCGAGTCGTGTCTGATGAGTTTTCTCATGCTGTTCGCTTCTCTTGGGTTATGCCCTCTTGCTCGTACTCACGCTCGTTCTACCGTCGATACAAAAATGTACAATCCGTGCGGTTGTCAGACTGCTCCAAACACCAACAACACCAACAAATGCATTGGTTTACAACAACAAATCGAAGCTATCCGAGTTGTTCGCGGGATCGTATACAGAATCGCTGACGAATCGCTGTACATTTGTTTTCTTAATTTTTATCATTATTATTAACATAATTATTATTTCATATTAAGAGAGGCGAATGCACCAAGACATCATACAAAAATTAAACAACAGCTCATGCTCATGTGTCGAAGCTGTTGCTGTTTTCTACCACGATTTTGTTATGAGCTAATAGACGTTTTGGGCGTTGGAATCCGATTTGATTATACGACCGTGAAATAAAGAACCACCAAAGTAGCTCTTTTTAAGTTTCATAACATATTTTGGAACACGTTACAGCTTTCTTCGTGTTGTGAAAGATAAACAGTTGTATCAATTTAATATGAATAACAATTCTGTTTGCATTTCTCTTAATACAAATCGATTGCGTGGCCGATGTTCCGCGAAGCATTCTTCTAATGCTTGTCTTTGCCGGCCAGAGTTGCTGATCAAAACATTTCATTTGCCATCGATCCTTTCATTCAATTGCTCATTGCATTGGATTGCATTGCACCAGCTAAGCCCGTGGCCAAACTGTTGCTATAGGATGCGACCGTAGCGACACTTCCTGGAAAACTAATATTAAGTGCAAAACATATCACAACACAGCTGAACGTAACACACGGAACATTCTCTAGCGTTCCCTTGTTACCAGCAATCGATGCCGTGCGAAAGATGCTCAGACACTTTAAATAAAAGGCGCGTGTAGAAATTGAAACGCAATGAAACATTTAACAGTGCACTGTACATTAACGTACTTCGCGACATCTGTAATGATCCTATTCGGTATCAAGCAAGAGCCAAGAATATGTACGATTGATAATGTTCTGGTATGGCTTTGCATATTAGATGTCACGAAAGCCTACAAAAAAGGTATGTTTATTTTAACAACAAACCCATACATAATTCAACAAATATCATTGTAAAATCGTCACACTAAAGCTACGTAAAAACGGTCCGTGTGCGAGGATCACCATTCTATGTTGAAAAATAAAAACACTCGTACAACAAACACCAACCTAAAAATCATTATTGCTCAGATCAGTGCTCAACATAACAGAACAGCTGATGGTTTATGACGTCATCGATCGGAACTTCGTTCGAGGCACTGCACGTAGAACAAAACCTGGTCCGTATCAATCCTTTTGGCGCCAAATTGTTGGTACCATCGGTTCGCGGACGCCTGAAACACCACCTCCAAATGTAAGTCTGGGATCGATTCCCGATATTTCCTACCATTACTATCTTTGCAGAAAACACACATGGGCGAGCTGGCAATATCACTCCCGTATATAACTATCATACTTACCCTTGCGCACATCGCGCGAGGATACCCTAACCATATGGAATAATAGTACGGTCTAAATCCTATACCACTAGTCAAAACGAAACAAACCACCGACAAGCCACAGGCAGAACGCGATGCAAGACACACCAGCGCAGAACAGAACTCGCGAATCGAACAAATACTAGAATAAGCAGGAGCAAGCAAGAGAAAAAAAAGACGATCGACCGCCACATATAGAAAAAAAGTGTTGTGGCAACGGCTGTGACAAGCTTTTTTGCTTTAATTTTGAAATTGAGCTTTTTGCTAGACATCCGCACGATGACAGCAAAAATCCTGCAGTCCTCCTGCTGTTTGGACGAGACTGACTGATTGTCGGAACAAATAGCGGAAAACGTTTCGGTATACGAAATATAGGTCGAAATTTATGCCGAAGTTCATTCAAAACGTCCGATTGGGTTCTTTCCTTAATTTCGTCTGATGTAGAGATAAGGTTGCGTTGAGTTACACTTTCCCGAACGGAGTGCGTGTGTGGCTGGCTGGGAGCGATTTATCAATCCATCTACCGACGCTAAACAAAACAAACCCAACAACAACCCCCTGCTGCTTTCGTTCTTTGCACGCTACATGAAAGCAAGGCAGGGAAAATTCACCCCGTGCGTGCGTGCGAGCGTGCTCTATGTGCGATTTTTCGTTTTACTTACCATTTGGATGAGGATGATGATGATGATGGTGATGATGCGCCAGACAGACAAGACGGTCTAGGGTACTGCAGACATTGAACTGCTTCTCATTCAATAGTGGCAGTGTCTTTTAAAATTAGATATTCGTTAGTTGTCTATCCACTGTCAGGTCCAGTGTATGCGCGGATGACTCGCTTCGTTTTTCATAATTGTGTACGTAGGCAGTTGGCAGAAGCTCACTTTCACAATTTCTGAACAAACTTTTGTACACGGAAAGCTAGAACAGTTTACAAAATATAACACAATAAGTATGTAATTAGGGTAAATTGTAGAAATGATTCCAATCTGGTTTCGAATTCTTGTGTTTATTTAGTGTACATTGTCTGTTTCAAAATAGAGAATCCAAAACATAATTAAATAGTTCATAACAATTTAAATTCAAATGTTTCCGCAGTTCCGGTTATGATTGGAATCATTATATCGTTTTTTTATAGTTGTGTACAGCATCGTTGCTTTTCGTTACTTTTTATATTCTACCATAGCAGATGTCTATAACTATGCAACATTGAAAACCAGCACAGCGACCTTCACTTGGTTCTCAGAATGGTTGCGTAGTGGTAACCTTTTCATACTGTTCATTGTTTATGAGAGAAACGCGTCCACACTACAATACCCAAAAGCTAACTCGCTGCTGCGGGTATGCTTAGAACCGGCGAGACCTTCAGACATTGATCGTGGCTTGTACGATCACCCGTTGAGATTTACCGCTGCAGTAGGATCCCATGAGGGTTTTGTCTTTTCTGCCCTAACACTAACCGGAAGGTGTGGGCGAAATTGTAACCAAACGTTACCAAAAATGCAATTGGAGTTTTGCCATTTGTGTACGTTCTGTTTGGTTAGAAAATTGGCTTTATAATTGTCCACATATCTATTTAACGATATAACTTTTGAAGTGCCTGGTAGTTGACATTGACCGCAATAGAACATCTATGTTTGGAAGTATTGATGTAATGCACTGTTGAACATAAACATATGGTCAATAATTTTACATATTTTTACTTAAACATATAAAGCAAACTTCCTTTAAATAAACTATAGCAATAGATAAAATAGTAATATTATATATACTCTTGTTTTATCTCTGCTACTTTCAGATTTTGTTCAACTGAATACAAGTCTCTTCGTAAAATGATCGCGGCTTATATATAGGGCCACGATTTAAGTAAAACAAGTGTAGCAGTGAATGCTAAAAGGGATCTATTTAGAAAATAATCTTGCGTGTTGCGGACAGACTCGTGGACATAAACACAGTACAAGGAACTTCGACACGAGAGGAAAATATATTTTTCTATCGGTGAATAATTTTAAATATTCTTTTTTAACAATAACTCGTTTCGCTTGTGGAAGTAACAGAATAGGCGTGTAACGAACGAACGAAGCTGCAAAAAGATTGAAGTCATAACATAATGGCTGGGAGTATTAAGCAAGGTACTTGGTGATAGAATGTCTGGTTTATGAACGTTATATTAACTTGCATTTTAATTGCCGTTTTAGAGGATGTTTGCTACGTGGTAGCAAAGTACGATTATGAAGCGCAGGGAGCCCAAGAGTTAGATCTGAGGAAAAACGATCGTTATCTTCTGCTGGACGATAGTAAGCACTGGTGGAGAGTACAGAATACACGTAATCAGTCGGGATACGTACCGAGCAACTACGTCAAGAAGGAGAAAAAATCCGTCTCACTGTTCGATAGTTTTAAGAAGAAGGTTAAAAAGGGTTCCGGCAGCAAAACTCTACCCAATTGCTCACCTTCTAGGCAGGTCGATAGTCCCACAATGAGCCGACGGTTACCACCGGATCCTTCGGATGCCATCGGTAAGGCAATGCGTTTTGGAATTTATTTACTTTTCATTCTAATATATTATTCTGTTTAAAACATCTCGTTTCTTTCATTCACCGCACGCAGCTTCTACCCCGATAGGAACTGCCATAGTCAAATACAACTATCAGGCGCAACAGCAAGATGAACTGTCGTTGACCAAAGGTACGCGGATATTGATACTGGAGAAATCGAACGATGGTTGGTGGCGTGGCCAAAGTGGCTCAGCGACTGGATGGTTTCCTAGTAATTATACAACGGAGGAAAATGAAGACGATACTCTGCACACGTACGCGATGGCAGAAAATGTGCTTGACATTGTTGTGGCTCTTTACTCATTCAATTCAAACAACGATACGGAGCTATCTTTTGAAAAGGGTGATCGGTTGGAAATTCTTGATCGACCAGCGGCTGATCCCGAATGGTAAGTGTGTTTGTGTGGGTGCGTGCCACACTCGATGAAACCTATAACTAATCAAATTAAACCTTGTAACATGTAGGTACAAAGCCCGGAATAATAATGGCCAGGTTGGACTAGTACCTCGTAACTATTTACAAGAATTGTCTGAATATCTGGCTCAACCATTCCGGAGCAATGGCAGTGGCCCGGATTCACTTGATCGACGACCTAACGATGCACAATCGAATAACAACAACTCCAACACGAACAACAGCAACAACAATAACTCCCAGCAACCAGAAAGACCCCATCTGACCGGAAAAAGCTGGTACTACGGTGCTATTACACGAAGTCAATGTGATACGGTGCTAAACTCTCACGGCCACGATGGAGATTATTTGATTCGTGATAGTGAAACAAATGTAAGTTATTTAAACGTTTGTAAGCAATAATAGTTTCATCATTGTTCTAATTCGTCCATGTCTCTTTCGCAGCTGGGTGACTATTCTGTATCGTTGAAGGCCCCTGGTCGCAACAAGCATTTCCGTGTGCACGTTGAAGGTAATATGTACTGCATCGGGCAACGTAAATTTCACACACTGGATCAACTAGTGGACCATTACCAAAGAGCTCCCATTTATACTAACAAGCAGGGTGAAAAGCTGTATCTTGTACGACCGCTGCCGAAAGCAAATGGTACCTAAGCTCGATATAGCTGAATACATAAGTCACCTGATATTAGCAGGCATCAGCGAAGGAAGTCACCGGATCGGTGTTGACAAACGTATGACTCATAGCATTAAAAAGACGCACGGCAAAGCGTCCAAGTGCAGAACGAGATACAATGTTGGATAGATAATGTGGTAATTTCAACCTATTGCTGGACTGGTTTCCGATTTGACCTTTGTTCGTGAAACATCGTGCATTGTTTTCGGATGCGAAGTTGAATGTTTTATTTTATGCTGTGTTTGAATCTTCTATACAATTGATTTTACATGTTTATCGACTTTTAAATGTCTTACAGAATTTTAGTTTCGATTAGTTTATGTATTTTAATATCTCCTTTAAATTAGGCATTCATACTATAGGTGTGTATGGAGTGAAAATAACGAGTGAACGATTAGTTCTGTATGTCATATTTGATTCAGCCCTTATGTATATTATTATTTTTAAACATCGAATCTAATTTCCACGGAGATCATTAGAAATGACCTATTCGGTTTAAAATCATGATAAGGAATGATACAGCAAATGAAACATAAATCGTTGAATGAAAAGCTCTTCGAAATGCAAACTCGATGTAATGGTAATGATAATTATAAAAGTAGTAATTTATTTCGAAGCAGCCAAGCTTTAGTAAGGCAGTAGTCTTTTTTTAAGTCACTATAACATTGGCTGGGAACTCAACGCGGGGTAAAACAGTTTTAACCAGGAATACATTACGCAATTTTACTTCGGTTGAATATTTGTTTTTATCTAACTAGAGCGTAAAGGTCTTGGTTCTATAGCAATCAGTAGATACTAATTTGTGCATCCGCTTAGAATAATTATTCTTCAATATAGAAAAAAACAGTCGCTGAAAGATCCGCGTCCCTTGCTGTAGATGCGTGTATGCTTACACTGAGAGGAATTCTTATATTTAATTGTAGTTCAAATGATAACCAAAGCGGTAAACATTTCGTTTGCAAAGCCCATCCATTTTTTATACGCATGCGAATATGGGTACAAGTATATGAACCGTACCCGCATCCAAATAGATGTGACGTCCAATTCGACGTGACGCATTTAGCGATGATACATCTTTCCATCCTCAGAGCAACAACATGTATTTGTTATAGAGCGCAAAGTGTAGGCATTTATTTTGTTGCTGTTCAGTAGATTCCGCAACAACAAAAAAAACAAACCCCAGAGTCTGAACAAGTGTGAGTGTTGATGATGAATAGAATTGCAAACAAAAACAAACAATCGTACAGACCACCAATAAATAGAAAGAAGTGAGTTAGTTTTACATCTATTCCATTTAATCTACTGGATGAACCAATTGTATCAGCAAACTAACTATCAGGATATAGTTTCCATCAGTGATTTAACTCGGTGTCCCGTGCTTTCGTCATTAGTGTGATGACGAAGGAATGGGAATGAGCGCTTGGTTCGAGACGATGGTGTGCTCTTACACCTCCAAAACAGAAATCCGGCCACTAGTAAACACTAGTTCTGATCGTAAAATCTGCGCACACCACGCTGCACATCAATATCGCTTGCTGCGGAGCAGTATTCGGAAAACCTCTCTATCTATGGTTGGAAAGGAATCACACTAAATATTGGTGCTGTTGTTTCCCTTTTCGAGTTTCATTTAGCGTCTAAGCTATTGCTGTATTAGGCATAAAGTTTCGCCTTTTACCATTTTAATCAGAGTGGCATCTAACGCAAATAGACATACGAATCAATGTGGCAACATTGTATCTATATCCATACTCATCCGTGTACAGAAGATATATTAAAATAGGCTTTGAGATAGGGTTTCCTCATAGCATTTAACATTCATTCCTTGCTTACACTGCTAAATGTAACGTTTACTCAACGTTGCGGCGTATTCGTATCATGCTAATACAAACGTCTGACGAATAGGATCAGGACAGAAATGACGTTAAAACGAAACGAACAATGCGAAACAGGCGTATCTTCATCGTGCAAGCAACACAACAGCACTGTGTACGAGAAGAATTGTTCTGTATTTGGGAGCGATGGTCTGATAATTTTATACAAGGTAGCACGATGTGATGGAATTAGTAATTTTGATACTTCCTTTTTATATCGACGAGAGAGGGAACGCGATTTATTTGGACGAAAACACACATCCACACCAACGCGTCCGACAGCCGCGAATGGTGTAAATGTTTTGTCGTGTGTAGTGTAAGTGTAAATTGGTGTTGTGAAGCTCTCTAATTTTCTTCTCGCTTCTCTAAAACCTGTCCCCAAAACAACCACTGTTGGGCCAAGGTATGTGATGGAGCCTTGTAGCATACTTGAGAAAGTATACAACATTGCCGAGCGCTGTTTGTTAAACATAGCTAAACGTTTCGGTTTACAGCAAGCACAACTGGGGCATGATTGGGAGTTTTGAAACGAACATCCATATGGAGTATTATGTGTATTGCGCCATTAGCGAAACACATAATCAAACAAGATCGATACCTTGAAACCGATCAAAGCATAACCGTACACAGCATCTGTGAACGGCAGAAACGAATGAGAAATTGTGAGAATGAGTTCGAGCCTAAAGATATCTTCCGAAAAGCAACGGTATATTGAGTATTGCCATTTTTAGGTGTGCTAACGAGTGAACAAAAAGAAAAAGGTGGAACGTAAATTCATACTAACGAAGCATTGGCACTAATTTTTCGTGAGTAGCGGTCGAAGCGAATTAATCAACGTTATACATACATATAGCTAAACTATCTACTTACATCACATAACTACAATCCGGAATATAATAGCAGGTGTATGAAATAGAGTAATGATAATCGAATTTCGCGAACAAATGCCTTTGAATCGAAGGTGATTGCGAGTGACACAAGAAATGGGCTACGAAGTGCCATTTTCAAACCGATTTAGTCCCTAAAAGCGTAACTCAAACGTGCATTGTAAAGAAATACCAATTGGGCGGTATGCTGGCGAGTATTACCAAGTTTTACATGCTATTTTTTTTTTGCTTGGCATCATCGACTAACAGAAAATAAACTCTAAACCACGTTTGGTGCGGTTGCCCATTATACTTGTATGGATATGTATGGATATGCGAAGCAACCAGAAATGCATGGACTGTTGTTCTGTATGTGTGAGGGGATCGATCACCAACAAAGATAAAGCTTTCTTTTCATGCATCGGATTGTTTCTTTAGCTGTCGACCAAATATCGTAAGATGATCCTTGTTATTTTGATTGGAAAACAGCATTACAATCAGTTCAGGTTTGCTGGCCGGTGTGGTTTCTGTAAGATGGTTGAACATAGAAATAAGTGTATGAGGGTAGTGAAATTGTAGAACCTTTTTTCAGCTAGACACAACACCCGCTAGAATCTCTTCCACGCGAAGCAAGCAGTCTCTAAACTGGACGTGTGCAACAATCCAACACCAGTATGGTGAATGATCGCTATAACGTTGATCGACTCCTTCCAAGCGAATGTTCACTCATAAATTCTATTCTTTGCTACTTCACTTCATCATACCGTTAAGGCATTCATTAATTTAAGCAAACGTTTGCGAAACTTTGCCACTGACGTTTGGCACAGCGCAGTATGAAACATAAAGTCAATGAAGACAGGGAACAGAAAGCAAACAACAATTGAAGGCACGAAAAATTAATCACGAAGCGCAGTGGTTTGAGATAGAAATGAAGAATGAAATCATCCTAATACCAAAATATACAAGTAATATAGAATATTATAAAATAATAAAATAAAACAGGAAGTAATTGCAAACGATCGATCGTGAACAAATAAGGAAGGGCAAGTAAAGACTCCTCACAAGCTGATACGTAGCAAGTGGTGTAGCAGTGTTGTTGCGAACGATTTGAAACGAACGACGTACGCTCGGTAGTGAACCCAATGTTGTGGAGGAATCGTTTAATGTCAACACTGATGCTAATCACTGACACAGACTGGAAACGAGTGAACTAGGAAAGTATGCAAAGTAAAGACATAGGCGTGAAACGATGAGAATATTGTATATCGTAAAGAAAAAAAAAAACAACTAAGTCATCGCAATAAAGGTAAGATCAATGAATCTAGAGAAAGAACATGTTTATTATTTTTAGTGACTTTGTTTTCTTGAAACATAATAGAAATACTTTATGTTACATGTGGGAATGTTCAGCAACCAATTTCATAGGGAATGCAATAAGTAGATTGAATGGCACAAAGGAGTGGGAAGAGTTCATGGGCACTTGTGAAGTAGTACCGTAGGATCCGGGAGCAAAACCTAAAAAAACGGTAGTGACAAGGGGAGGTTGTAGATGAATAAATGGAAAACAGTGAAACAATTAAAACCGTTCTAACATACAGGTCAAGGGTGTTTGCTAAGTCACTACTAAACGATAATATGATGGTGTGCTTGAATTACAAACAAATAAAACAAATCAAACACGACAGTTTGTTGGAATTGTTTCGTAACTCAAGTGCAAAATAGATGATAACATCCCAAAAAGACAGTTAGTTGACAACCGAGATGGATTGCTCACGATTAAGCGCAGTCGTCTGCTAATCGATAATACCGGCTAGTGGCCGGAAAGTATGGGTGCTAATGAACATGAAAGGGATCACAGAGTGCATCATTTACGCGTCTCCTGCAGGGATCCTTTTAGTTACTTTCCACACCTCAATTTTGCAGGTCGTTGATGACTTTTGGCTCAAGATGGATAAAGTTTTGGGGTACTACAATAGTGAGATTAACTAACCTCAATCTCTTCTTGGCTTAACGACCTTAATGGTCCTTGTAGAATTTGATAGCCGGTCCTGTCTTGTAGAACCGGCGCTGTTTAGCACATACCCAACCGTCCCACCCCTTGACATTAACTATTGTCAGCGTTACAAGCGATGGATTAGTTTGGAATGGTTATAAAAATCAATAAATAAAAGGAGTTATTGTGGTTCAGAAAGTTTTCAGGCTAAAACGGATGTTTGGCTCATTTTTTCGTGGCCTTTGCAATATCGTTTTGGTTTTAAAAATATTGGAGTTCATCCTTGGTTTGAGGTTCGACTAAACATTTCCCATTGATCGTAACTCAAGGTCCAGTGGAAGGATGGTAACATTTTTATCGTTTAGCCACTAATTCTTGCATTTTTCTTAGCGATCCCAGGAACACAAGACCCAAGATCAAACCAAAACCCAAAACTATATTTCTTAGTTTGGACGTCGGTGGACACGACGTGTTTCACGATGTTCAGCTTTTTCGCTCGGGGAATAAAATTTAACTGTTACAAATTATTTAACAACGCTATCAAATTTGGTCCTTGTCCAACAAGACAGCTAAATGCGGAAAAAATATATGCGTAATAGATACATCACAGCCCAGTGTAATTCGCCATTTTTTTAGTCCGCGTAAAATCCCCGTAACGAAGGTACTTAATTAGCAGACCAGACACAAAGCGCATTAGAAAGGTTTGGTGCATTATTTTTCTATTAATTATTAAGTTGAGTTAGATTATTAAGTCTATTAATTCTAAAAGTTGTTCTTATATAATAGTTACCATTGTTGTGTTGCTATTGTTAAAGCGACAGAGATGCGCTTTTATATTAGTATCTTTCTCACATATATTAGTATACTCTTCTTTTATATTAGTATACATATGTCTGTTTAACGTGTTTTGAAGAACCAACGGGCTCGGAACCGTTCGAATCTCAACGAGTAATGAGGCAAGGAGATGGATTCTCCTGTCTGCTATTCAACATAGGTCTTAAAGGTGTCGTACGAAGGGCGTGATGCGACAACCGGGGAACGATTTTTACAAAATAGCTTCCATTTCCTTACATTCGCTACTTACAACGACATAACGGTGCCAATACACCTGACTAAAACGCGAAGTCTTAACAATTGGATTGAGGATCATTGCGCCGTAGCCAAAGTACCTGTTTCCCCAAAGCTATAACCGTGATAGAGACCGCCTGGGGAGCAAAGCTTGAACTGACGGCGACGATCTCAAGGTAGTTGAGGAGTTCTGCTATATTGGATCATGACTTTGGATAACAAATCCGGAGGTGGGTTGTTGCAGGGAACCGTGCCTAGTATGCTGCACAAAAAGCTGCCTGCCCCATCCTAATGCGTACGTTTCCTGGAAACAGATTGGTAAGCCAATGATAATGATAGTATCTCTGGGTAGTAAAATGAACGAAAGCACAAAGATGTTTTTTTCCAACCAATTAGTATATTATTCTTTTCGATTTGTTTTATTCAATTATATGAAATGTTTTCGGTGTGTACATAGTTGACGGTTTTGCCGCCATGTAGTTGCAATCGGTCGCAAATAACAAAATAGCGAATTTCAGTAGTGTCCTTACATTCAGAAGGATTCTATGAAAACTACACCAAAGTTACCGAATGTTAAAGACGGCGAAGACGTTTTCTATATCGTAAATTTTGTAAGGTACATCGTCAGGAAGGAAAAGCGTTTGGTTTGAACGCTGGTCCCTTGCTGCAGTTCTCTACAGAAACATTGAAATCATCGGATGTGTCCGTCTTGTATTTTGTTGTCTCTCGTTGCATTCTCTTCATCTTTCTCTCCCTCTGCCATCGTTCTATTGCTTAGGATGAAAAAGACGGGGAAGTGAGATCGATCGTTTCGTCGTAGGTCGTTTGCGTTCGGTTGTATGAGTATATTCCATTTTCAGTGGTTTTGTGTGTGTAGATGCTTAGTGGTTCATCGTCGTAGTCCATGCCAGGGTTCCTAGCCTCTCCAAGGAATTAATCAAAGTCCACCGAGGCCTGCTGATCGACTGTGTCCTGTCGGAAGGTTTCTACCTCGGCCTGGCTGTCAGCATGAATGATTTTCGCCTTGGTACCGGGCTATTTATTTTGTACGAGAGAAATGGTTGAGAAAAAATTAGACGCAAATATGATGATTAACGTTCACTTTAAAGATTGTTTGTTTTTCTTAAAGCTGCTTACCTTCGGGTGCATCAGCACAAACGGAAGCTCAGCCGAAAGTTCTCCCCCGAGAGCACCGAGGAAAAGTTTCACCTTGACGGCGTACGAAATGATAATGCCAAAAGCATCGCGCTGGTCCGGTTGAGCCAATCTATGAAACAATTGCCATTCAGTAATCTGCCGCACAAATGGACAAGTGCCCTCTACTTACAGAGTAGTCGAAGCCAAACACTGTTCCTGACGCTTAATCTGACCGTCCAGAGCGACACCACGTCGCTGCTTGTTGGAGGACAGCAGCGGCGTGAGATACATCACCTTCTGCAGACTGGAACCGGGCTGGATCGGGCAGCCTTCGCTCGTCTCCAGCGAAGCCACCGTGTTGCGGTAGCTACCATTCTGGAACAGTACCACATCCACACCCTGCTGCACCATCGCCTTGATCTTCTTGACCATTTTGTTGGAGTTGTTGCGTATGCAGATGTTGACGCCTATTCGCTCACCGTGCAGATACAGCTGCTTGTCGAGCGTAACTTCGAGCTCAAGCTCTCCCGGGCTCAGCATGAAGTCCTTGCGCACCACGGTGCACGGCTGCTGGCCCTGCTTGGTTGGTGCAAACTGGATTTTGCGAATACCGAGCGTAACAGTGCTGCGACGGTGCGTACGATCGGTTTCCGAGTCACCGGCAAAGATCTTCACGTAGTACGACACACCGCACGGATCACCATTATCGTCTTCGCCCTGCTGCAGCGTCACCGATGATGGTGCATTCGGCGACACGTTGAACGTGAACGGGATGGCATTGGGGCCCAACTTCTTCAGCAGGCGTTCCTGCAGCTTCGTTTGCTCTTTGTCCGACTTTTCCGGACGAGGGTAGATCTGTTCCGAGGCGAGACAAAGCTCCTTCTGAAAGTTCAGCCCCATCACCTCGTCCTCTTCGCGGCCATAGCGGAAACTGCAGACCACCTGACCGAACACCTTCCGGTTGTCACGAATGTATTCGTCGTCCAGAACGACGATACCATCTAATCAGACAAGAAGCAAAGAGATATCGAGCCGTTGAAACATAGTGAACTGAATCTGAATTTCAACAGACAGTTTTAAATTAAGCTACTGAAAAAATTGTTTGTTGAACTGTACTAAATTTGTACTAAAATTATGCTTATTGATGTTCAGATAATTTTGTCTTTGAAGTTCTCGTTATTGATGTATAGCATTAAATTTAACTACCCCATGTAGTTTTATAGAGTGACAGTAATTCGCAAAGAAAATTTAAAGCTAACTGTCCGCCTGTCGCAACAATTAATAATGATGAATAAGTTTAATTTGAAAAAAAAAGTTTGACGTAATACTCCAGTGTACTACAACTCTAGCGAATGTCGTTAATGTGTCGAAAGTGATTGCTTTAAATCGTTTCGTAGGACTTGTTTTATAACCATGCGCTCGCTACTTTTGCATAACGTATCTCTGGGGAGAATTGTGTCACTAGCCACCAACATGCAAGCCTCCAATACACACCGATCGGTTCAACACCGGCAACGTGGTCTACAAAGTCACGCTTGCCCATGTACAGCGTAACCTTGCCGTTGGGGGCACACTTCTTGAAGACTTTGAAATTGTAAACCATTTTGATGTAATTCCTTTTCTACGAACTTTGACACAAGAAAAACACACGGGTGCACACACACAAAGTTATTGTTATAGTTCCGGAAATGGTATCTGCACTTTCACTGCTGGATTCGTGCGGTCGATTTAAACTCGATTGTTTTCGCAAGAATGTATTAGATATTGCAGATGACTGGAGACGTTTTTATGAGTAGGAATGTAGGTTTGATTTTTTTGTATTTTTTTTTTAATTTATGAAATTATAGGTATGATTCGTGTCACCACCAGCGGAGGGATCACAACCGTCGTTCCTGTTGATGAACGCAAACTGAATTAGATTCCGATGGGGCGGCTACATTTATACGCTTCTGCACGTTGCCTTCTTCAGGTTGGTGTGTTGCGTTGCACACATATTCCTGCTGATCCAATTACGCGTAGTCCGAATCCTGCTTCATCGTTGGTCGTGTCAGCACGATTCGGCGTGCGTCCACCGATCGATCGGCCAACGTGGTTACACCTGTCTGTTGTTTGGCATAATCGTAGAATAAGTGTCGTGCTCATGGTTTCCTTACGACTTTAGCCATCGCTTTTCCATTGGCCGATGGTTCGATTATGAACGGTAACATCGTCATATCGCCTTTTGCGTTTCCGTTCACTATACGGAAACGCAAAGAAGTTCGCCTTACGATTGTTTCATACAAAAGTTTTCCATTTTCCTTTGTTTTTTTTGGAGACATATTCTCACCGGTCGTTTGTATGGGTACGAGCGAGAAATGTGCACCGGACACTCGTGGCATTCGGTCGCTTGGTTAATATCACGTGTAAGATAATTTTTTTTTTGACATTGAGCTTAGAGTCGGCTGTGTTTGGGTGAAGTCTTCGAGGAAAAAGAATTTTATTTAGTTTTGTTTTTTTTTTGTGCTCAGCTGTGCTAATACATGAAAGCGCATAAGTTGTTTAAGAACTTCTGTTTGAATCTTGTCGATAGTAATTGTTTTATTTTTTCCCTAAAAAAGTAATTAGTAATCTCTTGCAAATACGATGAACATCACGGTGGAGACGCATGGTGTTTCGTAACACAAAACAAAGAATGAACGTTTGATAAACAAAAGTGCGTCGTATTGCTGCTAATTATGAACAGGTTTGTTAGTGATTTGTGTGGCTGGTTTGATAATAAAGTTTAAGCAAGACGAAGAAAACTATCTACCGTACGCAAACGACCGTTGAAAGTGACATTGGATGGCGATGATTCTCTCGGTCCAATTAAGGTAATGTGATCGCATCGATTTCTGGCCCATGCACCACACTAGAACAACTCATGACGTACGGTAGAAACACGTGACCGAGCGGCCGATCGCCAGACATCATCGATGTGAGGAACCTATCCGATTGGATTGTATGTGTCCTGTGCTCGTCGTCTTTAAATTGAAAGACGTCGCTTGTTCCACGACGGCAAGAGTAGGGTTTCACGCGTGACAATCGTTTCGCAAGGCTTGAAGTGTTTTTTTGCCAATATTTCCCTTTTTCTCACTGTTTTCATTGTTTTTGTAGCAAAATCAGTCTGCAGTCCAGTAATTTCTCGTAAGCGCTGACCGTGAACTTTAATAAATGTGTGTTTTTTTGTGTTCTATGAACATTACATACTGAGGTACTTCGTTGGTAACCTATGTAAATAACTTATGTAAGTTTCATATAATCATGCGTGTAGTACAGGAAAGACAAATAGCGTGATTGACAATATTGACGAAGCTATACAATTGTATATATTTACTGTTAAATCATGAGAACATTTTACAGTGATTTTTACAGAAAGTTTACAATGGATATCAGTAGATTTGTTTACAAAACTTTGATCTATCTTTGAGTATGCTGGGGAAAGGATTCCATGACCACTAATGTTAGTTAGTTAAATTTTTTAAAATATGATAAATAGGTATATGAAATAATTACACAAAGCGTGCAATTACATGAAATCCATAGCATTCATCACACACTGTTTGTTGTCGCAGAAGAAAAAAGAAGCAGCATGGCCTAAATAAGAGGTAGTTTGAGAGAAAAAAAATGAGAAAAACTTTTTGAATTTTGGATTTGAGACTCTTTTTGAGAGATTTGAATGCTGTCATGGCCCCGCGACTAATAGTTCAATATTGATCTTTTGTAAAGCGTTATCCTTAATGAATACTAAATATTTTTTTACATTAAAACGTTGAATCGTTCCTTCTTCGAGCCTGCTACTCAAAGCGTCTATCAAATTGACGTTTTTCATACTTCCGCACATCAATTTCTATCTTGATCAGATACTTTTTCACTATTTGCCTGATTCCGTTATCCTCCAGGAGTTACGAAGAGTCTGTCTTTTTAAAAAAGATTCAAAAGGATTTTCCGTATGAATTCAATTAATCGTAAAAAATCGTAAAAATAAGTCATTTTTTATGCATACGTTAAAAAGGTACCGGAAAAGGTACCGTCCTGAACTCGGTATTAATTTTTGGGTTTTATGCGTTGGATCGAGACCAACCTGCGATCGGGCTTAAGTTTCTGGCAATTATATGTTTTTTCTGACCTCTTTGAGAATTTGGTATTATATGTCTAATTTTTATGTTTAATTGTTCATCCTCTGCGATTCATTAATTTAGTATAGTTTTCTGTAGATTTTTTTTATTTCATTTGTATTGTTTCATGTTTAAATCCCCAAATTCATTTTTTCATTGTTGTTTTCTTTTGGTTTCTAGTATACTTACTACAAAAAATTAGATATATTTTAGAAGAACTAACAAAAAAATTTATATATATATATATAATTATGTTTGTTAAATACTAAACTTATTCTACATCTAACCTAAACTAAACCTAACCAAAAAACTAACAATTTGACCTTTGATATTATGAACAACGTGTTCGCACAAGAGCTAAAGAGGAAAGAGATCGAGCTTAACCGTCGCGTTGAGCTCGAGGCCTATCGTTATTCTGGCCGTGTTGCCATCTGCTTTGCTATAACGATTTATAGTACTCGTATAATATTACATAATACGTAATTCCTCCCGGGGGTACAGAACGAGCGTCCCCGTTCGTAATTTTAAGTCTTATCTAGACGTTTTATCTTATTCTTATGCCGTTTTACATTACGAGAATTCATAAAGGTTCTTTCTTTTACATCGTGAACCTGCATTTTGTATGATCGAGGGTCTAGTTTTTTTCTTATGTTTGGCTTCACGTAAACATTCTGTCCTTCTTCAATCATTGGTGGTTCTTCTTTACATTTGGTTTCTTTACATTACATTTGGTCATTCGCTGTCTGGATGCTTCGATATTCGTTCTAACTTTCGCAAATATTTTCTCCGCCTGTTTTTGTATCTCGATGGGATTTCTCTGATTGGTATTATTGAATACAATTTCGTTTGGTGTATAACCGGAAGCGGAGTGTACTGATCCATTGTATAATGATATACATAGCGGAATGAGCTCGGTCGTAGCCATATTTGGAAATTTATGTTTGTTGGTATTATAAATTTCTATAACTGTAGAATGCATCTTTTCCACTTGACCATTGCTTTCTGATGATGATGCATACGTCAAATTTGTACCCAGCGCGTCCAAGAAATTTTTTAGTTGCATTGATCTAAACGTCGTTTCATGGTCTGTGACGATCTTCAACGGTATTCCAAAATTGCCAAAGTATTTCGCTAACGCTGTCTTCACATCAACCAGGTTTTTAGATAGCATTACTATCATTTGCGCGAATTTTGAAAATGAATCGATCAGCGACAGGAAGCTGCAGGAGTTAATGGAAAAGATATCCATGTGAATTCTCTCCATTGGATGCTCTGATGCGGGTCTCGGCGATATTTTAATATTATACGGTTTTCAAATTTACAAATTTCGCATGTTTTAACGGCAATTCTTATTTTCCTTAACATTTGTGGAAAAAAATAAGCTCTACGCAATTGATTTTCAATTTCTGCCATTCCTCTGTGCCAGGGTGGCCACTCAACCGGGAAATCGGGAAAACCGGGAATTTGCCGGGATTTTTTTTAAACCGGGAAAAACCGGGAAAACACCGGGAATTTCTCCGGAAAACCGGGAAAATTGTTGTTTCCTAATGTTTCCTAGAGCATGTCAGTATCTTTATGTCAAACCTAGACATGTATTTTTAGATTTTTTCGATTCTTTTGATGCATAGTTCGGAACATGAGTGCACTACAATAGATCCAAACTCAAGGAAAGGACGGACTAGACTAACAAATAGAGTTTTTATACAAACAAGATCGTCTAACAGAACGCCAAGATCACGGACCCTATCAGCACCTTGTATCGCTAGTCCATTTATGTTGCATGAATACTAATGCACATTTTGCGAAATAACTCGGTTCATTTAGCCCCATAGCTCTGTCCATTTAGCCCACCCTTGACAAATTAGCATCACGTGAAACATTTAATGTTAATGTTAATGTTATACCTATTGTGTTTAGTTTTGATTAAACTTCTTCAAATGCTCATAATTCCCAAATTCCCATTTCTTTTAAAATGGTGTCAACTTTGAAATACCAAAACATGTAAACTGCTTATACTAACTTGAAACTAGAAAATTTTATTTAAATTTTTATTAGATTAATGCATCGAAATTGAATCACGTATGAACAAGTTACAGGCCTCTAAAGTTGCAGAGAAAACCGATTGTGGTTTACACACATGAACGTAATTTCTGGAGCCCTAAGGAGAAATGAGCAATCGAAATCGGTTTGTCTACCCAAGTAGCCATTTGCATGGAATTGAGTTAAATGTTATATGATAAAGAACTTCGGCATTAAACTACCGCGCAATGTTTATTTACAACCGAGAAACTAAGTGTAGCGAACCGCCAAAAACCGGGAAAAACTTGGAAAAAACCGGGAGAAAACCGGGAAAAAACCGGGAATCTAAAATTCTGATTTGAGTGGCCACCCTGCTGTGCACTCTTTCGTGTTCTTTGGTTATTAACTCGTTTTGTTTTTCTTCGTCTAACACGTCTTCGACTTGGTAGTGAGTAATAATAAAGAATCCAACATTACTAAAATGTTTCCTAAACGTTTCCTGTATAAGGCTTAGTATCTCCTCTGGGGCGTGCACCGCAGTTTGTTTTCCGTTATGGTATTTTTTTAAGATTGAAACAATTGTAGGTTCATCGAATTTCCGTCTACTGATAGTTATTTTGTTGTAATTGTTGAAAGGAGTTTCTTTTGTATCGCTTTCTGTCTGAGCTACATGAAAGATTAATTGGTTCCTATAATAATTAACCGGACGTTCGGTTGATTTTATGAAAAAGTCATCTGATGTAACTGCCGAATGTAATGTATCTATATCTTCTGTATTGTGTGAGTTAATTTGCTTTTCTTCTACTTCCTCGTTGACTTTACGACTTAATGCATCGGCAACAACATTCGTCTTGCCTTCCTTGTATACAACTGTATATTGATAGTTTTCCAGTTCTAATCTCCAGTTCAAAATTCTATTGTTTTTGAGTGATGTTTTGATAAATGTAAGCGGTTTATGATCGGTAAATAGTTTGAACTCTCTTCCAAAAAGGTATGGTTTATATTTCCTGATGGCCCATATAATTGCCAAAGCCTCTTTTTCGATTGTCGAATAGTTTTCTTCCGCTTTGTTTAACGTCCTGCTGCCAAATGCAATAGGACGTTCGATTTTATCCTGAACTTGCGAAAGGACAGCACCAACCGCGTAGTCGCTTGCATCAGTTGTCAAAATGAAAGGGATTGAAAAATCAGGATAAGCTAATACTTGATCTGATGCTATCGTTTCTTTAAGCTTTGTAAACGCCTGAATGTATTGTGTATCATTTGTATTTACGGTTTGTCCTTTTTTTAAGTATCGTGTGAACGGCTTTGTAATTTTAGAATAATCTTTAATGAATCTTCTGATAATGAATGAATGAATCTTTAATGAATAGCCTGATAATCCAAGAAATTGTCTGATTTGTTTTTCGTTCGACGGTAATTGCCATTCTAATATTTTTTTACCTTATCAGGATTTGGCTTTATGCCTTCTGGAGAAATAACATGACCAAGAAACTCAGTCTCACGTCTTAAAAATTCGCACTTATCAATTTGTATTTTCTCTAAAATATATAAGTATAAAGTCTGAAAGCCGTTTGAGTACCATAGAAAGATTTTCTAAATGATCTTCTAAATTATTTCCAACTATTACTATATCATCAAGGTATACATAGCAAATTTTCCCAATATAATCCGAAAGAATATTATTCATAGCACGCTGGAATGTCGCAGGTGCATTCTTTAGCCACAATGGCATTCTAGTAAATTGAAAATGTCCTTGACTTGTCGAAAATGTTGTTTTCTCCTGATGATCAGGATGCATTTCAATCTGATGAAACCCAGATTTAAGATCCAAAATGGTGAAATACTGCGATTTTCCTAAACTGTCAAGAATATCCTCGATTTCTGGTAGAGGGTATTTATCAGATATCGTTTTTTCATTAAGCTTTCGAAAATAGATTACAACTCTAATCTTCTGTATTCCTGATGCATCCTTCCGTTTTGGCACGACCCAAATAGGCGATGCGTAAGGACTCTTCGAAGGTTTAATTATACCCGTTTCTAGCATTTCTTATATTTGGGCCTCTACGTCCTGTTTGTATACGTGTGGATATCTGTACATTTTAGTGAATACGGGACTATCATCTTTTGTATTTATTTGATGTTTAACTGCGGTTGTACTCGTGAGTTTTTCGTTATTTTTAAGAAGAACTTGATGATGTCTTAATATGATGTTGATGATTTTTTCTTTTTCAAAGTCCGATAAATGATCAGTTCTAATAATTTTTTCAATCATGTCTCTGTTCGAAATGGCATTAGAATCAAATGGGATTGGTGAAATTGTTTCAAAGTTATTAACTGCATTATTAAGTTTGGAAATTTGTGGAGTGATTTTGCTTGTTGTTAATACATTAATTGTAGATCTATTATTTAGCGAGGAATAAATGCCAGGTTCTATTAGGGTGTCTTCCGAAAGTTGTTGAAAAGATGGTACAAACCAATCTCCACTGCGATCTGTTGTTACTGTAATGGTGTGATAAAAATATTTGTTAGAGTAATATTTTTTAAATTCAGTTTCTATTCCTTGAATGGTTATAGTATTGGTAAAGTAATTTATTACAGTATTAGTTTCGGCCATAAACTTAGAGCCTATAAGACCGTCAAAATAATTATGAAAATCATGGATATAATAAGTTTGTGGTTTAATTTGTTGTCCTAATAATTTGCATGTGACTTTCGTATTGGTAGTATGAGTTCCAAAAATATTTGATATTTTTGCAGTGCAATTTTGTTCACAATTGAAAATAATTCCGGGTTTAAGGATGTTTTCATTTGCTCCGGTATCAATAAGTAAGCGTATAATTTTGTCTGTAGAGCTATCGTAAACAGTTATGTATGGCAAAAAATCTAGAGTCTCTTTCAAGTAAGATTTTCGGAAGCGATTTCCCGATGAAAATTTGAATTGTCTTCGTTTTTATGCATGATTTCAGTGTTGTTAATTGTTCTATTGTAAGTGGTATTTTTGGTTCTGGATGAATTATCAACATCCATCGGTTGAGGGTATTGGTTATCAGGCTTCTTCTGATAGCCCGTATATACTCGTGAAGAGCTACCAAAATTTTGTTTATTTTGCGGAACCTGCTTATGTGAGGAACTAGCAGTGAAAGATGGTTGATGAGTGTTCATTCTGTTAGAATTTAGCTCATGTGATCTAAATTTGCATAAAAAGTTGTAGGCATCTTCGATGTCCTTGGGTCGTGCTGCTTGAGCATAACCGAAATATGGTTTTCGTAAACCAGCAACAAAAGCCGCTAAGCCATCTTCGTCGATAAATTTGCATATAACTGTCCAATTATCTCTGTAATCCTTTTCTTGTTTTGCTATTGTTTTAATATTTTGGATGATTTCCTTCGCTTGCTGGTAATACTTATGCAATGTCATTCCTTCTGTCATTGTGTGTTGCCACAATTGGCATTTGAACGTTGAAAGTTCACGCCTGTCTCCTATGGCATCAATTAAAATTACTTTAATTGCGTTAAAATAATGTCCTTTGCCTTTCCTTCGATTTTGTTGCAAACAGCTGTTACGTAAACGCAGTACACATCACTGTTCACTCTACCTTTAAAAAGGTTCAATGTACTTTCCGCAGTGTCAAGTCACGCGGTAAGTTGTTTTCTGTTTCCATCATAATTAGGGAGAGATTTGATCGGATCGGGAATCCTATAAAAATCTTCCACCTTACTTGTAGTGGTAGGTTCCACGTTGGTCACCTGATTCGCCTGAACACAAATCTGTTCTTGTGTTAGTTTAATGCACTGTTCCTGAATATTGAGTCTCTCGTTTATTTGTGAGAGTCCCAAGGTCAACTGCTTAAGTTGCTCTACGATTTGATCTTCCATCGTTACGGAATTGCTATCTGAATCTGTATCTGAAGCTACGTTAGTTGAACGCCAGTTGATGCGTTGGTCAAAATGCTCTTTCTCTTTCTCGCTCTCTTTCGGCATTTATTATCACGAGTGACAATAAGTGATCAGTATCCGATCAGCCTATCATGTAGTGCTGATAGATTTATGTGTGGATCGGACTCGATAAATTGTCTCTCACCACGTGTTTATCACGAAAATAACACTAATAAACACTTGCAAAATTCGACCTATCTGGTAGTGTCGATATTGCGTTAGTAAAACTTGGTGAAAAAAAGTTTTACTTACGTGTGGTAGCAGGTCGTGCCGGGGGCCCTCGAACCGAACAACGGATTCAATCCTTCAGCTGCTGGTGCAAAATGCGGGAACCACTTTAGAAAGGATTGTTAATCCTGTTCTTTTCCACTGTTAATAAAGCACTTCCTGAACTGTCTACAGCGCCAATTATGTTTATTAAACACTAAACTTATTCTACATCTAACCTAAACTAAACCTAACCAAAAAACTAACAATTTGACCTTTGATATTATGAACAACGTGTTCGCACAAGAGCTAAAGAGGAAAGAGATCGAGCTTAACCGTCGCGTTGAGCTCGAGGCCTATCGTTATTCTGGCCGTGTTGCCATCTGCTTTGCTATAACGATTTATAGTACTCGTATAATATTACATAATACGTAATTATATATATATATATATTTAGGTAGCAATATGAAATGATCGATATAAGTTAAGTTAGTATACGTAAGATTAGACATAATAGAAATTATTATATTATTCGTGAGATACAACGTATCTCTCGAAACTATTAAATGTATAGGTAGTAGTAAGTAAAACTGCCACGCGTCCCGTCTGGCTACAGCACTAGACGCGTAGGCCAGTCTCGTTTGTAAGCTTGAATAAAACACTATTATAATTGTAAAATCTATTCAAACATCCATGAGGACATCGGCCGCTATGATGGACGAATACAAAGATTCGTTGCCAGCCATAGGTAACTTGCTTGACCTACTGACATTAACGAGGTTTATCGATGGGTTGGACTGTAATTTATCCATGTATGTGCGAAGCTTCAAACCCAAAACGCTGGAGGATGCGTTGGAGATAACCGAGCAATACTCTAATGCTGCTTATCGAACAAAGCTAGAAACAGCTAAAAGCAGTAACGGAAATAATACAAACAGCAGTTCAAATTTCGGTAAATATAAAAATTATGATCAAGCTTCTGGAAGCTATAAATCATCAAAGCACGCCGCCGGAAGATGGAAAAATACAGATAACACGCATACAGCCTCAACAAAACCAAAGCCATCATCCGATAGAGATGTTTCGATGAAGACGCAACTTTCTAGGATGCTTTATCTGCACACAACGGAACGCATGAAAGGTACTACAAGAACCAACAAGCTGAAAGGTGCTATCAGCGTGACAGCAGCGACTATGAACAAGAATGCGAAAATGCGGATGCTGTGCATGAGGTAAACTTATCTACTATTTCAAGAGACAAGTTAAAGCGGGCAGTGAATAGCAATAATTTCATACCATACGTATCAATTCACACTACAGACGGCGAACTAAAATTCTTAATTGACACCGGAGCAAATAAGAATTACATTGCACCCGAAAACGTTTGTTTAGACGAGTGTAAAGACGAAGAGGGATTACGCGTGAACAACGTTAATAGCGAACATAATCTAAACAAATCCACTTCAATTGATATATTTCAAATTAAGAAACCTTTAACTTTTTACGTATTTAAATTCCATAAATTTTTCAATGGCATTATCGGTTACGAAAGCCTAAGAGATTTGAGAGCTCGACTAAACATTAAAGAAAACACCTTGGCGGTAGGTAGAAAAACAATTAAATTGAAAAAGTATTTTTCAGAGAATTATAAATTAAATTTAAGCGAACAAAAATATCAATATATTGAGATACCCAGGAATTCTACCGGTTCGTTTTTGATCGAAGACGAAATAGCATGTAAAAATTACACAATATTACCTGGGCTATATTCAGCCGTAGCTGGAAAGGCGATCGTAGCTATCGAAAGAACGAGTAATCCGTTTTCAGCTGATATAAATTTCAATGAAGTAGAAATAGGATCGGATTATCAAACTTTAAGTAAACTACCCGAAGTGGAGTGTTGCGACCAATATTTCCTACGAACAGATCATTTGAATGAAGAAGAAAAGCAAGCCATACACGAGGTGATCAGGTTAAACAAGGAAGTTTTATATTTTGAAAACAACCCGCTTACGTTTACACACAAAATTAAGCACAAAATAATAACTACAGATAATATACCCATTCATACGAAATCGTATAAATATCCACAAGTTTACGAGCTTGAAGTACAGCGACAGGTTAAAAAGATGTTAGAAGATGAAATAATCAGAGAATCTATATCGCCGTACACTTCCCCCGTGTGGATAGTTCCGAAAAAGGACGATTCATTAGGAAACAAACAATTTCGGTTGGTAGTAGATTACCGAAAATTGAACGAAAAAACCATTAATGATAGATATCCAATCCCCGAAATATCTGAAATACTAGATAAACTAGGAAGAACTTGTTACTTTTCGACCATCGATTTAGTTTCGGGATTTCACCAGATCCAGTTAGCGGAGGAAGATATCGAGAAAACTGCGTTTTCAGTAACATCAGGGAAATATGAATTCACACGCATGCCGTTCGGTTTAAAAAACGCGCCAGCAACTTTCCAACGCGTAATGGACTGTATTCTTAGGGAGGAAATAGGAAATTGCTGTTTTGTCTACATGGATGACATTATTATATTTTCAAGTTCATTGCAAAATCACAAAAGAGATTTAATGAAAATATTTAAAAAACTCAGCGATGCGAACTTGAAAATGCAACAAACAGTAAATGCAACTTCTTTCGCAAGGAAGTAGATTTTTTGGGTCATACAGTTACAGAAGACGGTGTTAAACCTAATAGTAGTAAAATTGATGTTATAAAAAACTGGCCAACCCCTAAAACAGAAAAAGAATTACGTCAGTTCCTCGGTACTATAGGATATTACAGGAAATTCATTAAGGACTTTGCAAAATTAGTTAAGCCGTTAACAGCATTATTACGAAAAGACGTTGAATTCGAAATAACACCAGAGATAACTGCATGTTTCGACAAATGTAAACGATTGTTAACAATGGAACCAATACTTATTTATCCCGATTTTTCAAAGGATTTCATACTTACAACCGACGCAAGCGATTTCGCAATAGGAGCTGTCCTATCGTAAGGTACTTTGCAAAGTGATAGGCCCGTCGCATACGCATCTCGCACACTAAATAAGACAGAGGAGAAATATTCTACCACCGAGAAAGAATTGCTTGCGATGGTTTGGGCTGTAAAGCATTTTCGACCGTACCTTTATGGAAGGCATTTCAAACTTGTGACCGATCACCAACCATTAACCTATTCACTTACGAATTCAAACCAGAGAATAGTTAGGGGAAAGTTAGTATTAGAGGAATACGATTACGATTTGGTATATAAACCAGGAAGAAACAACGTCATCGCAGACGCATTATCGAGAATAAGGCCGAATGAAGCGAATTTCAACAATCAAGCACCAAGTTCAAATAGTAATAGTACAAGCTCAGTTTTAGTGCAAATCCCGAACTGTTATACGACAAGCGATTGCGAAACTGTACATTCCGCAGATACTAGTGATGACTTTTTCATTCCTTGTACAGAAAAACCAATCAATTCATTTAAAACGCAAATAATTATTAAAATAGATGATTCAGTCAGCTTCACCTCCGAGCAAATGTTTCCTAAGTATTACAGGTTCAGTTATTGCAAACCGCATTATGAAGAACAGGATATAATTAACATATTTAAGAACCAACTAAATCCTAAAGTGATCAATTGTATTAAATTACCTGTCTCTATAATACAATTAGTTCAGGAAACATATAAAAAGTTAGGCATTGATAAATCATTCAAAATAGCTATTTCTAACACATTATTGGAAGATATTCAAGACGAGGCAGAGCAAGATAGAATCATACGCGCGACACACGAGGAAGCACATAGGGGAGTTAATGAAAACAAATTACAAATTTATCAACATAATTTTTTCCCTCGCCTAGAAACCAAGCTGAAGACTTTTATCCAATCCTGCAACAAATGCAAACTAAGCAAATACGACCGAAATCCACCTAAACTCATTCGGAAAAGTTTTTTTGGCGCGGCACCATTTGATAGGATTCTCATAGATATTTTCTTTCTGAAAAAAAAATGGCTAACGATTGTCGACTCATTTTCGAAATTTGCAAATACAATCCCAATACAGACAAGAACAATAGTAGATTTAAAAACAGCTGTTACAGAGCATATTCGCCAATTCGGACGTCCATCGACAATCGTATGCGATCAAGAGCCGTCATTTACATCAATTGATTTTGTCGGATTTCTAAATGACTTAGGCATAGAAATTCACTACGCGAGCTGTTCAAGTTCTAACGGAACAGTGGAAAGGTTCCACTCAACATTAATCGAACTTCTTCTTCTTCTTCTTTTCTGGCCTGCTCATGGTCGAGCACGTCGCGTAGACATGGCCTGGTCGCCAATCCGTTTCCAGGAAACTCGGTCCAGGGCTTCAGTCCTCCATCCACGGCTGCATCCGATCTCCGACAGGTTTGACTCGCTCGCTGTGCTCCTCTCCGCCTCGTGCCGAATGGATCGTTGACGAGCACCTTCCTGGTGGGGCATGAGTCCGGCATCCTCATCACGTGCCCCAGCCATTGTATCCTTCCGGCTTTGACCACCGTCAGGATATCTGCACCGCCAAACAGCTCAGCTAGCTCGTGGTTCATTCTCCTTCTCCACACGCCCTGCTCGCACACACCGCCAAAGATAGTCCTTAGCACCCGCCGTTCGAAAACAGCGAGTGCATTGGCATCCTCCGTTAGCAGAGTCCAGGACTCGTACCCGTAGAGGACTACCGGACGTATCAGTGTGCGATAAATCATGCATTTCGTGTGTTGCTGGAGCCTTCTGGATCGCAGGAGTTTGTGGAGCCCGTAGTAGGCACGATTTCCCTGAACAATGCGCCTTCGGATTTCGCTGCTCATGTTGTTGTCCGAAGTTACGATCGTACCAAGGTAGCAGAACTCCTCTACCACCTCGAGATCGTCGCCGCCAACTGATACTCTGCTCCCGAGTCGGGTTCTATCACGGTCAGAGCCTCCGGCAAGCAGGTACTTTGTCTTCGTCGCATTGATCCTCAATCCAATTCTGTCGGCCTCGCGTTTCAGTCGGGTGTACGCGTCGCACACCGCCGCAGATGTCCGTCCGATGATGTCGATGTCATCCGCGAAGCCGAGAAATTGGAGAGAACGGGTGAAAATCGTGCCCCGGATGTCGAAGCCCGCGCTTCGCAAGACACCTTCCAGAGCGATGTTAAACAGCAAACTATACCGTACTTTAAAAGATAAATACAGAACTTTTACTCTAGAACAACAAATCAATATAATAACAGATATTTACAACAATACTTTCCATTCGGTAACAAAATGTAAACCTCGTTCAATAATATGTAATACGCGTAATATAACGAATACCGAGGAGATTGAAGAAAATTTTGAAAAATTACGAAGCGTGGTATAACATAGGATAAATAAGAACAAAGAGAAATACGAGCATAAACACCGTATGCTTGGGAAAAACCCAAGAAACTCATGCAAAATGAATCCGTATTCATCAAGTCATCCCAAAGACTTACAAAGGATCGTGATCCGTTTAAACTATCTAAAGTAAAAAATGATAACGAATTAACATTTAAAGATAATTACAATATAAAAATACGAATTGCATCAAAGACCGATAAATTGCATTTGATTCATAAATTACAGGCCGAGGACGTCCTTTTTCTACCCCGGGGAGGAGTTAGGTAGCAATATGAAATGATCGATATAAGTTAAGTTAGTATACGTAAGATTAGACTTAATAGAAATTATTATAATATTCGTGAGATACAACGTATCTCTCGAAACTATTAAATGTATAGGTAGTAGTAAGTAAAACTGCCACGCGTCGCGTCTGGCTACAGCACTAGACGCGTAGGCCAGTCTCGTTGGTAAGCTTGAATAAAACACTATTATAATTTATATATATATATATATATATATATATATATATATATATATATATATATATATATATATAAATTATAATAGTGTTTATTCCAGCTTACAAAACGAGACTAACCTACGCGTCTAGTGCTGTAGCCAGACGGGACGCGTGGCAGTTTTACTTACTACTACCTATACATTTAATAGTTTCGTGAGATACGTTGTATCTCACGAATATTATAATAATTTCTATTAAGTCTAATCTTACGTATACTAACTTAACTTACATCGATCGTTTCGTATTCCTACCTAACTCCTCCCCGGGGTAGAAAAAGGACGTCCTCGGCCTGTAATTTATGAATCCAATGCAATTTATCGGTCTTTGATGAAATTCGTATCACGCTTAGCATCTTTTCGGTTCTCGTTTCCGTTAATTTTAAGTTATTTTCTTTGTTATTCAGCTCTTAATTCTTTTCTTGTGTATTTTTATATTGTAATTATCTTTAAATGTTAATTCATTATCCTTTTTTACTCTAGATAGTTTAAACGGATCACGATCCTTTGTGAGTCTTTGCGATGATTTTATGAATACGGATTCATTTTGAATGAGTTTCTTGGGTTTTTCAGAATGCTGGTATTTATGCTCGTATTTCTCTTTGTTCTTATTTAGCCTATGTTGTACCACGCTTCGTAATTTTTCAAAATTTTCTTCAATCTCCTCGGTATTCGTTATATTACGCGTATTAAATATTATTGAACGAGGTTTACATTTTGTTACCGAATGGAAAGTATTGTTGTAAATATCTGTTATTATATTGATTTGTTGTTCTAGAGTAAAAGTCCTGTATTTATCTTTTAAAGTACGGTATAGTTCGATTAATGTTGAGTGGAACCTTTCCACTGTTCCGTTAGAACTTGAACAGCTCGCGTAGTGAATTTCTATGCCTAAGTCATTTAGAAATCCGACAAAATCAATTGATGTAAATGACGGCTCTTGATCGCATACGATTGTCGATGGACGTCCGAATTGGCGAATATGCTCTGTAACAGCTGTTTTTAAATCTACTATTGTTCTTGTCTGTATTGGGATTGTATTTGCAAATTTCGAAAATGAGTCGACAATCGTTAACCATTTTGTTTTCTTCAGAAAGAAAATATCTATGTGAATCCTATCAAATGATGCCGCGCCAAAAAAACTTTTCCGAATGAGTTTAGGTGGATTTCGGTCGTATTTGCTTAGTTTGCATTTGTTGCAGGATTGGATAAAAGTCTTGAGCTTGGTTTCTAGGCGAGGGAAAAAATAATGTTGATAAATTTGTAATTTGTTTTCGTTAACTCCCCTATGTGCTTCCTCGTGTGTCGCGCGTATGATTCTATCTTGCTCTGCCTCGTCTTGAATATCTTCCAATAATGTGTTAGAAATAACTATTTTGAATGATTTATCAATGTCTAACTTTTTATATGTTTCCTGAACTAATTGTATTATAGAGACAGGTAATTTGATACAATTGATCACTTTAGGATTTAGTTGGTTCTTAAATATGTTAATTATATCCTGTTCTTCATAATGTGGTTTGCAATAAGTGAACCTGTAATACTTAGGAAACATTTGCTCGGAGGTGAAGCTGACTGAATCATCTATTTTAATAATTATTTGCGTTTTAAATGAATTGATTGGTTTTTCTGTACAAGGAATGAAAAAGTCATCACTAGTATCTGCGGAATGTACAGTTTCACAATCGCTTGTCGTATAAGAGTTCGGGATTTGCACTAAAACTGAGCTTGTACTATTACTATTTGAACTTGGTGCTTGATTGTTGAAATTCGCTTCATTCGGCCTTATTCTCGATAATGCGTCTGCGATGACGTTGTTTCTTCCTGGTTTATATACCAAATCGTAATCGTATTCCTCTAATACTAACTTTCCCCTAACTATTCTCTGGTTTGAATTCGTAAGTGAGTAGGTTAATGGTTGGTGATCGGTCACAAGTTTGAAATGCCTTCCATAAAGGTACGGCCGAAAATGTTTTACAGCCCAAACCATCGCAAGCAATTCTTTCTCGGTGGTAGAATATTTCTCCTCTGTCTTATTTAGTGTGCGAGATGCGTATGCGACGGGCCTATCACTTTGCAAAGTACCTTGCGATAGGACAGCTCCTATTGCGAAATCGCTTGCGTCGGTTGTAAGTATGAAATCCTTAGAAAAATCGGGATAAATAAGTATTGGTTCCATTGTTAACAATCGTTTACATTTGTCGAAACATGCAGTTATCTCTGGTGTTATTTCGAATTCAACGTCTTTTCGTAATAATGCTGTTAACGGCTTAACTAATTTTGCAAAGTCCTTAATGAATTTCCTGTAATATCCTATAGTACCGAGGAACTGACGTAATTCTTTTTCTGTTTTAGGGGTTGGCCAGTTTTTTATAACATCAATTTTACTACTATTAGGTTTAACACCGTCTTCTGTAACTGTATGACCCAAAAAATCTACTTCCTTGCGAAAGAAGTTGCATTTACTTAATTGGATTTTCAAGTTCGCATCGCTGAGTTTTTTAAATATTTTCATTAAATCCCTTTTGTGATCTTGCAATGAACTTGAAAATATAATAATGTCATCCATGTAGACAAAACAGCAATTTCCTATTTCCTCCCTAAGAATACAGTCCATTACGCGTTGGAAAGTTGCTGGCGCGTTTTTTAAACCGAACGGCATGCGTGTGAATTCATATTTCCCTGATGTTACTGAAAACGCAGTTTTCTCGATATCTTCCTCCGCTAACTGGATCTGGTGAAATCCCGAAACTAAATCGATGGTCGAAAAGTAACAAGTTCTTCCTAGTTTATCTAGTATTTCAGATATTTCGGGGATTGGATATCTATCATTAATGGTTTTTTCGTTCAATTTTCGGTAATCTACTACCAACCGAAATTGTTTGTTTCCTAATGAATCGTCCTTTTTCGGAACTATCCACACGGGGGAAGTGTACGGCGATATAGATTCTCTGATTATTTCATCTTCTAACATCTTTTTAACCTGTCGCTGTACTTCAAGCTCGTAAACTTGTGGATATTTATACGATTTCGTATGAATGGGTATATTATCTGTAGTTATTATTTTGTGCTTAATTTTGTGTGTAAACGTAAGCGGGTTGTTTTCAAAATATAAAACTTCCTTGTTTAACCTGATCACCTCGTGTATGGCTTGCTTTTCTTCTTCATTCAAATGATCTGTTGGTAGGGAATATTGGTCGCAACACTCCACTTCGGGTAGTTTACTTAAAGTTTGATAATCCGATCCTATTTCTACTTCATTGAAATTTATATCAGCTGAAAACGGATTACTCGTTCTTTCGATAGCTACGATCGCTTTTCCAGCTACGGCTGAATATAGGCCAGGTAATATTGTGTAATTTTTACATGCTATTTCGTCTTCGATCAAAAACGAACCGGTAGAATTCCTGGGTATCTCAATATATTGATATTTTTGTTCGCTTAAATTTAATTTGTAATTCTCTGAAAAATACTTTTTCAATTTAATTGTTTTTCTACCTACCGCCAAGGTGTTTTCTTTAATGTTTAGTCGAGCTTTCAAATCTCTTAGGCTTTCGTAACCGATAATGCCATTGAAAAATTTATGGAATTTAAATACGTAAAAAGTTAAAGGTTTCTTAATTTGAAATATATCAATTGAAGTGGATTTGTTTAGATTATGTTCGCCATTAACGTTGTTCACGCGTAATCCCTCTTCGTCTTTACACTCATCAAAACAAACGTTTTCCGGTGCAATGTAATTCTTATTTGCTCCCGTGTCAATTAAGAATTTTAGTTCGCCGTCTGTAGTGTGAATTGATACGTATGGTATGAAATTATTGCTATTCACTGCCCGCTTTAACTTGTCTCTTGAAATAGTAGATAAGTTTACCTCATGCACAGCATCCGCATTTTCGCAGTCTTGTTCATCGTCGCTGCTGTCACGCTGATGGCACCTTTCAGCGTGTTGGTTCTTGTAGTACCTTTCATGCGTTCCGTTGTGTGCGTTTATCTGCATCCTAGAAAGTTGCGTCTTCATCGAAACATCCCTATCGGATGATGGCTTTGATTTTGTTGAGGCTGTATGCGTGTTATCTGTATTTTTCCATCTTTCGGCGGCGTGCTTTGATGATTTATAGCGTCCAGAAGCTTGATCATAATTTTTATATTTACCGAAATTTGAACTGCTGTTTGTATTATTTCCGTTACTGCTTTTAGCTGTTTCTAGCTTTGTTCGATAAGCAGCATTAGAGTATTGCTCGGTTATCTCCAACGCATCCTCCAGCGTTTTGGGTTTGAAGCTTCGCACATACATGGATAAATTACAGTCCAACCCATCGATAAACCTCGTTAATGTCAGCAGGTCAAGCAAGTTACCTATGGCTGGCAACGAATCTTTGTATTCGTCCATCATAGCGGCCGATGTCCTCATGGATGTTTGAATAGATTTTACGTTCTTATAGAACTCTGATATAGACTTTTTTCCTTGTCCAGCATAGAATAAGGAATACATGTGCGTCGCTAGATCGCGCTTGTTTCCATATGTGGTCGTGATTGCCTCTTTGATTTCGGGCCATGTGTTCGGGTTGCCCGCTGCTACGAGCACTTCTTTTGCTTCGCCTTTTATTTTACTCTTCACCGTTCGGATGATTTGTGCGTAGATGGGCTGACCGACGAAGCTTTCGTAGAGGTTAAGTGTCTCTTCTGTATCTACGAGCCATGCGTTTGCCAATGATTTATTCCCATCGAAAACAGCAATGTGTTTAACCGGATCAGGGATAGACAACTTCAGCAATGGATCGTTGTAATTAGTATTTAATGTCGTTATGCTGTTCATCAACACTTGCTGGTTTAATGTAAGCAACTTCACTTGCTCCATTAATTGTCCTACGTCGGGCTCCATATTTCTCCTCCTGTCGAATTCTTTAGCACGTTTATCCGACACTTTGAACGTTAGTAAGGTTCTTTTTCTCACTCGATCCTGCTATTGCCGCAAATCGGCTGATATACGCTCAGCGACCGAAAACTCGGGACAACAGATGCCTCGTGCGTGGGCTCGGATTACACTTGTGAGAACCGTCGACTGCGCCAATTATAATAGTGTTTATTCCAGCTTACAAAACGAGACTAACCTACGCGTCTAGTGCTGTAGCCAGACGGGACGCGTGGCAGTTTTACTTACTACTACCTATACATTTAATAGTTTCGTGAGATACGTTGTATCTCACGAATATTATAATAATTTCTATTAAGTCTAATCTTACGTATACTAACTTAACTTACATCGATCGTTTCGTATTCCTACCTAACTTATATATATATATATATATATATATATATATATATATATATATATATATATATAATCTAACGTTGTGTAGGTGTGTACATACCTCGAGCGCTAAGCGCAACGCCGGTCCTTGGACACGACGTATCCAATTCGAATATCTTTGGCTTGCGCACCATCGTTCAGCACTCTCAACGTTTCGTCGTGGGGTTACATCTCCTGCCTTTATGTCTAAAATGTTCGCTTATTCCAGGGTGGCTTACAGTAGCTATCCAAAGAAAGGCATGCCCCCAGGACATCAATTCAGGAACCAGCAACCGGTGTGTCCATCACCCACCCCCCACACTTGAACTTCAAACACACCAGGTTAAGGTTTAAATTGCAAGAGAAGTTTCTCAATACTTTATTCCTGCTTATATACTAACAACGCGTTCTGAGATTTAACAGTAAAAGCGGGACGAACGAATTAAAGGGGAATTAAAGCTTTAATTGTTATGCTTACCTCGACTGGATGCGAGCATGCTCGCCTCAACGCATTACGTTATGCTTAGGTTCGTAATTTTTAAGTTTATCTTATATTTGACCCGTTTCAACTTGCTCATGATCGTTTTAAGCTTCTCGTTTTATGCTCGTTTTATGATTCAAGGTAACGTTCGCAACAGTTCTTAAGTAACGAATTGTTCGTTGCTGCAAGCGAGACAGGATCGTTCGTATCGCCTTAGCAATGTTGGCCCAGTTTCCGCGATTTGCACACGGTGGTCATAATTCCTACGGTTACTTCAGAACCGACCAGCTTGTGCATATGGTGGCATACAACAGCGAACCTCGGACATTCAAACAAGGCATGCTCCGATGAACCTTAACGAATCCGGGACAGCGGGTTTCTCGCATCAGAACTGGAGATCCCCTCGAGATGACACTGGAAGAAGCTGCGTCCTGTCAACAAACGAGTGGTATAGAACTCAACCTCGCTGTTGACAAAAGCAAAACTTTCTCAATCAACTTTTGCAAGAATTTTCGAACTTCTCTTTTTTTGGTCTTTAGCGAACAATTTTATTTTGCGTTACTGTAGGGTTCAAAAATTGGTCTTGCTCTGACCGTCTCTCAATTGCTACTGCCCTATGCTTGTCCTATTGACACATATATTCCGCGCGCATACATATTTTTGCCTTATTTGGGCATACTAATTTGGGTGTTCGCCGAAGGTAGAACGATGACCCTAACGTATCTTTTCCCGAACCTAATCCGCGCATTTAGCGCCACCTAGTGTGCGGTCCGTCAACCCAATTGAACATTCAGCAACTCTAGATGACAACCCGGGTAGCAATAACATCATACCTTCTCGTTCTGTCTTATGAACAATCAAACCTGCCAAAGCGAGAAAGCATGTTGGTTTGGCTGGTCGGGAACTAATTCGAGCCGATTCGAATGTCACGTTAGTTTGTTTACGATCATCCGTTATATGCGGTCTGTAATTACGCGTATTACAAGAACAGTGAATCGTGCCTACACTCCACCCCGTAAATTCTATTGCCTGTAAGAATTTGCTTACAAGTAGCACGTTTACTTAAGGTACGCATTTCTATTTTAAGTATTTGTCGGCGTTTATCCCTAATCCATTACTTAATTTCAGTTTTCAATACTGCTAGCTTGACTACTGCTCTTTTTAAAAGTTTTCCCGCGGCTGTACGCACTGCAGCTTGTCGTATTCGACCATCGCTACCCGCGTGTACTTCCTCTACTATCGCTCTGATCCAGTCCTTTCTGTCGCCCTCCGTAATGAACACCAAATCACCAATGCGAATCGAAGTCGTATCTTCATGCCACTTGCTTCGTAGGTTGAGACTGGAAAAGTATTGTTTAAGTCATCGATCCCAGAGGACATTCGTTAACACACGGCTTCTTTTGTAGCTACTACGTAACGCCTCTGCCACGTCTGGACAAGGTGCAAGGGTTACTTTCGTTCCGGAAGAATTGCCTAGAAAAAAATGGTTCGGCGTGAGAGCTTCTTCGTTTTCTGATGTGAGTGGCATATAGCAAAGTGGACGCGAATTAATGAGATTCTCAGCATCCACCAGCACCGTATGTAGTATCTCATCGTTCAGACTCCGCCCGTCATCAAGCGCCTTTAGTGCCTCCTTGACACTTCGTACCATTCGCTCCCATACACCCCCCATGTGCGGTGCTGATGGTGGATTAAACGACCAAGTGGTAAGGGCGTTGGTAAAAGTATCGGCAGCTCCGTAGTTCATTGCGGTAACTTCTCGTTCCAGCTCGTTGCTTGCACCCACAAAATTCGTACCATTATTGGAGAATATTTGGGTTGGTGAACCTCTCCGGAACACGAACCTCCTTACTGCCATGATGAACGAATTAGTAGACAGTTGATACGCGACTTCCAAATGTACTGCTCTAGTGACCAGGCATGTGAATACTGCCACATATCTCTTCTCCTTTCGTCTACCATTCACTATGCTGAGCGGGCCCAGGTAATCTACGCCTACGTGGCTAAGCGGGTGAGTGTGAGTACTAAGTCGTTCCACCGGTAGTGGTGCCATTCGAGGATGATACTGTTTGGTTTTGTGGACTTTGCAGTGTTGGCAGCTTTTCGATCCACTAGGATTATTTCATGGCCAGCTCTCATTCATGGCCGTATGCTCATACAGGATCTTTGGAGAGCTGATTTGGCATGGGACGCGGAAACGTCCGACGCAGATTTTGCGAAATGGCAGCGATGGATTGAACTGCTACCGATAATCTACCAACTCAAGATACCAAGATGCTACCTCGGTAATGCTAACCCTAGTGCGTATAATTCTTTGCAACTCCACGTATTCACCGACGCAAGTGAGCTAGGCTATGGATGCGCGGCCTACTTTCCTATAGTAGAGAATGGAGTGGTACACTGCTCTCTGGCTATGGCACGTTGTAAAGTTGCCCCACTCAAGCATCTCACGATTCCGAAGATGGAACTGCAAGGAGCGCTATTAGGAGCTAGACTGATGGAAACAATTTGCGAGAATCACACCATTTCGATAAAAGAAAGATTTATCCACACCGATTCAGAAGTAGTACTTTCTTGGATAAAATCGCCGCCCAGAGAATTTAAGCAGTTTGTTGCTTGTCGGGTTGGAGAGATACTTTCCTTGAGCGAACCGGAAATGTGGAGATACGTGTCCACAAAAGAAAACCCAGCCGACTGTTTAACCAAGTGGAGTAAAGACACGCAACCAGACGTTCATGGCAGATGGTACAAGGCTCTATCCTTTTTGTATCTCCCTCCAGAAGATTGGCCAGAACAGAAACGGGCCAAACAGACATCAGAAGAGCGCAGGATGGTACTAACGCATCTTGTCGTAAATGAAAACCCCTTAATAGATATCGAACGATTTTCGGAATGGACAATAGCCCTACGTACGATAGCTTCAGTGTACCGATTCGTAAATAACTGTCGTCGCAAGGCCAAAGGGCTCCCCATTGAGACGTTAAAAGCTACTAAACGTCAAACCATGCAAATTAAACGATCAGAACACAAATCCTTCTAAGTAGCGAAGAATACTGCAAGGCCGAAATCTTTCTACTCCGTGTGGCCCAACAAGATTACTATGGTAGCGAATTAAAAACTCTGTGCAACGACGACGAAAAAGGTATCGATAAAAAGAGCACACTTTACAAACTGTCCCCGTTGATAGATGAGCATGGTTTATTGCGAATTGATGGTCGTACCGCTAACGCTGAACATGTAAACTATGACACACGATATCCAGTGATACTTCCGAATCAGCATCCAATAACCAGTTTGATAGTAGACAGCTACCATAGAAAATCGGGTCATGCCAATCGCGAAACGGTCGTGAATGAGATTCGCCAGAGATATTACATATCATATCTACCATCGCTAGTTGATAGAAGGACGAAAAGCTGCCAACACTGCAAAGTACACAAAACCAAACAGTATCATCTTCGAATGGCACCACTACCGGCGGAACGACTCAGTACTCACACTCACCCGTTTAGCCACGTAGGCGTAGATTACCTGGGCGCTCAGCATAGTGAATGGTAGACGAAAGGAGAAGAGATATGTGGCAGTATTCACATGCCTGGTCACTAGAGCAGTACATTTGGAAGTCGCGTATCAACTGTCTACTAATTCGTTCATCATGGCAGTTGTTCCTTGTGCGGACATGCTTTTGTTTATGTTGGTTGAGTGTAAGGCGATTTTCTTTCAGGGGTTTTTTTAATTTTAGTCCTAAACAAATTCCTTGCAGGAGGTTCAACTATTGCTGTTTGAAATAAAAAAATCGTTGTTAGTTTTGCTACACATTTTTTATTTCTATATACATACGTCGAACCCGACAAACGCTTTGAAATTTTTTTTTTCTAAATTTGAGTATTTATTTATCGTTCATTTCGTTTTAGCTTTTAATTTTATTGTCTTTGCTGTTCGTAGCTACTCTTGAATAGTTTTACATATGCTGGTCAATTCATTCCTGGGGACTCTTTTAACATCCTATCTGAAAATATCGTATTGTTTCTAACACTTGTCAAGTGTTTCTTACTTAATGCCTTGCTAACTTGACAAAAGGTTCTCCTTCAAAGATCAAAGGTCACCAACATGTCTCATTTGGTCTCATGAGTTTCGTGAGCCGATCTATACATTAAGACGCTGTACTGCTCGGTCATTCGTTCGTTGCTGGAAGTCACCAATGTTGTGTAGTAACCCAATTCAACCCTGGCCTTTGTGTGTCTGTAGTCCATTCAACGTAGAAATAAGCGTTTCGCTCTGCCGTAACCGTAATGCCGTAACCGTAGAACCGTAATCTGCAGTTCTGGACCAGTAGTACGCTGCTCGGACTACCGCCCTGAGGAGAACGAACACAGCGCACCAGATTGTCCTCCATCATTGGGTTACTTAACAGAAGTGTCGATTCTTTAACGTTGCTCTGCTAAGGAATCCTTGGTTAGTCACAAGCCAAACCTGAAAGCAAGAACAAAACTCGCTAAGACGTTGCTGGCGGATGTGTTACTTCGCAGAAGACCAAACGTAGGGCACAATAGGACAAACATGTGTTCTCCTGACAAAACAGAACTAATCCATTGACGAAGCTCTTAGACACGAGAGAAGGTTTTCTACAGAGGAGAACAAGTGCAGCAAAAATATGGTCTCAGTTGTTCGACATATATTTTTTTCAAATTCTTTCAACATTTAAAGCCAATATCAAAGACGAAGACGATTTTTCATTGAGTGTAACAAATTATTTCATTTATTTATTATTGCTATATTCGTGTTTGCGTTTCCTATTCCTGAATTCCTGTACTTGCCTATTCCTAAAAATTTTTATAACTGTCCCAAACAAACCCTTCGTAGGAAGTTTATTCATGATTTCTATTTAACATAAAAAACATAAAATGATCATGTCTTAAATTTTTCATGCATCTTCTTTTCGTTGGTCTTGTGTTCTTCGACATTTCTTTTTTTACATATTTAGTACAGGAATATTTATTTTTTCACCGATGTCAGCGATCGTGTTTTTACTTTGCGTTTTCTATGCCATATTTCTATGTCGTATTATTTACATGGTAGGATTACCCAATATTGCAATTGTTACGCTTTTTGCCGAGCCTGCTTCCTTTTTAAATAGTTTGTTTTATTTCGGTTTTTTTCGTTTTCCTCCAAGCATTTTATTAACATTATACGCGACTCATATTACGACCATTGCAAATGTGACTTAGAAACGAATTTCCTTGCATCTCCTTGTCTCATAAGTAATATAGAAATAGGATTTACGTTTAGAACATAAAGTGTTAGTATTTATTAAATATTCGGAAAGCTCAATTTGCGAAAATTGCTAGCGTCGATTCGTATACAAACTGGTTGTAGACCGTGGTGATGATTTCTTGTGGTGCATTTTTATTTTTCGTCTTCAATTGTTTGATGTTGCTGCGCTGTGAAGATTTGTCAAGGAGTCGCGACACGATGAAAACAGTTTCGATTCGAAAGTGTAAATGTCTTAACTTCCCGTGTGTTTTGTCACGAAATTGATTGATCTTCCTTTAACATAGAATACCCTACGATCGAAGCAGATATTGTAGCATATTGTCCGAATATGCACCTTGTGCACCACCGACTATGTTCTTGTGTCCTTTCACGTACACCATACATTTTATTTTTCCAAAATCTCATCATGTTACATGCCATATGATTTGATGGAGTGGCAAGCTCGTCCATACGTTGGTTGTTAGTTGGTTCGAGTAATTATTTAATCCGTTGTATTCCATTACCATCCAATTGCAATGCGTGATGCGTGCCGTCAAGTCTGATAACTCTCAACTGGAGTATTCGTGTTACTGATGTCATACAAATTGATCAATTGTCTCATTTTAGTTATATTTTTCGATAACGATTACTGATTCTGAAGTTTTTCTTCATATTTGAAACCCATACACTTGGTCTTATGCGTGCTAACGCCTTGTTTCAAACATAAATATTGTTGGGTGATCTGTGTGATGGTCGCTCGTAGAATCTTCTTCTTCTTTTCTGGCCAGCTCACGGTCGAGCACGTCGCGTAGACATGGCCTGGTCGCCAATTCGTTTCCAGGAAACTCGGTCCAAGGCTTCAGTCCTCCATCCACGGCTGCATCCGATCTCCGACAGGTTTGACTCGCTCGCTGTGCTCCTCTCCGCCTCGTGCCGAACGGATCGCTGACGAGCACCTGGTGGGACATGAGTCCGGCATCCTCATCACGTGCCCCAGTCATCGTATCCTTCCGGCTTTGGCCAAACAGCTCAGCTAGCTCGTGGTTCATTCTCCTTCTCCACACGCCCTGCTCGCACACAACGTACACCGTACTCTTGTAGAATACATATGGTTTTATCACGTGTTGCGATAGAGCACATGCTTGTTGTCTGGTACAGGGTTTGATTTTGTACCTTACGGTTATCCACCATGCCGGTAACGTTACCAACTTCCGTCTCGAAATACCATCTGGTAGCACATGAGCAGTCGATATTATATCTGAAGTCCGTTGTTGCAGTATAGTCATATACCGATTACGCATGCGTTATAGTTCAACGCATTTTACTGAGTGTTGCTGGATGTCCTGTTGGTTGCTCCTCCCGTTTCTCTTACGTTTGCAACGTTAAGTTATCCTGCTGTAGTAATGTTCCACGGTAATTGTATATCCTTGTAGTTAGCTAACAATGCAACCATTTCTGTGAGCTGAGCTTGTGTAGTTTGCAGTCTTTGGAAATGTAAACATACGCTTGTTTAGTAGTCTAGCGTGTACAAGAAAGCTTCGCAGCAGCTGATTAATGGGTTTTATAATTACTTGGTACTGGGGCACATGGAATTCTTGTCACATCCGTTCAGAAATAGCTTGCGATGTTGATCTCGTTGTTCGCAAAGTCGTAGGTAATTAATCCCTTCATTTCGATTCCGAATATTTTATGCAATGTTTCATTAACGGTATGTTAGTGTTCCTTTTCTCTATCTTTTGATTTCCCTGATCGCTTAACCGTTGTTACATGTTTGATTGAAGTCGATTTACTATTCATATTCTATTCATAATTTCAATTTTTGTTTTTCTCGTTCTTTCATTTATGCTTTTTCTTTAAATAAATGTTTACATTTTCTAGAGTTTCGTTCAATTGATTCTTTATGTTATCATACATCCTCTATGGACTTGACTTTAATATAATGGAAGCAGGCGTTTTCCAGAAATGAAATCTCTTCAATGTAAAATAGTTCTTTTTTATTCTCTCTTTTTTTAAAACGTGCTCTGTCCCGTCGAACACCCTAGTATCAGTTATTCCCTTTTGGCGGCATAGATTCCCAAAATTATTTACTATCTGGAAAAATTAGAGTTGATGTTTGAACCTTCTCGGTGCAAAACGCGATATTCTCATGCTAGCAGGCCATCAGTAGCGAGACTGCTGACAGGGGTGGAAGGGGAATATTCCTTCTGAAGTCCCAGTAGCTAGGTTGATGCCTCCTGGAATTAGGGAGAGCGGGAGATGTTGGGGTATGGGGGAGGGGACGGATGAGTGTAACAGGCTAATGGTCTAGTATTATATCTACTTTGTTGCTTTATTACAAAGATAAAAAAGGAGCTAAAAACGCTTGATCGTGAACATACACTGATTAGCAAGAAATCATCAGAATTCTTAAGTAGTTATCCGGACATCCAATTGTCTGGAAGGAATGAAGCATAGAATACATTTAGAACTAGACACGATCTAGAATCAAAACAGCTATATAATGCTCTATAATGCGTATGCGTACACGCACAGGCACAACCTCAACCATACATTGTTAGTATATAAGCAGGAAAATTTGTTAATGTACTTCCGTTGTAATCCGAAACTCAACCACTACGAGTCACTTTCTGTTTGGTAATCAGACTCAGAATCGGTGCTCCATGCATAGAAACTTCTACTGATCATTCAGTAAAAAAAACTATTCATCAGCATCACTCTATTCCGAGCACGTGAAACGGCAGATCCACCGTTAGGAACTAATCCTGACCAAGGAAAAAGTCTAACGTCAGAAAGATCAGAAAGATTTTGTAGCATATCTGCTAAACATCAAATCATTACCATACAAGAAATATTAAATAGCACATTGAAAATTCGTCAAAGTTTAAGATTGATACTGTAGCATACCTGCTAAACATTAAAATAACCAACATATTGGAAATCTCAAATAACACATAAAAATTCAAAGTATAGAATCGGTTAACAAAATCGCGTTGGTCTTTTCCTATTTTCTTCTATTCTCATTCTGACACTTGTCATAAAACACATGGCTAGGGTTTTTACGACTTCTCTAAACACATCTGTTTTAACCCTTTAAAGTACCTGAAGGTGACATATTCGAAGATCGCTCACTGCGTTGCATATACAATCCTTTTTCACGCTGTTGGTTGCACTTGAAAAGGTTACTTTAGTTTCCATTCATTAGCCCTCCTGCGTAAGACCCATTCGACGCTTGATTTATGCGCTAATGCGTATCAACCGAAAATTACAGAAATGCATTAGGAATTATTACAAGCAAATAGAACCACAGAAATAGAAACATTCGATACATAAGCCCTTATGTAAAAACCATGTACACCTACACAACGCAGAGTATAAAATAAACCAAAACTGTTAGAACGGGGTCAGTCACCAGTGATCGATCGCAAGTCGACAGTTATCAAAGATCAGTTGCACAACTGAGCTGCCAGAACAACTTTGCAGTGTTATTATTTCGAGAGCATCGAGAGTCCCCCTACCCAAGGTAAGGCCTCGATGACTCCAACGATCAAGAAAGAAACTTACAGTGTAAGTAAAGTAAAAGTAACTTTACAGTGTAAAGACGAAGTCCATAAGTGAAAAAGTATAAAAACCGTGAACATTACATGGCGACCGTGACTTCAATCGGCAATCTTCTAAAACAAGTAAAGTGAGTGTTGTGTTAACATTCATTGATAGTGATGTGATCAATTTAAGATGGCAATAATTAATGAAAATGAATCTAATGAAATAGAAGATTATGACAATTCAGAACCAGAAGAATATACTGGTCCCTTTATCCCATTACATGAGGATATATTAGAATTGTCAGCGGACATAATTGGGTATTTTGAAACTACCTCATTATCTCGTTACGAAACTCAAATGCCAATATTTGAGCAAATCCTAGTAGACTATCAAATATATAACGATAAAAAAAACACGTATGGTCGGCTATGTGAAGTAGCATATGAGTTGTACAGAGTACTCTAAAAATAATTAAAGAAAAAAAATATATAAAAAAGAACAATGGCAGTGCAAAATACAACTTTGCGTTTAATAGACGAATTACTACAGTTTCTTAGTTGAGTTTCCGGACCCTACAGTGGCAGCAATTTATGAAGAAAGAATTCACGAGCTTGTGCACGAAGCCATAACATTTAAAAACGCGAACATAAACAATGATCAGTGGTCTACGTCAAGTTTTGGTGCGATGGATGGATTTCCTAAATAGTGAAAGTGAATACATCAAAAGCCTCAGATGGTTTAAAGGTGAAGTGGAAGAGTAAGAACACAAAAAGAAAAAAAAACAAAAAACTATAAGACATGATAACAGTTTTATCATCTAAAATAAATAAAAGTGCAAGTGAAAATAAGAACAGAAAAAAAAACAAAATATTAAAATAAAAAAAAAAACAACAAGTGGAAAAGTGGAAAAAACGAAATAAATAATGAACAAGTAAAAAAAAAAAAAAAAAACAAAGAACAATAAGTGAAAAAAAAACAACAAGGAAGGCGAGACCACGGTTCATATCTTTGACCGGCGGGATCCAAAGGAACAGGAGTTCCCAACCTGAAGAGACTACAAGTACCAGCGTCGCAGAATGCAGGTTAAATTTATTTTAAGTATGAGATGGACCCAAAAGTACAAATTTCATTTGAGTTAGGAAAACTAAAACAAATATTAAATATAGTTAATATAAATAAACCGATTAGAGATCATGTACTAGAACATTATCAGAGAGATCTCCTAAAAATACGAGAAAAGTTAGATCATATTATTAAAGCTCAAACTACAAGTTTCTCAGAAGATCATATAAGTGAAATAGAAACCAATTACAATTCAAGTTATAAAATTATAACGCAAGCAATTAACACTCATCTTGAAAATAATAAAAAGCTCAAGTTAGAAGAAACAAAAACATCAACAAAACACCATAGAATTCAAGAAATAGCAAAAATGGCTGTATTCGATTTTAAAACGGCAAATTGTTTAGTATCCATATACGATGGTTCGGCTGAACATTATAACGCTTTTGAAGATTCAGTCCAAATATTAAAAGAAATAACCACCAGGATAATAATAACCAGATCAGGAACAAATGTTAGTAAAATTCTTAAAATCAAAACTAACAGGTAAAGCTAGGGCTGGATTGCTAAATAATATAGCATTGGTTAAAGATCTGGTTGACAATGTAAAGAGCAGATGACAAGAAAGAATTGATGCTAGCAAAATTACAACAGAACTAAAGGCCATAAAAGCAAAAAATTCTAAATCACTTTGCCAGGAAGTAGAACTTTTAACAGCAAAATGAAAAGTAATCTATATGGAACAACAAATACCAGAAAAGGTCGCAAATGACATGATTGTAAAACTCGGAGTAGACACAATCATAGAGAAAGTCCAAAACAGGGAAACAAAAACACTACTAAAAGCTGGTAAATTTAATAACATAGCTGAAGCAACTCAAAAAGTTGTCGAAAATGATAACACGGCTGATGCACAAATCTTAACAATACACAAAAATGATAGCAACTGTTACAAAAACAATTATCAAAGACAAAATTACAACCCTAGCTACAACTACAATTGTAAAACACTGATACCGTCGCGCTTAGAATTTATTCCGCGAAGGTATCAGCGATTTACATGGTGGCTCCAGAGAGGAGATTACAGAGTCTCGCGCGCAAGTGTAATCTCAAAAGAACGAACTTGCGTTCAAGGTGTGCTGTCGCCAAGAACAGCTGTGTGTAAAAGAAATAAATAGTGAAGTGTGCATCCAGATGTGTCTGCCACGCGACCAGGAGGAGCTCGATCGAGAAAACATCTTGGAGGTTCGACCGCGAGGCGTTCAACAGTGGATCGAGGTGATAGAGGAACCAGCTGCTGAGGAACCAGCTGCTGCGGAACCGGAAGACCAAGGCGAGCCGTGTAACATCGGCGGTTGGGACGAGGACGAGTGGGATCGTCTATTTGCTGAGGAGCTTGCACGTCAACGGGAGAACCCGGAAGACAACGAAGACGTGCATCCCGGGGAACCAGAAATTCTTAACTATCAAGAATTTCAGGTAGAATCAGACGACGACGAATACTACTTTAGTCGTTATCGCGTGCCCACCTACGACGACACGGACGAAGTGATAGCGACGACTATAAGCGCCATCACGCAGACGCTGAACGAAGGCCGTCCAATTCCAATTGATGTCCTTGAAGAGCTCGAGGATATCTTTAACAGCTACGTCAACTTCAAGATACTACCGAGGGATGCGTACCCTAGGATAGTACATCTGCAGTATCAGTGTTTGTAGAGCGGAGTACTTAAGTAAAAATCGCGTCTTCGCGTAAATTCCACTCCAGTGGATTATATGGTGGCTCCAGAGAGGAGTTATAGTTAAAAGTGATTAAAAGTGATTAAAAAGTTCAAAGTTAAATCACTTGAAAGTTAGTGAAATTAAACCGTGGTTTAAGTGTTTGGTTCAAGTTTAAAGTTTGTAACGTCAACCATTTTATTCCCTTAGTGAGTTACTCGTTACTAGTTGTGCTTCGGAGGAGGAGTACAACGACCGACTAGGTTTTGTCCCGGATTGGGATAACACTGAGGAATTAGCAAGCGACTTGCTAAAATACCAAACGGCGAAGAGCACTGCGGTACCGGAGGTCTTAGAAAAAGACATCCAAACAACGGTAAAGCTCTTCCGCGCCGGAAAAATCTGGCCGCGACTCTGTTATAGCATCCTCTGCGAGCTTCAGTGGGAGCTGATTTGCATCGACAACGGTAAACCGTTAAACGAAGAGCGCAGTAACCTGGAGGAAAATCTAAAAACTTGGGGAATAAAAATTGTAAAACTGGAAAAATCGCTTCCACTATATTCGAAAAATCATCTTGATAAGAAAGAAATCTCCGCCGTCGAAATTCACCTCATTAAGTTTCCGTCGCTTTAAGTGTTGTGCTCGATTAACTATTAAAGGAACGTTAGTGTTTACGCTGTTGTTGTGAACGCAACGATCAATCGTTCTAATTCTCGTTTTAAATACATTTCAAACTATTATATGTTCATTTAAGAGAATTACAAGCCATAGATTAGACTCGACGTCGATCAGGACGAACGTAGCACAGGCAATAACTTCGAGAAGAAAATGAACAAAGAATGGTACGCCGTTCTTAATAAACAGGATGCTACGCGGGATCGCCTGGCCAACTTAGGTTCATATCTACTGTTACGTACACGACAAAATTCAAAGCGTACGCGTGAGAAAATTCGAACTATCGTAAGAAAGGGAATTTGAAATAGCTACGCCAACATAAACATGTTGACATCCTAGAAAAGCCATGTGTGTAATCTCAGCTTTCAGGTCGAATAATGTTCTACGAGAAAACGACATAGCGCAAGCACGAGCACCAAAGTTTCAGGCAATATCATAAAACGTCCAAAAAGGACGAAGCACTTACAATCTTACAACGAACGAGAACAGTCGCGTCCGCGTTGCATTTCCGCGAACTTAAGTAAAAATCGCGTCTTCGCGTAAATTCCACTCCAGTGGATTATATGGTGGCTCCAGAGAGGAGTTGAAGTGAAAAAAGTGTAAAATCCTGTTTAAACTCAACTCCAGTGTCGAACTGTTCAAATTTAAAGTGAATAACAGTTCAAATGAACTTGTTTGAAAAGTTAGTGAACTGAAATAGCGTTTATAGAAAGTGTTTGTAGTTGTGAACAATTTTGTAACGTCAACCATTTTATTCCCTCAGTAAGTTCCTTCATTACAAGTTGTACTTCAGAGGAGGAGTACAAAGATCGACTAGGTTTTGTTCCGGACTGGGACAATACCGAGGAATTAGCAAACGACTTGCTAAAATACCAGGCGACGATTCAGCACGCGGTGCCGGAGGTCTTAGACAGAGACATCCAAACAACGGTGAATCTTCTCCGAGCCGGAAAAATTTGGCCACGACGCTGTCACAGCATCCTCTGCGAGCTGCAGTGGGAAGCTGATCTGCATCGACAGCGGTAAACCGCTGAACGAAAAGCGCGGTAACCTGGAGGAAAACCTAAAATCTTGGGGAATAAAAATTGTAAAACTATAAATTCCGGAAACAGAGATTATTTCAAAGAAATCCGAAAGAAAAATGTCCGCTCCTGAAATTTCGCTTCCACTATATTCGAAAAAATCATCTCGAGAAGAAAGAAATCTCCGCCCTCGAAATTCAGCTCGTTAAGTTCCTATCGCTCTAAGTGTTGTGCTCGATTAACTATTAAAGGAACGTTAGTGCTTACGCTGTGTTGAAAAGGTTTTTTCTTGCGCAAGAAGTTTCAGAGTAAACCGTACTTCGCGCGGTGAACTCTAGTGGTTCGAAGTGGATCTTCATTGAGCGCTTCGAACAATTACATGGTGGCTCCAGAGAAGAGTTTGCAAGCTTGCGCATAATTGCATCCTCTGTGATCGAACTCACAAAAGTACGGTGTGCTGTCGCCAAAAGAACAGCTGTGTGTTAGCTTCGTGTAGTGAGAAATAAAAAGTGAAGTGCGCACCCACCAGATGTGTCTACCAGGATTCCAGGAGGAACTTGACAGAGAAAACATTGTGGAGGTTCGACTGCGGGACGACCAGCAGTGAGACGTCGAGATCGAGGAACCAGCTGCTGAGGAACCAGAAGCCCAAGTCGAGCCGTGGTACAGCGGCGGTTGGGACGAGGACGAGTGGGATCGTCTATTTGCCGAGGAGCTGGCACGTCAACGGGAGAACCCGGAAGACAACGAAGACGTGCATCCCGGGGAACCAGAGATTCTTGATTATCAAGAATTTCAGGAAGAATCGGACAACGACGAATATTACTTTAGTCGTTATCGCGTACCAACCTACGACGACACGGACGAGGTGATAACGACGACTATAAACGCCATCGTGCAGACGCTGAACGAAGGCCGACACATTCCAAGCGATATCCTTGAAGAGTTCGAGGATATCTTGAATAGCTACGCCAATTTCAAAATACTACCGAGGGATGCGTACCCTAGGATAGTACATTTGCAGTACCAGTGTCTGTAGAGCGGAATAGGTGAAGTGCGTGAAATGATTAAATAAAAAAAAAAAACAATCTCAAATCAGTGCGTAGACTATCATAGTGTCACTATCCGAAAGAAAAACATACAGAAAGAAACATTTACGAAAGAAAAAAATTGAGAAACTTTGAAAGAAAATTATAGTGAGTCATCCGAAAAACAACGATTGCAAGGAATCATTGTTTGTGCTTCGCCAATAAGAGTCCAGTTGGTGCTTTAGGAAAGAAATTCAGACCAAGGAGTCAGGTAAGTGAATTATATTCTTATAAGCAAGGCTGGAAATCTCTGATTCGTCCAAAATGCCTTATCCGTTTGTTTTGAATGTTAATGGCAGTTGCCGACTCTGCACAGCGGAGGATACCGCTGAGGAGAGTATGGTTGCTTGTACAGAGTGTGACCGATGGTTTCACTTGAAATGTGCAAAGCTAACGCGGAAACCATCACCTGAAGAGTGCTGGTTATGCCGCAAATGCCAACAAATAAAGTATGAGCTTAATCGGCAAAGGGATGAATTTAAGGCTTTCCAAGAAAGAGAGGCTAGGAATAAGGAAGAAATTGAGGCCCTGCTGGAAAGAGAAGCAAAAAATAAGGAGAACTTCAGACTTTCAGAAAAGAATAAGGTTGAAAAGGAATCAACCAGTACAGAGGGAAGTTCAAGTAAAGATCGATCTCTCGAAGAAATTGTATCACAATTGATCATTAGCCAACAACAGCAAACGAGGGTGTTGCGAACGCGACCAACAAGGAATCAAAAAATATGAAACATTAAATATCTTAAACCAACCGTTTTCTGTGGCCTTAGGTTTTAGGTAACAATCGCGAGCATACAGGAAAGCACGAAAAAAAGGGAATTTGAAATAGCTACGCCAACATAAACATGTTGACATCCTAGAAAATCCATGTGTGTAATCTCAGCTTTCAGGTCAAAATAATGTTCTATGAGAAAACGACATAGCGCAAGCACGAGCATCAAAGGGGAAGGACGAGAAAAGAGCGTAAGCGCAATTACATATCGATGCATCTCAAGGACCATATGCAAACATTAACATAAAAAGATCCCAAATCCTTTACCCACTTCATACGTTGCGTAACATGATCATAGTTTCACGCAATATCATAAAACGTCCAAAAAGGACGAAGCACTAGCAATCTAACCGGCTTCGAGTCATTAGTTGAGTTGGTAGTCAAATTGAACGGAGGTCCGCCGCTGGAAACTTATTTCGAATTTATTCGTTAAAAGGCTAGCAGCCCGACCCGCTAAATTGACAAAAAGGCCTTCACTTCTAAGGAACTGCGCGAGAGTTCTCGGTTAAGAACCTTCGCGGAATATATTCTATTCGCGACGGTGTCAGCGAATTACATGGTGGCTCCAGAGAGGAAGTTACAAAAGTCTCGCGCACAAGTGTAATCTCTAAAGAACGAACATGCGTTCAAGGTGTGCTGTCGCCATAAGAACAGCTGTACAAATCCGAAGTAATCAAGTCGATCCAAGTGCGGTTTCGGTAGTAGTGAAAACCTAGTGTATTAAATGTGCCCTCCCTTCAATTACGTGGTACAAGAGGTGGAACTTCCGGAGGAACCGTTCCACAACCCAGCCGACGAAGAAAACTGGGACGAGCGAGACCCGCTCCCAGTAAATTATTGGACAGCGCTAGAGGCGGAATCACCCTTCATCGAAGATTGGGAAGACAATCTAGCTACGGAAGTAGATTGGGACATCAACGAGTCGCCATATGAAACGGAGCAAGAAGAGTGGGAAGCCAGGCTGCCGTTTATGCCCACCTGGGAGAATACGAAGGTTTTAATCTTAGAAATAGGTGAAGAAATTTTGCGGGCCTTCCAGCAAGGTCGTGTAATAAACGAGGCTGTTTTGGACGATTTCGAGAGGATAGCAGATGATTTCCGAAATATTCGGATTTTTACCGCGAAATGCGTATCCAATACTATCGGAAATAATGTACAATGTAATAAAGGAAAATTAATCAAAGTTTTTGTGAAGTTTGGTGAATGTATAGAACTGAAAGAAACATTTACGAAAGAAAAATTTGAAAAACTTCGAAAGAAAAATTATAGTGAGTCATCCGAAAACAACGATTACAGGGATCATTGTTTGTGCTTCGCCATTAAGAGTCCAGTCGGTGCTTAGGAACAAATTCAACCAGGAAAGAGGTAAGTGAATTATATTCTTATAAAGCAAGGCTGGAAATCTCTGATTCGTCCAAAATGCCTTATCCGTTTGTTTTGAATGTTAACGGCAGTTGCCGACTTTGTACAGCGGAGGATACCGTTGAAGAGAGTATGGTTGCTTGTACAGAGTGTGACCGATGGTTTCACTTGAAATGTGCCAAGCTGACGCGGAAACCATCACCAGCGGAGTGCTGGTTATGCCGCAAATGCCAGCAAATTAAGTACGAACTCAATAGGAAAGAGGACGCACTTAAGGCTGCGCAAGAAAGAGAGGCCAAGAATAAGGAAGAAATAAAGGCGCTTCAAGAGGCAGAAGCAAAACATAGGGATGAGCTCAGGGCCTTAACAGAAGGCGCAAATAAGGTTGAAATTGCCGAACGGGAATCAACCGAAGTAGTAGGGAATCCAGAAAAGGAACCATCCCTTGGGAAAATGATTTCTCAATTAATAGTTAGCCAACAACAGCAAACGAAGGAGTTCGTTAAACTGATGGCAACTAATGGTGGAGAATCCGCCAAAATGGGGGTCCTGATCAGAAGACAGGCCCTAATGCAACTACCTAGATTTGATGGCAGTCCCAAACAATGGCCAAACTTTAAGAAAACATTTGAGGACACAACCCGAGAAGGGGAGTTTTCTAATTTAGAAAACTTAAATCGTCTCAAGCAGGTTTTGTATGGAACGGCTTATAAAAGCGTTCAGCAATTGATGATGGAGGCCGAAAATGTACCCGAGATTATAAAACGTTTGGATGAACTTTTCGGTAGACCCGATTTGGTATACTTGGAGTTGCTAAACGATCTCCAAAAATTACGGAAAGATTCAAGAAACATAATCTCGGACATGACTAGTGCACTGGAAAACATCATCAAAAATGTTACTCTAATGGGGCAACCGACATATCTAAACGATCATAGGCTAGTGATGGATTTAACGGCCAAGTTACCGCATCACATTCAAGTGAAAAGAGCGAAACACATGGTGGCCGCTTCATCGCCACTAGCTGTTCAAAATTTAGAGGAACTATGTCAGTGGCTGAAACCATACGCCAAAACGGCGGAAATGATGAATACCATTTCGATCCATACACAAAAGGGAAATATCCATTTGCATGAACAGGGAACGTCAGGAAGACAGGCCACAAATCATAGGGAAAAGCAAATTACGCAGACAAACAAGGGTTGTCTGATATGTAACAAACCGCATGCGACGGTTAAATGCTACGCATTGGTGAAACAAACTCCTTCCGAGCGAGTAAAGACTGCGATTGGAAAACAGCTGTGTTTTTTGGGTGTTTGAACTCAAACAAACACAGCATGAAGGATTGCAAGATCGCAAAACCGTGCGGAATAGCAGGCTGTTCGGATAAACATAACAAAATGCTTCACGTAAAGCAAGTCGTCCCAATACAACCCGAACAGATAAACAGCCACCACGATGTGGAAGTAACTTGGACGACCCATTATCAGACCTTACCGGTCAAGTTGGTAAATGGAGATAAGACTATTCAGACTTATGCGTTCTTGGACCCGGGATCATCGCTGACAATGATAGAAGCAAAGGTTGCTAGTCTATTGAATTTAGAAGGACCGAACATACCGCTTCAACTTACTTGGGCACAAGGTATAAAAGCGGTCCAAGAAACCAGTCAGCAGGTCCAGTTGGTTATCAAAGGCACTACGAAAAAGGGTTATCGTTTAAAGGATGTGAGGACAATCAAAGAATTGAAATTACCCCTACAATCGTTACATTATGGCGAAATAAGTGACAGATACCCCTATTTGAGAGGACTACCTATAGAAAGTTGTAATAAGGTACGTCCTACGATCCTGATAGGATTGAATAATAACCATTTATTAATGGGTCTTAAGCATAGACCAGGTAAACCGGGGGAACCGTTTGGTATGAAAACCAGACTAGGCTGGTTAATCTACGGAAAATTGAGCAACGAGGAAACAAAGAATGATCACACCATGATAATCCAAGAAGAGGATAACATGCGTGAAATGATGCAGAAATACTTCTCAGTAGAAGATTTCGGAGTAAACCCAGTTGCACAATTGCCAGAATCCGAAGAAGAAAAACGAGCAAAAACCATCTTGAAAAATACCTTGGCCTTTAAAGATGGACGATATGAGGTTGGTTTGTTGTGGAGAAAAGATAACCACGTGTTTCCATGGAGTCTAGACAACGCAATGTCAAGACTAAAGGGACTGGAATACAAATTGGAAAAGGATCCAGCCTTAAAAGAATGGGCGATAACTACGTTTAAAAGCTACGCAGAAAAAGGTTATGCCAGGAAACTCGAACCTGTAGATGTAATAAAAGATCTATCACCATTGTTCTACCTGCCTCATTTTATTGTTGTCAACAAAAATAAGGAACCGCCGAAGCCGCGGTTAGTTTTTGATGCAACAGCAAAGGTAAAGGGACAATCCCTTAATTGTGCGTTGCTATCAGGACCTGATAGTACAACCTCCCTGTTTGGAATCCTTGTAAGATTCCGTGAAGGAAAATATGCAATATGTGGTGATATCAAGGAAATGTTCCACCAAGTGAGGATTCGAAAGGAAGATCAGAACGCTCAGCGTTTCATATGGCGTAATTGCGAAAACCGATACCCGGATATGTATGTCATGCAAGTAATGACATTCGGGTCGACATGCTCGCCATCATGCGCGCAAGCGGCTAAAAATGCAAACGCTGAACGTTTAAAACAAAAATATCCGATGGCATTAACACCAATAATAAATCAACACTACGTCGATGATTACGACGACAGTTTTAATTCGCTCAATACAGCGAAAGAGACTGTCAAACAAGTAATTCAAGCACACGACGAGGGTGGATTTATTATCACTAAATTCTGTTCGAATAGCAATGAATTAATTGCATCCGTACCGACAGATAGAGTTGACTCGGAAGCTATTAAGATGCTAGATGATCAAGAAGAGAATTCACCCAAGAACTTGGGGGTTTACTGGAATACGGCCAAGGATAAGTTGGGATTTCGCTCTAAATTAACGGCGCTTCCACAAGAGGTTTTAACCAGATTGAGACCTCGCACGAAAAGGGAATTATTGTCCTTCATCATGAGCGCTTTCGACCCACTTGGATTGATATCACACATAACGATTCACGGGAAAATATTGATGCAAGAACTACACAAGGAAACAAGCGAGTGGGATGTTCCATTATCGCAGAAATTGTTCGAAACATGGAACTCATACCTTGAGAGTATCGAACAAGTGAACCACGTTAGAATTCCAAGATGAATCTTAAACACGCCAGGATCAGAAATTGAATTGCATGTTTTCGTTAACGCCTCCGAAATGGCCTTCGCAACACCGTTTATATGGTACTTCACGGATCGTCCTCAGAGCACTCTTGTTAAACTAAACCTTTGAAGCACTTGACGCAATATTCGTGTTACGGGCACTGCACACTAAAGTCTTTTGCAAGAATACACCCCCGAATTGATCGCAATTCATTACTTGCACCGTTATGCCACCACTAACGATTATATTTCACTGATCCTCAGATCCTGGTAGTCCAGCAATCGTTTTATACGAACACACTGTTGTTTTTACACGGCGGCAGCACGTCACCGTTGCATCTGAATAAACCCTTATGCCTTTTATGCGATACTTCATGGATCGTCCTCAGAGCACTCTTGTTAAACTAAATCTTTGAAGCACTTGGCGCAATATTCTTGTTACGGGCACTGCACACTAAAGTCTTTTGCAAGAATACACCCCCGAATTGAATCTTTGAAGCACTTATCACTCGATATTCTTGTTATAGGCACCACATACTGAATCGATATTCTTGTTATAGGCACCACATACTGAATCGGCAAGGATCCAGACCTGAATTGACCGCTATGATAACAACACTACTTATATTTCACATATCCTCAGTTCCATAATATACCAATGTATGCGAGAATCAACTGTTCTTGAAGGTTTATACGAACACAATGTTGGTTTGATACGGTAACAGTACGTCTTTGTGAACCAAGTTCGTTCGATGTTGAAGTTGATCGCGCAAAAATGTGTTAATTCAGAAACAACACACGATCGCTTCTGCTTCTGTTGTGAAGTTTGTTCATTGTACGATAAATTGGTACGTAGAATGAAACGGATCAGGCTAGTTAACTAGTGCCAGCATCCGAAAGCAAAGCAGAGAAAGAATTGACAACGGTTCGAATGAACGTAACACGTCCGTTTGTTTCTGAATTTTAACTACAAGTGGTAGATCACTTGAAAAAGTTCGGGCTTATATGCTATTGATGCGGAGTTTTTACAATGTATTGGTGCGCACATATGTTCTTTGCTTGTATTAGCTTCCCACGATCTTCGTACGTAAACACTTTACGGGTATGCTTTTCGTGGGTTTTTTGGAGCAATACATTTTTATACCCTTTGCCAATCGATGTTAAAAAAAGCACAAAGGGAAGGGTAAAAGAAGTTTCCTGTTTATTTTAACCCAGCTCGACTATTTGAAAGATTTTTTTGCGTACCTCACAATGCACGTATCAGTGATATAAATTGTTGATTTGACGCCGGGTTCTCCAAATGTTTTGCTTATCCTTTATAAAAATGTGCTTATCCTTTTTTTTGCCCCTATACCGTTACACCCTAACGAGTACGCGAGGTACACTTCGTTGTTCCCAACACCAGTGGTAATCAGAGTTGTTTAGTCACCTTAGTTTAGAATAGTGATAATTAGAATAGAATAGAGATAATTAAGTTCGTTAGTTAAGTCGATAGTTAAGCTTAATCGGCTCGTCCCCTTTGCTCCTTTCGTTTCATTTACTTCTTTATGCACCGATCGTTCTTTAGCGTATCTGCTAAACTTCCAGCAATAAATGCATTATTTTAATTGTGGACATATATACTATGTCAAAATGATTCCCTTTGAAGAAACAGGATAACTGAAAAATCCTACTAAAAGGTAGAAACAAGGCATATAGGTAAACATGGAAAAAGGATCGCATTCAGCCCACGCGCACAGGTAAAAAAAGACACACCCTCCTCATCGAAGGCCAACCACAACATAATAAACCACGAAGCAGAATGTAAGGTAGAACGCATAAAACTAAATATGTTTAGTTCAAACCAAAATCTTAAAATAACATGAACAGGAGACTACACTAGACAAGAAAGATCCTAGATACTCAGGTACAAACGCACAACAGGATAGTGATCATAAAAATGCAATACCCAAGAAAAGACAAAGCAGTTAGAAATATGCCTGAATACAAGATCATAAAATAGAGAAATTCAAAAGCAGTCATATGTATTAGTATTACTGCAGTTTTTAAATGTTATAAAGAATCTTACACTTGCATGTTATTATTTCAAGACCGTTGAAGTCCCCTGATCACTGGTAAAGTCTCAATGCGTCCAACAACCGTTGATTTAACGGGAAGTAAGTCCGCGTTAGTTTACCAAGTGGTGGACCGATACAAATGGGACTTGATAAAAAAGTGGTTCTACGCCATAAATATATTCTAGTTCTCTTCACCCTCATCATTTCGATCGTGTGATTACGTTAGTTACACTCTGTAACGATAACACAAGACAAACAAGCGAAAGACAAACGAAAATAAATAAGAAACAATTCTGAACGACTTTATGGCGACGTACACATGGAGGTTCATGAGACATCCAACAAAGCGGAAGTCATACAAAATTTAAAAAAAATGGGTCCTGCCCTGTACGCGTCCACCAATCACGAAGCGAAAGACGATTCGAGGATTCGGGAAAGAGGATTCGCCCACGCCCTGCCCACGTCCATAACTAACTTCGTAGAAAGCCGAAACAAACCCTCTATGCTTACTGCACGTGTTAACAATGAGCACCTTTCAGTGTTGCTAACCGCCACCGACAAAAAAATACTGTTTGCAACAACAGCAGAATTGATCGACATAGCCGTGTCGATCCCGATGTCGGTCGACATAGCCGGTTCCCGTCCCGTTAATTTTTTCAAAAAATTTAGTAAAACTAGACGATTTGAAATTCAATCTCAAAATAGAGAAATGAATCCATCAGAAGAGTCACATTTAATTCCCCCGGGTCACGTTGGTCTGCTCGGAACAAATTTCGGGATAAAATTATCCTGAGGCAAAAAAAATGCATTTTTGGTTTAGTTCAGACCAAAATCACCAGATGGCGCTCAATAAATTAGTGTTTTTGGACGTTTTTCATAAGCTTCCTTCTGACAATGATAATTTTTTCAATTGTAAGGGTTTCTAGTTTCGGATTTTTTGTTTTTAATACTTTATATAATAGAAATGGTTTACTTTTTTATTCATTTTGAGAGGTACAAAGTTGTTTCTACCACTTTTTTGGGTTTTTCGGTACGACAATTATAGGTAATTTTTCATCCGTCGGACACACATCTCTAAAATCACACCAAATTAGTTGAATACTGTTCAGGCTCTTAATATCCACCTGTTTAAGGATATATGTATAAAGGTAGGAAAAAAAACGCCATAAGCGGAATGGAAATTGGGGCCCCAATACTAAAAAGAGTCGCACTGTTGATAAACTTAAATCAATTTTGCATAGATCCACTATGACCGATCGGAGGAAGCGCCAAAAATTTGAGGGCCCTTTTAGCCTCGGGGCCTCACGCGTTCGCTTAGTTTGCGTACTGGATGATCCGCCTCTGAGTAAGGAATGTTGCGGTAGGCATACCAGATCGTTATGTTCAGAAACAAATTATTCAGTCACTGAACGATCGACTTCGGGTGAGATTTGCCTTGGGATTCCCATAGGATTCGGGAACAGCTGTTTGCCAGATGCTTTCAGCACTTGGTCTTCTCCGCGGTACTACCTGAAAAGAACACTCCAGTGAAATCTGGGCAAGGTCCGTCGTTGGTGTACGATCAAGTTTGTGGTGGTATGCGTTATGCGTATGGTATTTTTCCCGAAATATTTGTTTAATACAGAAGAACAGCATTTCGATTCTGTTACGAATGCGAACGGAAGTCAAAACGGGTACGCGAGAAAACCATAACTATTGTAATCGTCCCTTTGGGTAGGACATAGCGCGATGCATGTTAGACTAAGGTCGCGCATGCAACGATAAGGTCGAATAAGTTGATTGTTTAAAATTGTGACTTATCGCATGGGTTCTTTGGGATAGACCATAATAGTTTTGGAAAGATCTTTCCGGCGATACCAGCAATAAGGCAAAGTAATAAAATCATGCGTCGAGTGAGTCGTACGAATGCCAAGGTAAGGTAACTTGTAAACCTAACCTCCTAGCTACGAGTCTTTTCTATGTGGCAATTCGAGAGGCACTCCACAAATAGAGACTTATATTGATCATTCAATTCAAGCCTATTTGTTAGAACCATTCGATCGCCTCCTCTTACAGATAATAAGCAAACAGTTTAAACATTTGATCCACCGTTAGGAATCCTGGTTAATCTAGGAAAAGGCGTAACGCCGGATTCCAATCTAACTGAAGGCAAGTAGAAACTTGCTCAAGAGTTTCCGGAGTTACCGGACTTCGCACGGTCAACTCCACAGCGGCAGAACTAATCTTTTACATTGCTCTGACCGCAACAGCTTCGTAGCATTGTTTTTTTAGATAGCTTAACGTGTCCTTACTTCATAGTACATACGATATGTATGTGCAGTATACTGCGAGTTATATAATCTGCAAATCTGCGACCACATCCGCTTGTGTAAATTACTTATTACAGTGTAATAGCATTGGTTATTACAATAAACATATCATCAAGTTTATTCGCTTTCAACATACATGAAAGTAACATACATTCACCAAGTAAAAATATCTCTTAAGAATATTGCTGTAAAATACAATTTCTCACTTGATCTCTCGGGTCTTCTATAATTTGGTAGTCACTACCTTCACATTCTAAACAAACTAGTCCTAAATGATTGATAATCTTTACATCACGTGTTTGTTTGTTCTCTCAGTCGAAATTACTTTGCAAAAAATTCCCAGTGGTAACAAATCGTGCTTTTATAATGATTGAGCAAGTTTGGTACAATTATAAAGTCACTAGTACGTATAGTATCTAACCTAATATTAGTATGCAAGCGAACTCAGACGGAATGCGAAACAAATAATCTCTAACACCTGGAACATCTTTTCTTACATGACGTTCTTTTGGCACTTGAATTTCTTAAGCACTGAATAAAGGGAAGGCAAGAAATTGTGATAAAAAAGCACGAACATAATAACTCATCCTGATGGCAAAAGATTGTTAATGCGCAACAAATGAAAAAAAAAAACGATAATACATATAATGTTAAACTATCTTTGCGTTCTTCTTCTTTGGGAATGCCCGTTTTGTCAATCACTTTAAGGCACTTTGCAGGATATTATCTTTATCGATTATTTACGATATTGATGTACGGTTAGAAAGTTTCTTCTAATTTTGCAGCTCTTCGTACGGAACTGCTTCCGTGCTTTGGGACCATTTTTTGATACTGCAGAATAGGAACACAATTGTCATAATAGTACCAATGGAACCAAAGAAGATACATACGTAGATCCCCAGCGACGGTAATGCGAGCGCCAACTGTAATAAACATATGATATTAATTAATAAAGAGCGGTATGGTTGACCGTACACACACAAATAGTACCTTTGCTTGTTCAGCAAGCTCTTGCGTAAGGGTAGCACGCTGACGGAACCATAACATCGGTATCATTACATCCGGTACATGCTTGTAGAAGCTACAGTGGATGGGGAAAACACATGCATCACATATGGCGATTTACGATACTTCGAGATTCAATCTGTACAACACAAACATACCTGAATCCACTTATCGGCTGTAGGTGTTCGTTGATTTGCAGCTGGGCACGAACATCTAATGGTATACCGGTTTTTGGCTCGATAGCCATATAGAACTCGTGCTCCGTTTGGTTCGGTTTCAGTCCAGTTACCGCATTTTGATAGCTTTCATCAGCCAGATAAAAGTGTGGAAAGGAGACAAACGTTGGTGAACCGTATTTGCATGCAGAAGCATTAAACACACCAGGTTTCAAATCAGGACACTGGGTAGGATTGGTATTGCACCAGCAGCTTGCTTCGGGATATTTCACCCCATTATCGAAGACACGATCGTCACCGACATACTTCATGCCCTGTACATTGTACAGTGAGACTTCCTCTGCGCTTTGCAGCGTTATAGAACGGCAGATGTCCGATGGGAAGAGTGTGATGTTCGGGGGAATGGTACTACGAGCGGGCCAAAGTTCACCAGAGGTACCATAGACTTCGCCACACTTACCCCGGTACATGCCCGTTCTTGGGGAACCGTTCCACTGGGTTAGAAAGCCCATTTCCTCCAAACCATCAGCACCTGTTTTCATTGTAAACGTTCCATCGAAGGTATCGCTCAGATTGCGCCCAACGAACCATCCAAATTTGTCAAAAGGTATGTTTAGTGTCGTAGTATTGAGAGTTTTCAACAGATCCAATAGTGGATCTTTAACACCTTCAAATAGCAGTTCGCGTACAGGTTTGTTTTTCCACAACAGAGAACCTTCCGTTTTGAGGAATATATCGATGAACGGTTTAAGCAAAGGGTATGTATTGCGCAAAAAATGAGCCGCATTCTGGAAAAAAAACAGGATGGTTAGTACAAAAAAAATATTCTAACCGTAGAAGGCAGCACAAACTCGTCTGTCCAGTACTTACCAATGTGATAACATTTAAATTTGTAACTTCATCATCCAGTGTACCTTTCGATAGTTCCGGTACAAAATGCCAGATCCGGCGCTGATCATACGTAACCGTGCCGTTATCATTCCATACAAGATTGACCCGTTCGTGAACCTCGGAAAAGGTGTACGGTCCCATTTCGACAAAGTTTGGTTTTACACTTTGATTCGTCTGTACTGCATCCGGATTGGTCCAGTTAAAGAAATACACTTCCAGGTACATCGGTATCGGTGTTCTGATCCAGTTGTCATAGTTTGACGACCCATTTTTGATTACAAGTTTCTGCGGAAGCAAGCAAGAAGAGTGAGCGAGTTAAACCATATTCATAAGCAATGTTCGTGATTAGCCGTGGGTAAACTTACATTATGCAGCACCTGATCAGACATGGATGGCCATAAGACGCCTAATGCAATTGCTAGCAGTATCAGGAATGCTGAGCAGCCGAGCGAAATAAATTTCTTTTGGAAGTCTGTACATGTTGAACACATTGTAGTTAATGGTTGGGGATAATTTGGTGTTGCGTTGGTAGATTGTGCTAGAATAGCTCGTTATTGCTTTGGTAGATGTGGCCGCATCGACTGCGGCTGTATGTAGGCTTGGTCCACTATACTATCAGCTCATCCGGTACGCTATAAGAAAATCAATGTATAAACATTATTTTAAATTGCTTTAAACAAGTGTTTAGGGGGAAACAAAAACCAGTTTCGCTAATTCTCTGAGTTTATGCTTATCGCTAAGTCACGTAATTATCGCATATGTGTCAGCTGATGTGATGCAATTTTGAGATCGCAACGCACCGATGACTCCAACTATTCGGTTTGAAGCGAGGCTATGGACAAGTATTACGTAGAAACTTTGATCGAGCAACGTGTGACTTTAAATGGCGACTGCCGTAAACTGATAATCGTACAAGTAGACAATTTTGCTGATAATCATTGTTTGTTTTTGCGCGTCGATTCTCTACCCTGACCTAAGGGATACACTCATAGTTTGTTTGGTCGACGCAAGTAAGATGCACTACGAGCGATGATCATTTATAGCCATTTCACTTCGATCGACAGATAGACCACGTTCTCATCGATGGAAGGCACTTCTCGGATATTATCGACGTACGTACGTACAGGGGAGCAAACGTCGACTCAGACCATTTCCTGGTTATGGTTAAGTTACGCCAGAAACTGTGCGTAGCCAATAAGCTGCGCTATCAGCCCACCCCAAGGCTCGACATAGATCGGTTGCGGCAAGCTGATGTGGCGAGGAACTTCGCGACCACGCTAGGGGAAGCGTTGCCGGAGGACACCACCTTCGAGGCGATGTTCCTCAATGACCATTGGCGTATGATGGAACAAGCCGTCAGCAGCACGGCCGATCGAACTACTGGCCGCGTAACACGTAACCGGAGGAAGGAATGGTTTGATGATGAGTGCAGGCGAGCACTATCCGAGAAGAACGCAGCGCGTACTCGCATGCTCCAGCGCGAGACCAGGCAGAACGTGGAAGACTACAGACGACTGAGAAGGCAGCAGACCCGACTCTTCCAGGACAAGAAGCTCAGCTTCGAAGAGTCGGATGAGCAACTGATGCAGCAGCTATCCCAGTCGGGGGAAACTCGTAAGTTCTACAGGATGCTGAATGCGGCACGAGGCGGTTTTACTCCCATAACCGCTATGTGCCGCAACGAGGAGGGAGATATCCTGTCGGACGAGCGAGAGGTGATCGACAGGTGGAAGTGCTACTTCGACAGGCACCTGAACGGAGCAGATGCAGGAGAGACCTCTGCAGGAAGCAAAGGAGAGCAGTATTGCGACAGCCAGCAGGATGACGAAGTGCCCCCGCCATCCTTGGACGAAGTCATCAGTGCCATCAAACAGCAGAAACGTAACAAGTCAGCTGGCAGCGATGGGCTGGTGGCAGAGTTGTTCAAGATGGGCCCGGAGAGGCTTGCCGCGCTTATGCATCAGTTGATCGTAAGGATTTGGGACCAGGAAGAACTACCGGACGACAAAAAGGGCGACAGACTGGACTGTGCTAACTTCCGAGCCATCACAGTCCTGAATGCTGCCTACAAGATCCTGTCCCGAATACTCTTCTGCAGACTTGCGCCCCTTGCCACAGATTTCGTCGGAAGCTATAAAGCTGGATTTGTTGGAGGCAAATCGACCACCGACCAAATCTTTACTCTACGGCAGATCCTCCAGAAGTGCCGAGAGCATCAGATCCCCACGCACCATTGACTTTAAGGCGGCCTACGATACCATAGATCGGACCGAACTATGGAACACCATGCAGCAGTACGGATTCCCTGGGAAGCTGGTACGGCTATTGAAGGCCACGATGGATGGGGTGCAGTGCAAGGTGAGAGTATCGAACATGCTGTCGGAATCGTTCGAATCTCACCGGGGTTTGAGGCAAGGGGACGGACTCTCCTGCTTGCTGTTTAACATCGCTCTGGAAGGTGTCATGCGAAGCGCGGGCTTCGACATCCGGGGCACGATTTTCACCCGTTCTCTAAAATTTCTCGGCTTCGCGGATGACATCGACATTGTAATGTGCTCGCGCGTACAATTGCTAACTTCGCGTTTCCGTTCGTACCCGCGTCACATTTATCGATTTGCGCTCAGGTTAATCATCACACGGTATCAACGACTTTTCGTTCGGACGACAAACTTCTTCATTTGGGCGGACTTGATCGTCCAGGCGATCATAGAAATCTGGAAGAGATTTCTCTTACTGGATTGATGGAGACATCGAGGCCTTACCTTGGGTAGGGGGACTCTCGAAGCTCTTGAAATAAGAACACAATATAGTTTTGGTTGGTTATAATTTCCAACCTGACGGTTAACACGCACTTTGGCGGTTCATCTCGGACTCTCCCGTTCAGGTTGAAACTGGCTTTATTTATATCCATTTTTCAAGCTTTTTGTTTGCTTATTTATCTATAGTTGTTATGAAAATATTAATAAGTAGTTCATAATAAGTAGGCAATGTTTTGGTTTGTGTCGCAAATGTTTATCTTCAGGCTATAACGAAATCGGCGACAAATAACGATGGTGCTATTTGTTATTAATTGTGCTTCCGGTGCCGTTTTTTGTTGTTCATGCAAAAACGCTTATTAAGCTATCTTTACCGGGTGGTTATGAAATTGATTCTCGTTGCTAACCCTAAGTGTGTGAATTTACGTTTATGCGTTGGTCATCGGTTTTTTGCAGTTGATGCATTTAATAAAGTGGGTTACTGTGTTTTAAATCTGACCTCCTTTAATTTAGATTAAGTGGCTTTTTTTGGGTAGCGAAATGTGTTGAATTCTGTCACGTGATAAACCTTCTAACCTTGTACTGTGTAATATTTAAGTTATGATAAGATGTTTAGCAATTATGCTACAACATCATCGGACGGACATCTGCGGCGGTGTGCGACGCGTACACCCGACTGAAACGCGAGGCCGACAGAATTGGATTGAGGATCAATGCGACGAAGACAAAGTACCTGCTTGCCGGAGGCTCTGACCGTGATAGAGCCCGACTCGGGAGCAGAGTATCAGTTGACGGCGACGATCTCGAGGTGGTAGAGGAGTTCTGCTACCTTGGTACGATCGTAACTTCGGACAACAACATGAGCAGCGAAATCCGAAGGCGCATTGTTCAGGGAAATCGTGCCTACTACGGGCTCCACAAACTCCTGCGATCCAGAAGGCTCCAGCAACACACGAAATGCACGATATATCGCACACTGATACGTCCGGTAGTCCTTTACGGGTACGAGTCCTGGACTATGCTAACGGAGTACGTCAATGTTCTCTCCATTTCCGAACGGCGTGTGCTAAGGACTATCTTTGGCGGTGTGTGCGAGCAGGGCGTGTGGAGAAGGAGAATGAACCACGAGCTAGCTGAGCTGTTTGGCGGTGCAGATATCCTGACGGTGGTCAAAGCCGGAAGGATAAGATGGCTGGGGCACGTGATGAGGATGCCGGACTCATGCCCCACCAGGAAGGTGCTCGTCAGCGATCCGTTCGGCACGAGGCGGAGAGGAGCACAGCGAACTCGTTGGCTGGATCAGGTGGAGTCAAACCTGTCGGAGATCGGATGCAGCCGTGGATGGAGGACTGCAGCACTGGACCGAGTTTCCTGGAAACGGATTGGCGACCAGGCCATGTCTACGCGACGTGCTCGACCATGAGCAGGCCAGAAAAGAAGAAGAAGAAGATGTACAGACAAAACAGAACTAATCCATAGACGAAGCTCTTAGACACGAGAGAAGGTTTTCTACAGAGGAGAACAAGTGCAGCAAAAATATGGTCTCAGTTGTTCGACATATATTTTTTTCAAATTCTTTCAACATTTAAAGCCAATATCAAAGACGAAGACGATTTTTCATTGAGTGTAACAAATTATTTCATTTATTTATTATTGCTATATTCGTGTTTGCGTTTCCTATTCCTGAATTCCTGTACTTGCCTATTCCTAAGAATTTTTATAACTGTCCCAAACAAACCCTTCGTAGGAAGTTTATTCATGATTTCTATTTAACATAAAAAACATTAAATGATCATGTCTTAAATTTATTCATGCATCTTCTTTTCGTTGGTCTTGTGTTCTTCGACATTTCTTTTTTTACATATTTAGTACAGGAATATTTATTTTTTCACCGATGTCAGCGATCGTGTTTTTACTTTGCGCTTTCTATGCCATATTTCTATGTCGTATTATTTACATGGTAGGATTACCCAATATTGCAATTGTTACGCTTTTTGCCGAGCCTGCTTCCTTTTTAAATAGTTTGCTTTATTTCGGTTTTTTTCGTTTTCCTCCAAGCATTTTATTAACATTATACGCGACTCATATTACGACCATTGCAAATGTGACTTAGAAACGAATTTCCTTGCATCTCCTTGTCTCATAAGTAATATAGAAATAAGATTTACGTTAGAACATAAAGTGTTAGTATTTATTAAATATTCGGAAAGCTCAATTTGGGAAAATTGCTAGCGTCGATTCGTATACAAACTGGTTGTAGACCGTGGTGATGATTTCCTGTGGTGCATTTTTATTTTTCGTCTTCAATTGTTCGATGTTGCTGCGCTGTGAAGATTTGTTAAGGAGTTGCGACACGATGAAAACAGTTTCGATTCGAAAGTGTAGATGTCTTAACTTCCCGTGTGTTTTGTCACGAAATTGATTGATCTTCCTTTAACATAGAATACCCTACGATCGAAGCAGATATTGTAGCATATTGTCCGAATATGCACCTTGTGCACCACCGACTATGTTCTTGTGTCCTTTCACGTACACCATACATTTTATTTTTCCAAAATCTCATCATGTTACACGCCATATGATTTGATGGAGTGGCAAGCTCGTCCATACGTTGGTTGTTAGTTGGTTCGAGTAATTATTTATTCCGTTGTATTCCATTACCATCCAATTGCAATGCGTGATGCGTGCCGTCAAGTCTGATAACTCTCAACTGGAGTATTCGGGTTACTGATGTCATACAAATTGATCAATTGTCTCATTTTAGTTATATTTTTCGATAACGATTACTGATTCTGAAGTTTTTCTTCATATTTGAAACCCATACACTTGGTCTTATGCGTGCTAACGCCTTGTTTCAAACATAAATATTGTTGGGTGATCTGTGTGATGGTCGCTCGTAGAATCTTCTTCTTCTTTTCTGGCCAGCTCACGGTCGAGCACGTCGCGTAGACATGGCCTGGTCGCCAATCCGTTTCCAGGAAACTCGGTCCAGGGCTTAAGTCCTCCATCCACGGCTGCATGCGATCTCCGACAGGTTTGACTCGCTCGCTGTGCTCCTCTCCGCCTCGTGCCGAACGGATCGCTGACGAGCACCTGGTGGGACATGAGTCCGGCATCCTCATCACGTGCCCCAGTCATCGTATCCTTCCGGCTTTGGCCAAACAGCTCAGCTAGCTCGTGGTTCATTCTCCTTCTCCACACGCCCTGCTCGCACACACCGTACACCGTACTCTTGTAGAACACATATGGTTTTATCACGTGTTGCGATAGAGCACATGCTTGTTGTCTGGTACAGGGTTTGATTTTGTACCTTACGGTTATCCACCATGCCGGTAACGTTACCAACTTCCGTCTCGAAATACCATCTGGTAGCACATGAGCAGTCGATATTATATCTGAAGTCCGTTGTTGCAGTATAGTCATATACCGATTACGCATGCGTTATAGTTCAACGCATTTTACTGAGTGTTGCTGGATGTCCTGTTGGTTGCTCCTCCCGTTTCTCTTACATTTGCAACGTTAAGTTATCCTGCTGTAGTAATGTTTCACGGTAATTGTATATCCTTGTAGTTAGCTAACAATGCAACCATTTCTGTGAGCTGAGCTTGTGTAGTTTGCAGTCTTTGGAAATGTAAACATACGCTTGTTTAGTAGTCTAGCGTGTACAAGAAAGCTTCGCAGCAGCTGATTAATGGGTTTTATAATTACTTGGTACTGGGGCACATGGAATTCTTGTCACATCCATTCAGAAATAGCTTGCGATGTTGATCTCGTTGTTCGCAAAGTCGTAGGTAATTAATCCCTTCATTTCGATTCCGAATATTTTATGCAATGTTTCATTAACGGTATGTTAGTGTTCCTTTTCTCTATCTTTTGATTTCCCTGATCGCTTAACCGTTGTTACATGTTTGATTGAAGTCGATTTACTATTCATATTCTATTCATAATTTCAATTTTTGTTTTTCTCGTTCTTTCATTTATGCTTTTTCTTTAAATAAATGTTTACATTTTCTAGAGTTTCGTTCAATTGATTCTTTATGTTATCATACATCCTCTATGGACTTGACTTTAATATAATGGAAGCAGGCGTTTTCCAGAAACGATATCTCTTCAATGTAAAATAGTTCTTTTTTATTCTCTCTTTTTTTAAAACGTGCTCTGTTCCGTCGAACACCCTAGTATCAGTTATTCCCTTTTGGCGGCATAGATTCCCAAAATTATTTAGTATCTGGAAAAATTAGAGTTGATGTTTGAACCTTCTCGGTGCAAAACGCGATATTCTCATGCTAGCAGGCCATCAGTAGCGAGACTGCTGACAGGGGTGGAAGGGGAATATTCCTTCTGAAGTCCCAGTAGCTAGGTTGATGCCTCCTGGAATTAGGGAGAGCGGGTGTTGTGAACGCAACGATCAATCGTTCTAATTCACGTTTTTTAAATACATTTCAAACTATTATATGTTCATTTAAGAGAATTACAAGCCATAGATTAGACTCGACGTCGATCAGGACGAACGTAGCACAGGCAATAAGTTCGAGAAGAAAATGAATAAAGAATGGTACGCCGTTCTAAATAAACAAGATGCTACGCGGGATCGCCTGGCCAACTTAGGTTCATATCTACTGTTACGTACACGACTAAATTCAAAGCGTACGCGTGAGAAAATTCGAACTATCGTAAGAAAGGGAATTTGAAATAGCTACGCCAACATAAACATGTTGACATCCTAGAAAAGCTATGTGTGTAATCTCAGCTTTCAGGTCGAATAATGTTCTATGAGAAAACGACATAGCGCAAGCACGAGCATCAAAGTTTCAGGCAATATCATAAAACGTCCAAAAAGGACGAAGCACTTGACAATCGAAACTAAACATATTACCCGGCAATAAGCAAAGGCAGCATAACTGCATACGGTCAAACTATAACCAGAGGAAAGTAAAACGAGACAAGGATACACAACTTAAGTGATACCACATGTACCGAAATGCGTGTGAGATATTGGTACAACCTTAGAATGCCTACCCATAACTCATATAAACATATGCCTGGATAAGGCATCTAGGACAACGTTATCCAAAAGGAAACTATCTCTTTCTAATTACCCATCTCACTCTTACCTCCATCTCTTACAACTAATTTTTAGTGTATAAGAAACAAAATGTAGCATATCTGCTAAACATTAAAAATCTAACATATGGGAAATCTCAAATAGCACATTGAAATTCAAATTATAGAATCGGTTAGTAAAATCGCGTTGGTCCTTTCCTATTTTCTCCTATTCTCATTCTGACACTTAACATAAAACACATGGCCAGGGTTTTTACGCCTTTTCTAAACGTATCTGTTTTAACCCTTTCAAGTACCTGAAGGTGACATAATCGAAGATCGCTCATTGCGTTGCATATGCAATACTTTCTCACGATGTGAATTGCACTTGAAAAGGTTTCCTAAGTTTCCATGCCGTACCCGCCTTCGCAAAGACCAACTCGACGCATGATTTATAGGCTAATGCGCATCAACCGAAAATTACAGAAATGCATTAGGAATTATTACAAGCAAATAGAAACACAGAAATAGAAACATTCGATACATAAGCCCTTATGTAAAAACCATGTACACCTACACAACTCAGAGTATAAAATAAACCAAAATTGTTAGAACGCGGTCAGTCCCCAGTGATCGATCGTGAGTTGACAGTTGTCAAGGATCAGATACACAACTGGGATTCCAAACCAAATTCTTCGTGTTATTATTTCAAGAGCATCGAGAGTCCCCCTACCCAAGCTAAGGCCTCGATGACTCCAACGTTTAAGAAGGAAGCTTTACAGTGTAAAGCAAGTGTAAAGTCGAAGTCCGCTAAGTGGTGAAGAAAATTAAAGTATTAGAATATTACAGAAAATTTTCAATAAAAAAAAACTTACAAGTATACAACGCAACAAGAACGGTCGTATCCGCGTTTCAGTCTCCTTTAAACTTCTAAAAAAAAATATCGCGTCTTCGCGTGAATCCCACTCCAGTGGATTATATGGTGGCTCCAGAGAGGAGTTGAAGTGAAAAAAGTGTAAAATCCTGTTTAAACTCAACTCCAGTGTCGAACTGTTCAAATTTAAAGTGAATAACAGTTCAAATTAACTTGTTTGAAAAGTTAGTGAACTGAAATAGCGTTTATAGAAAGTGTTTGTAGTTGTGAACAATTTTGTAACGTCAACCATTTTATTCCCTCAGTAAGTTCCTTCATTACAAGTTGTACTTCAAAGGAGGAGTACAAAGATCAACTAGGTTTTGTTCCGGACTGGGACAATACCGAGGAATTAGCAAACGACTTGCTAAAATACCAGGCGACGATTCAGCACGCGGTGCCGGAGGTCTTAGACAGAGACATCCAAACAACGGTGAATCTTCTCCGAGCCGGAAAAATTTGGCCACGACTCTGTCACAGCATCCTCTGCGAGCTGCAGTGGGAGCTGATCTGCATCGACAGCGGTAAACCGCTGAACGAAAAGCGCGGTAACCTGGAGGAAAACCTAAAATCTTGGGGAATAAAAATTGTAAAACTATAAATTCCGGAAACAGAGATTATTTCAAAGAAATCCGAAAGAAAAATGTCCGCTCCTGAAATCTCGCTTCCACTATATTCGAAAAATCATCTCGATAAGAAAGAAATCTCCGCCCTCGAAATTCACCTCGTTAAGTTCCTATCGCTCTAAGTGTTGTGCTCGATTAACTATTAAAGGAACATTAGTGCTTACGCTGTGTTGAAAAGGTTTATAAAGAAACCATTGTGAAAGACATTTGATCCGCCACACGTGAGAAACATCAGAAGTATCGCGCATCATCATCACGAGCGAAGCCATCCAGTTCCAGCCGAAATAAAAGAAGGAAAGTATCAACTTATTCAGGTAAGCCAATTTTCTTATCATACGGCAAGGAAATCGCAGATTCGTCCAAAATGCCTTTCAACTTTGTTAAAAACCGCAATGGTAGCTGCCGCCTATGTGAAGGTATTGATACCTCCGAACAAACAATGGCGGAATGCTTCGAATGCGACCGATGGTTCCATTTGCAATGCGTTAGACTGACGCGCAGTCCAACACCAGCCGAATGCTGGTTATGCCCCAAGTGCCAAAAGATTAAATACGAGTTGAAACGTATGGAATCTGCGATGGAGGCATATGCAAAAAAGGATGCAATACGGCCAGGCCGTTCTTTATGAATAAAAAAAAAAAGAAACGAAAATTTTCAATAAAGGTACTTACAAGTTTACAACGCAACAAGAACGGTCGTATCCGCGTTTCAGTATCCTTTAAACTTCTAAAAAAAAATATCGCTTCTTCGCGTGAATCCCACTCCAGTGGATTACAGCGGGAGATATTGGGGGATGGGGGAGGGGACGGATGAGTGTAACAGGTTAATGGTCTAGTATTATATCTACTTTGTTGCTTTAAAAAGGAGCTAAAAACGCTTGATCGTGAACATACACTGATTAGCAAGAAATCATCAGAATTCTTAAGTAGTTATCCGGACATCCAATTGTCTGGAAGGAATGAAGCATAGAATACATTTAGAACTAGACACGATCTAGAATCAAAACAGCTATATAATGCTCTATAATGCGTATGCGTATACGCACAGGCACAACCTCAACCATACATTGTTAGTATACAAGCAGGAAAATTTGTTAATGTACTTCCGTTGTAATCCGAAACTCAACCACTACGAGTCACTTTCTGTTTGGTAATCAGACTCAGAATCGGTGCTCCATGCATAGAAACTTCTACTGATCATTCAGTAAAAAAAACTATTCAACAGCATCACTCTATTCCGAGCACGTGAAACGGCAGATCCACCGTTAGGAACTAATCCTGACCAAGGAAAAAGTCTAACGTCAGAAAGATCAGAAAGATTTTGTAGCATATCTGCTAAACATCAAATCATTACCATACAAGAAATATTAAATAGCACATTGAAAATTCGTCAAAGTTTAAGATTGATACAAAAACAAATCATTAGCAGGTAGAGACCAAAAGGGACCCTTGTAAAATCCCTTCATGCAGGCAAAACAAATAAACGTATAATCCGAGGAACATTTTTTAAGAAAGCAATAAAATACGAAACACAGTACTTGACAACATGAAGAAAACTAAATATGCACATCCATATAGATAACAATATGCAGAAACTAATTGTACCTAATTAGGAATCAGGCAAAAGCCTAAGAAAACAAATCTTAGGTTAAACAGGATGCATACATATGTTGAAAAGGACAAAAACTATAAAATCAAGATAACCCAAAAATCTAGCGAACGATTTTATATAAATAAAGATAGAAAGGAGGTAAAGCAGAAATCTGGAAACTAAACGTAAACAACCCAAAATTTGTTATTAATGTTTTGTCAACTGCAATCATAAAATGCATCGGTAACGATTGCAAACGAATAGAAACCCAGAAATAGGAAACATCCGATACATAAGCCCTTTTGTAAAAATCATGTATACAGCCACAACTTACAGTATAAAATAAACCTAAAATGTTAGAACGCGGTCAGTCACCAGTGATCGATCGCAAGTTGACAGTTGTCAATGATCAGATGCACAACTGAGCATTTAGAGCAATTCTTCGTGTTATTATTTCAAGAGCATCGACAGTCCCCCTACCCAAGGTAAGGCCTCGATGACTCCAACGTGTAAAAGAAAGAAACTTTGCAGTGTAAAGCCGAAGTCCGCTAAGTGGTAAAAGAAAACTAAACTTGTATATTACATGGCGACCGGGACATTAATCGGCAATCTTCAAGAAAAACAAAGTGTGTGTTGTGTTAGATTTCGTTGACAGTGATGTGATCAATTTTAAAATATATAGACGTGTGTTTAAAGATGGCAATAACTAACGAAAACGAACCTAACGAAATAATAGAAAATTCCGACAATTCAGAACCAGAAGAATATAATGGACCTTTTTTCCCATTACATGAGGATATATTAGAATTGTCAGCGGATATCATTGGGTACTTTGAAAACACCACATTAACACGTTATGAAACGCAAATGCCAATATTTGAGCAAATTTTAGTGGACTATCAAATATATAATGATAAGAAACACACGTATGGTCGGCTATGTGAAGTAGCATATGAATTATACAAGTGTGTTTAAAGATGGCAATAACTAACGAAAACGAACCTAACGAAATAATAGAAAATTCCGACAATTCAGAATCAGAAGAATATAATGGACCTTTTTTCCCATTACATGAGGATATATTAGAATTGTCAGCGGATATCATTGGGTACTTTGAAAACACCACATTAATACGTTATGAAACGCAAATGCCAATATTTGAGCAAATTTTAGTGGACTATCAAATATATAATGATAAGAAACACACGTATGGTCGGCTATGTGAAGTAGCATATGAATTATACAAGGGTCTCTAAAGATAATTAAAATAAAAAAAAAAACATTAAATGAGTGAAAAGTTGTAAAAAGTAAAGGAAATGAAAATGCAAGTGAAGTGAAAATGCAAATGAAATGAAAGACAATGATGAAATGTTCTCTTCAGTACTTTCAATATCCAAAGAAGTAGTTCGAACGAAGATCGATATTTAACTATCATAATGCATCTGAATCGTTTATAATAATCCGCGAATCGAACAGTGAAAGCATCAGTTATGCTGAGTGTGGGAAAATTCTTCGCTTTATAACTGATTACTAACTATGCTAAAGAATCATAGCACGAAAGTGATAATGGTTCAGCAAAGTAAAAAAAAAAGTGAAAGCAAGCAACAAGTGAAAAAGTGAAAAAAAGAAAGCGAAATAAATAATTAAAAAGTAAAAAAAAAGGAACAATAAGTGAAAAAAAAAATTTACGTGGAAGGTGAGACCACGGTTCATATCTTTGACCGGCGGGATCCAAAGGAACAGGAGTTCCCAACCTGAAGAGACTACAAGTACCAGCGTCGCAAAATGCAGGTTAAATTTATTTTAAGCATGAAATGGAACCCAATGTAAAAATTTCTTTCGAATTAGGTAAACTAAAGCAAATACAAAACATAGTTAACATAGATAAACCAATTAGAGATCACGTACTAGAATACTACCAGAGAGATCTACTAAAAATACGTGAAAATTTAGATCAAATTATTAAAACGCAAAAATTCGCAGAGGCACACATAATTGATATTGAAGAAAGTTACAATTCCAGCTACAATACTATAGTACAGGCAATTAATACCCATCGTGAAAATAATAAAAAGGTCAAGTTAGAAGAAACCAATACATTAAAAAAACAACATAGAACTCAAGAATCAACAAAAATGGCTGTATTCGATTTTAAAACAGCAAATTGTTTAGTATCAATATACGATGGTTCGGCTGAACATTATAACGCTTTTGAGGATTCAGTTCAAATATTAAAAGAAATTACCACACCAGATCAGGAGCAAATGTTAGTCAAATTTTTAAAATCAAAATTAACAGGTAAAGCTAGGGCTGGATTGCTAAATAATATAGCATTGGTTAAAGATCTGGTTGACAATGTAAAGAGCAGATGTCAAGAAAGAATTGATGCTAGCAAAATTACAACAGAACTAAAGGCCATAAAAGCAAAAAATTCTAAATCACTTTGCCAGGAAGTAGAACTTTTAACAGCAAAATGAAAAGTAATCTATATGGAACAACAAATACCAGAAAAGGTCGCAAATGACATGATTGTAAAACTCGGAGTAGACACAATCATAGAGAAAGTCCAAAACAGGGAAACAAAAACACTACTAAAAGTTGGTAAATTTAATAACATAGCTGAAGCAACTCAAAAGGTTGTCGAAAATGATAACACGGCTGATGCACAAATCTTAACAATACACAAAAATGATAGCAACTGTTACAAACCAATTATCAAAGACAAAATTACAACCGTAGCTACAACTACAATTGTAAAACGCTGATACCGTCGCGCTTAGAATTTATTCCGCGAAGGTATCAGCGATTTACATGGTGGCTCCAGAGAGGAGATTACAGAGCCTCGCGCGCAAGTGTAATCTCAAAAGAACGAACTTGCGTTCAAGGTGTGCTGTCGCCAAGAACAGCTGTGTGTAAAAGAAATAAATAGTGAAGTGTGCATCCAGATGTGTCTGCCACGCGACCAGGAGGAGCTCGATCGAGAAAACATCTTGGAGGTTCGACCGCGAGGCGTTCAACAGTGGATCGAGGTGATAGAGGAACCAGTTGCTGAGGAACCAGCTGCTGCGGAACCGGAGGACCTCGGCGAACCGTGTGACATCGGTGGTTGGGACGAGGACGAGTGGGATCGTCTGTTCGCTGAGGAGCTTGCCCGGCAACGGGAGAACCCGGAGTACGACGAAGACGTGCAACCAGAAATCCTCAACTATCAGGAGTATCAGGTAGATACAGACGACGACGACGAATACTACTTCAGCCGATATCGCCAGCCCAACTACGAAGACACGGACGAAGTGATAGCGACGACAATAAGCGCTATCACGCAGACGCTAAACGAAGGCCGTCCGATTCCAGTTGAGGTCCTTGAGGAACTCGAGGACATCTTCAACAGATACCTCAACTACGAGATACTTCCGAGGGATGCGTACCCTAAGATAGTGCATCTGCAATATCAGTGTTTGTAGAAGCGAAAGAGTGTTAAGTGCGTGAAATGGTCTAATAATAAAAAAAACACCTCAATTCTGTGCGTAGACTATCATAGTGCCACTATCCGAAAGAAAAAACACACAGAAAGAAACATTTTCGAAAGAAAAAATTGAGAAACTTTGAAAGAAAATTATAGTGAGTCATCCAAAAAAACGACGATTGCAAGGAATCGTTGTTTGTGCTTCGCCAAGAGTCCAGTCGGTGCTTAGAAAGAAATTCAGACCAAGGAGTCAGGTAAGTGAATTATATTCTTATAAGCAAGGCTGGAAATCTCTGATTCGTCCAAAATGCCTTATCCGTTTGTTTTGAATGTTAATGGCAGTTGCCGACTCTGCACAGCGGAGGATACCGCTGAGGAGAGTATGGTTGCTTTTACAGAGTGTGACCGATGGTTTCACTTGAAATGTGCCAAGCTAACGCGGAAACCATCACCTGAAGAGTGCTGGTTATGCCGCAAATGCCAACAAATAAAGTATGAGCTTAATCGGCAAAGGGATTAATTTAAGGCTTTCCAAGAAAGAGAGGCTAGGAATAAGGAAGAAATTGAGGCCCTGCTGGAAAGAGAAGCAAAAAATAAGGAGAACTTCAGACTTTCAGAAAAGAATAAGGTTGAAAAGGAATCAACCAGTACAGAGGGAAGTTCAAGTAAAGATCGATCTCTCGAAGAAATTGTATCACAATTGATCATTAGCCAACAACAGCAAACGAGGGTGTTGCGAACGCGACCAACAAGGAATCAAAAAATATGAAACATTAAATATCTTAAACCAACCGTTTTCTGTGGTCTTAGGTTTTAGGTAACAATCGCGAGCATACAGGAAAGCACGAAAAAAGGGAATTTGAAATAGCTACGCCAACATAAACATGTTGACATCCTAGAAAAGCCATGTGTGTAATCTCAGCTTTCAGGTCAAAATAATGTTCTATGAGAAAACGACATAGCGCAAGCACGAGCATCAAAGGGAAAGGACGAGAAAAGAGCGTAAGCGCAATTACATATCGATGCATCTCAAGGACCATATGCAAACATTAACATAAAAAGATCCCAAACCCTTTACCCACTTCATACGTTGCGTAACATGATCATAGTTTCAGGCAATGTCATAAAACGTCCAAAAAGGACGAAGCACTAGCAATCTAACCGGCTTCGAGTCATTAGTTGAGTTGGTAGTCAAATTGAACGGAGGTCCGCCGCTAGAAACTTCTTTCGAATTTATTCGTTAAAAGGCTAGCAGCCCGACCCGCTAAATTGACAAAACGCCTTCACTTCTAAGGAACTGCGCGAGAGTTCTCGGTTAAAAACCTTCGCGGGATAAAATTCTATTCGCGACGGTGTCGTCGAATTTACATGGTGGCTCCAGAGAGGAGATTACAAAGTCTCGCGCACAAGTGTAATCTCTAAAGAACGAACTTGCGTTCAAGGTGTGCTGTCGCCATAAGAACAGCTGTACGAATCCAAGAAAAAATTCAAGTCGATCCAAGTGCGGTTTCGTAGTAGTGAAAAACCGAGTGAATTAAATGTGCCCTCCCTTCCATTACGTGGTACAAGAGGTGGAACTTCCAGAGGAACCGTTCCACATACCAGCCGACGAAGAAAATTGGGACGAGCGAGACCCGCTACCGATAAATTACTGGACAGCTTTAGAGGCGGAATCACCCTTCATCGAAGATTGGGAAGACAATCTAGCTCCGGAAGTAGATTGGGACATTAACGAGTCGCCATATGAAACGGAGCAAGAAGAGTGGGAAGCGAGGCTGCCGTTTTTACCCACTTGGGAGAATACAGAGGTATTAATAGTGGAAATCGGTGAAGAAATTCTGCGGGCCTTCCAACAAGGTCGAGTAATACACGAGACTGTTTTGGACGATTTTGAGAGGATCGCAGAAGATTTCCGAAATATTCGGATTTTACCGCGAAATGCGTATCCTATACTATCGGAAATAATGTATAATGTAATAAAAGAAAATTAATCAAAGTTTTTGTGAAGTTGGTAAATGTATAGAACTGAAAGAAACAATTCCGAAAGAAAATTCTGAAAAACTCTGAAAGAAACATTTACGAAAGAAAAATTTGAAAAACTTTGAAAGAAAAATTATAGTGAGTCATCCGAAAACAACGATTACAAGGGATCATTGTTTGTGCTTCGCCATAAGAGTCCAGTCGGTGCTTAGGAACAAATTCAACCCAGGAAAAAGGTAAGTGAATTATATTCTTATAAAGCAAGGCTGGAAATCTCTGATTCGTCCAAAATGCCTTATCCGTTTGTTTTGAATGTTAACGGCAGTTGCCGACTCTGCACAGCGGAGGATACCGTTGAAGAGAGTATGGTTGCTTGTACAGAGTGTGACCGATGGTTTCACTTGAAATGTGCCAAGCTGACGCGGAAACCATCACCTGAAGAGTGCTGGTTATGCCGCAAATGCCAACAAATTAAGTACGAACTCAATAGGAAAGAGGACGCACTTAAGGCTGCTCAAGAAAGAGAGGCCAAGAATAAGGAAGAAATAAAGGCGCTTCAAGAGGCGGAAGCAAAAAATAGGGATGAGCTCAGGGCCTTAACAGAAGGCGCAAATAAGGTTGAAATTGCCGAACAGGAATCAACCGAAGTAGTAGGAAGTCCAGAAAAGGAACCATCCCTTGGGAAAATGATTTCTCAATTAATAGTTAGCCAACAACAGCAAACGAAGGAGTTCGTTAAACTGATGGCAACTAATGGTGGAGAATCCGCCAAGATGGGGGTCTTGATCAGAAGACAGGCCCTAATGCAACTACCTAGATTTGATGACAGTCCCAAACAATGGCCAAATTTTAAGAAAACATTTGAAGACACAACCCGAGAAGGGGAGTTTTCTAATTTAGAAAACTTAAATCGTCTCAAGCAGGTTTTGTATGGAACGGCTTATAAAAGCGTTCAGCAATTGATGATGGAGGCCGAAAATGTACCCGAGATTATAAAACGTTTGGATGAACTTTTCGGTAGACCCGATTTGGTATACTTGGAGTTGCTAAACGATCTCCAAAAATTACGGAAAGATTCAAGAAACATAATCTCGGACATGACTAGTGCACTGGAAAACATCATCAAAAATGTTACTCTAATGGGGCAACCGACATATCTAAACGATCATAGGCTAGTGATGGATTTAACGGCCAAGTTACCGCATCACATTCAAGTGAAAAGAGCGAAACACATGGTGGCCGCTTCATCGCCACTAGCTGTTCAAAATTTAGAGGAACTATGTCAGTGGCTGAAACCATACGCCAAAACGGCGGAAATGATGAATACCATTTCGATCCATACACAAAAGGGAAATATCCATTTGCATGAACAGGGAACGTCAGGAAGACAGGCCACAAATCATAGGGAAAAGCAAATTACGCAGACAAACAAGGGTTGTCTGATATGTAACAAACCGCATGCGACGGTTAAATGCTACGCATTGGTGAAACAAACTCCTTCCGAGCGAGTAAAGACTGCGATTGGAAAACAGCTGTGTTTTTTGGGTGTTTGAACTCAAACAAACACAGCATGAAGGATTGCAAGATCGCAAAACCGTGCGGAATAGCAGGCTGTTCGGATAAACATAACAAAATGCTTCACGTAAAGCAAGTCGTCCCAATACAACCCGAACAGATAAACAGCCACCACGATGTGGAAGTAACTTGGACGACCCATTATCAGACCTTACCGGTCAAGTTGGTAAATGGAGATAAGACTATTCAGACTTATGCGTTCTTGGACCCGGGATCATCGCTGACAATGATAGAAGCAAAGGTTGCTAGTCTATTGAATTTAGAAGGACCGAACATACCGCTTCAACTTACTTGGGCACAAGGTATAAAAGCGGTCCAAGAAACCAGTCAGCAGGTCCAGTTGGTTATCAAAGGCACTACGAAAAAGGGTTATCGTTTAAAGGATGTGAGGACAATCAAAGAATTGAAATTACCCCTACAATCGTTACATTATGGCGAAATAAGTGACAGATACCCCTATTTGAGAGGACTACCTATAGAAAGTTGTAATAAGGTACGTCCTACGATCCTGATAGGATTGAATAATAACCATTTATTAATGGGTCTTAAGCATAGACCAGGTAAACCGGGGGAACCGTTTGGTATGAAAACCAGACTAGGCTGGTTAATCTACGGAAAATTGAGCAACGAGGAAACAAAGAATGATCACACCATGATAATCCAAGAAGAGGATAACATGCGTGAAATGATGCAGAAATACTTCTCAGTAGAAGATTTCGGAGTAAACCCAGTTGCACAATTGCCAGAATCCGAAGAAGAAAAACGAGCAAAAACCATCTTGAAAAATACCTTGGCCTTTAAAGATGGACGATATGAGGTTGGTTTGTTGTGGAGAAAAGATAACCACGTGTTTCCATGGAGTCTAGACAACGCAATGTCAAGACTAAAGGGACTGGAATACAAATTGGAAAAGGATCCAGCCTTAAAAGAATGGGCGATAACTACGTTTAAAAGCTACGCAGAAAAAGGTTATGCCAGGAAACTCGAACCTGTAGATGTAATAAAAGATCTATCACCATTGTTCTACCTGCCTCATTTTATTGTTGTCAACAAAAATAAGGAACCGCCGAAGCCGCGGTTAGTTTTTGATGCAACAGCAAAGGTAAAGGGACAATCCCTTAATTGTGCGTTGCTATCAGGACCTGATAGTACAACCTCCCTGTTTGGAATCCTTGTAAGATTCCGTGAAGGAAAATATGCAATATGTGGTGATATCAAGGAAATGTTCCACCAAGTGAGGATTCGAAAGGAAGATCAGAACGCTCAGCGTTTCATATGGCGTAATTGCGAAAACCGATACCCGGATATGTATGTCATGCAAGTAATGACATTCGGGTCGACATGCTCGCCATCATGCGCGCAAGCGGCTAAAAATGCAAACGCTGAACGTTTAAAACAAAAATATCCGATGGCATTAACACCAATAATAAATCAACACTATGTCGATGATTACGACGACAGTTTTAATTCGCTCAATACAGCGAAAGAGACTGTCAAACAAGTAATTCAAGCACACGACGAGGGTGGATTTATTATCACTAAATTCTGTTCGAATAGCAATGAATTAATTGCATCCGTACCGACAGATAGAGTTGACTCGGAAGCTATTAAGATGCTAGATGATCAAGAAGAGAATTCACCCAAGAACTTGGGGGTTTACTGGAATACGGCCAAGGATAAGTTGGGATTTCGCTCTAAATTAACGGCGCTTCCACAAGAGGTTTTAACCAGATTGAGACCTCGCACGAAAAGGGAATTATTGTCCTTCATCATGAGCGCTTTCGACCCACTTGGATTGATATCACACATAACGATTCACGGGAAAATATTGATGCAAGAACTACACAAGGAAACAAGCGAGTGGGATGTTCCATTATCGCAGAAATTGTTCGAAACATGGAACTCATACCTTGAGAGTATCGAACAAGTGAACCACGTTAGAATTCCAAGATGAATCTTAAACACGCCAGGATCAGAAATTGAATTGCATGTTTTCGTTAACGCCTCCGAAATGGCCTTCGCAACACCGTTTATATGGTACTTCACGGATCGTCCTCAGAGCACTCTTGTTAAACTAAACCTTTGAAGCACTTGACGCAATATTCGTGTTACGGGCACTGCACACTAAAGTCTTTTGCAAGAATACACCCCCGAATTGATCGCAATTCATTACTTGCACCGTTATGCCACCACTAACGATTATATTTCACTGATCCTCAGATCCTGGTAGTCCAGCAATCGTTTTATACGAACACACTGTTGTTTTTACACGGCGGCAGCACGTCACCGTTGCATCTGAATAAACCCTTATGCCTTTTATGCGATACTTCATGGATCGTCCTCAGAGCACTCTTGTTAAACTAAATCTTTGAAGCACTTGGCGCAATATTCTTGTTACGGGCACTGCACACTAAAGTCTTTTGCAAGAATACACCCCCGAATTGAATCTTTGAAGCACTTATCACTCGATATTCTTGTTATAGGCACCACATACTGAATCGATATTCTTGTTATAGGCACCACATACTGAATCGGCAAGGATCCAGACCTGAATTGACCGCTATGATAACAACACTACTTATATTTCACATATCCTCAGTTCCATAATATACCAATGTATGCGAGAATCAACTGTTCTTGAAGGTTTATACGAACACAATGTTGGTTTGATACGGTAACAGTACGTCTTTGTGAACCAAGTTCGTTCGATGTTGAAGTTGATCGCGCAAAAATGTGTTAATTCAGAAACAACACACGATCGCTTCTGCTTCTGTTGTGAAGTTTGTTCATTGTACGATAAATTGGTACGTAGAATGAAACGGATCAGGCTAGTTAACTAGTGCCAGCATCCGAAAGCAAAGCAGAGAAAGAATTGACAACGGTTCGAATGAACGTAACACGTCCGTTTGTTTCTGAATTTTAACTACAAGTGGTAGATCACTTGAAAAAGTTCGGGCTTATATGCTATTGATGCGGAGTTTTTACAATGTATTGGTGCGCACATATGTTCTTTGCTTGTATTAGCTTCCCACGATCTTCGTACGTAAACACTTTACGGGTATGCTTTTCGTGGGTTTTTTGGAGCAATACATTTTTATACCCTTTGCCAATCGATGTTAAAAAAAGCACAAAGGGAAGGGTAAAAGAAGTTTCCTGTTTATTTTAACCCAGCTCGACTATTTGAAAGATTTTTTTGCGTACCTCACAATGCACGTATCAGTGATATAAATTGTTGATTTGACGCCGGGTTCTCCAAATGTTTTGCTTATCCTTTATAAAAATGTGCTTATCCTTTTTTTTGCCCCTATACCGTTACACCCTAACGAGTACGCGAGGTACACTTCGTTGTTCCCAACACCAGTGGTAATCAGAGTTGTTTAGTCACCTTAGTTTAGAATAGTGATAATTAGAATAGAATAGAGATAATTAAGTTCGTTAGTTAAGTCGATAGTTAAGCTTAATCGGCTCGTCCCCTTTGCTCCTTTCGTTTCATTTACTTCTTTATGCACCGATCGTTCTTTAGCGTATCTGCTAAACTTCCAGCAATAAATGCATTATTTTAATTGTGGACATATATACTATGTCAAAATGATTCCCTTTGAAGAAACAGGATAACTGAAAAATCCTACTAAAAGGTAGAAACAAGGCATATAGGTAAACATGGAAAAAGGATCGCATTCAGCCCACGCGCACAGGTAAAAAAAGACACACCCTCCTCATCGAAGGCCAACCACAACATAATAAACCACGAAGCAGAATGTAAGGTAGAACGCATAAAACTAAATATGTTTAGTTCAAACCAAAATCTTAAAATAACATGAACAGGAGACTACACTAGACAAGAAAGATCCTAGATACTCAGGTACAAACGCACAACAGGATAGTGATCATAAAAATGCAATACCCAAGAAAAGACAAAGCAGTTAGAAATATGCCTGAATACAAGATCATAAAATAGAGAAATTCAAAAGCAGTCATATGTATTAGTATTACTGCAGTTTTTAAATGTTATAAAGAATCTTACACTTGCATGTTATTATTTCAAGACCGTTGAAGTCCCCTGATCACTGGTAAAGTCTCAATGCGTCCAACAACCGTTGATTTAACGGGAAGTAAGTCCGCGTTAGTTTACCAAGTGGTGGACCGATACAAATGGGACTTGATAAAAAAGTGGTTCTACGCCATAAATATATTCTAGTTCTCTTCACCCTCATCATTTCGATCGTGTGATTACGTTAGTTACACTCTGTAACGATAACACAAGACAAACAAGCGAAAGACAAACGAAAATAAATAAGAAACAATTCTGAACGACTTTATGGCGACGTACACATGGAGGTTCATGAGACATCCAACAAAGCGGAAGTCATACAAAATTTAAAAAAAATGGGTCCTGCCCTGTACGCGTCCACCAATCACGAAGCGAAAGACGATTCGAGGATTCGGGAAAGAGGATTCGCCCACGCCCTGCCCACGTCCATAACTAACTTCGTAGAAAGCCGAAACAAACCCTCTATGCTTACTGCACGTGTTAACAATGAGCACCTTTCAGTGTTGCTAACCGCCACCGACAAAAAAATACTGTTTGCAACAACAGCAGAATTGATCGACATAGCCGTGTCGATCCCGATGTCGGTCGACATAGCCGGTTCCCGTCCCGTTAATTTTTTCAAAAAATTTAGTAAAACTAGACGATTTGAAATTCAATCTCAAAATAGAGAAATGAATCCATCAGAAGAGTCACATTTAATTCCCCCGGGTCACGTTGGTCTGCTCGGAACAAATTTCGGGATAAAATTATCCTGAGGCAAAAAAAATGCATTTTTGGTTTAGTTCAGACCAAAATCACCAGATGGCGCTCAATAAATTAGTGTTTTTGGACGTTTTTCATAAGCTTCCTTCTGACAATGATAATTTTTTCAATTGTAAGGGTTTCTAGTTTCGGATTTTTTGTTTTTAATACTTTATATAATAGAAATGGTTTACTTTTTTATTCATTTTGAGAGGTACAAAGTTGTTTCTACCACTTTTTTGGGTTTTTCGGTACGACAATTATAGGTAATTTTTCATCCGTCGGACACACATCTCTAAAATCACACCAAATTAGTTGAATACTGTTCAGGCTCTTAATATCCACCTGTTTAAGGATATATGTATAAAGGTAGGAAAAAAAAACGCCATAAGCGGAATGGAAATTGGGGCCCCAATACTAAAAAGAGTCGCACTGTTGATAAACTTAAATCAATTTTGCATAGATCCACTATGACCGATCGGAGGAAGCGCCAAAAATTTGAGGGCCCTTTTAGCCTCGGGGCCTCACGCGTTCGCTTAGTTTGCGTACTGGATGATCCGCCTCTGAGTAAGGAATGTTGCGGTAGGCATACCAGATCGTTATGTTCAGAAACAAATTATTCAGTCACTGAACGATCGACTTCGGGTGAGATTTGCCTTGGGATTCCCATAGGATTCGGGAACAGCTGTTTGCCAGATGCTTTCAGCACTTGGTCTTCTCCGCGGTACTACCTGAAAAGAACACTCCAGTGAAATCTGGGCAAGGTCCGTCGTTGGTGTACGATCAAGTTTGTGGTGGTATGCGTTATGCGTATGGTATTTTTCCCGAAATATTTGTTTAATACAGAAGAACAGCATTTCGATTCTGTTACGAATGCGAACGGAAGTCAAAACGGGTACGCGAGAAAACCATAACTATTGTAATCGTCCCTTTGGGTAGGACATAGCGCGATGTATGTTAGACTAAGGTCGCGCATGCAACGATAAGGTCGAATAAGTTGATTGTTTCAAATTGTGACTTATCGCATGGGTTCTTTGGGATAGACCATAATAGTTTTGAAAAGATCTTTCCGGCGGTACCAGCAATAAGGCAAAGTAATAAAATCATGCGTCGAGTGAGTCGTACGAATGCCAAGGTAAGGTAACTTGTAAACCTAACCTCCTAGCTACGAGTCTTTTCTATGTGGCAATTCGAGAGGCACTCCGCAAATAGAGACTTATATTGATCATTCAATTCAAGCCTATTTGTTAGAACCATTCGATCGCCTCCTCTTACAGATAATAAGCAAACAGTTTAAACATTTGATCCACCGTTAGGAATCCTGGTTAATCTAGGAAAAGGCGTAACGCCGGATTCCAATCTAACTGAAGGCAAGTAGAAACTTGCTCAAGAGTTTCCGGAGTTACCGGACTTCGCACGGTCAACTCCACAGCGGCAGAACTAATCTTTTACATTGCTCTGACCGCAACAGCTTCGTAGCATTGTTTTTTTAGATAGCTTAACGTGTCCTTACTTCATAGTACATACGATATGTATGTGCAGTATACTGCGAGTTATATAATCTGCAAATCTGCGACCACATCCGCTTGTGTAAATTACTTATTACAGTGTAATAGCATTGGTTATTACAATAAACATATCATCAAGTTTATTCGCTTTCAACATACATGAAAGTAACATACATTCACCAAGTAAAAATATCTCTTAAGAATATTGCTGTAAAATACAATTTCTCACTTGATCTCTCGGGTCTTCTATAATTTGGTAGTCACTACCTTCACATTCTAAACAAACTAGTCCTAAATGATTGATAATCTTTACATCACGTGTTTGTTTGTTCTCTCAGTCGAAATTACTTTGCAAAAAATTCCCAGTGGTAACAAATCGTGCTTTTATAATGATTGAGCAAGTTTGGTACAATTATAAAGTCACTAGTACGTATAGTATCTAACCTAATATTAGTATGCAAGCGAACTCAGACGGAATGCGAAACAAATAATCTCTAACACCTGGAACATCTTTTCTTACATGACGTTCTTTTGGCACTTGAATTTCTTAAGCACTGAATAAAGGGAAGGCAAGAAATTGTGATAAAAAAGCACGAACATAATAACTCATCCTGATGGCAAAAGATTGTTAATGCGCAACAAATGAAAAAAAAAAAAACGATAATACATATAATGTTAAACTATCTTTGCGTTCTTCTTCTTTGGGAATGCCCGTTTTGTCAATCACTTTAAGGCACTTTGCAGGATATTATCTTTATCGATTATTTACGATATTGATGTACGGTTAGAAAGTTTCTTCTAATTTTGCAGCTCTTCGTACGGAACTGCTTCCGTGCTTTGGGACCATTTTTTGATACTGCAGAATAGGAACACAATTGTCATAATAGTACCAATGGAACCAAAGAAGATACACACGTAGATCCCCAGCGACGGTAATGCGAGCGCCAACTGTAATAAACATATGATATTAATTAATAAAGAGCGGTATGGTTGACCGTACACACACAAATAGTACCTTTGCTTGTTCAGCAAGCTCTTGCGTAAGGGTAGCACGCTGACGGAACCATAACATCGGTATCATTACATCCGGTACATGCTTGTAGAAGCTACAGTGGATGGGGAAAACACATGCATCACATATGGCGATTTACGATACTTCGAGATTCAATCTGTACAACACAAACATACCTGAATCCACTTATCGGCTGTAGGTGTTCGTTGATTTGCAGCTGGGCACGAACATCTAATGGTATACCGGTTTTTGGCTCGATAGCCATATAGAACTCGTGCTCCGTTTGGTTCGGTTTCAGTCCAGTTACCGCATTTTGATAGCTTTCATCAGCCAGATAAAAGTGTGGAAAGGAGACAAACGTTGGTGAACCGTATTTGCATGCAGAAGCATTAAACACACCAGGTTTCAAATCAGGACACTGGGTAGGATTGGTATTGCACCAGCAGCTTGCTTCGGGATATTTCACCCCATTATCGAAGACACGATCGTCACCGACATACTTCATGCCCTGTACATTGTACAGTGAGACTTCCTCTGCGCTTTGCAGCGTTATAGAACGGCAGATGTCCGATGGGAAGAGTGTGATGTTCGGGGGAATGGTACTACGAGCGGGCCAAAGTTCACCAGAGGTACCATAGACTTCGCCACACTTACCCCGGTACATGCCCGTTCTTGGGGAACCGTTCCACTGGGTTAGAAAGCCCATTTCCTCCAAACCATCAGCACCTGTTTTCATTGTAAACGTTCCATCGAAGGTATCGCTCAGATTGCGCCCAACGAACCATCCAAATTTGTCAAAAGGTATGTTTAGTGTCGTAGTATTGAGAGTTTTCAACAGATCCAATAGTGGATCTTTAACACCTTCAAATAGCAGTTCGCGTACAGGTTTGTTTTTCCACAACAGAGAACCTTCCGTTTTGAGGAATATATCGATGAACGGTTTAAGCAAAGGGTATGTATTGCGCAAAAAATGAGCCGCATTCTGGAAAAAAAACAGGATGGTTAGTACAAAAAAAATATTCTAACCGTAGAAGGCAGCACAAACTCGTCTGTCCAGTACTTACCAATGTGATAACATTTAAATTTGTAACTTCATCATCCAGTGTACCTTTCGATAGTTCCGGTACAAAATGCCAGATCCGGCGCTGATCATACGTAACCGTGCCGTTATCATTCCATACAAGATTGACCCGTTCGTGAACCTCGGAAAAGGTGTACGGTCCCATTTCGACAAAGTTTGGTTTTACACTTTGATTCGTCTGTACTGCATCCGGATTGGTCCAGTTAAAGAAATACACTTCCAGGTACATCGGTATCGGTGTTCTGATCCAGTTGTCATAGTTTGACGACCCATTTTTGATTACAAGTTTCTGCGGAAGCAAGCAAGAAGAGTGAGCGAGTTAAACCATATTCATAAGCAATGTTCGTGATTAGCCGTGGGTAAACTTACATTATGCAGCACCTGATCAGACATGGATGGCCATAAGACGCCTAATGCAATTGCTAGCAGTATCAGGAATGCTGAGCAGCCGAGCGAAATAAATTTCTTTTGGAAGTCTGTACATGTTGAACACATTGTAGTTAATGGTTGGGGATAATTTGGTGTTGCGTTGGTAGATTGTGCTAGAATAGCTCGTTATTGCTTTGGTAGATGTGGCCGCATCGACTGCGGCTGTATGTAGGCTTGGTCCACTATACTATCAGCTCATCCGGTACGCTATAAGAAAATCAATGTATAAACATTATTTTAAATTGCTTTAAACAAGTGTTTAGGGGGAAACAAAAACCAGTTTCGCTAATTCTCTGAGTTTATGCTTATCGCTAAGTCACGTAATTATCACATATGTGTCAGCTCATATGAGTGTCATATGAGCTGCCATATGAGTGTTCCACATGATAAAATATTATTCATTCATCCCCAAACGTTACTCACTGGAGACCAATGCAAGCTTCCGAGTGCATTGACTTTCTTTGTCACAAATGCATAGCACAAAGTGGATTTGTGTAGCACATCTATTTGTGCAAAATTTGTTCTATGTTTCGTTTGGTAATTGAATTAAAGTCTAAATTCGTTTACAGTCAATCTTTTGTCGTGTAAATGGTTGTGTTATGCTTTCGTGAACTAATGCAACAGTTCGTAGATACGACAATGACTCATCGTAATCTATTCTACTGGTGCCAATCGCATGTGTCTGGTAGCACAGGTGAGAGGCCGTTATAACATTATGTACGACCTTGCCGGAATGTGAAGTCTGGGGAGAGAAATTGAGCTATTACGAGAAATTGGAGACTTGAGAAATTGAGACTAATTGAGAAATTGGAGAGAATTGAGCTATTACGTAGCAACGTGATGCAATTTTGAGATCGCAACGCACCGATGACTCCAACTATTCGGTTTGAAGCGAGGCTATGGACAAGTATTACGTAGAAACTTTGATCGAGCAACGTGTGACTTTAAATGGCGACTGCCGTAAACTGATAATCGTACAAGTAGACAATTTTGCTGATAATCATTGTTTGTTTTTGCGCGTCGATTCTCTACCCTGACCTAAGGGATACACTCATAGTTTGTTTGGTCGACGCAAGTAAGATGCACTACGAGCGATGATCATTTATAGCCATTTCACTTCGATCGACAGATAGACCACGTTCTCATCGATGGAAGGCACTTCTCGGATATTATCGACGTACGTACGTACAGGGGAGCAAACGTCGACTCAGACCATTTCCTGGTTATGGTTAAGTTACGCCAGAAACTGTGCGTAGCCAATAAGCTGCGCTATCAGCCCACCCCAAGGCTCGACATAGATCGGTTGCGGCAAGCTGATGTGGCGAGGAACTTCGCGACCACGCTAGGGGAAGCGTTGCCGGAGGACACCACCTTCGAGGCGATGTTCCTCAATGACCATTGGCGTATGATGGAACAAGCCGTCAGCAGCACGGCCGATCGAACTACTGGCCGCGTAACACGTAACCGGAGGAAGGAATGGTTTGATGATGAGTGCAGGCGAGCACTATCCGAGAAGAACGCAGCGCGTACTCGCATGCTCCAGCGCGAGACCAGGCAGAACGTGGAAGACTACAGACGACTGAGAAGGCAGCAGACCCGACTCTTCCAGGACAAGAAGCTCAGCTTCGAAGAGTCGGATGAGCAACTGATGCAGCAGCTATCCCAGTCGGGGGAAACTCGTAAGTTCTACAGGATGCTGAATGCGGCACGAGGCGGTTTTACTCCCATAACCGCTATGTGCCGCAACGAGGAGGGAGATATCCTGTCGGACGAGCGAGAGGTGATCGACAGGTGGAAGTGCTACTTCGACAGGCACCTGAACGGAGCAGATGCAGGAGAGACCTCTGCAGGAAGCAAAGGAGAGCAGTATTGCGACAGCCAGCAGGATGACGAAGTGCCCCCGCCATCCTTGGACGAAGTCATCAGTGCCATCAAACAGCAGAAACGTAACAAGTCAGCTGGCAGCGATGGGCTGGTGGCAGAGTTGTTCAAGATGGGCCCGGAGAGGCTTGCCGCGCTTATGCATCAGTTGATCGTAAGGATTTGGGACCAGGAAGAACTACCGGACGACAAAAAGGGCGACAGACTGGACTGTGCTAACTTCCGAGCCATCACAGTCCTGAATGCTGCCTACAAGATCCTGTCCCGAATACTCTTCTGCAGACTTGCGCCCCTTGCCACAGATTTCGTCGGAAGCTATAAAGCTGGATTTGTTGGAGGCAAATCGACCACCGACCAAATCTTTACTCTACGGCAGATCCTCCAGAAGTGCCGAGAGCATCAGATCCCCACGCACCATTGACTTTAAGGCGGCCTACGATACCATAGATCGGACCGAACTATGGAACACCATGCAGCAGTACGGATTCCCTGGGAAGCTGGTACGGCTATTGAAGGCCACGATGGATGGGGTGCAGTGCAAGGTGAGAGTATCGAACATGCTGTCGGAATCGTTCGAATCTCACCGGGGTTTGAGGCAAGGGGACGGACTCTCCTGCTTGCTGTTTAACATCGCTCTGGAAGGTGTCATGCGAAGCGCGGGCTTCGACATCCGGGGCACGATTTTCACCCGTTCTCTAAAATTTCTCGGCTTCGCGGATGACATCGACATTGTAATGTGCTCGCGCGTACAATTGCTAACTTCGCGTTTCCGTTCGTACCCGCGTCACATTTATCGATTTGCGCTCAGGTTAATCATCACACGGTATCAACGACTTTTCGTTCGGACGACAAACTTCTTCATTTGGGCGGACTTGATCGTCCAGGCGATCATAGAAATCTGGAAGAGATTTCTCTTACTGGATTGATGGAGACATCGAGGCCTTACCTTGGGTAGGGGGACTCTCGAAGCTCTTGAAATAAGAACACAATATAGTTTTGGTTGGTTATAATTTCCAACCTGACGGTTAACACGCACTTTGGCGGTTCATCTCGGACTCTCCCGTTCAGGTTGAAACTGGCTTTATTTATATCCATTTTTCAAGCTTTTTGTTTGCTTATTTATCTATAGTTGTTATGAAAATATTAATAAGTAGTTCATAATAAGTAGGCAATGTTTTGGTTTGTGTCGCAAATGTTTATCTTCAGGCTATAACGAAATCGGCGACAAATAACGATGGTGCTATTTGTTATTAATTGTGCTTCCGGTGCCGTTTTTTGTTGTTCATGCAAAAACGCTTATTAAGCTATCTTTACCGGGTGGTTATGAAATTGATTCTCGTTGCTAACCCTAAGTGTGTGAATTTACGTTTATGCGTTGGTCATCGGTTTTTTGCAGTTGATGCATTTAATAAAGTGGGTTACTGTGTTTTAAATCTGACCTCCTTTAATTTAGATTAAGTGGCTTTTTTTGGGTAGCGAAATGTGTTGAATTCTGTCACGTGATAAACCTTCTAACCTTGTACTGTGTAATATTTAAGTTATGATAAGATGTTTAGCAATTATGCTACAACATCATCGGACGGACATCTGCGGCGGTGTGCGACGCGTACACCCGACTGAAACGCGAGGCCGACAGAATTGGATTGAGGATCAATGCGACGAAGACAAAGTACCTGCTTGCCGGAGGCTCTGACCGTGATAGAGCCCGACTCGGGAGCAGAGTATCAGTTGACGGCGACTGATCAAAGGGAAAGGACGAGAAAAGAGCGTAAGCGCAATTACATATCGATGCATCTCAAGGACCATATGCAAACATTAACATAAAAAGATCCCAAACCCTTTACCCACTTCATACGTTGCGTAACATGATCATAGTTTCAGGCAATGTCATAAAACGTCCAAAAAGGACGAAGCACTAGCAATCTAACCGGCTTCGAGTCATTAGTTGAGTTGGTAGTCAAATTGAACGGAGGTCCGCCGCTAGAAACTTCTTTCGAATTTATTCGTTAAAAGGCTAGCAGCCCGACCCGCTAAATTGACAAAACGCCTTCACTTCTAAGGAACTGCGCGAGAGTTCTCGGTTAAAAACCTTCGCGGGATAAAATTCTATTCGCGACGGTGTCGTCGAATTTACATGGTGGCTCCAGAGAGGAGATTACAAAGTCTCGCGCACAAGTGTAATCTCTAAAGAACGAACTTGCGTTCAAGGTGTGCTGTCGCCATAAGAACAGCTGTACGAATCCAAGAAAAAATTCAAGTCGATCCAAGTGCGGTTTCGTAGTAGTGAAAAACCGAGTGAATTAAATGTGCCCTCCCTTCCATTACGTGGTACAAGAGGTGGAACTTCCAGAGGAACCGTTCCACATACCAGCCGACGAAGAAAATTGGGACGAGCGAGACCCGCTACCGATAAATTACTGGACAGCTTTAGAGGCGGAATCACCCTTCATCGAAGATTGGGAAGACAATCTAGCTCCGGAAGTAGATTGGGACATTAACGAGTCGCCATATGAAACGGAGCAAGAAGAGTGGGAAGCGAGGCTGCCGTTTTTACCCACTTGGGAGAATACAGAGGTATTAATAGTGGAAATCGGTGAAGAAATTCTGCGGGCCTTCCAACAAGGTCGAGTAATACACGAGACTGTTTTGGACGATTTTGAGAGGATCGCAGAAGATTTCCGAAATATTCGGATTTTACCGCGAAATGCGTATCCTATACTATCGGAAATAATGTATAATGTAATAAAAGAAAATTAATCAAAGTTTTTGTGAAGTTGGTAAATGTATAGAACTGAAAGAAACAATTCCGAAAGAAAATTCTGAAAAACTCTGAAAGAAACATTTACGAAAGAAAAATTTGAAAAACTTTGAAAGAAAAATTATAGTGAGTCATCCGAAAACAACGATTACAAGGGATCATTGTTTGTGCTTCGCCATAAGAGTCCAGTCGGTGCTTAGGAACAAATTCAACCCAGGAAAAAGGTAAGTGAATTATATTCTTATAAAGCAAGGCTGGAAATCTCTGATTCGTCCAAAATGCCTTATCCGTTTGTTTTGAATGTTAACGGCAGTTGCCGACTCTGCACAGCGGAGGATACCGTTGAAGAGAGTATGGTTGCTTGTACAGAGTGTGACCGATGGTTTCACTTGAAATGTGCCAAGCTGACGCGGAAACCATCACCTGAAGAGTGCTGGTTATGCCGCAAATGCCAACAAATTAAGTACGAACTCAATAGGAAAGAGGACGCACTTAAGGCTGCTCAAGAAAGAGAGGCCAAGAATAAGGAAGAAATAAAGGCGCTTCAAGAGGCGGAAGCAAAAAATAGGGATGAGCTCAGGGCCTTAACAGAAGGCGCAAATAAGGTTGAAATTGCCGAACAGGAATCAACCGAAGTAGTAGGAAGTCCAGAAAAGGAACCATCCCTTGGGAAAATGATTTCTCAATTAATAGTTAGCTAACAACAGCAAACGAAGGAGTTCGTTAAACTGATGGCAACTAATGGTGGAGAATCCGCCAAGATGGGGGTCTTGATCAGAAGACAGGCCCTAATGCAACTACCTAGATTTGATGACAGTCCCAAACAATGGCCAAATTTTAAGAAAACATTTGAAGACACAACCCGAGAAGGGGAGTTTTCTAATTTAGAAAACTTAAATCGTCTCAAGCAGGTTTTGTATGGAACGGCTTATAAAAGCGTTCAGCAATTGATGATGGAGGCCGAAAATGTACCCGAGATTATAAAACGTTTGGATGAACTTTTCGGTAGACCCGATTTGGTATACTTGGAGTTGCTAAACGATCTCCAAAAATTACGGAAAGATTCAAGAAACATAATCTCGGACATGACTAGTGCACTGGAAAACATCATCAAAAATGTTACTCTAATGGGGCAACCGACATATCTAAACGATCATAGGCTAGTGATGGATTTAACGGCCAAGTTACCGCATCACATTCAAGTGAAAAGAGCGAAACACATGGTGGCCGCTTCATCGCCACTAGCTGTTCAAAATTTAGAGGAACTATGTCAGTGGCTGAAACCATACGCCAAAACGGCGGAAATGATGAATACCATTTCGATCCATACACAAAAGGGAAATATCCATTTGCATGAACAGGGAACGTCAGGAAGACAGGCCACAAATCATAGGGAAAAGCAAATTACGCAGACAAACAAGGGTTGTCTGATATGTAACAAACCGCATGCGACGGTTAAATGCTACGCATTGGTGAAACAAACTCCTTCCGAGCGAGTAAAGACTGCGATTGGAAAACAGCTGTGTTTTTTGGGTGTTTGAACTCAAACAAACACAGCATGAAGGATTGCAAGATCGCAAAACCGTGCGGAATAGCAGGCTGTTCGGATAAACATAACAAAATGCTTCACGTAAAGCAAGTCGTCCCAATACAACCCGAACAGATAAACAGCCACCACGATGTGGAAGTAACTTGGACGACCCATTATCAGACCTTACCGGTCAAGTTGGTAAATGGAGATAAGACTATTCAGACTTATGCGTTCTTGGACCCGGGATCATCGCTGACAATGATAGAAGCAAAGGTTGCTAGTCTATTGAATTTAGAAGGACCGAACATACCGCTTCAACTTACTTGGGCACAAGGTATAAAAGCGGTCCAAGAAACCAGTCAGCAGGTCCAGTTGGTTATCAAAGGCACTACGAAAAAGGGTTATCGTTTAAAGGATGTGAGGACAATCAAAGAATTGAAATTACCCCTACAATCGTTACATTATGGCGAAATAAGTGACAGATACCCCTATTTGAGAGGACTACCTATAGAAAGTTGTAATAAGGTACGTCCTACGATCCTGATAGGATTGAATAATAACCATTTATTAATGGGTCTTAAGCATAGACCAGGTAAACCGGGGGAACCGTTTGGTATGAAAACCAGACTAGGCTGGTTAATCTACGGAAAATTGAGCAACGAGGAAACAAAGAATGATCACACCATGATAATCCAAGAAGAGGATAACATGCGTGAAATGATGCAGAAATACTTCTCAGTAGAAGATTTCGGAGTAAACCCAGTTGCACAATTGCCAGAATCCGAAGAAGAAAAACGAGCAAAAACCATCTTGAAAAATACCTTGGCCTTTAAAGATGGACGATATGAGGTTGGTTTGTTGTGGAGAAAAGATAACCACGTGTTTCCATGGAGTCTAGACAACGCAATGTCAAGACTAAAGGGACTGGAATACAAATTGGAAAAGGATCCAGCCTTAAAAGAATGGGCGATAACTACGTTTAAAAGCTACGCAGAAAAAGGTTATGCCAGGAAACTCGAACCTGTAGATGTAATAAAAGATCTATCACCATTGTTCTACCTGCCTCATTTTATTGTTGTCAACAAAAATAAGGAACCGCCGAAGCCGCGGTTAGTTTTTGATGCAACAGCAAAGGTAAAGGGACAATCCCTTAATTGTGCGTTGCTATCAGGACCTGATAGTACAACCTCCCTGTTTGGAATCCTTGTAAGATTCCGTGAAGGAAAATATGCAATATGTGGTGATATCAAGGAAATGTTCCACCAAGTGAGGATTCGAAAGGAAGATCAGAACGCTCAGCGTTTCATATGGCGTAATTGCGAAAACCGATACCCGGATATGTATGTCATGCAAGTAATGACATTCGGGTCGACATGCTCGCCATCATGCGCGCAAGCGGCTAAAAATGCAAACGCTGAACGTTTAAAACAAAAATATCCGATGGCATTAACACCAATAATAAATCAACACTATGTCGATGATTACGACGACAGTTTTAATTCGCTCAATACAGCGAAAGAGACTGTCAAACAAGTAATTCAAGCACACGACGAGGGTGGATTTATTATCACTAAATTCTGTTCGAATAGCAATGAATTAATTGCATCCGTACCGACAGATAGAGTTGACTCGGAAGCTATTAAGATGCTAGATGATCAAGAAGAGAATTCACCCAAGAACTTGGGGGTTTACTGGAATACGGCCAAGGATAAGTTGGGATTTCGCTCTAAATTAACGGCGCTTCCACAAGAGGTTTTAACCAGATTGAGACCTCGCACGAAAAGGGAATTATTGTCCTTCATCATGAGCGCTTTCGACCCACTTGGATTGATATCACACATAACGATTCACGGGAAAATATTGATGCAAGAACTACACAAGGAAACAAGCGAGTGGGATGTTCCATTATCGCAGAAATTGTTCGAAACATGGAACTCATACCTTGAGAGTATCGAACAAGTGAACCACGTTAGAATTCCAAGATGAATCTTAAACACGCCAGGATCAGAAATTGAATTGCATGTTTTCGTTAACGCCTCCGAAATGGCCTTCGCAACACCGTTTATATGGTACTTCACGGATCGTCCTCAGAGCACTCTTGTTAAACTAAACCTTTGAAGCACTTGACGCAATATTCGTGTTACGGGCACTGCACACTAAAGTCTTTTGCAAGAATACACCCCCGAATTGATCGCAATTCATTACTTGCACCGTTATGCCACCACTAACGATTATATTTCACTGATCCTCAGATCCTGGTAGTCCAGCAATCGTTTTATACGAACACACTGTTGTTTTTACACGGCGGCAGCACGTCACCGTTGCATCTGAATAAACCCTTATGCCTTTTATGCGATACTTCATGGATCGTCCTCAGAGCACTCTTGTTAAACTAAATCTTTGAAGCACTTGGCGCAATATTCTTGTTACGGGCACTGCACACTAAAGTCTTTTGCAAGAATACACCCCCGAATTGAATCTTTGAAGCACTTATCACTCGATATTCTTGTTATAGGCACCACATACTGAATCGATATTCTTGTTATAGGCACCACATACTGAATCGGCAAGGATCCAGACCTGAATTGACCGCTATGATAACAACACTACTTATATTTCACATATCCTCAGTTCCATAATATACCAATGTATGCGAGAATCAACTGTTCTTGAAGGTTTATACGAACACAATGTTGGTTTGATACGGTAACAGTACGTCTTTGTGAACCAAGTTCGTTCGATGTTGAAGTTGATCGCGCAAAAATGTGTTAATTCAGAAACAACACACGATCGCTTCTGCTTCTGTTGTGAAGTTTGTTCATTGTACGATAAATTGGTACGTAGAATGAAACGGATCAGGCTAGTTAACTAGTGCCAGCATCCGAAAGCAAAGCAGAGAAAGAATTGACAACGGTTCGAATGAACGTAACACGTCCGTTTGTTTCTGAATTTTAACTACAAGTGGTAGATCACTTGAAAAAGTTCGGGCTTATATGCTATTGATGCGGAGTTTTTACAATGTATTGGTGCGCACATATGTTCTTTGCTTGTATTAGCTTCCCACGATCTTCGTACGTAAACACTTTACGGGTATGCTTTTCGTGGGTTTTTTGGAGCAATACATTTTTATACCCTTTGCCAATCGATGTTAAAAAAAGCACAAAGGGAAGGGTAAAAGAAGTTTCCTGTTTATTTTAACCCAGCTCGACTATTTGAAAGATTTTTTTGCGTACCTCACAATGCACGTATCAGTGATATAAATTGTTGATTTGACGCCGGGTTCTCCAAATGTTTTGCTTATCCTTTATAAAAATGTGCTTATCCTTTTTTTTGCCCCTATACCGTTACACCCTAACGAGTACGCGAGGTACACTTCGTTGTTCCCAACACCAGTGGTAATCAGAGTTGTTTAGTCACCTTAGTTTAGAATAGTGATAATTAGAATAGAATAGAGATAATTAAGTTCGTTAGTTAAGTCGATAGTTAAGCTTAATCGGCTCGTCCCCTTTGCTCCTTTCGTTTCATTTACTTCTTTATGCACCGATCGTTCTTTAGCGTATCTGCTAAACTTCCAGCAATAAATGCATTATTTTAATTGTGGACATATATACTATGTCAAAATGATTCCCTTTGAAGAAACAGGATAACTGAAAAATCCTACTAAAAGGTAGAAACAAGGCATATAGGTAAACATGGAAAAAGGATCGCATTCAGCCCACGCGCACAGGTAAAAAAAGACACACCCTCCTCATCGAAGGCCAACCACAACATAATAAACCACGAAGCAGAATGTAAGGTAGAACGCATAAAACTAAATATGTTTAGTTCAAACCAAAATCTTAAAATAACATGAACAGGAGACTACACTAGACAAGAAAGATCCTAGATACTCAGGTACAAACGCACAACAGGATAGTGATCATAAAAATGCAATACCCAAGAAAAGACAAAGCAGTTAGAAATATGCCTGAATACAAGATCATAAAATAGAGAAATTCAAAAGCAGTCATATGTATTAGTATTACTGCAGTTTTTAAATGTTATAAAGAATCTTACACTTGCATGTTATTATTTCAAGACCGTTGAAGTCCCCTGATCACTGGTAAAGTCTCAATGCGTCCAACAACCGTTGATTTAACGGGAAGTAAGTCCGCGTTAGTTTACCAAGTGGTGGACCGATACAAATGGGACTTGATAAAAAAGTGGTTCTACGCCATAAATATATTCTAGTTCTCTTCACCCTCATCATTTCGATCGTGTGATTACGTTAGTTACACTCTGTAACGATAACACAAGACAAACAAGCGAAAGACAAACGAAAATAAATAAGAAACAATTCTGAACGACTTTATGGCGACGTACACATGGAGGTTCATGAGACATCCAACAAAGCGGAAGTCATACAAAATTTAAAAAAAATGGGTCCTGCCCTGTACGCGTCCACCAATCACGAAGCGAAAGACGATTCGAGGATTCGGGAAAGAGGATTCGCCCACGCCCTGCCCACGTCCATAACTAACTTCGTAGAAAGCCGAAACAAACCCTCTATGCTTACTGCACGTGTTAACAATGAGCACCTTTCAGTGTTGCTAACCGCCACCGACAAAAAAATACTGTTTGCAACAACAGCAGAATTGATCGACATAGCCGTGTCGATCCCGATGTCGGTCGACATAGCCGGTTCCCGTCCCGTTAATTTTTTCAAAAAATTTAGTAAAACTAGACGATTTGAAATTCAATCTCAAAATAGAGAAATGAATCCATCAGAAGAGTCACATTTAATTCCCCCGGGTCACGTTGGTCTGCTCGGAACAAATTTCGGGATAAAATTATCCTGAGGCAAAAAAAATGCATTTTTGGTTTAGTTCAGACCAAAATCACCAGATGGCGCTCAATAAATTAGTGTTTTTGGACGTTTTTCATAAGCTTCCTTCTGACAATGATAATTTTTTCAATTGTAAGGGTTTCTAGTTTCGGATTTTTTGTTTTTAATACTTTATATAATAGAAATGGTTTACTTTTTTATTCATTTTGAGAGGTACAAAGTTGTTTCTACCACTTTTTTGGGTTTTTCGGTACGACAATTATAGGTAATTTTTCATCCGTCGGACACACATCTCTAAAATCACACCAAATTAGTTGAATACTGTTCAGGCTCTTAATATCCACCTGTTTAAGGATATATGTATAAAGGTAGGAAAAAAAAACGCCATAAGCGGAATGGAAATTGGGGCCCCAATACTAAAAAGAGTCGCACTGTTGATAAACTTAAATCAATTTTGCATAGATCCACTATGACCGATCGGAGGAAGCGCCAAAAATTTGAGGGCCCTTTTAGCCTCGGGGCCTCACGCGTTCGCTTAGTTTGCGTACTGGATGATCCGCCTCTGAGTAAGGAATGTTGCGGTAGGCATACCAGATCGTTATGTTCAGAAACAAATTATTCAGTCACTGAACGATCGACTTCGGGTGAGATTTGCCTTGGGATTCCCATAGGATTCGGGAACAGCTGTTTGCCAGATGCTTTCAGCACTTGGTCTTCTCCGCGGTACTACCTGAAAAGAACACTCCAGTGAAATCTGGGCAAGGTCCGTCGTTGGTGTACGATCAAGTTTGTGGTGGTATGCGTTATGCGTATGGTATTTTTCCCGAAATATTTGTTTAATACAGAAGAACAGCATTTCGATTCTGTTACGAATGCGAACGGAAGTCAAAACGGGTACGCGAGAAAACCATAACTATTGTAATCGTCCCTTTGGGTAGGACATAGCGCGATGTATGTTAGACTAAGGTCGCGCATGCAACGATAAGGTCGAATAAGTTGATTGTTTCAAATTGTGACTTATCGCATGGGTTCTTTGGGATAGACCATAATAGTTTTGAAAAGATCTTTCCGGCGGTACCAGCAATAAGGCAAAGTAATAAAATCATGCGTCGAGTGAGTCGTACGAATGCCAAGGTAAGGTAACTTGTAAACCTAACCTCCTAGCTACGAGTCTTTTCTATGTGGCAATTCGAGAGGCACTCCGCAAATAGAGACTTATATTGATCATTCAATTCAAGCCTATTTGTTAGAACCATTCGATCGCCTCCTCTTACAGATAATAAGCAAACAGTTTAAACATTTGATCCACCGTTAGGAATCCTGGTTAATCTAGGAAAAGGCGTAACGCCGGATTCCAATCTAACTGAAGGCAAGTAGAAACTTGCTCAAGAGTTTCCGGAGTTACCGGACTTCGCACGGTCAACTCCACAGCGGCAGAACTAATCTTTTACATTGCTCTGACCGCAACAGCTTCGTAGCATTGTTTTTTTAGATAGCTTAACGTGTCCTTACTTCATAGTACATACGATATGTATGTGCAGTATACTGCGAGTTATATAATCTGCAAATCTGCGACCACATCCGCTTGTGTAAATTACTTATTACAGTGTAATAGCATTGGTTATTACAATAAACATATCATCAAGTTTATTCGCTTTCAACATACATGAAAGTAACATACATTCACCAAGTAAAAATATCTCTTAAGAATATTGCTGTAAAATACAATTTCTCACTTGATCTCTCGGGTCTTCTATAATTTGGTAGTCACTACCTTCACATTCTAAACAAACTAGTCCTAAATGATTGATAATCTTTACATCACGTGTTTGTTTGTTCTCTCAGTCGAAATTACTTTGCAAAAAATTCCCAGTGGTAACAAATCGTGCTTTTATAATGATTGAGCAAGTTTGGTACAATTATAAAGTCACTAGTACGTATAGTATCTAACCTAATATTAGTATGCAAGCGAACTCAGACGGAATGCGAAACAAATAATCTCTAACACCTGGAACATCTTTTCTTACATGACGTTCTTTTGGCACTTGAATTTCTTAAGCACTGAATAAAGGGAAGGCAAGAAATTGTGATAAAAAAGCACGAACATAATAACTCATCCTGATGGCAAAAGATTGTTAATGCGCAACAAATGAAAAAAAAAAAAACGATAATACATATAATGTTAAACTATCTTTGCGTTCTTCTTCTTTGGGAATGCCCGTTTTGTCAATCACTTTAAGGCACTTTGCAGGATATTATCTTTATCGATTATTTACGATATTGATGTACGGTTAGAAAGTTTCTTCTAATTTTGCAGCTCTTCGTACGGAACTGCTTCCGTGCTTTGGGACCATTTTTTGATACTGCAGAATAGGAACACAATTGTCATAATAGTACCAATGGAACCAAAGAAGATACACACGTAGATCCCCAGCGACGGTAATGCGAGCGCCAACTGTAATAAACATATGATATTAATTAATAAAGAGCGGTATGGTTGACCGTACACACACAAATAGTACCTTTGCTTGTTCAGCAAGCTCTTGCGTAAGGGTAGCACGCTGACGGAACCATAACATCGGTATCATTACATCCGGTACATGCTTGTAGAAGCTACAGTGGATGGGGAAAACACATGCATCACATATGGCGATTTACGATACTTCGAGATTCAATCTGTACAACACAAACATACCTGAATCCACTTATCGGCTGTAGGTGTTCGTTGATTTGCAGCTGGGCACGAACATCTAATGGTATACCGGTTTTTGGCTCGATAGCCATATAGAACTCGTGCTCCGTTTGGTTCGGTTTCAGTCCAGTTACCGCATTTTGATAGCTTTCATCAGCCAGATAAAAGTGTGGAAAGGAGACAAACGTTGGTGAACCGTATTTGCATGCAGAAGCATTAAACACACCAGGTTTCAAATCAGGACACTGGGTAGGATTGGTATTGCACCAGCAGCTTGCTTCGGGATATTTCACCCCATTATCGAAGACACGATCGTCACCGACATACTTCATGCCCTGTACATTGTACAGTGAGACTTCCTCTGCGCTTTGCAGCGTTATAGAACGGCAGATGTCCGATGGGAAGAGTGTGATGTTCGGGGGAATGGTACTACGAGCGGGCCAAAGTTCACCAGAGGTACCATAGACTTCGCCACACTTACCCCGGTACATGCCCGTTCTTGGGGAACCGTTCCACTGGGTTAGAAAGCCCATTTCCTCCAAACCATCAGCACCTGTTTTCATTGTAAACGTTCCATCGAAGGTATCGCTCAGATTGCGCCCAACGAACCATCCAAATTTGTCAAAAGGTATGTTTAGTGTCGTAGTATTGAGAGTTTTCAACAGATCCAATAGTGGATCTTTAACACCTTCAAATAGCAGTTCGCGTACAGGTTTGTTTTTCCACAACAGAGAACCTTCCGTTTTGAGGAATATATCGATGAACGGTTTAAGCAAAGGGTATGTATTGCGCAAAAAATGAGCCGCATTCTGGAAAAAAAACAGGATGGTTAGTACAAAAAAAATATTCTAACCGTAGAAGGCAGCACAAACTCGTCTGTCCAGTACTTACCAATGTGATAACATTTAAATTTGTAACTTCATCATCCAGTGTACCTTTCGATAGTTCCGGTACAAAATGCCAGATCCGGCGCTGATCATACGTAACCGTGCCGTTATCATTCCATACAAGATTGACCCGTTCGTGAACCTCGGAAAAGGTGTACGGTCCCATTTCGACAAAGTTTGGTTTTACACTTTGATTCGTCTGTACTGCATCCGGATTGGTCCAGTTAAAGAAATACACTTCCAGGTACATCGGTATCGGTGTTCTGATCCAGTTGTCATAGTTTGACGACCCATTTTTGATTACAAGTTTCTGCGGAAGCAAGCAAGAAGAGTGAGCGAGTTAAACCATATTCATAAGCAATGTTCGTGATTAGCCGTGGGTAAACTTACATTATGCAGCACCTGATCAGACATGGATGGCCATAAGACGCCTAATGCAATTGCTAGCAGTATCAGGAATGCTGAGCAGCCGAGCGAAATAAATTTCTTTTGGAAGTCTGTACATGTTGAACACATTGTAGTTAATGGTTGGGGATAATTTGGTGTTGCGTTGGTAGATTGTGCTAGAATAGCTCGTTATTGCTTTGGTAGATGTGGCCGCATCGACTGCGGCTGTATGTAGGCTTGGTCCACTATACTATCAGCTCATCCGGTACGCTATAAGAAAATCAATGTATAAACATTATTTTAAATTGCTTTAAACAAGTGTTTAGGGGGAAACAAAAACCAGTTTCGCTAATTCTCTGAGTTTATGCTTATCGCTAAGTCACGTAATTATCACATATGTGTCAGCTCATATGAGTGTCATATGAGCTGCCATATGAGTGTTCCACATGATAAAATATTATTCATTCATCCCCAAACGTTACTCACTGGAGACCAATGCAAGCTTCCGAGTGCATTGACTTTCTTTGTCACAAATGCATAGCACAAAGTGGATTTGTGTAGCACATCTATTTGTGCAAAATTTGTTCTATGTTTCGTTTGGTAATTGAATTAAAGTCTAAATTCGTTTACAGTCAATCTTTTGTCGTGTAAATGGTTGTGTTATGCTTTCGTGAACTAATGCAACAGTTCGTAGATACGACAATGACTCATCGTAATCTATTCTACTGGTGCCAATCGCATGTGTCTGGTAGCACAGGTGAGAGGCCGTTATAACATTATGTACGACCTTGCCGGAATGTGAAGTCTGGGGAGAGAAATTGAGCTATTACGAGAAATTGGAGACTTGAGAAATTGAGACTAATTGAGAAATTGGAGAGAATTGAGCTATTACGTAGCAACGTGATGCAATTTTGAGATCGCAACGCACCGATGACTCCAACTATTCGGTTTGAAGCGAGGCTATGGACAAGTATTACGTAGAAACTTTGATCGAGCAACGTGTGACTTTAAATGGCGACTGCCGTAAACTGATAATCGTACAAGTAGACAATTTTGCTGATAATCATTGTTTGTTTTTGCGCGTCGATTCTCTACCCTGACCTAAGGGATACACTCATAGTTTGTTTGGTCGACGCAAGTAAGATGCACTACGAGCGATGATCATTTATAGCCATTTCACTTCGATCGACAGATAGACCACGTTCTCATCGATGGAAGGCACTTCTCGGATATTATCGACGTACGTACGTACAGGGGAGCAAACGTCGACTCAGACCATTTCCTGGTTATGGTTAAGTTACGCCAGAAACTGTGCGTAGCCAATAAGCTGCGCTATCAGCCCACCCCAAGGCTCGACATAGATCGGTTGCGGCAAGCTGATGTGGCGAGGAACTTCGCGACCACGCTAGGGGAAGCGTTGCCGGAGGACACCACCTTCGAGGCGATGTTCCTCAATGACCATTGGCGTATGATGGAACAAGCCGTCAGCAGCACGGCCGATCGAACTACTGGCCGCGTAACACGTAACCGGAGGAAGGAATGGTTTGATGATGAGTGCAGGCGAGCACTATCCGAGAAGAACGCAGCGCGTACTCGCATGCTCCAGCGCGAGACCAGGCAGAACGTGGAAGACTACAGACGACTGAGAAGGCAGCAGACCCGACTCTTCCAGGACAAGAAGCTCAGCTTCGAAGAGTCGGATGAGCAACTGATGCAGCAGCTATCCCAGTCGGGGGAAACTCGTAAGTTCTACAGGATGCTGAATGCGGCACGAGGCGGTTTTACTCCCATAACCGCTATGTGCCGCAACGAGGAGGGAGATATCCTGTCGGACGAGCGAGAGGTGATCGACAGGTGGAAGTGCTACTTCGACAGGCACCTGAACGGAGCAGATGCAGGAGAGACCTCTGCAGGAAGCAAAGGAGAGCAGTATTGCGACAGCCAGCAGGATGACGAAGTGCCCCCGCCATCCTTGGACGAAGTCATCAGTGCCATCAAACAGCAGAAACGTAACAAGTCAGCTGGCAGCGATGGGCTGGTGGCAGAGTTGTTCAAGATGGGCCCGGAGAGGCTTGCCGCGCTTATGCATCAGTTGATCGTAAGGATTTGGGACCAGGAAGAACTACCGGACGACAAAAAGGGCGACAGACTGGACTGTGCTAACTTCCGAGCCATCACAGTCCTGAATGCTGCCTACAAGATCCTGTCCCGAATACTCTTCTGCAGACTTGCGCCCCTTGCCACAGATTTCGTCGGAAGCTATAAAGCTGGATTTGTTGGAGGCAAATCGACCACCGACCAAATCTTTACTCTACGGCAGATCCTCCAGAAGTGCCGAGAGCATCAGATCCCCACGCACCATTGACTTTAAGGCGGCCTACGATACCATAGATCGGACCGAACTATGGAACACCATGCAGCAGTACGGATTCCCTGGGAAGCTGGTACGGCTATTGAAGGCCACGATGGATGGGGTGCAGTGCAAGGTGAGAGTATCGAACATGCTGTCGGAATCGTTCGAATCTCACCGGGGTTTGAGGCAAGGGGACGGACTCTCCTGCTTGCTGTTTAACATCGCTCTGGAAGGTGTCATGCGAAGCGCGGGCTTCGACATCCGGGGCACGATTTTCACCCGTTCTCTAAAATTTCTCGGCTTCGCGGATGACATCGACATTGTAATGTGCTCGCGCGTACAATTGCTAACTTCGCGTTTCCGTTCGTACCCGCGTCACATTTATCGATTTGCGCTCAGGTTAATCATCACACGGTATCAACGACTTTTCGTTCGGACGACAAACTTCTTCATTTGGGCGGACTTGATCGTCCAGGCGATCATAGAAATCTGGAAGAGATTTCTCTTACTGGATTGATGGAGACATCGAGGCCTTACCTTGGGTAGGGGGACTCTCGAAGCTCTTGAAATAAGAACACAATATAGTTTTGGTTGGTTATAATTTCCAACCTGACGGTTAACACGCACTTTGGCGGTTCATCTCGGACTCTCCCGTTCAGGTTGAAACTGGCTTTATTTATATCCATTTTTCAAGCTTTTTGTTTGCTTATTTATCTATAGTTGTTATGAAAATATTAATAAGTAGTTCATAATAAGTAGGCAATGTTTTGGTTTGTGTCGCAAATGTTTATCTTCAGGCTATAACGAAATCGGCGACAAATAACGATGGTGCTATTTGTTATTAATTGTGCTTCCGGTGCCGTTTTTTGTTGTTCATGCAAAAACGCTTATTAAGCTATCTTTACCGGGTGGTTATGAAATTGATTCTCGTTGCTAACCCTAAGTGTGTGAATTTACGTTTATGCGTTGGTCATCGGTTTTTTGCAGTTGATGCATTTAATAAAGTGGGTTACTGTGTTTTAAATCTGACCTCCTTTAATTTAGATTAAGTGGCTTTTTTTGGGTAGCGAAATGTGTTGAATTCTGTCACGTGATAAACCTTCTAACCTTGTACTGTGTAATATTTAAGTTATGATAAGATGTTTAGCAATTATGCTACAACATCATCGGACGGACATCTGCGGCGGTGTGCGACGCGTACACCCGACTGAAACGCGAGGCCGACAGAATTGGATTGAGGATCAATGCGACGAAGACAAAGTACCTGCTTGCCGGAGGCTCTGACCGTGATAGAGCCCGACTCGGGAGCAGAGTATCAGTTGACGGCGACGATCTCGAGGTGGTAGAGGAGTTCTGCTACCTTGGTACGATCGTAACTTCGGACAACAACATGAGCAGCGAAATCCGAAGGCGCATTGTTCAGGGAAATCGTGCCTACTACGGGCTCCACAAACTCCTGCGATCCAGAAGGCTCCAGCAACACACGAAATGCACGATATATCGCACACTGATACGTCCGGTAGTCCTTTACGGGTACGAGTCCTGGACTATGCTAACGGAGTACGTCAATGTTCTCTCCATTTCCGAACGGCGTGTGCTAAGGACTATCTTTGGCGGTGTGTGCGAGCAGGGCGTGTGGAGAAGGAGAATGAACCACGAGCTAGCTGAGCTGTTTGGCGGTGCAGATATCCTGACGGTGGTCAAAGCCGGAAGGATAAGATGGCTGGGGCACGTGATGAGGATGCCGGACTCATGCCCCACCAGGAAGGTGCTCGTCAGCGATCCGTTCGGCACGAGGCGGAGAGGAGCACAGCGAACTCGTTGGCTGGATCAGGTGGAGTCAAACCTGTCGGAGATCGGATGCAGCCGTGGATGGAGGACTGCAGCACTGGACCGAGTTTCCTGGAAACGGATTGGCGACCAGGCCATGTCTACGCGACGTGCTCGACCATGAGCAGGCCAGAAAAGAAGAAGAAGAAGATGTACAGACAAAACAGAACTAATCCATAGACGAAGCTCTTAGACACGAGAGAAGGTTTTCTACAGAGGAGAACAAGTGCAGCAAAAATATGGTCTCAGTTGTTCGACATATATTTTTTTCAAATTCTTTCAACATTTAAAGCCAATATCAAAGACGAAGACGATTTTTCATTGAGTGTAACAAATTATTTCATTTATTTATTATTGCTATATTCGTGTTTGCGTTTCCTATTCCTGAATTCCTGTACTTGCCTATTCCTAAGAATTTTTATAACTGTCCCAAACAAACCCTTCGTAGGAAGTTTATTCATGATTTCTATTTAACATAAAAAACATTAAATGATCATGTCTTAAATTTATTCATGCATCTTCTTTTCGTTGGTCTTGTGTTCTTCGACATTTCTTTTTTTACATATTTAGTACAGGAATATTTATTTTTTCACCGATGTCAGCGATCGTGTTTTTACTTTGCGCTTTCTATGCCATATTTCTATGTCGTATTATTTACATGGTAGGATTACCCAATATTGCAATTGTTACGCTTTTTGCCGAGCCTGCTTCCTTTTTAAATAGTTTGCTTTATTTCGGTTTTTTTCGTTTTCCTCCAAGCATTTTATTAACATTATACGCGACTCATATTACGACCATTGCAAATGTGACTTAGAAACGAATTTCCTTGCATCTCCTTGTCTCATAAGTAATATAGAAATAAGATTTACGTTAGAACATAAAGTGTTAGTATTTATTAAATATTCGGAAAGCTCAATTTGGGAAAATTGCTAGCGTCGATTCGTATACAAACTGGTTGTAGACCGTGGTGATGATTTCCTGTGGTGCATTTTTATTTTTCGTCTTCAATTGTTCGATGTTGCTGCGCTGTGAAGATTTGTTAAGGAGTTGCGACACGATGAAAACAGTTTCGATTCGAAAGTGTAGATGTCTTAACTTCCCGTGTGTTTTGTCACGAAATTGATTGATCTTCCTTTAACATAGAATACCCTACGATCGAAGCAGATATTGTAGCATATTGTCCGAATATGCACCTTGTGCACCACCGACTATGTTCTTGTGTCCTTTCACGTACACCATACATTTTATTTTTCCAAAATCTCATCATGTTACACGCCATATGATTTGATGGAGTGGCAAGCTCGTCCATACGTTGGTTGTTAGTTGGTTCGAGTAATTATTTATTCCGTTGTATTCCATTACCATCCAATTGCAATGCGTGATGCGTGCCGTCAAGTCTGATAACTCTCAACTGGAGTATTCGGGTTACTGATGTCATACAAATTGATCAATTGTCTCATTTTAGTTATATTTTTCGATAACGATTACTGATTCTGAAGTTTTTCTTCATATTTGAAACCCATACACTTGGTCTTATGCGTGCTAACGCCTTGTTTCAAACATAAATATTGTTGGGTGATCTGTGTGATGGTCGCTCGTAGAATCTTCTTCTTCTTTTCTGGCCAGCTCACGGTCGAGCACGTCGCGTAGACATGGCCTGGTCGCCAATCCGTTTCCAGGAAACTCGGTCCAGGGCTTAAGTCCTCCATCCACGGCTGCATGCGATCTCCGACAGGTTTGACTCGCTCGCTGTGCTCCTCTCCGCCTCGTGCCGAACGGATCGCTGACGAGCACCTGGTGGGACATGAGTCCGGCATCCTCATCACGTGCCCCAGTCATCGTATCCTTCCGGCTTTGGCCAAACAGCTCAGCTAGCTCGTGGTTCATTCTCCTTCTCCACACGCCCTGCTCGCACACACCGTACACCGTACTCTTGTAGAACACATATGGTTTTATCACGTGTTGCGATAGAGCACATGCTTGTTGTCTGGTACAGGGTTTGATTTTGTACCTTACGGTTATCCACCATGCCGGTAACGTTACCAACTTCCGTCTCGAAATACCATCTGGTAGCACATGAGCAGTCGATATTATATCTGAAGTCCGTTGTTGCAGTATAGTCATATACCGATTACGCATGCGTTATAGTTCAACGCATTTTACTGAGTGTTGCTGGATGTCCTGTTGGTTGCTCCTCCCGTTTCTCTTACATTTGCAACGTTAAGTTATCCTGCTGTAGTAATGTTTCACGGTAATTGTATATCCTTGTAGTTAGCTAACAATGCAACCATTTCTGTGAGCTGAGCTTGTGTAGTTTGCAGTCTTTGGAAATGTAAACATACGCTTGTTTAGTAGTCTAGCGTGTACAAGAAAGCTTCGCAGCAGCTGATTAATGGGTTTTATAATTACTTGGTACTGGGGCACATGGAATTCTTGTCACATCCATTCAGAAATAGCTTGCGATGTTGATCTCGTTGTTCGCAAAGTCGTAGGTAATTAATCCCTTCATTTCGATTCCGAATATTTTATGCAATGTTTCATTAACGGTATGTTAGTGTTCCTTTTCTCTATCTTTTGATTTCCCTGATCGCTTAACCGTTGTTACATGTTTGATTGAAGTCGATTTACTATTCATATTCTATTCATAATTTCAATTTTTGTTTTTCTCGTTCTTTCATTTATGCTTTTTCTTTAAATAAATGTTTACATTTTCTAGAGTTTCGTTCAATTGATTCTTTATGTTATCATACATCCTCTATGGACTTGACTTTAATATAATGGAAGCAGGCGTTTTCCAGAAACGATATCTCTTCAATGTAAAATAGTTCTTTTTTATTCTCTCTTTTTTTAAAACGTGCTCTGTTCCGTCGAACACCCTAGTATCAGTTATTCCCTTTTGGCGGCATAGATTCCCAAAATTATTTAGTATCTGGAAAAATTAGAGTTGATGTTTGAACCTTCTCGGTGCAAAACGCGATATTCTCATGCTAGCAGGCCATCAGTAGCGAGACTGCTGACAGGGGTGGAAGGGGAATATTCCTTCTGAAGTCCCAGTAGCTAGGTTGATGCCTCCTGGAATTAGGGAGAGCGGGTGTTGTGAACGCAACGATCAATCGTTCTAATTCACGTTTTTTAAATACATTTCAAACTATTATATGTTCATTTAAGAGAATTACAAGCCATAGATTAGACTCGACGTCGATCAGGACGAACGTAGCACAGGCAATAAGTTCGAGAAGAAAATGAATAAAGAATGGTACGCCGTTCTAAATAAACAAGATGCTACGCGGGATCGCCTGGCCAACTTAGGTTCATATCTACTGTTACGTACACGACTAAATTCAAAGCGTACGCGTGAGAAAATTCGAACTATCGTAAGAAAGGGAATTTGAAATAGCTACGCCAACATAAACATGTTGACATCCTAGAAAAGCTATGTGTGTAATCTCAGCTTTCAGGTCGAATAATGTTCTATGAGAAAACGACATAGCGCAAGCACGAGCATCAAAGTTTCAGGCAATATCATAAAACGTCCAAAAAGGACGAAGCACTTGACAATCGAAACTAAACATATTACCCGGCAATAAGCAAAGGCAGCATAACTGCAAACGGTCAAACTATAACCAGAGGAAAGTAAAACGAGACAAGGATACACAACTTAAGTGATACCACATGTACCGAAATGCGTGTGAGATATTGGTACAACCTTAGAATGCCTACCCATAACTCATATAAACATATGCCTGGATAAGGCATCTAGGACAACGTTATCCAAAAGGAAACTATCTCTTTCTAATTACCCATCTCACTCTTACCTCCATCTCTTACAACTAATTTTTAGTGTATAAGAAACAAAATGTAGCATATCTGCTAAACATTAAAAATCTAACATATGGGAAATCTCAAATAGCACATTGAAATTCAAATTATAGAATCGGTTAGTAAAATCGCGTTGGTCCTTTCCTATTTTCTCCTATTCTCATTCTGACACTTAACATAAAACACATGGCCAGGGTTTTTACGCCTTTTCTAAACGTATCTGTTTTAACCCTTTCAAGTACCTGAAGGTGACATAATCGAAGATCGCTCATTGCGTTGCATATGCAATACTTTCTCACGATGTGAATTGCACTTGAAAAGGTTTCCTAAGTTTCCATGCCGTACCCGCCTTCGCAAAGACCAACTCGACGCATGATTTATAGGCTAATGCGCATCAACCGAAAATTACAGAAATGCATTAGGAATTATTACAAGCAAATAGAAACACAGAAATAGAAACATTCGATACATAAGCCCTTATGTAAAAACCATGTACACCTACACAACTCAGAGTATAAAATAAACCAAAATTGTTAGAACGCGGTCAGTCCCCAGTGATCGATCGTGAGTTGACAGTTGTCAAGGATCAGATACACAACTGGGATTCCAAACCAAATTCTTCGTGTTATTATTTCAAGAGCATCGAGAGTCCCCCTACCCAAGCTAAGGCCTCGATGACTCCAACGTTTAAGAAGGAAGCTTTACAGTGTAAAGCAAGTGTAAAGTCGAAGTCCGCTAAGTGGTGAAGAAAATTAAAGTATTAGAATATTACAGAAAATTTTCAATAAAAAAAAACTTACAAGTATACAACGCAACAAGAACGGTCGTATCCGCGTTTCAGTCTCCTTTAAACTTCTAAAAAAAAATATCGCGTCTTCGCGTGAATCCCACTCCAGTGGATTATATGGTGGCTCCAGAGAGGAGTTGAAGTGAAAAAAGTGTAAAATCCTGTTTAAACTCAACTCCAGTGTCGAACTGTTCAAATTTAAAGTGAATAACAGTTCAAATTAACTTGTTTGAAAAGTTAGTGAACTGAAATAGCGTTTATAGAAAGTGTTTGTAGTTGTGAACAATTTTGTAACGTCAACCATTTTATTCCCTCAGTAAGTTCCTTCATTACAAGTTGTACTTCAAAGGAGGAGTACAAAGATCAACTAGGTTTTGTTCCGGACTGGGACAATACCGAGGAATTAGCAAACGACTTGCTAAAATACCAGGCGACGATTCAGCACGCGGTGCCGGAGGTCTTAGACAGAGACATCCAAACAACGGTGAATCTTCTCCGAGCCGGAAAAATTTGGCCACGACTCTGTCACAGCATCCTCTGCGAGCTGCAGTGGGAGCTGATCTGCATCGACAGCGGTAAACCGCTGAACGAAAAGCGCGGTAACCTGGAGGAAAACCTAAAATCTTGGGGAATAAAAATTGTAAAACTATAAATTCCGGAAACAGAGATTATTTCAAAGAAATCCGAAAGAAAAATGTCCGCTCCTGAAATCTCGCTTCCACTATATTCGAAAAATCATCTCGATAAGAAAGAAATCTCCGCCCTCGAAATTCACCTCGTTAAGTTCCTATCGCTCTAAGTGTTGTGCTCGATTAACTATTAAAGGAACATTAGTGCTTACGCTGTGTTGAAAAGGTTTATAAAGAAACCATTGTGAAAGACATTTGATCCGCCACACGTGAGAAACATCAGAAGTATCGCGCATCATCATCACGAGCGAAGCCATCCAGTTCCAGCCGAAATAAAAGAAGGAAAGTATCAACTTATTCAGGTAAGCCAATTTTCTTATCATACGGCAAGGAAATCGCAGATTCGTCCAAAATGCCTTTCAACTTTGTTAAAAACCGCAATGGTAGCTGCCGCCTATGTGAAGGTATTGATACCTCCGAACAAACAATGGCGGAATGCTTCGAATGCGACCGATGGTTCCATTTGCAATGCGTTAGACTGACGCGCAGTCCAACACCAGCCGAATGCTGGTTATGCCCCAAGTGCCAAAAGATTAAATACGAGTTGAAACGTATGGAATCTGCGATGGAGGCATATGCAAAAAAGGATGCAATACGGCCAGGCCGTTCTTTATGAATAAAAAAAAAAAGAAACGAAAATTTTCAATAAAGGTACTTACAAGTTTACAACGCAACAAGAACGGTCGTATCCGCGTTTCAGTATCCTTTAAACTTCTAAAAAAAAATATCGCTTCTTCGCGTGAATCCCACTCCAGTGGATTACAGCGGGAGATATTGGGGGATGGGGGAGGGGACGGATGAGTGTAACAGGTTAATGGTCTAGTATTATATCTACTTTGTTGCTTTAAAAAGGAGCTAAAAACGCTTGATCGTGAACATACACTGATTAGCAAGAAATCATCAGAATTCTTAAGTAGTTATCCGGACATCCAATTGTCTGGAAGGAATGAAGCATAGAATACATTTAGAACTAGACACGATCTAGAATCAAAACAGCTATATAATGCTCTATAATGCGTATGCGTATACGCACAGGCACAACCTCAACCATACATTGTTAGTATACAAGCAGGAAAATTTGTTAATGTACTTCCGTTGTAATCCGAAACTCAACCACTACGAGTCACTTTCTGTTTGGTAATCAGACTCAGAATCGGTGCTCCATGCATAGAAACTTCTACTGATCATTCAGTAAAAAAAACTACTCAACAGCATCACTCTATTCCGAGCACGTGAAACGGCAGATCCACCGTTAGGAACTAATCCTGACCAAGGAAAAAGTCTAACGTCAGAAAGATCAGAAAGATTTTGTAGCATATCTGCTAAACATCAAATCATTACCATACAAGAAATATTAAATAGCACATTGAAAATTCGTCAAAGTTTAAGATTGATACTGTAGCATACCTGCTAAACATTAAAATAACCAACATATTGGAAATCTCAAATAACACATAAAAATTCAAAGTATAGAATCGGTTAACAAAATCGCGTTGGTCTTTTCCTATTTTCTTCTATTCTCATTCTGACACTTGTCATAAAACACATGGCTAGGGTTTTTACGACTTCTCTAAACACATCTGTTTTAACCCTTTAAAGTACCTGAAGGTGACATATTCGAAGATCGCTCACTGCGTTGCATATACAATCCTTTTTCACGCTGTTGGTTGCACTTGAAAAGGTTACTTTAGTTTCCATTCATTAGCCCTCCTGCGTAAGACCCATTCGACGCTTGATTTATGCGCTAATGCGTATCAACCGAAAATTACAGAAATGCATTAGGAATTATTACAAGCAAATAGAACCACAGAAATAGAAACATTCGATACATAAGCCCTTATGTAAAAACCATGTACACCTACACAACGCAGAGTATAAAATAAACCAAAACTGTTAGAACGGGGTCAGTCACCAGTGATCGATCGCAAGTCGACAGTTATCAAAGATCAGTTGCACAACTGAGCTGCCAGAACAACTTTGCAGTGTTATTATTTCGAGAGCATCGAGAGTCCCCCTACCCAAGGTAAGGCCTCGATGACTCCAACGATCAAGAAAGAAACTTACAGTGTAAGTAAAGTAAAAGTAACTTTACAGTGTAAAGACGAAGTCCATAAGTGAAAAAGTATAAAAACCGTGAACATTACATGGCGACCGTGACTTCAATCGGCAATCTTCTAAAACAAGTAAAGTGAGTGTTGTGTTAACATTCATTGATAGTGATGTGATCAATTTAAGATGGCAATAATTAATGAAAATGAATCTAATGAAATAGAAGATTATGACAATTCAGAACCAGAAGAATATACTGGTCCCTTTATCCCATTACATGAGGATATATTAGAATTGTCAGCGGACATAATTGGGTATTTTGAAACTACCTCATTATCTCGTTACGAAACTCAAATGCCAATATTTGAGCAAATCCTAGTAGACTATCAAATATATAACGATAAAAAAAACACGTATGGTCGGCTATGTGAAGTAGCATATGAGTTGTACAGAGTACTCTAAAAATAATTAAAGAAAAAAAATATATAAAAAAGAACAATGGCAGTGCAAAATACAACTTTGCGTTTAATAGACGAATTACTACAGTTTCTTAGTTGAGTTTCCGGACCCTACAGTGGCAGCAATTTATGAAGAAAGAATTCACGAGCTTGTGCACGAAGCCATAACATTTAAAAACGCGAACATAAACAATGATCAGTGGTCTACGTCAAGTTTTGGTGCGATGGATGGATTTCCTAAATAGTGAAAGTGAATACATCAAAAGCCTCAGATGGTTTAAAGGTGAAGTGGAAGAGTAAGAACACAAAAAGAAAAAAAAACAAAAAACTATAAGACATGATAACAGTTTTATCATCTAAAATAAATAAAAGTGCAAGTGAAAATAAGAACAGAAAAAAAAACAAAATATTAAAATAAAAAAAAAAACAACAAGTGGAAAAGTGGAAAAAACGAAATAAATAATGAACAAGTAAAAAAAAAAAAAAAAAACAAAGAACAATAAGTGAAAAAAAAACAACAAGGAAGGCGAGACCACGGTTCATATCTTTGACCGGCGGGATCCAAAGGAACAGGAGTTCCCAACCTGAAGAGACTACAAGTACCAGCGTCGCAGAATGCAGGTTAAATTTATTTTAAGTATGAGATGGACCCAAAAGTACAAATTTCATTTGAGTTAGGAAAACTAAAACAAATATTAAATATAGTTAATATAAATAAACCGATTAGAGATCATGTACTAGAACATTATCAGAGAGATCTCCTAAAAATACGAGAAAAGTTAGATCATATTATTAAAGCTCAAACTACAAGTTTCTCAGAAGATCATATAAGTGAAATAGAAACCAATTACAATTCAAGTTATAAAATTATAACGCAAGCAATTAACACTCATCTTGAAAATAATAAAAAGCTCAAGTTAGAAGAAACAAAAACATCAACAAAACACCATAGAATTCAAGAAATAGCAAAAATGGCTGTATTCGATTTTAAAACGGCAAATTGTTTAGTATCCATATACGATGGTTCGGCTGAACATTATAACGCTTTTGAAGATTCAGTCCAAATATTAAAAGAAATAACCACCAGGATAATAATAACCAGATCAGGAACAAATGTTAGTAAAATTCTTAAAATCAAAACTAACAGGTAAAGCTAGGGCTGGATTGCTAAATAATATAGCATTGGTTAAAGATCTGGTTGACAATGTAAAGAGCAGATGACAAGAAAGAATTGATGCTAGCAAAATTACAACAGAACTAAAGGCCATAAAAGCAAAAAATTCTAAATCACTTTGCCAGGAAGTAGAACTTTTAACAGCAAAATGAAAAGTAATCTATATGGAACAACAAATACCAGAAAAGGTCGCAAATGACATGATTGTAAAACTCGGAGTAGACACAATCATAGAGAAAGTCCAAAACAGGGAAACAAAAACACTACTAAAAGCTGGTAAATTTAATAACATAGCTGAAGCAACTCAAAAAGTTGTCGAAAATGATAACACGGCTGATGCACAAATCTTAACAATACACAAAAATGATAGCAACTGTTACAAAAACAATTATCAAAGACAAAATTACAACCCTAGCTACAATTACAATTGTAAAACACTGATACCGTCGCGCTTAGAATTTATTCCGCGAAGGTATCAGCGATTTACATGGTGGCTCCAGAGAGGAGATTACAGAGTCTCGCGCGCAAGTGTAATCTCAAAAGAACGAACTTGCGTTCAAGGTGTGCTGTCGCCAAGAACAGCTGTGTGTAAAAGAAATAAATAGTGAAGTGTGCATCCAGATGTGTCTGCCACGCGACCAGGAGGAGCTCGATCGAGAAAACATCTTGGAGGTTCGACCGCGAGGCGTTCAACAGTGGATCGAGGTGATAGAGGAACCAGCTGCTGAGGAACCAGCTGCTGCGGAACCGGAAGACCAAGGCGAGCCGTGTAACATCGGCGGTTGGGACGAGGACGAGTGGGATCGTCTATTTGCTGAGGAGCTTGCACGTCAACGGGAGAACCCGGAAGACAACGAAGACGTGCATCCCGGGGAACCAGAAATTCTTAACTATCAAGAATTTCAGGTAGAATCAGACGACGACGAATACTACTTTAGTCGTTATCGCGTGCCCACCTACGACGACACGGACGAAGTGATAGCGACGACTATAAGCGCCATCACGCAGACGCTGAACGAAGGCCGTCCAATTCCAATTGATGTCCTTGAAGAGCTCGAGGATATCTTTAACAGCTACGTCAACTTCAAGATACTACCGAGGGATGCGTACCCTAGGATAGTACATCTGCAGTATCAGTGTTTGTAGAGCGGAGTACTTAAGTAAAAATCGCGTCTTCGCGTAAATTCCACTCCAGTGGATTATATGGTGGCTCCAGAGAGGAGTTATAGTTAAAAGTGATTAAAAGTGATTAAAAAGTTCAAAGTTAAATCACTTGAAAGTTAGTGAAATTAAACCGTGGTTTAAGTGTTTGGTTCAAGTTTAAAGTTTGTAACGTCAACCATTTTATTCCCTTAGTGAGTTACTCGTTACTAGTTGTGCTTCGGAGGAGGAGTACAACGACCGACTAGGTTTTGTCCCGGATTGGGATAACACTGAGGAATTAGCAAGCGACTTGCTAAAATACCAAACGGCGAAGAGCACTGCGGTACCGGAGGTCTTAGAAAAAGACATCCAAACAACGGTAAAGCTCTTCCGCGCCGGAAAAATCTGGCCGCGACTCTGTTATAGCATCCTCTGCGAGCTTCAGTGGGAGCTGATTTGCATCGACAACGGTAAACCGTTAAACGAAGAGCGCAGTAACCTGGAGGAAAATCTAAAAACTTGGGGAATAAAAATTGTAAAACTGGAAAAATCGCTTCCACTATATTCGAAAAATCATCTTGATAAGAAAGAAATCTCCGCCGTCGAAATTCACCTCATTAAGTTTCCGTCGCTTTAAGTGTTGTGCTCGATTAACTATTAAAGGAACGTTAGTGTTTACGCTGTTGTTGTGAACGCAACGATCAATCGTTCTAATTCTCGTTTTAAATACATTTCAAACTATTATATGTTCATTTAAGAGAATTACAAGCCATAGATTAGACTCGACGTCGATCAGGACGAACGTAGCACAGGCAATAACTTCGAGAAGAAAATGAACAAAGAATGGTACGCCGTTCTTAATAAACAGGATGCTACGCGGGATCGCCTGGCCAACTTAGGTTCATATCTACTGTTACGTACACGACAAAATTCAAAGCGTACGCGTGAGAAAATTCGAACTATCGTAAGAAAGGGAATTTGAAATAGCTACGCCAACATAAACATGTTGACATCCTAGAAAAGCCATGTGTGTAATCTCAGCTTTCAGGTCGAATAATGTTCTACGAGAAAACGACATAGCGCAAGCACGAGCACCAAAGTTTCAGGCAATATCATAAAACGTCCAAAAAGGACGAAGCACTTACAATCTTACAACGAACGAGAACAGTCGCGTCCGCGTTGCATTTCCGCGAACTTAAGTAAAAATCGCGTCTTCGCGTAAATTCCACTCCAGTGGATTATATGGTGGCTCCAGAGAGGAGTTGAAGTGAAAAAAGTGTAAAATCCTGTTTAAACTCAACTCCAGTGTCGAACTGTTCAAATTTAAAGTGAATAACAGTTCAAATGAACTTGTTTGAAAAGTTAGTGAACTGAAATAGCGTTTATAGAAAGTGTTTGTAGTTGTGAACAATTTTGTAACGTCAACCATTTTATTCCCTCAGTAAGTTCCTTCATTACAAGTTGTACTTCAGAGGAGGAGTACAAAGATCGACTAGGTTTTGTTCCGGACTGGGACAATACCGAGGAATTAGCAAACGACTTGCTAAAATACCAGGCGACGATTCAGCACGCGGTGCCGGAGGTCTTAGACAGAGACATCCAAACAACGGTGAATCTTCTCCGAGCCGGAAAAATTTGGCCACGACGCTGTCACAGCATCCTCTGCGAGCTGCAGTGGGAAGCTGATCTGCATCGACAGCGGTAAACCGCTGAACGAAAAGCGCGGTAACCTGGAGGAAAACCTAAAATCTTGGGGAATAAAAATTGTAAAACTATAAATTCCGGAAACAGAGATTATTTCAAAGAAATCCGAAAGAAAAATGTCCGCTCCTGAAATTTCGCTTCCACTATATTCGAAAAAATCATCTCGAGAAGAAAGAAATCTCCGCCCTCGAAATTCAGCTCGTTAAGTTCCTATCGCTCTAAGTGTTGTGCTCGATTAACTATTAAAGGAACGTTAGTGCTTACGCTGTGTTGAAAAGGTTTTTTCTTGCGCAAGAAGTTTCAGAGTAAACCGTACTTCGCGCGGTGAACTCTAGTGGTTCGAAGTGGATCTTCATTGAGCGCTTCGAACAATTACATGGTGGCTCCAGAGAAGAGTTTGCAAGCTTGCGCATAATTGCATCCTCTGTGATCGAACTCACAAAAGTACGGTGTGCTGTCGCCAAAAGAACAGCTGTGTGTTAGCTTCGTGTAGTGAGAAATAAAAAGTGAAGTGCGCACCCACCAGATGTGTCTACCAGGATTCCAGGAGGAACTTGACAGAGAAAACATTGTGGAGGTTCGACTGCGGGACGACCAGCAGTGAGACGTCGAGATCGAGGAACCAGCTGCTGAGGAACCAGAAGCCCAAGTCGAGCCGTGGTACAGCGGCGGTTGGGACGAGGACGAGTGGGATCGTCTATTTGCCGAGGAGCTGGCACGTCAACGGGAGAACCCGGAAGACAACGAAGACGTGCATCCCGGGGAACCAGAGATTCTTGATTATCAAGAATTTCAGGAAGAATCGGACAACGACGAATATTACTTTAGTCGTTATCGCGTACCAACCTACGACGACACGGACGAGGTGATAACGACGACTATAAACGCCATCGTGCAGACGCTGAACGAAGGCCGACACATTCCAAGCGATATCCTTGAAGAGTTCGAGGATATCTTGAATAGCTACGCCAATTTCAAAATACTACCGAGGGATGCGTACCCTAGGATAGTACATTTGCAGTACCAGTGTCTGTAGAGCGGAATAGGTGAAGTGCGTGAAATGATTAAATAAAAAAAAACAATCTCAAATCAGTGCGTAGACTATCATAGTGTCACTATCCGAAAGAAAAACATACAGAAAGAAACATTTACGAAAGAAAAAAATTGAGAAACTTTGAAAGAAAATTATAGTGAGTCATCCGAAAAACAACGATTGCAAGGAATCATTGTTTGTGCTTCGCCAATAAGAGTCCAGTTGGTGCTTTAGGAAAGAAATTCAGACCAAGGAGTCAGGTAAGTGAATTATATTCTTATAAGCAAGGCTGGAAATCTCTGATTCGTCCAAAATGCCTTATCCGTTTGTTTTGAATGTTAATGGCAGTTGCCGACTCTGCACAGCGGAGGATACCGCTGAGGAGAGTATGGTTGCTTGTACAGAGTGTGACCGATGGTTTCACTTGAAATGTGCAAAGCTAACGCGGAAACCATCACCTGAAGAGTGCTGGTTATGCCGCAAATGCCAACAAATAAAGTATGAGCTTAATCGGCAAAGGGATGAATTTAAGGCTTTCCAAGAAAGAGAGGCTAGGAATAAGGAAGAAATTGAGGCCCTGCTGGAAAGAGAAGCAAAAAATAAGGAGAACTTCAGACTTTCAGAAAAGAATAAGGTTGAAAAGGAATCAACCAGTACAGAGGGAAGTTCAAGTAAAGATCGATCTCTCGAAGAAATTGTATCACAATTGATCATTAGCCAACAACAGCAAACGAGGGTGTTGCGAACGCGACCAACAAGGAATCAAAAAATATGAAACATTAAATATCTTAAACCAACCGTTTTCTGTGGCCTTAGGTTTTAGGTAACAATCGCGAGCATACAGGAAAGCACGAAAAAAAGGGAATTTGAAATAGCTACGCCAACATAAACATGTTGACATCCTAGAAAATCCATGTGTGTAATCTCAGCTTTCAGGTCAAAATAATGTTCTATGAGAAAACGACATAGCGCAAGCACGAGCATCAAAGGGGAAGGACGAGAAAAGAGCGTAAGCGCAATTACATATCGATGCATCTCAAGGACCATATGCAAACATTAACATAAAAAGATCCCAAATCCTTTACCCACTTCATACGTTGCGTAACATGATCATAGTTTCACGCAATATCATAAAACGTCCAAAAAGGACGAAGCACTAGCAATCTAACCGGCTTCGAGTCATTAGTTGAGTTGGTAGTCAAATTGAACGGAGGTCCGCCGCTGGAAACTTATTTCGAATTTATTCGTTAAAAGGCTAGCAGCCCGACCCGCTAAATTGACAAAAAGGCCTTCACTTCTAAGGAACTGCGCGAGAGTTCTCGGTTAAGAACCTTCGCGGAATATATTCTATTCGCGACGGTGTCAGCGAATTACATGGTGGCTCCAGAGAGGAAGTTACAAAAGTCTCGCGCACAAGTGTAATCTCTAAAGAACGAACTTGCGTTCAAGGTGTGCTGTCGCCATAAGAACAGCTGTACAAATCCGAAGTAATCAAGTCGATCCAAGTGCGGTTTCGGTAGTAGTGAAAACCTAGTGTATTAAATGTGCCCTCCCTTCAATTACGTGGTACAAGAGGTGGAACTTCCGGAGGAACCGTTCCACAACCCAGCCGACGAAGAAAACTGGGACGAGCGAGACCCGCTCCCAGTAAATTATTGGACAGCTTTAGAGGCGGAATCACCCTTCATCGAAGATTGGGAAGACAATCTAGCTCCGGAAGTAGATTGGGACATTAACGAGTCGCCATATGAAACGGAGCAAGAAGAGTGGGAAGCGAGGCTGCCGTTTTTACCCACTTGGGAGAATACAGAGGTATTAATAGTGGAAATCGGTGAAGAAATTCTGCGGGCCTTCCAACAAGGTCGAGTAATACACGAGACTGTTTTGGACGATTTTGAGAGGATCGCAGAAGATTTCCGAAATATTCGGATTTTACCGCGAAATGCGTATCCTATACTATCGGAAATAATGTATAATGTAATAAAAGAAAATTAATCAAAGTTTTTGTGAAGTTGGTAAATGTATAGAACTGAAAGAAACAATTCCGAAAGAAAATTCTGAAAAACTCTGAAAGAAACATTTACGAAAGAAAAATTTGAAAAACTTTGAAAGAAAAATTATAGTGAGTCATCCGAAAACAACGATTACAAGGGATCATTGTTTGTGCTTCGCCATAAGAGTCCAGTCGGTGCTTAGGAACAAATTCAACCCAGGAAAAAGGTAAGTGAATTATATTCTTATAAAGCAAGGCTGGAAATCTCTGATTCGTCCAAAATGCCTTATCCGTTTGTTTTGAATGTTAACGGCAGTTGCCGACTCTGCACAGCGGAGGATACCGTTGAAGAGAGTATGGTTGCTTGTACAGAGTGTGACCGATGGTTTCACTTGAAATGTGCCAAGCTGACGCGGAAACCATCACCTGAAGAGTGCTGGTTATGCCGCAAATGCCAACAAATTAAGTACGAACTCAATAGGAAAGAGGACGCACTTAAGGCTGCTCAAGAAAGAGAGGCCAAGAATAAGGAAGAAATAAAGGCGCTTCAAGAGGCGGAAGCAAAACATAGGGATGAGCTCAGGGCCTTAACAGAAGGCGCAAATAAGGTTGAAATTGCCGAACGGGAATCAACCGAAGTAGTAGGGAATCCAGAAAAGGAACCATCCCTTGGGAAAATGATTTCTCAATTAATAGTTAGCCAACAACAGCAAACGAAGGAATTCGTTAAACTGATGGCAACTAATGGTGGAGAATCCGCCAAAATGGGGGTCCTGATCAGAAGACAGGCCCTAATGCAACTACCTAGATTTGATGGCAGTCCCAAACAATGGCCAAACTTTAAGAAAACATTTGAGGACACAACCCGAGAAGGGGAGTTTTCTAATTTAGAAAACTTAAATCGTCTCAAGCAGGTTTTGTATGGAACGGCTTATAAAAGCGTTCAGCAATTGATGATGGAGGCCGAAAATGTACCCGAGATTATAAAACGTTTGGATGAACTTTTCGGTAGACCCGACTTGGTATACTTGGAGTTGCTAAACGATCTCCAAAAATTACGGAAAGATTCAAGAAACATAATCTCGGACATGACTAGTGCACTGGAGAACATCATCAAAAATGTTACTCTAATGGGGCAACCGACATATCTAAATGATCATAGGCTAGTGATGGATTTAACGGCCAAGTTACCGCATCACATTCAAGTGAAAAGAGCGAAACACATGGTGGCCGCTTCATCGCCACTAGCTGTTCAAAATTTAGAAGAACTATGTCAGTGGCTGAAACCATACGCCAAAACGGCGGAAATGATGAATACCATTTCAATCCATACGCAAAAGGGAAATATCCATTTGCATGAACAGGGAACGTCAGGAAGACAGGCCACAAATCATAGGGAAAGGCAAATTACGCAGACAAACAAGGGTTGTCTGATATGTAACAAACCGCATGCGACGGTTAAATGCTACGCATTGGTGAAACAAACTCCTCCCGAGCGAGTAAAGACTGCAATTGGTAAACAGCTGTGTTTTGGGTGTTTGAACTCAAACAAACACAGCATGAAGGATTGCAAGATCGCAAAACCGTGCGGAATAGCAGGCTGTTCGGATAAACATCACAAGATGCTTCACGTAAAGCAAGTCGTTCCAATACAACCCGAACAGATAAACAGCCACCACGATGTGGAAGTAACTTGGACGACTCATTATCAGACCTTACCGGTCAAGTTGATAAATGGAGATAAGACAATTCAGACTTATGCGTTCTTGGACCCGGGATCATCGCTGACAATGATAGAAGCAAAAGTTGCTAGTCTATTGAATTTAGAAGGACCGAACATACCGCTTCAACTTACTTGGGCACAAGGCATAAAAGCGGTCCAAGAAACCAGTCAGCAGGTCCAGTTGGTTATCAAAGGCACTACGAAAAAGGGTTATCGTTTAAAGGATGTGAGGACAATCAAAGAATTGAAATTACCCCTACAATCGTTACATTATGGCGAAATAAGTGACAGATACCCATGTTTGAGAGGACTACCGATAGAAAGTTGTAATAAGGTACGTCCTACGATCCTGATAGGATTGAATAATAACCATTTATTAATGGGTCTGAAGCATAGACCAGGTAAACCGGGGGAACCGATTGGTATGAAAACCAGACTAGGCTGGTTAATCTACGGAAAATTGAGCAACGAGGGAACAAAGAATGATCACACCATGATAATCCAAGAGGAGGATAACATGCGTGAAATGATGCAGAAATACTTCTCAGTAGAAGATTTCGGAGTAAACCCAGTTGCACAATTGCCAGAATCCGAAGAAGAAAAACGAGCAAAAACCATCTTGAAAAATACCTTGGCCTTTAAAGATGGACGATATGAGGTTGGTTTGTTGTGGAGAAAAGATAACCACGTGTTTCCATGGAGTCTAGACAACGCAATGTCAAGACTAAAGGGACTGGAATACAAATTGGAAAAGGATCCAGCCTTAAAAGAATGGGCGATAACTACGTTTAAAAGCTACGCAGAAAAAGGTTATGCCAGAAAACTCGAACCTGTGGAGATAATAAAAGATGTCTCACCATTGTTACATTGTTACTTGCCTCATTTCATTGTTGTCAACAAAAATAAGGAACCGCCGAAGCCGCGGTTAGTTTTTGATGCGGCAGCAAAAATAAGGGGACAATCCCTTAATTGTGCGTTGCTATCAGGACCTGATAGTACAACCTCTCTGTTTGGCATACTAGTAAGATTCCGTGAAGGAAAATATGCAATATGTGGTGATATCAAGGAAATGTTCCACCAAGTGAGGATTCGAAAGGAAGATCAGAACGCTCAGCGTTTCATATGGCGTAATTGCGAAAACCGATACCCGGATATGTATGTCATGCAAGTAATGACATTCGGGTCAACATGCTCGCCATCATGCGCGCAAGCTGCTAAAAATGCAAACGCTGAACGTTTAAAACAAAAATATCCGATGGCATTAACACCAATAATAAATCAACACTACGTCGATGATTACGACGACAGTTTTAATTCGCTCAATACAGCGAAAGAGACTGTCAAACAAGTAATTCAAACACACGACGAGGGTGGATTTTTTATCACTAAATTCTGTTCGAATAGCAAGGAATTAATTGCATCCGTACCGACAGATAGAGTTGACTCGGAAGCTATTAAGATGCTAGATGATCAAGAAGAGGATTCACCCAAGATCTTGGGGGTTTACTGGAATACGGCCAAGGATAAGTTGGGATTTCGCTCTAAATTAACGGCGCTTCCACAAGAGGTTTTAACCAGATTGAGACCTCCCACGAAAAGGGAAGTATTGTCCTTCACCATGAGCGCTTTCGACCCACTTGGATTGATATCACACATAACGATTCACGGGAAAATATTGATGCAAGAACTACACAAGGAAACAAGCGAGTGGGATGTTCCATTATCGCAGAAATTGTTCGAAACATGGAACTCATACCTTGAGAGTATCGAACAAGTGAACCACGTTAGAATTCCAAGATGGATCTTAAACACGCCAGGATCAGAAATTGAATTGCATGTTTTCGTTGACGCCTCCGAAATGGCCTTCGCAACACCGTTTATATGGTACTTCACGGATCGTCCTCAAAGCACTCTTGTTAAACTAAACCTTTGAAGCACTTGGCGCAATATTCTTGTTACGGGCACTGCACACTAAAGTCTTTTGCAAGAATACACCCCCGAATTGATCGCAATTCATTACTTGCACCGCTGTGCCACCACTAACGATTATATTTCACTGATCCTCAGATCCGGGTAGTCCAGCAATCGTTTTATAGGAACACACTGTTGTTTTTACACGGCGGCAGCACGTCACCATTGCATCTGAATAAACCCTTATGCCTTTTATGCGATACTTCATGGATCGTCCTCAGAGCACTCTTGTTAAACTAAATCTTTGAAGCACTTGATGCAATATTCTTGTGACGGGCACTGCACACTAAAGTCTTTTGCAAGAATACACTTCCGAATTGAATCTTTGAAGCACTTATCACTCGATATTCTTGTTATAGGCACCACATACTGAATCGATATTCTTGTTATAGGCACCACATACTGAATCGGCAAGGATCCAGACCTGAATTGACCGCTATGATAACAACACTACTTATATTTCACATATCCTCAGTTCCATAATATACCAATGTATGCGAGAATCAACTGTTCTTGAAGGTTTATACGAACACAATGTTGGTTTGATACGGTAACAGTACGTCTTTGTAAACCAAGTTCGTTCGATGTTGAAGTTGATCGCGCAAAAATGTGTTAATTCAGAAACAACACACGATCGCTTCTGCTTCTGTTGTGAAGTTTGTTCGTTGTACGATAAATTGCTACGTAGAATGAAACGGATCAGGCTAGTTAACTAGTGCCAGCATCCGAAAGCAAGGCAGAGAAAGAATTGACAACGGTTCGAATGAACGTAACACGTCCGTTTGTTTCTGAATTTTAACTACAAGTGGTTGATCACTTGAAAAAGTTCGGGCTTATATGCTATTGATGCGGGGCATATTTTTACAATGTATTGGTGCGCACATATGTTCTTTGCTTGTATTAGCTTCCCACGATCTTCGTACGTAAACACTTTACGGGTATGCTTTTCGTGGGTTTTTTTGGAGCAATACATTTTTATACCCTTTGCCAATCGATGTTTAAAAAAAGCAAAAGGGAAAGGGTAAAAGAAGTTTCCTGTTTATTTTAACCCAGCTCGACGATTTGAAAGATTTTTTTGCGTACCTCACAATAAAATATAAATATATTGATATATTTATATATGATATTAATGATATCGTGATATAAATTGTTGATTTGACGCCGGGTTCTCCAAATGTTTTGTTTATCCTTTATAAAAATGTGCTTATCCTTTTTTTTGCCCCTATACCGTTATACCCTAACGAGTACGCGAGGTACACTTCGTTGTTCCCAACACCAGTGGTAATCAAAGTTGCTTAGTCACCTTATTTTAGAATAGTGATAATTAGAATAGAATAGAGATAATTAAGCTCGTTAGTTAAGTCGATAGTTAAGCTTAATCGGCTCGTCCCCTTTGCTCCTTTCGTTTCATTTACTTCTTTATGCACCGATCGTTCTTTAGCGTATCTGCTACACTTCCAGCAATAAATGCATTATTTTAATTGTGGACATACATACTATGTCAAAATGATTCCCTTTGAAGAAACAGGATAACTGAAAAATCCTACTAAAAGGTAGAAACAAGGCATATAGGTAAACATGGAAAAAGGATCGCATTCAGCCCACGCGCACAGGTAAAAAAAGACACACCCTCCTCATCGAAGGCCAACCACAACATAATAAACCACGAAGCAGAATGTAAGGTAGAACGCATAAAACTAAATATGTTTAGTTCAAACCAAAATCTTAAAATAACATGAACAGGAAACTACACTAGACAAGAAAGATCCTAGATACATAGGTACAAACGCACAACAGGATAGTGATCATAAAAATGCAATACCCAAGAAAAGACAAAGCAGTTAGAAATATGCCTGAATACAAGATCATAAAATAGAGAAATTCAAAAGCAGTCATATGTATTAGTATTACTGCAGTTTTTAAATGTTATAATGATTCTTACACTTGCATGTTATTATTTCAAGATCGTTGAAGTCCCCCGATCACTGGTAAAGTCTCAATGCGTCCAACAACCGTTGATTTAACGGGAAGTAAGTCCGCGTTAGTTTACCAAGTGGTGGACCGATACAAATGGGACTTGATAAAAAAGTGGTTCTACGCCATAAATATATTCTAGTTCTCTTCACCCTCATCATTTCGATCGTGTGATTACGTTAGTTACACTCTGTAACGATAACACAAGACAAACAAGCGAAAGACAAACGAAAATAAATAAGAAACAATTCTGAACGACGTCGTACTTAAGTACTTTATGGCGACGTACACATGGAGGTTCATGAGACATCCAACAAAGCGGAAGTCATACAAAATTTAAAAAAAAACGGGTCCTGCCCTGTACGCGTCCACCAATCACGAAGCGAAAGACGATTCGAGGATTCGGGAAAGAGGATTCGCCCACGCCCTGCCCACGTCCATAAGTAACTTCGTAGAAAGCCGAAACAAACCCTCTATGCTTACTGCACGTGTTAACAATGAGCACCTTTCAGTGTTGCTAACCGCCACCGACAAAAAAATACTGTTTGCAACAACAGCAGAATTGATCGACATAGCCGTGTCGATCCCGATGTCGGTCGACATAGCCGGTTCCCGTCCCGTTATTTTTTTCAAAAAATTTAGTAAAACTAGACGATTTGAAATTCAATCTTAAAATAGAGAAATGAATCCATCAGAACAGTCACATTTAATTCCACCGGCCCACGTTTTTCTGCTCGGAACAAATTTCGGGATAAAATTATCCTGAGGCATAAAAAAATGCATTTTTGGTTTAGTTCAGACCAAAATCACCAGATGGCGCTCAATAAATTAGTGTTTTCGGACGTTTTTCATAAGCTTCCTTCTGACAATGGTAATTTGCTCAATTGTAAGGGGTTCTAGTTTCGGTTTTTTGTTTTTAATACTTTATATAATAGCAATGGTTTACTTTTTTATTCATTTTGAGAGGTACAAAGTTGTTTCTACCACTTTTTTGGGTTTTTCGGTACGACAATTATAGGTAATTTTTCATCCGTCGGACACACATTTCTAAAATCACACCACATTAGTTGAATACTGTTCAGGCTCTTAATATCCACCTGTATAAGGATATATGTATATAGGTAGGAAAAAAAATCGAAATCACCTTTGAAAACAAAAACGCCCTAAGCGGAATGGAAATTGGGGCCCCAATACTAAAGAGAGTCGCACTGTTGATAAACTTAAATCAATTTTGCATAGATCCACTATGACCGATCGGAGGAAGCGCCAAAAATTTGAGGGCCCTTTTTGCCTCGGGGCCTCACGCGTTCGCTTAGTTTGCGTAGTGGATGATCCGCCTCTGAGTAAGGAATGTTGCGGTAGGCATACCAGATCGTTATGTTCAGAAACAAATTATTCAGTCACTGAACGATCGACTTCGGGTGAGATTTGCCTTGGGATTCCCATAGGATTCGGGAACAGCTGTTTGCCAGATGCTTTCAGCACTTGGTCTTCTCCGCGGTACTACCTGAAAAGAACACTCCAGTGAAATCTGGGCAAGGTCCGTCGTTGGTGTACGATCAAGTTTGTGGTGGTATTCGTTTACGAATGTCATATCACTAGAGTCTTTTACAAAGGATCATTTTTCCCGAAATATTTTTTTAATACAGAAGAACAGGATTTCGATTCTGTTACGAATGCGAACGGAAGTCAAAACGGGTACGCGAGAAAACCATAACTATTGTAATCGTCCCTTTGGGTAGGACATAGCGCGATGCATAGACTAAGGTCGCGCATGCAACGATAAGGTCGAATAAGTTGATTGTTTCAAATTGTGACTTATCGCATGGGTTCTTTGGGAAAGACCATAATAGTTTTGGAAAGATCTTTCCGGCGATACCAGCAATAAGGCAAAGTAATAAAATCATGCGTCGAGTGAGTCGTACGAATGCCAAGGTAAGGTAACTTGTAAACCTAACCTCCTAGCTACGAGTCTTTTCTATGTGGCAATTCGAGAGGCACTCCACAAATAGAGACTTATATTGATCATTCAATTCAAGCCTATTTGTTAGAACCATTCGATCGCCTCCTCTTACAGATAATAAGCAAACAGTTTAAACATTTGATCCACCGTTAGGAATCCTGGTTAATCTAGGAAAAGGCGTAACGCCGGATTCCAATCTAACTGAAGGCAAGTAGAAACTTGGTCAAGAGTTTCTGGAGTTACCGGACTTCGCACGGTCAACTCCACAGCGGCGGAACTAATCTTTTACATTGCTCTGACCGCAACAGTTTCGTAGCATTGTTTTTTAGATAGCTTAACGTGTCCTTACTTCATGGTACATACGATATGTATGTGCAGTATACTGCGAGTTATATAATCTGCAAATCTGCGACCACATCCGCTTGTGTAAATTACTTATTACAGTGTAATAGCATTGGTTATTACAATAAACATATCATCAAGTTTATTCGCTTTCAACATACATGAAAGTAACATACATTCACCAAGTAAAAATATCTCTTAAGAATATTGCTGTAAAATACAATTTCTCACTTGATCTCTCGGGTCTTCTATAATTTGGTAGTCACTACCTTCACATTCTAAACAAACTAGTCCTAAATGATTGATAATCTTTACATCACGTGTTTGTTTGTTCTCTCAGTCGAAATTACTTTGCAAAGAATTCCCAGTGGTAACAAATCGTGCTTTTATAATGATTGAGCAAGTTTGGTACAATTATAAAGTCACTAGTACGTATAGTATCTAACCTAATATTAGTATGCAAGCGAACTCAGACGGAATGCGAAACAAATAATCTCTAACACCTGGAACATCTTTTCTTACATGACGTTCTTTTGGCACTTGAATTTCTTAAGCACTGAATAAAGGGAAGGCAAGAAATTGTGATAAAAAAGCACGAACATAATAACTCATCCTGATGGCAAAAGATTGTTAATGCGCAACAAATGAAAAAAAACGATAATACATATAATGTTAAACTATCTTTGCGTTCTTCTTCTTTGGGAATGCCCGTTTTGTCAATCACTTTAAGGCACTTTGCAGGATATTATCTTTATCGATTATTTACGATATTGATGTACGGTTAGAAAGTTTCTTCTAATTTTGCAGCTCTTCGTACGGAACTGCTTCCGTGCTTTGGGACCATTTTTTGATACTGCAGAATAGGAACACAATTGTCATAATAGTACCAATGGAACCAAAGAAGATACACACGTAGATCCCCAGCGACGGTAATGCGAGCGCCAACTATAATAAACATATGATATTAGTTAATAAAGAGCGGTATGGTTGACCGTACACACACAAATAGTACCTTTGCTTGTTCAGCAAGCTCTTGCGTAAGGGTAGCACGCTGACGGAACCATAACATCGGTATCATTACATCCGGTACATGCTTGTAGAAGCTACAGTGGATGGGGAAAACACATGCATCACATATGGCGATTTACGATACTTCGAGATTCAATCTGTACAACACAAACATACCTGAATCCACTTATCGGCTGTAGGTGTTCGTTGATTTGCAGCTGGGCACGAACATCTAATGGTATACCGGTTTTTGGCTCGATAGCCATATAGAACTCGTGCTCCGTTTGGTTCGGTTTCAGTCCAGTTACCGCATTTTGATAGCTTTCATCAGCCAGATAAAAGTGTGGAAAGGAGACAAACGTTGGTGAACCGTATTTGCATGCAGAAGCATTAAACACACCAGGTTTCAAATCAGGACACTGGGTAGGATTGGCATTGCACCAGCAGCTTGCTTCGGGATATTTCACCCCATTATCGAAGACACGATCGTCACCGACATACTTCATGCCCTGTACATTGTACAGTGAGACTTCCTCTGCGCTTTGCAGCGTTATAGAACGGCAGATGTCCGATGGGAAGAGTGTGATGTTCGGGGGAATGGTACTACGAGCGGGCCAAAGTTCACCAGAGGTACCATAGACTTCGCCACACTTACCCCGGTACATGCCCGTTCTTGGGGAACCGTTCCACTGGGTTAGAAAGCCCATTTCCTCCAAACCATCAGCACCTGTTTTCATTGTAAACGTTCCATCGAAGGTATCGCTCAGATTGCGCCCAACGAACCATCCAAATTTGTCAAAAGGTATGTTTAGTGTCGTAGTATTGAGAGTTTTCAACAGATCCAATAGTGGATCTTTAACACCCTCAAATAGCAGTTCGCGTACAGGTTTGTTTTTCCACAACAGAGAACCTTCCGTTTTGAGGAATATATCGATGAACGGTTTAAGCAAAGGGTATGTATTGCGTAAAAAATGGGCCGCATTCTGGAAAAAACAGGATGGTTAGTACAAAAAAATATTCTAACCGTAGAAGGCAGCCCAAACTCGTCTGTCCAGTACTTACCAATGTGATAACATTTAAATTTGTAACTTCATCATCCAGTGTACCTTTCGATAGTTCCGGTACAAAATGCCAGATCCGGCGCTGATCATACGTAACCGTGCCGTTATCATTCCATACAAGATTGACCCGTTCGTGAACCTCGGAAAAGGTGTACGGTCCCATTTCGACAAAGTTTGGTTTTACACTTTGATTCGTCTGTACTGCATCCGGATTGGTCCAGTTAAAGAAATACACTTCCAGGTACATCGGTATCGGTGTTCTGATCCAGTTGTCATAGTTTGACGACCCATTTTTGATTACAAGTTTCTGCGGAAGCAAGCAAGAAGAGTGAGCGAGTTAAACCATATTCATTAGCAATGTTCGTGATTAGCCGCGGGTAAACTTACATTATGCAGCACCTGATCAGACATGGATGGCCATAAGACGCCTAATGCAATTGCTAGCAGTATCAGGAATGCTGAGCAGCCGAGCGAAATAAATTTCTTTTGGAAGTCTGTACATGTTGAACACATTGTAGTTAATGGTTGGGGATAATTTGGTGTTGCGTTGGTAGATTGTGCTAGAATAGCTCGTTATTGCTTTGGTAGATGTGGCCGCATCGACTGCGGCTGTATGTAGGCTTGGTCCACTATACTATCAGCTCATCCGGTACGCTATAAGAAAATCAATGTATAAACATTATTTTAAATTGCTCTAAACAAGTGTTAAACTGTACGTCAGGGGAAACAAAAACCAGTTTCGCTAATTCTCTGACTTTATGCTTATCGCTAAGTCACGTAATTATCACATATGTGTCAGCTCATATGCTGCCATATGAGTGTTCCACATGATAAAATATTATTCATTCATCCCCAAACGTTAGTCACTGGAGACCAATGCAAGCTTCCGAGTGCATTGGCTTTCTTTGTCACAAATGCATAGCACAAAGTGGATTTGTGTAGCACATCTATTTGTGCAAAATTTGTTCTATGTTTCGTTTGGTAATTGAATTAAAGTCTAAATTCGTTTACAGTCAATCTTTTGTCGTGTAAATGGTTGTGTTATGCTTTCGTGAACTAATGCAACAGTTCGTAGATACGACAATGACTCATCGTAATCTATTCTACTGGTGCCAATCGCATGTGTCTGGTAGCACAGGTGAGAGGCCGTTATAACATTATGTACGACCTTGCCGGAATGTGAAGTCTGGGGAGAGAAATTGAGCTGCACTGCTATTACGTAGCAACGTGATGCAATTTTGAGATCGCATCGCACCGATGACTCCAACTATTCGGTTTGAAGCGAGGCTATGGACAAGTATTACGTAGAAACTTTGATCGAGCAACGTGTGAGGGTCGCACTTTAAATGGCGACTGCCGTAAACTGATAATCGTACAAGTAGACAATTTTGCTGATAACCATTGTTTGTTTTTGCCCGTCGATTCTCTACCCTGACCTAAGCGATACACTCATAGTTTGTTTGGTCGACGCAAGTAAGATGCACTACGAGCGATGATCATTTATAGCCATTTCACTTCGATCGACATAAGAATAATAACAATTTAAAAAGATAAGTCTATAAGACTACACAGAGCCAGCACTATAAGCGATAAATTTGATTCCTACATCCCTTATTCACAGTATTCAATCAATTTTAGCTTTCAGCAGAAGACTCATTAGAAACAGAGAGAAAATGAATAATACCGATGTGAAATAGTTTTCCACGCAAGAGCACTCGTGCAGAATTTTTGTGATACGATAACTGAATTGAAAGAACACAATTTTATAAACAAAAACTTACCCTTGTTTCCACCCTTCGCGAAAAGATTACCTCGTACACTTGCGCGACCGATTGAAAACAAAGCGAGATGTTGAATGAAATGAAAGTGCATGTTTGTCAAAAGGCTGCTGTCAAGCGCAGGGTTGTCAAACTCAAAACTGGGTATTAAAATTTTCAAATTAGTTTGTTATAAGCAATGATTAAAATATTATTGTTATTTGGATTTATAAAAAGATGTACGACATTTTCTTTAATTAAATATTTTATTTGCCTTTAATCAACTCAGTATATTTGTTTGACAAATCTTTTTTACAAAAAAAGGTTCCCAGGAGTCAATTTATGAAACGCTTAAGCCTGCGCTACACTTCAGCGTCACGGCTCTTCGCATTAGCTTGAGAAAAACGGAGTGATGTTTTTTCAGCCAATCTCTCTCTCTCTCTCTCTCTCTCTCTCTCTCTCTCTTTCTCTTTCTCTTGCTCTCTCTCTCTTGTTGGCTTTTAACGACCTCTAAGGTAACGCCGGCCATTTGTGGCTTACTAGACTTATTTTCATCGCGTAGCTCCGGATGGGCAGTCTTTGCTACGAGGGGACGGTCCGGATGGGACTTGATCCCCGGTCCTGCCGTATGGATCGGCACCGTTTATCACATACACCACCACCACAACAAGGATTGCACGGCGAAATTTGAATAAATGTTAGAGTTTCTATGCAAGAAAGATTTCGCTCTTGTACGAGCAATCTGCTCCCTTAATAGCAGTGAGGATTTCACACGGCATGTGTCCATACTATTAGTATCCTCTTACCTTCTGAACAAATCACTACAAAAGAGAAAATATCATTTTCTGGATAAAGATAAGATACGGCTATCAGCGGGTTATAAGATTTACCTGTATAACGAAACACAATAAGTAACATTGTGTTATCAGCAATTTAAAAACAGACGTATATTTGTTTATTTTATCGAAATGAGACATAAACCCGATCCTGTTGAGATTGCCAGACGAAGGATAAATAGTAATTCAGACGGACTCGAAGAAGGCTTAACATACAGACGAAATATAATTTAAACGACAAAAATAGGCAACATCAAACAGGGATGGAAAATTATTTAATGAAAACCAAACTTCACCGGACAGTTGTTCAGGCATAGAGGGTAAAGGGATCATCCGAATGGAAGAACTTAGCTTAGTTTGACGATGGATTTTTATATTGCAAATAATAACATCTGGTAGGTAAATCTACCTAGACCAAACTTACCAGGCTTGTTGTACGATCAATACAATTAGCCTCACATCATAAATAAGGATAGACTTATGATCGAAGTTATGCTAAGCAAATGGTTTATCGTTTTTATCCCAGTTTTATTAGTGAAAATTCCTAACAATAATTTTAATAGCAAATACTTAATGAATCACTGAATCAGGTTTGTCGTTACAACTATAACGTCTAAGCTTAATCTTTCCACACGAAGAAGGCTGCGTAAAGCGATAAACCGAGAAGTAATGCACCGACCCCACATAAGGCGAATGACGTATAGATGAAGCCCCATCGCAGGTTTTCGATAAGCTAGAAAGTCATAATAGGAATGGGCATTAGAATGCATTAGAATGGCATTAGAATGGGCAAGTATTTGCACGCACCATTTACGGCGCCATACTTACTTTAAGATCATCAGCAATGTCTTCAGTAAGAACCATACGTTGTTCAATCCAGAATGCGGGAATAACAATATCTGGTACGTCTCGGAACAAACTTAAATGAACAGAAGAACAGAGGCGGTTGGGTGGTTACTGTTTTTTTTTCAACAGTAAAAGAAAACATTTAAGATGCACAATACTTACACCATGCCATTATCCCTGAGATGCATGTTATATTGAATGCGCCCATTAGCGGTCATGGGAATTCCTGAGAATGGGTGCAATGCGAAACGGAATTCGTGTTTGCCTTTGTCCGGGTTCATTCCAGTAACGGCAGTTCGGTAACTAGGATGTGCGAGATAAAAATGTGGATAGCTAACCACTAGTGGCGCACCGAATTTGCACTCCGAAACATCGAGCACACCGGGCCGATAGAAAGGACACTGCTCCACAGGAGATGTACACTGGCATTCCGTTTCCGGGATTGTGTGTCCGTTGTCAAAGTTACGCGCATCTCCAACCCATAGCTCTCCGTCGAGCCCGTGCACAGTAAACTCACGCTCGTGACGCAGCGTGATCGCACTGCACAGATCAGGCAGGAAGATGTTTAGTGGCGGAATGTTGTCACTGTCCAAATTTCGTCCCATCGGTGGCCACACTTCACCCGCGGATCCGCGCACTTGTCCACAGATGCCACGATAGTTAGGCACTTGGGGAGCGTTGTTCCACTGGCGCATAACGCCCGTGTTGATGCGATTATCCACGCCCGTACCCATTTGGAACGTCCCGTCATATGTGAGACTTTCGTTGCGTTCCACGAACCATCCGAAGCCTTCCCAGGGTGGCAGGTTAATGTCTGGCACGGTTCCTGGCGGTAATGCGGCGAGCAAATCTCGTAAAGTGGTTAACAATAAGTCGGGATGTCCATCGAACAGCATCTCACGAACGGGCACATCTTCGTAAAGAAATTCGGCAAGATTGTTTCCCATGATAATATTATCGAGGAGGGGCAGCAGAGGGTCACCTTCCAGCGTTTTGCCGACAGTCTAATGAGAAACGATAAGGATATTATAGAACAAAAAAGCAGGTAGTGCGTCAACGTGGTACATTTACATTACGTCGATGCGTTTGCGTATCTTACCGCTAGGATTGGATTAAGTGTGGTAACACGGTCGCTGAGGTAATCGCCGTTCGAGAGCTCGGGAATATAGTGCCAGATGCGTTTCTGGTTGAAGGTGATCGTATCGTTAGCATTGAACGATACCATACCACGCTCATGACGCTCGGAAAAGACGTACGGTCCCATCTGCACAAAATTTGGACGCACATCCGGATTCCGGATCTCCTCCGGATTGGTCCAATTGAATAGGTAGATATCGAAGAAGATCGGCACCTCACCATCAAAGAAGTTCTCGTACACACGGGCACCTTCCTTGATGCGGAATTCAGTCAGCGCTACGGCATCAATGATGGCTGGCAGACCAAATCCGAAGAAGGCGGCCGCCACAAAGATGGCCACGACACCACCAAATGCCCATAGCTTTTTGGCAGTGTTAGAATATCGCTTCGAACAGCAGCACATGGTAACGGACGACCCGATATACTGACAGGGAAAATAACGTTACCACGGCACACACGCTAACCACCCGTACGTGGCACTGTACTACGAAGGACTACGCTACTAACCTTTTGACACTGCTTATTCCAAGATGAAGCCGCAGCTTGGAAAGAGCCTAGATTACACAGCCCGTGTTACCTTTATCGGGATGTTTCTGATTTTCCCTTTCTTGTCGCAAAACAGTTTACGTTACAAAGGTATTGTTTTTTTTAGCCACACTTTTTACTGCCTTGTGTTGAGCGTGTTGGGTACTATAAAGATAAACTGCCAGATTAGAGAAACGGTAGGTGTGCTAGTGGTTGTTGTACGATTGTGCGTAGTATATTACTTATGGTGCTGTAATACCGATTAAATTTATCAATTTCAACCCCCTCGGACTCGTAATCTTTTCTTTCAAAGTAATCCATCGATGATATTGCTAACTTTCTGTGTGTTTCTGTGTACGTTTAAATGTTTGATATTTTTGATTTGTTTTGTTTTAGTACATCGCTGCTCTGTATAAGATATCATATTGAATGAGATATTGTTTATTGCACACGGTTTATCTTGACCTGTTTCATTACGGTTTTATTTTTGTTCTTCCGTTGCTTTGAACCCGATTGTTCAGATTGTTTATTGCACTAGAATGAATAAAGATCGATTGATCGATTAAGCTGTAGTATACACAGTAGCACAATAACACACTAGTAGATGCAATCACTGTCATATTTTAATCAGCTGTAATCGATTCGTTGCATCATCAGTCCAAGGTAGAAAGGATTTAAATGCAAACAGATGCACACCATGCATGGTAAAATTTTCGAGTGTTTGTTCAACACCCTCTATCTCTACATCGAATGAGAAAATATGATCAGCTGCAAGATGATCATTTCTCGAAGTACACACAAAGGACACCCGCTTCTTTCACACTATTGAATGCGTTTTTTGCATTATTCAAACGGTTTCACAAAACACACAACATCGATAATTATTTCCTGTCTATTACATTTCCATTTTTTTTATTACACAAAACTGCACAAGAAGGTTCAACTTTGTAAACAATAGATTTTAGTTCTATAACCAAAATTTGTGCGTGTTATCTAAACATTCCCTATTCTGAAACCAGTCGAACCAACACATCGTACAAACCATTAACAATTGTACCCACATTCACAAGCTGCACTGATTGGCAAAAATCTCGTAGCACCGTGTGCAAAAAAGGAGAAAATCAATTTACGACAATTAAAAGAAACTCCCCCGGTATGAACTGCACTCGGCTATTGTTTGTGCCGATGTCGTCAGAAAGGAGAAGTCGATCGAGGGTTTGATCTTATCTTGCCCAAGGCTGGTTAGTCGATGATGTTGGATTAAGAATTCCTGATAAGCTTGTATTGGAAAAGGAACGCGGATAAGCTGCAGTGTCCACCCCCTCAATAAGTACGCCGATAACAATCTTATCAGGTATAGTAATTTATTGGTGACGGTTAGTTCGGTTAAGTCGGTACCGCACCACTTACGCTGTTGGTCAAAGGACGGTGAACCTCGCATTCCGCGCGTTCGTACGTCGTGGTCGTCAAGCGGCGGTAGCGATATGTTTGAATATTCACTTTAAACGATTTAGTGACAATTGTTATTAGATCACTTTTGATAAGTTCTACAGACACCACTAAGCGCACCTTGTTGCAATAAAGATATCGATTTGTAGCTTAAAAATACTAGGACAATCGTCTACCTAATTTCATGCCGTTTGTCATTAGCAAGAGCTGATCTAAACTAAACAGGTGTGGTTTTTGAACCGTCTTTTTTACATGAACTGTGCAGCAATTATGTATAGTAATTAAAAGCACATTAGTATTATGGCATCAGCATTCTGAATTTAGTTATAATTGATGTACGTAATAAAAACAATAGAAGAACAATCAAAATCATTTACTGTTAGCAGAAAGATTGAATTAAAGCTACGTTTCCCTTTTCACTACTGTTGAGGTCAGAAACTATGGATATACAACTGATGTTACGAATAAATCCATCTATTTAGTAGAGTTATACGGCTTAAGTTGTCTTACTTGTTGAACAGGTAAAGCAAACGAGTTTTGGTTAACGGCTTGCTAATCTTCCAATTTATCATCCTAATGTCTCTGGTGGACCTCATTCCTACAACCTCATATGTGCTCTGTTAAGTACATTCAATTCGTAGCGCTCTCTCGAAAAGATGGCAGATTTTTACTCCGCTTATGACAAAGATCTCACCCTATCAATAAATATCTACTTCCTTATCTGAGACGAAACAAACTGAATTGTTTCAAAGTCTCTTTGATGTTATAACCATCAAACCATATTGAGTTCCTGATTAGCCCGAATCGAATGTCTAACCACAAATTAATAAACACATGAACCCTGCAGCAATGGGCCCATTCGACCGTCTGTCTGTTTAGTGTAGATTATGTTAAGCAGTGGAGTTGTAGGATTAAAGCCAAACGGATGTTTATTATTATTTTTCTCTAAAGAATTGTTAAGCAATAATACATAATTTACATAGCAATAATACATAATACATAGCAATTGTACATAAACGAAATATAAAATTTTCCAATTGTCTATCGTCGTATTCGTGTAATATTTTTTACGGTTACTCTGGATGGGTTTACAAAAGTGAGAAATTGAAATGTAATATTGATACATTGAGGTAAAGCACGCGCAATTCCCATTTCATCAAACAAACACAAAAACTCAAATATACGAATTTTCCACCCTAGCAAGGATCGCACCCGAAGAGCATGGGCAGGCACGTATACGTTGATGGCCGAAAGTAGCGTAGAAGAGTCAACATGGTCATTTATTACACCCACTACGAACAATCTCCTGGCGTTCAACAACCTTTCCTTGAGGGGCGATAGTCTAGTCGGCGGAACCCAGAACGAAATCTAAGTCGCATATCCGTACCGGGTAACAGCGATCAGAAAGATACGACCTTAACCCAGTGACGGATCAAGCTTGTCGGAGGCCCTAGGCGGAATGGTAATTGGGGCCCAAAAAAGTATGGTCACACTCTCGATGAACTGAATTTTGACAAAAAACCGGGGATTTTACTGTTTTCAAAAGTGCTGACCCCGGGGGGGTAGGGGACATTTTTGGAGGCCGCTACTGCACCTGCTCGGGGCCCCTACAACTCCAATGGATTTACACAAAAATGAAACAGAAAAGACTCGTTTAAGTAGCAGAGTTTAAAAAATATAGTGAACATTTGGTATCATTAATTGATAATTCTTACATTCTCATTACAACTGCATAGACAATCCCCATACCCAATTTCAGATCTGGATACCTCTAATGATTCTAATAAGAGAATTTCGTACGATCGTTTGAATGACAATGATAAGAAAATTGTCACAATGTTTACGAGACATGAAGTTTATATTAACGAAATGAAACATGTACTAGAAAAGAGTGATCGCGTATTATCTCTGTACGCGAAATAAGTACTTCGATCTTAATTTACAAAATTTTAATTTTAATAGTTATTTCTCGAGTTACGCGAATGATGCGTTCCGGAGAAATCCGCGTAGGTCGAATGTGGGTCAACACGTGTGTAAAGAATGTTAATTTAGTTCGGTTTGTTTGTAAAATTGCACGCCGTGTGTTATCATTTGGTGCTATCATGAATCAATGCATCAACAGGCATGTCTATCGCTGTATAGAAGATTTATAATTGAGTTTATCATTAGACATCACCATAGAAAAATGATTAAAACATGGGAGAATAATAAAGCAACGGCAAAAACGCATATTTTTACTTACAATGAAAAAAGCTGTATGGCAGTAAAGTGAAAACATTCGGAATATTCATAGCACTTTCAATAATAGTTCAACTCTTTAAAATTTAGTTAGTATAAGGAAACTATCTTTGTTGACTGTTTTCTATTGCGGTTAATTAACAAAAGTTTCATGTGTGTTAGTATCTGGACAGAAGAAATATAAAATGAAATTTAATAATAAAACAAGATAAATGCTAAATTAGCATGTTTCACTAAAACCTGTAACTATTTCGTTCCAGCAGCTAGAGTCGAATCAGTGTTCACACCACAAAAGTATAATCACTTCAAGTTTTATTTCGTATGAATTGTTATCAAGCACAGTTTGTTTTCAGAAAGATGGTGAAACAAAATACAAGATAATCAATCGTATGGAAATTGAAAATGTATCTAAAAAGCTCTGTATTATATATTTTTGTTTGTTCTGATGGATAAAAATAGTAATAAGAATAATATATATATGTAGGGTTGCGTACTGTACGCTCTCGTTTCCGAACCCAATAACAACATATAAAGTTGGGTAAGAAGTAAACGAGAACAACATTTTTTTTTAATGCAATCGTTAGAACGTCCTGCTTTTACTACACTTCAACTCAAGATTTTGCCTTTTTTGATTCATGCTTACTTCGTCCCTGCATGCTTTGAGATACATTCCCGTTTTCGTGTCGTGCTGTTTGAAACATTTTCCTTTTATACGCTTAACAGTTGTTTTGATCTACTGCTTCGTTTTCATTTTTTGCATGATTCTACAGGTTGTGGAAATAGGCTTTAGAAACATTTACGCCGTTTCAATGTCAACGATTATTAGTATTCTACAAACCAGATAGATTCATAAGCTCGAATGATTCGATGCAGAGAGAAACTGTTCAAAATTCTGCTACAAATTAAAGCATTACAATACCATCATCGGTGGTGGAATCTTTGCAAATTCAGAAAAAAGGATAAGAAAAGAATTACATCTACGTATTATAAGTATAACATAAGCGCTTAATTCTAATAAATGTTATATAAACGTGCCAGAAAAAGTATGATCTTCCATCGGTGAACGAAAGAGTTGCTCTATTCCTTTATGCATACGCATTGCAGCGTTCAGTAAGTACTGGTTGTTATTATGGTTGTCAGCAACTAAACCAAGGCATTATAAAAAGATATAACAAAACAAAACATCTGCCAAGCTGCTCAACACAGCAACAAAATTAACGACATCAACAAATCTCCTTTCGGCACGAGACCTTTCCTTTCTGTCCTACCGTTAAACTTACGCGACGGAGGAAATCATATTCACAATCAGGATCTTTTCAATGCATCTATTCTTCGCTCCTTTCGCTTTCATTGGCACTAGCTGTTTGTCTCGTACCGAAGAAGTCTTCAATCTCTCGTCGATTCGTTACTCGGTTTCTGAGGCGCTCCTTTTGCACGTTAGTTATGTTGAATTTTACATCCTCTAAAACATGTACCTTGTGGGAGAGCCCTAGCTGGACATTATGTTTGCATCTTTTTCTAACTCCTGATTTTTGTTGTTACTGGCGTATTTTTTCGTAACAATGTATTTTTTGATAATTTTTGTGTAATTTGTTCCTTCTGTTAGTTCTGAATTACTCTTGTTATTTAATGATATGGAAAAAATCATTGTGTTGTTTAAACAATAAACTGGATATTTTTGTGATTTTTTTTATAGTTTTTTTTGTTTTTTTTTTACTTTTTCTAGCATTTTTTTATGATTACCAGATAGTAGCATTTCTCTTAAACAATTACAAATCGCAAGTATTTCGACGGGCTAGATCGTGATACCGATTCTGATGATGTTTTTTTCTTCATTCTTTAATTTTCGTTCCCATTAGTATTCTACTATAGTGTGTAGTATTATGTACGCTATAAAATATCTTCAACGTTCGTTCATGTAACGCGTGTTTGTTGTTGTGAAGAACCTAGCTGGTATTGTAATCTTCGAAAAAGGGAAATGTTATCTTCTAAGGCTTTACATGGATGCCTTCGGTTTTGCTGCATTAAGAATGGGTGAAAAGATGGAACTTTCACTGAAGAAACCATTCAACAAGCGCTGCTGTTGTTCACTGATGGTTATCGCTTAATATGTTTTTTCATTGCTGATGCATATTTATGTTCTGCACTGTGTACCATACGATCGTATCAAAACGGACGAACATTAGCAGCACCAATTTGGAGTGCAACGATCTCTGCCACCAATCGAAGCTCAGTGTGTCAATTTCGTCCTTATCGTTTAAGAGCACGCGAGTTGTTGATTCTGCTCACATCCAGACCGAACGTCGGTTTTTTGTATGTATCTTACTAGCGTCGGTCCAAAGACACAAATTTCATTTTGATACGAAAGTACCCACGCACGCCTTCCTGCTGAGAAGCTATGATCCTCGATGATGGATGGTAGGATGGATCATAATGAAATGGATTTCCATATGTTTCTACTCCTCGATGCTGTAGATCATGAAGAGATACTCATTTCTCTGTTGCTCCTCGATGTGCGGTGGAGCTAGCGGAGATTTTGGGCTGAGTGGCTGAAAACCAACAAAAGAGAACGTCCGTACCAAGTTCGGGCGGTCGAGTCGATCCTTGCGAATGCACAGCACAACCGCGTCGCATTCCAGCTTCTCTTCGGCAAACTCGAGAAGTGAAATGAAGGAATGCTTCGACGCCTCGTGCGACATCGCCGACGGCAGCGACACGTACAGAATGTTATCGATTGGGTTAAAGACCGTCTCCCAGCTGCTGCATTTCTGCGGTGTTACGAAAAGTTTCAGTGTGATGGGTGTTGGAGCAGATTGGCTCAACACTTCCTGAATTACAGCAGCTTCCTGGTGGTTTAAGTAATCGACGGTTGATTCGGGGAAATCCAGATCATAGTACTCAGATGAAGCGGTGGTCGTTGTCGAATCGAAAGAATCCTTGCGATTGTATTCTACAAAAAAAAATCAAAGTATTAGCTTATTTCTACTGCACAGCAGAGATCCACAATTTATCCATGCTTACCCTTCAAGGGAGACGCCCTATCGTGATCGGTCCTGATTGTTGGGACATCAGGACCACCACAGCGGTCCTACAGCCAACGAAACACAGTAAGAGTCGGAGGCCGTCGAAGACGAGGAGGAGGAAGAAATCGTACGTTTACTCGTACGATTACTACTACTAAGACTTGGCTCACTGTAAAATAGGAATAAATAACATAAAATAAATATCAATAAAAACAAAAATACTAGTTAAGGTTTAAACCACAGTTTAAACCAACATTTAGTTATCAACAAATTTGCTTCGACACTGCTACGAAAAGATCATTCATTATGCGGATCATGTTTACCGTACGTCTGACTAGGCTGCGTTGCTGTTATGTAAAACAGTGTGCAGTTCAATACTAGTAATGCATTCGATCTTGATAGCACTGCAACAAAATTACTTGCATAACGACGAGATTAATTATTCCAAGCGTATTATGCGGTGCAGTAATTTCTACATGGACCCATCCGCTTCTAATCAGGTTGTAATAGTTGTTTACAAATTTAAAGGTTTCCTGATCTGACAAACTGTGCTAGTTATGGTAGAGAAGGACTTACATTGCCAGAGTTCTCTCCATTATGCCGGTTCGGTTAGCCGACTCCGATGTAGCAGCACCGGGCGTAGCATCAAATGCGCAAGTAGGAACCTTCATATTAATAACGATCACACTTGATGATTGCAAACTAAGCACAAAACAAAATATACAAATCACAGAAGTTTACGCAGCACACCAACCGCAACTTTGTATCGTTCTGCTTTATTTTTTTTACAGTGTTTGGTTTGTATTACTGAATACGATTTTTGAAATAAAACTTTCACTATAAACTGTGCGTTAAATTTACGATAAATCCGATCGAATAAGAATTATTCTTGGTCTGAGCTTATGTATCGGCTTCACTACCAAAAGACGCTTTTTGCAAACTGTGCGTTGCTTCAGAAAATTCTGCAATTCACTTCACGAGATCTCGTCGTACATAATAGCGCGCATTTTCTCGGACAAACGCCGACTGATTGTCTTTTCCGCAAGCCGGGGCGTTGAAAGGGATCGCAAAATATAATAGCCGACCAAAACCTTCATTACTAACACACATTAACACATTAACGCTGCTGCCACGAAAGTGCTATGTGTGTGCTTTTTTATTGCCAAGAAGCAGCGTCGAGCGATGGCGGATGCTTGGGGTGGTTCGTTGGTTTCGCTGTTGTTCGTATGTTTACGAAAACTAAAGACATTGTCGCTTCGGAGGTTCATATCATTTACATAGAGGGGAGATGGGAAATAAGTAAAAATAAAATAAAGACAATAAAGGTTACAGCTGTGTATGTTTTCGCTCATACCCGTTGTACGCGAAGGGTTGAGATTGTTGGGTGTAGTAGCAATCGTTGATCAATTTCCAACTCAAAAGCAATTGTGCTCTCTAAATCACAGTGTTTCATGTATGGTGCCAATTACTTGAAACACTGTGGCATTACGGCGTATGATTGACGAGAATGATACTACAAACGATCAACAATAAACACGTGATGGCCATTTTCTCCCCTGACATGGATACATATACATTTTATGTCTTTTACAATAACATGATCGTGCAGTCTTATTTACATACAGTTCAACTTTCTTTGACAGTTTGCAAATCAAAATTTGAGACGCATTTTCCACTGGCGTTCGACATATAACGTGCTGTAGAAATCATTGCAAAATCCGACTGTGTATTATTCAAGCCCTCCTTCCCAAAACAGTGAAGGGAAAAAAATGTGTCATTCGTCGAGTATTTTTATCTCGATCACCATATTCACGCTTGACTGTTTGTTGTTGGTGTAAACAATTTTACCGCAAATGCTTTTTTCTGTTTCACTGTCATTTTAAAAATTGCGCACTTGCTCATTTTCAGGATTCACCATTTGGATGCAAGTGCGCGTGAATTCTACACTCTGCGTATCGACAGTCGGTACACGATCAACCTGCGTGTTTGGTAGTGTGAGTTAGAGTTCCTTATGTACATCAAATTATTTAATTAAAAACATCAGTGAGCTACAATTATAAACAAATCTCTGTATCGCATCATACATCTCGACATGAGAGATCGTACAGATCGAATTCAAACGATGCGGGTGTTTTGTTTAAAGCATACGGGATGATGTGGCAGATGTAAGGATCGAAACATTCGTTAAAATTAGAAGAAGAAAAGACACACACACTTTTGTGTAGTTAAAGGTTGGTGTAATAGTATTAGAGCGCTGTTTTATGTACACCATCCCCGGGTACAAATGGTAGGAAATTTCTTTTTTTTTCTATTTCTTATCGTAGTTTACCGGCAAACATGGTAAAGCATTAATGAGACAGAAATAACAATAAGTATGTACTTTTCTGTGTCGAAATAATCTTCCCGTTGCTCCCAACACGTGGTTGCTACATTGCACGCGGAAAGACACGGGCCTTTTTCTTACCTTGAACTTGTGCCAAATTAACGTTGATGCGAAGAAGCCATACAAACATACCAGGTGGGGGATTAGATCCACTAGTACGGGAGTATTCTTTATTTAAAGAAAAAAACGGTCCAGCCCATAATAGTACCCAAAACATCAAAGGTTCATTGCCATTTTGCAAAGACATCTTTCTTCGCGAGTCAAATTTAAAGAATTTTTTTACAGCTAAACATTCCTCCACTGAACACGTGAGCGAAATAAGTCCACTGTACGAGAGATAAGTTTGCTCGTGCGTTCAGCAAGCGCTCTTTTTGTGTGTATGTTGATCGTTGCGTCAATGTGTGTACATTTAAAATTAAACAGCTACCTTGTATGACGTACATCCTCTTCCCTCTGTTGTGTAGAGAGATGAATTTCGAGTGCGAAACCGATTCGTTTGGCAACCCAAAAATAGTTCCAAAAACATTTTTAGGGAACGGCGTGTGCGTATCATGGTTAACTACGGTAGGCAGGAAATACATTTTTAATGTACTGTACTGCTGGTAAGGATTGAAAACTTTGCATGATAACATTCGTGTTATGGGTGAGCATTCGTATTGGAATTGTTTAAACTAAAATTATACAATGTAACATTCATCATAGAGACGGCCTAGTGGTGTATGTGTTACACCATGGCGCCAGTTCCACACTACAGGACTGGGTATCAAATCCCATCCGGACCGCGTCCCCCCGCAGCATGGACTGACTATCCGGCTATGTGGTCAAAACAAGTCTAGTAAGCCAGAAATGGTAGACGTGACCTTATAGATCGTTAAGCCAAGAAAGAAGAAGAACATTCATTAAATTCATCACTCTCGGGGGACGTCCAGGTGGTGGAGATGATAGCGGTGCCGGTCTTTAAACGACAGGACTGGGGAGCAAATGCGATTGTAGTGCCACAAATAAGAAGAAGAAGAACGCTCATTTGATGACGGTTAAATATATATCTTACAATACCAAGGAATTTGTCTTCCTGCACACCATTCTCGTTGTACGCATAAAGGAAAACAACCCTCAACGGGGCATTGGATTTATACAACCCTAGTAGTAGGTGTGGCATGTATCAAGCTATAACAAATTTGCCAAAAATGCTGCGTTTAAAATGCGAATGTCCACGAGGTTTCAAGGTGAACCACAAAAGAAGAGAAGGGAACTTTCCACAGTCAACAAACATAAGAATACCCCGACCGAGCAGCACGAACGTGCCTCAAAAACAACAGCAACACACGCCATACCATTACTTTCTGTGACGCAGTTGGAACGATGACAAAAAGGAAAATAAGCCATACTGGTCTTCCTAGATAATTCAGAACCTCTTATCAAAGTTTGAACCATCGATTGAGAGCGCCCGTGTGATTGTGGACGCACGGTCAGACGGCATGTAACAAATTAAACGAAGAATCGTCACTCGCAAGATAAGATAAAGGGTAGACAATACAGGAAGTATCGTATGAATTATAAACGTTTTGTATACATAAGGATTGGAACTGGTGTTTCCAATGCGTCTCTGTAACAAGATCTGCGGGTTTTACAATGACATTTAAATAAGAAATGTACTTTATATACCCTCAATTTCATCATGATGACTCATGTCAATATAAACTCGTGGAGCAATCACCAATCAATGTTTAATCGGATTAAGAGAATCATTGCGAAATGCTGCACCAAACGTTGAACGTAAACAAGTCGCAACTTCTGGATCGATCGTTGATGATAAACCGATCAATTCAACTAATAGTGAACAACGAAGACAGCGATGTACCGACGATCTGATTGATCGAATCGAGGCTCATGAAACAGTCTTGTTATTTCTCGAATCAAACTGATCGATCATTGACTATTGTACTATAGTTGCGTTGTTGACGAATCTAACCGAACTACATGCGATCAAAAAACTCCCTGTGTATTGGGGGGGGGGGGGCTAACCGGGTCGTGAAATTCCCTTCTGCTTTACCAAACATTGCGATCGTAGTTGATGGTCGACGCCGCTCTAAAAATAGAATGCATAACACTACGCTCAAATGGTGGTCGTATTACGGAATGGCGTCGTTCGCTATCAACATTGGTCAGCTAAGGGCAGCTCAGGTCAACTGTACATGGCGACGAGTCTGGAAGGTACCTTTTCTGGATGCAGTCAACTGATGAGTTTCTTTAAACATTGAGGAAGTTCAGCGTTTCCTTGTCATACAGTGCGGTAGGAAGCAGACAAGTGAAGTGTATTGCACTATCGCTACTTTTACTGTCTCCTAAATAAAACATAAATAAACCTATTACCATGGTAACGCATGGAATCATCTAGATGCGCATCTCGATTGCTTCCAGTAGGAAGAAAATGATCCCCGTGTGCTTAGAGAACAAAGCAGGCTCAATGTGTTCATAGACAGGCGGTATACATTATGCACACATACCAATGTCTTCGCACACTAACGGTATATTACGACCTATACCAACCCGAGCGATACTAATCATCTTATGGCTTATCATGGCTTTCGCAATTCGCGCATTGTACGATATATGCGATCAAATGCAACAAAACTCATATGGACTAAAGCAAAACAAAACATTATTTACCAAAATCATGTTTGTTTCGCTACAAATTTCCCTTCCTTGAGTGCGCAAACTCCGGTTGGCAACGGATGAAAAAAAGGTACTTTTGCGATGTAACCAACTAACACACAGACGTGTCATTCACACGCACACACAATATATCGTAGTGCATGGGTGCAAGGCAAACAAAATGGCGATACATTCCACGATAGAGTAATACACATTCATGTGAAACTTAAAAACACATTTCTAGCAAATAAACTAAACAAACAAAACTTTTCCACAATCGTCTATGAAACTAAACGCGGAATATTGATTAAACGCGAGATCCAAAGCACAAACCATTGTTGAAGCTGGAAGCTATTTTGGAGAAAATTTTACGAGTCCTCTCTTCCCATTACCAGTAGCGAAACACGTAACAAACCTTAATTTTACATTCACTAAAACGACACTTGTAGTATTTTTATCCTACTTACCGCATGTTAAAACTTAACGACGGCATTTTGCTGGATGAGAATGGTTGTTGATTTTCTTTACTTTTAATTCTGGAGCTGCTGTAGCCACGGGGATAAATCATCACTTGCTTGCACACCTTTTTGTTCAAGAGTAGCTGAGCTCGTCAGCTGTCAAAACGTTATCAACTTTCTAGAGGGACCCAAATAGCAAAAAAATGTATCGAGCAGTCGGGGTGTGATGGATCGTCTGACCGAATCGAGCACTTTTCGTTATAATTTGCTATCTCTTTTCGGCTAAAATCTGAAATACGGGCTAAAGTCTGAAACAAGACACCCCCCCCCCCTCACGGTCACTCATTTGAGTGACTTTTTTTCGTGCAGGGTGGCTCGCAATCGGTTGCGTGTTTTTTTTAATTATGTTTCGAGACACAGACACCTGAGGGCATGGCCGTCGAAGAAGAAAATGAAGCAATTGGTGCCATCTATCGACCACAGGTCAAAGATTGGCGATCCGTTGGAGCTTTCGCGAATAGCTCCGGCCACAGACATGGTAGCGATTAGTGGTGCATGGACGAAATCTAGCCACAAGTGCCATCTAGCCATGGCCAGAAGAAAGTGTGGCGATATCTTGGATACCGGCCGAGCTATGGGGCAAATTCGGGCCAAAAATGAGGAAAATTTTACGGTTTCACAAACAGGGTATGGAACTTGGTTTCTCGATGAATAAATCACTTTTCACTATGCGAAAACCTCCTAACAATTTAATCGTAATTGTAAAAAAAATCAAATTCAGGCCACATTGCATAGCCTCCGAACCACCCTGTACGAAAAATTGACACGCAGATGAATGACCGTGAGTGGGGGGGGGTCTTGTTTCAGACTTTAGCCCTTATTTCAGACTTAAGCCAATTTTTCGTTGAGAAGTACAAATTGGTGCACTTTCCGTACCGTGTAAACAGGTCTAATGAATTTTCCTGAATTCTGTTGGCAGCAAACTTATGCCCAGATAGCATTTTTGAGTTTGCGTTTTGACATTTCATGTTATTTACATTTTGGTTCCGGTATCGTGTACTGTTTCTTTTGGTAAATCTTGTTTTCTTTGTTTTATGAGAATTTTAATAAAATTGTGTGAATTTAATATACTCATACGTGAGAAAACAATCGATTTCTTTTGGTGTACAAGAGTTCTTAAAAGGTAAGGAAGAAATTATTTTACGAATGGACTTTCTCCTAGTTGATAACAACCATGGTCCAAAGTCCAAAGTTAGCATAGCAGTGGCTGATCATCGATACAATTCCTCTTTAATTTTTACCCCTTTTTACTACTTTATAGAGTTAGAAAATGCTGCGTGTTTTTCACCGTGCGATTCGTACGGCAGCTCCAGTAGCTCGTAATTTTAGCAGTGAGGCTGGAAACAATAATTTGGTAATTACTGAGGTGAACGATCAAACGGGATATGCTACCGTTACATTAAACCGGCCACCAGTTAACAGCTTGAATCTGGAGTTGCTGAAAGCTATCTCGCAAACGTTGGACGATCTGCAAAACAACAAATCCCGTGGAATGATTCTTACTTCGGTAAGACTGGTTGGATGCTATCATATGTAATTGGAGGTCTAGAGATTATATACTGATCTGATTTTCTGTTTCCAGTCATCTAATTCCGTGTTTAGCGCTGGATTGGACATCATGGAGATGTACAAACCTAACCAGGAACGACTGCGCGACTTTTGGTCAACACTGCAAGATGTGTGGTTCAAACTTTACGGTTCACCCTTTCCTACCGCAGCTGCCATTAATGTATGAACCGTACTTCGAGTAATGAATGAACGAAAAAGATAATGTATTTTTATTCGCTACAGGGCCATGCACCTGCAGGTGGATGCTTATTGTCTCTTTGCTGCGAATATCGTATCATGTGCCCTAACTACACGATTGGACTAAACGAAACTCAACTGGGTATCGTAGCACCGACTTGGTTCCAAGCATCTCTTCGTAACACTATTTCACGTCGGGAATCTGAACTGGCCCTGACGTTAGGGAAAATGTACACAACGGACGAGGCACTGAAGGTTGGCATGATTGATGAAATTGCAGAAAGCAAAGAGAAGGCATTGGAGCAGGCAACCAACTTTTTGAATCGGTTCCGCAAGATTTCTCCTATGGCACGAGCGATGACGAAACAAGGTTTGCGCAGTAAAGATATAGTTGAGCTGGAAGACAATCGCACCCAGGATATCGATCTGTTTGTCTATGCCGTTAATCAACCTGCTGTTCAGAAGGGATTGGAAGTTTACCTCGAAAGTCTAAAGAAAAAAGCTAAAAAATGAGTACGGAGGGACAGTATCGTGTGTTCCAGTATATATTAGTAATATCCGCTTAGCATTTGTTATGCAATTCTTATTTTTGTATCAAAAGTGGATAAAATATATATTTTTTCAATTTGTCTTGTAAAAATTGTTTGTGTTGTTTAAATTTTTCTTGTTAGCATCCCGATTCAAGTGATATTTTTCGTATCAACGATCACTATTGCAACGAAAAATTCGTTACCATGGAAATGAACCAGGGATGTTATGTTTGTTGTGCAAACAGATGTACACTTCAGTACCCAAGCACACGCGTAATCGAAATAGTTCTCCAACAGAGGTTTATAATAACATAGTTCAAAATATTAAAAAAAAAAAAGATGGGTGAAAGTAATTTAGCCACCGATTCATCCTTCAACAAAGAGCTGGAACCTGGTGTAATCAGCAATGAAATGTTGACGAAAGCAATTTTGGAGCAGGGCCATAAAGGGGAAGCCGGACGATTAGCCCAGCTGAGTCAGCTGCACTTGGAAACAGTTACCGTGATTAGGTTGGAGTTTCAAAGTAAGCAAAACGGTTCCCTAGCAGAGCTTCAACAGTGTTACCTACATCTCATCTCTCACTTGTTCGGTTTTACAGACATCCTTAAAATTGATCATCTTTGGGTTATGAAAAATTTGGAAGTTCTTTCGTTATCTTTTAACAAAATCGATAAAATCGAAAATCTTTCACGACTACCCAAATTGAAAGAATTGAATCTGTCGTTTAACTATATTGAAAAAATCGAAAACCTGAATAATCTGGAACATTTGAGAATTTTGTCTTTGTACGGTAATCGAATTAAGTGCGTCGAGAACATAGACAAACTAGAGCGTTTGGTAATACTGAGTGTGGGACGTAATAATATCACTACCCTAAACGGTTTGGAACGGTTGAGATTCTTAAAGGATCTACGATCGCTCAATCTGTCTGAAAATCCTATTGCTCAGGATTCGACTAAGCCTTTACGATTGTATTTAGCAACCCTTCTGCCACAGCTGAAGTATTATGAATATATTTTGATCAGACCCGCCGAACGTGATGCTGGAAAGGAAAAGTTTCAGTAAGTATACGAAAGGATGTCTGGTACACAAGATTAAGCTCTATGTGATAACATAATAATTTAAGGCGAGAACTGATCGACATTTTGGAACACGAAAGGATCGAAATAATAGAGCGTACGAACGCAGCCAAGGAGCGAGATGACGAAATACGGCTGTCGAAAAGTTTTGTGGAACATCTAAATAGCCATCAATTGTTTGAATCGCTGTTTCTAGGTGATCCGGAAGGCGCTGCATTGCTAAGCATAGGAGCAGAAGCAGTCGATCTTAAGAATGAGCAAGTATCCGTACAACTTACATATGCATCATCTGTACTTATAGCTTAAGCCTTTATTTTTTGCAGCTATCGAAACGAAGCCTACTCATTTACCCAGAATATATACAAGATGGGGTTGGAGCAACAGGACAAACGTCAAGCAGAAATAGAGCTGTACAGCAGATGCATCCAGGATGAACGAAAAAAGGCACAATTAATGGGACAAACGTAAGATTAGCGCAAAGTGTTCGGTTAACTGTTGCGAACCTATTTGTGCTAAATGTATGCTTGTTTTTTTAAAAGGATCATCAATAATTTCCTAGTATCATACAAGAATTTATACAAATTAGCGAAGGATATTGTTTCTGGATTGAAGGGACGCGATCTAAACAGCAAAACATACAATGCCGAAACGGAAAAATTGTTGGATGATCTAAACTTGTGCAAAAGCGGCTTTAATTCCCTGTTCGAAGACACTTGGCACACGCTGATGGGTATTGAAATGCAACTTTTCGAAAGGACCGAGGTTAGCGGAAACGGAAGGATCTGATAGAATATGTGAAATATTGATTTATAATTCGTTCCGCTTGCAGGAAGGAAATTCTACATTTGAAAATACTATTAAAGAAATGACAAACGAATTCATCGAGATGGCGCAGGGTCAATTTGTGTTGTTACGTGAAGCAGAGATAAATTTCAGTGATGCTCTTGTGGATACTGTACAGCAGTTCGTAACGTTTAAGGCAGCTTCGGGGCAGGCAGATCAATTGCCAGAGGCTTTGAAGGAGGTTTGATTTAATATTGAATTTAAATTGGGAGGAAATTTGATAAAAATAATTTATGTTTTATTTTGCAGTCTCTAGATGACAAGGATGTTATAAGCAATATGGCAGCGGGCATGCGTGACCAACACATGCAGCAAATCGATGCTAGGGAAGATAAACTAATCACACGAAGCCGAAGCTGGGTCAAAGAACTGTGCGATGATTTACAAAAGTGAGTTACAATACATGCAGCACGTAATGCATTTAATTTATATTGTATCTTATCTTTCTAGTTCTGAAATTAAGCGAAACAGAGCAAAGGTGCTAGAGATCACCTACTTTTTGGATCAACACCGTCAGTCCTTCATGACTGCGTTAGACGAAGTCGCAAGCAAGTTAGAAGTGTAATGGAATACAAAATTAAAATTTTAAGTTCATTTTACTTTTGAAACCGAGTCATGCAATTTATGCATTATTCGTTCGATTATTTATTTCGGATGTTTTTGATAAGTACAGAATTATCTTTAATTTGGAGGAAAAATATTATATTGCTTGGATTGTAAATAAAAAAAAACCACATTAAAAAACGAGTAAGAACGGGTTTATAACAAAATTATTCACTCAAACCAGTTTTGATTTTCAAACACTTCAGTGTAATTTATTATTGTCAACAGTATATAATCTACACATTTAATCGGATTTTTGAGGTTGGAGTTTAATAATGATGATGGCTCAGATGGTTCTGTCCATGAACGATGCTCGATGTGGAGTGCGCAATCGGAGCAGCATGGTGCGCGATCGGAGCAGAGTAGTGCGCGATCGGAGCAACATGATGTGCGATCGGGGCGGAGTAGTGTGCGATCGGGGCAGCATGGTGGTGCTGGACGGTAGCGTGTGCTACTGGAGCATGGGCATAGCTGGACACATGCACAGGCTGAGCGATCACCTTGTGGACTGGCTGGGCGATCTTCACTGCCGATGGTTCACGACGCACAACGGCGTTGAATCCGGAGTGATGATCAGCATGGTAGTCGACGATGCGATGGTGGCCATCAGAGTCCAACAACGAGTACTGTCCGTGCACTTCATCTCCGTGACGGGTCTCGTGCTGGCTCTTGATGTCTCCGGTGTGCTCATCGTGCACGGAGTACGAGAATTCGTAGTTAGCCGGGGCATGGTGTTCTACAGACTTGATGATCGTTGGTTGAGCGATGGTCTTCACGATGGTCGGAGCGGAGTGCTGATAGATAGCCGGGGCGGCATGGATGGATCCACCATAATGGGCAGCTGGGGCAGCATGATGCTGGATGGTGGAGTGCGATGTAGCGATCGATCCGTGGTGAGCAACTGGGAGCAGACCGGCGCTAGCGGCAGCTACTAGAGTAGCCAACAGAACAAACTACAGAAGCGAAAAGAATGAATGATGTTAAACATGCTCCAAAGAATAGACCACCGAATATGTTCTTACTTTGAACGCCATTATTGGAGCTGGATTGTTTACTGAGCGAAGATCTGTGTGATTGTGCATTGCTGTACGGCAAACAACGGCTTTTATACTCACAATAATATCCCGATTGATATTATTAGTTATCCCTTGTGTCCTTGAGACGGGACTATCAAGAAACTGCACTACTTTTACTTGCCGAAACTGATCTACGCCAAATGCAGCGAAAAGAGAGAAACAAGCACAAGCCAAACATCGGATGAAAGTAAAACAACTAGGGTGGAACGGTCACACCTCCATTGTGCCATACTATCGAGTATTTAAAGTGATAAAAATATTCCATGTGTTACCAATAACACCAACACTTCGTACGAAAGTATAAATCGTGAGTAAAGAATGGAATACTTCACAATGCTTCATGATTGAGGAATTTATTACAAATCTTTATTTACAGACTATCAGTAATTTAATGTTCTAGTCTTATAATTACAATACCTGGAACGAAAATATGTTCTATCTATTTCACAAGCATATGCTTTCTACGAACATTCCCTTCTCGGTTATAATATCAAGATTTTGTTATAATAATAATAATAAGGGTGGTTATGAGCTTCAAGTAAAGGTTACGAATTTATGCCAATGGGATTGTAAAAAATATTCTATGTCCCAAAAAATCCGAGGAAGCATAGAAAATACAGTAAACACATGCACGTTGTCATTAACTCACATAATCAACATTTTAAACTCTCTGTGCTCTAGAAAAAATACTTGGTTTGAAGATTTTTCTCTTTTGTATGAAATATTTAGTAAAAGCGGAACAGAACATAGACCAGTAACTTGAGTAATGATGGCTCAAGTATTTAGTAGCGTTTTATACATGCCATATTGTGGTTGGTAAGTCACGTCATGAGAATATGGCCGATCAACGTTGCTCATAAGTTGGAGCCATCAACAATGATAGATAAATATTTATCAGTTTAGAATTACATTGCTTAAATAACTTCTATGGTTCTATGGTCTGACCAAAACGACCAGGGTATAACCAGGGGCCTTAAACCAACGAACATTCCTGAAGCTTTGTAATCCCCACATTGGGTATATCTTCTGATAAATGAGTGGGTACCATACATCATTTGAAATATCTTATGTGTTTGCTCATTACTGTGGTGTTGTAATTTCTGCACAAATCGCGGTAATAAACATATTGTTACTCATTGCACAGCACATTAAATTTGATGAATCTTGTGTTTGATCCAGATTCAAAGATTTGTAGTTGAGAAACTCAGGCAACTCGCTTGAAAGATTGTCTTTACTAAATTAACCGATACTGGCGTCAGGTTCTCAGAAGATCGTCCTAACTCTCCCATGATTACAAACTTTATACATATATTGAGTGATTCCTCGCCATTTTGGTTAGGTAATTTGGTCTGTTATAAAACGTGTGTTATCTGTACAAAAATGCCATGGTAATAGTTCAAGTGTTACTAATTTCAATACCTAGCACTACGTTTGCTAAAAAATTAAATAGATTATGGCGATTAATATTAAACGTTTCTGTACTAATTTCGTACGCGCATTCCTTTAAAAAATCATCTGAGCGATATTTATGCGATCAAATGTTTAAATTAGAATAAGTCTTAACATTTGAAAATAACTTCAATAAACAAACGTAAGAAAACACATTTATATGGCAGTTACAAAGCATTCCATGCATGTCGACATAAAAATGTTATCACGCTTTGTGATTAGTTAAGAATCGGTGGCCGCCAATAGTCAATACAAATCATTGAACTCGAAGATGAAAAGTACTTTGTTTTATGAATTGCTTTTTATTATAATACTAACACATTTCCTACTTCACTGATAGCACTACCATTCTATTTGAACTTAGTAATGATGATGGCTCAGATGGTTCTGTCCATGAACGATGCTCGATGTGGAGTGCGCAATCGGAGCAGCATGGTGCGCGATCGGAGCAGAGTAGTGCGCGATCGGAGCAACATGATGTGCGATCGGGGCGGAGTAGCGTGCGATCGGGGCAGCATGGTGGTGCTGGACGGTAGCGTGTGCTACTGGGGCATGGGCATAGCTGGACACATGCACAGGCTGAGCGATCACCTTGTGGACTGGCTGGGCGATCTTCACTGCCGATGGTTCACGACGCACAACGGCGTTGAATCCGGAGTGATGATCAGCATGGTAGTCGACGATGCGATGGTGGCCATCCGAGTCCAACAACGAGTACTGTCCGTGCACTTCATCTCCGTGACGAGTCTCGTGCTGGCTCTTGATGTCTCCGGTGTGCTCATCGTGCACGGAGTACGAGAATTCGTAGTTAGCCGGGGCATGGTGTTCTACAGACTTGATGATCGTTGGTTGAGCGATGGTCTTCACGATGGTCGGAGCGGAGTGCTGGTAGATAGCCGGGGCGGCATGGATGGATCCACCATAATGGACAGCTGGAGCACCATGATGCTGGATGGTGGAGTGCGATGTAGCGATCGGACCGTGGTGAGCAACTGGGAGCAGACCGGCGCTAGCGGCAGCTACTAGAGTAGCCAACAGAACAAACTACAGAAGCGAAAAGAATGAATGATGTTAAACATGCTCCAAAGAATAGACCACCGAATATGTTCTTACTTTGAACGCCATTTTTGGAACTGACTGACTGGCTGAAGTTTACTGACCGAAGATCTGTGTGATTGTGCATTGCTGTACGGCAACCAACGCCTTTTATACTCACAATAATATCCCGAATGATATTATTAGTTATCCCTTGTGTCCTTGAGACGGAACTATCAAGAAACTGCACTACTTTTACTCTCCGGAACTGATCTACGCCAAATGCAACGAAAAGAGAGAAACAAGCACAAGCCAAACATCGGACGAAAGTAAAACAACTAGGGTGGAACGGTCACACCTCCATTGTATTTAAAGTGACAAAAATATTCCATGTGTTACCAATAACACCAAAACTCCTTACGAAAGTATAAATCGTGAGGAAAAGAATGGAATACTTCACAATGCTTCATGATTGAGGAATTTGTTACAAATCTTTATTTACAGGCTCTCAGCAATTTAATGTTTTAGTCTTATAATTACAATCAACGGAACGAAAATATGTTCTATCTACCTAACAAGCATATTAATCATACGAACATTCCCTTCTCGGTTATAATATCAAGATTTTGTTATAATAATAATAATAAGGATGGCTATGAGCTTCAAGTAAAAGCCACGAATTTATGCCACTGGGATTGTAAAAAATATTCTATGTCCCAGAAAATCCTAAGCAGCATAGAAAATACAGTAAACACATGCACGTTGTCATTAACTCACATAATCCATAAGCCATTAGACTCCACAACATTGACCAGTAACTTGAGTAATGATGGCTCAAGTATTGAGTAGCGTTTAATACATGCCATTTTGTGATTGGTAAGTCATGTCATGAGAATACGGCCGATCAATGTTGCTCATAAGTTGGAGCCATCAACAAAGATAGATAAATATTGATCAGCCTAGAATTACATTGCTTAAATAACTTCTATGGTTCCACTGACCAAAACGACCAGGGTATAACCAGGGGCCTTAAACCAACGAACATTCCTGAAGCTTTGTAATCCCCACATTGGGTATATCTCCTGATAAATGAATGGGTACCATACATCATTTGAAATATCTTATGTGTTTGCTCATTGCTGTGGTGTTGTAATTTCTGCACACATCGCGGTAATAAACATATTGTTACTCATTGCACAGCACAGTTAATTTGATGAATCTTGTGTTTGATCCAGATTAAAAGATTTGTAGTCGAGAAACTTAGGCAACTCGCTTGAAAGATTGTCTTTACTAAATTAACCGATACTGGCGTCAGGTTCTCAGAAGATCGTCCTAACTCTCCCCTGATTGCAAACATTATACATATACTGAGTGATTCCTCGCCATTTTGGTTAGGTAATTTGGTCTGTTATAAAACGTGTGTTATCTGTACAAAAATGCCATGGTAATAGTTCAAGTGTTACTAATTTCAATAACTAGCACTACGTTTGCTAAAAAATTAAATAGATTATGACGATTAATATTGAACTATTCTGTACTAATTTCCTACGCGCATTACTTTAAAAAATCATCTGAGCGATATTTATGCGATCAAATGTTTAAATTAGAATAAGTCTTAACATTTGAAAATAGCTTCAATAAACAAACGTAAGAAAACACATTTATATAGCAGTTACAAAGCATCCAATGCATGTCGACATAAAAATGTTATCACGCTTTGTGATTAGTTAAGAATCGGTGGCCGCCAATAGTCAATACAAATCTGTGAACTCGAAGATGAAAAGTACTTTGTTTTATGAATTGCTTTTTATTATAATACTAACACATTTCCTACTTCACTGATAGCACTACCATTCTATTTGAACTTAGTAATGATGATGGCTCAGATGGCTCTGTCCATGAACGATGCTCGATGTGGAGTGCGCAATCGGAGCAGCATGGTGCGCGATCGGGGCAGAGTAGTGCGCGATCGGAGCAACATGATGTGCGATCGGGGCGGAGTAGTGTGCGATCGGGGCAGCATGGTGGTGCTGGACGGTAGCGTGTGCTACTGGAGCATGGGCATAGCTGGACACATGCACAGGCTGAGCGATCACCTTGTGGACTGGCTGGGCGATCTTCACTGCCGATGGTTCACGACGCACAACGGCGTTGAAGCCGGAGTGATGATCAGCATGGTAGTCGACGACGCGATGGTGGCCATCAGAGTCCAACAACGAGTACTGTCCGTGCACTTCATCTCCGTGGCGGGTCTCGTGTTGGCTCTTGATGTCTCCGGTGTGCTCATCGTGCACGGAGTACGAGAATTCGTAGTTACCCGGGGCATGGTGTTCTACAGACTTGATGATCGTTGGTTGAGCGATGGTCTTCACGATGGTCGGAGCGGAGTGCTGATAGATAGCCGGGGCGGCATGGATGGATCCACCATAATGGGCAGCTGGGGCAGCATGATGCTGGATGGTGGAGTGCGATGTAGCGATCGGTCCGTGGTGAGCAACTGGGAGCAGACCGGCGCTAGCGGCAGCTACTAGAGTAGCCAACAGAACAAACTACAGAAGCGAAAAGAATGAATGATGTTAAACACGCTCCAAAGAATAGACCACCGAATATGTTCTTACTTTGAACGCCATTATTGGAGCTGGATTGTTTACTGATTGAAGATCTGTGTGATTGTGCCTAGCTGTACAGCAACCAACGCCTTTTATATGCAGGATATCCCGATGGAGTTTTTTTTACTTTTTGACGTCCTTGAGACGAAGCTATCATGAAATTGCACTACTTTTACTTGTCGTAACTGATCTGCATCAACCGATCTACGCCGCTAAATTTCATTCAGCGAATGGTGTTGATACAATGAATGGAAAAATAAAATTCGAATGGACACACCTCCACAATAGCACAACGAATGAGAAGTAGAAATAAATAAATAAAATTAACCCAGCAGCTCATGGTATTGTAACAATATTATATTATTTTAATAATATTATATTATATTAATATTTCTATGCTTTTTATTGTGACGTTTTTTAATTTTCTGTAGTAAAAACGTTCGTCTACTGAAAATCAGATACGATCTATCTAGGTCCAAATGGCACCAAATTATGTGTTATCAGCCATATGCTAATAAAATTTAAAAATAAAAAAAAACAGCTGTTGCTAAATTTGTTATACGCTTGCGATTAAGCGCTGACAAGGTTAAGTAAAATGCGGCCTTATGTTACAGATACAACCTGATACGAATGCAGTTTTTAATTGCTGCCTCTTTACGGTAAATAGCGTATTTGTAGCAAATACTAGCTTGTGCGAAACGATCGATGACGTCCAGCAGCAGGACATGGTCCACCACTAGATAAAAGAAAACGAAAAAAAGTCCCCAAACAGGAATTTAACGTAGTTATCCGAATGTTGACCACATTTGTTATACGCAGTAAAACGAAAGGATTGAATGAGCTGACCAATAAACCAGAATAAGCACAAAAAGTCGATGGAGGTGTGTCTTTTTCGGTAAAATTTCTGCCACGATTCTAGACTTGTATGTCCTTGTATGCATGCCTTACAAGGGAATTGTAAGTAAAAGCAGCTCTTATTTTCGATACAGTTGAAGTTGTTTTTTTTTGCAACTGTCTTTACTGGTTTAATCTGAACTGGTTTACTGGAGTTAAATTTTGATTTGTTAATGTCCTAGATTGAAGTGTAAATATTGTAAAATAGTTAAACTTTAAACAAAATTATAAAACTGTAGATATCAAAAATAAAATAGTTCATATTTCGTTAACGTTCGGCTATATAGAAGAAAATTATTTTGTTTTCTGATGTGTTTTGATACTTTATTGAACAATATGGTTAGGACGTTTTATAGTAAATAAAACCAATCTGATATTATATCTTAGTTAAGCAAAATATTTTCACAATTTCCTACTGATGCCGGATACATCCCTGGATAGGCAGCTCAAGTTCACAACGGCTGATACATCAAAAACACAAATGTACTTTGCTGCAATTGTGGATGTAGCGGTTGCGCACGCATGCGTGGACTAGCATTTGGTTATTTATCAACCGATCGCATCGTGGGCGAATTCAAGTGCAGTTTGCGAAACTTTTGTGATCGTTTTAGCGATATTTACGCGGTGTGTTATAGTGCTTGCATAAAAGTGCTAACATTTCTCAACAATGTTTGTGAAGGACCCCGCATTTGTTGTGTTTTTGAGGAGAAAAGTTTCCAAACAAGAAAATATCTTGCGTTGAGCGTGCGACGGGAATAGTGGTTGCCTAGGAAACGGATAAACATACACGAATTGGTTGGTACGCACCCATCCGGTCCCGTTTTGCTGGAGACTAGTTGCAAGGGTTCGTTTTTCCGTAATGGTCGACCTGGTCGTTTCCGCGCTGTACGTTTGCGTTAATTCTGAAGAGCGTAATCAACCATATAACAATAAAAAGTACGTCAAGAAAGTTTACCAGCCTGTGGTAAGCGTATCAAATTGTGGCAAACCTTTGTCGCAGATGTGTGGGAGGTTTTGAAGCATCCAAATGCAGTGTTTATTCAGTTGGCTACAGTTGTATGTAGTGAAAAATTTCGGATAATTTGTGTTACCGTGTATGCTGCTCATGTTTTCTCGTCTGTGAAGCAGTGCAAAATGTGACATAAAACATGCTTTCACAATGAAAAGTGTAAATGTTCTGCAAAGCAAAGAGGTACATACATGCGTGTGTGTAACAACTGAGTGAAATGAAATATGACTATTCTTGACCGGTTTTATCTTGGTTAAAATGTCTCTATTTGCCTTGCTGGCCTCGTTCCGTTATATCCAATTCCAAAACTTCGCGCTACGTTTGTGATGTATCATGTTTCTGCCGTGTGGACCGCTATCCCTCTACACACTACTTGCTGAGAGTTTATTTTGATCAATTATTGTGTTACAACCATTTAGACGAAGAAAAATGTTATCCGTGCATTAGTTTTCCAAGGTAGAATGGTTAAAGTTGCAGTGTACGAAAAAAAAACAACAAATGTTCCAGCCAAACTGTTTTTGTTCACGCTGAAAGAGAACCGAAAAACGAGGTCAAACACAACGAACGTCGTATAGTGTGTACAGCATGGAAGGATTTGCAAGGCAAGCGTAGCCATGGTCTTGGAAGTTCTTATTATTCTTGTCAATATCGAATCGAGTGTTCGGAAGTAGACCTGTAAGTGTTGTGTGCCGTTTGTGAAAAAAAGTGTTTTCGCTTGAACCACTAATTGGTGGAAAAGTTCGACGGCACGAAGCGATGTAGTTTGCCAGTGTACGCACTGTCGGGTGTAATGTTTGGCATGCGAATCGCGTTTTCTATCAAGTTGCGTGATATTTTGTGGGTTAAAAGGTTAATGGTGTCCTTTGCCAGCCCACACACTGGGTAACGTTTCGGTTTAGTATTATTATACAATTTAATTTCAGTTTCATTGAATAGTTTCTTTTATTTAATATACACAAAAAAGTTGTTTTCGAATTTAAAGCATTGACTTTAATTTATTTGTGGAGAAACTAGTACTACTACTAGCAACTACTTGAACGGAAGGGAATGTAAAGCCTGCTCAACATAGTTCAAAGATTTGCTGCATAAATTGTATAATCTCTATACTATTTTGGTTCCATTCACGAACAAAACCAGTGCCTTATCTTTGTGAACATCTTTCATATGATAGCAACCTAATCTTATCGCCGTTTCGTGCCACGTTTCTGACCTTCCTGAAGGTTCCAATTAGCATTGGTTGTTGACCAGAGTATCATCGGTATGCTATCAATAGTTTAGTTACCGCCATTGATAGTTAATCGATCTCGTATTCAATTTTGATCTGATGGTCAATCTAGCATACATTGTACTATGTGGAACATAACAACATAATGTGGTATACGAAGTTTTTGTTTTATCGTATGCTTGGTGTATAATCGATGCTATGAGACAAAAAACATGTTTTGAAAATGTATACGAGGAATTTACGATATTTTGTATAATTCACGTAGTAAAGCTTATAAAAAATACACAAACTATTGCTTTTTAACGGATAGCATAAATATATAGAACAAAGGAACTAATAAAAAATATATTCTATTGAAACATTAATCTTCATGTTCAAAGACTTTAGTATCGAGCTACGGATAAATAAAATAAAAAGGAAAATAATGGTAGGCCAAGTCCGCTTGTGGTTGTACTGCCACTAAAAAGAATAAAAAAAACCCCAACTCTTGTTACAACAAATATGATATTTTATATTCTTTGTATATTTATGTATTTCAATTGCGTCAATTATTGTAGAAACGTTACGGACTCTATAAATAGAAATTATAGATTGAATTTATACAAATTCTTGAGCTACATTATAATGTCCTTTTATTAAGTTTTCGAAAGCATGCTAGTCATACAATTTGTGAACGATGTACTAAATTTCTAAGGAACTTTACGATAAAACACTTTGTTTGTGTAGTTTCTAGTAGAAGCAATAGTTTTGTTCATATTTCTCATAATCCTAAAAACAATATATGTATACATATAGTCCTAGAACAGTGTTTTTGACTATAGCGTATGTATTGATTGTACCTCGCTTTTCTGTTGCAATCAATAATTCAATCCTAAACTGTGAAGGTTTTGCATTGACTGGACGTTTTCCGAGCGATGCAAACACAGTTGCACCCAATATTTATGAACCACTGAGCGAATAAATTGGTGTCTTGTTAGTGATACAGTGAAAAAAGGTCAGTTACAAGAGTACGGAAATGGTCGAAAAACTATAACTACTTTACGTAGTACGATGATGGCCGCTGGTGATTCTTTGCCACTGCGACAACGAACGGAAATGGTGGTACTTTAGTGTAATATCAATGGTGAACTTAAAGTTTTCTCTACTACCAGTGTTAGTGAGTTCATGGTAAGCAGAAAAAAGTGAAAAACAGAACATGAAAATTATATTCCTAGTGGTTGTGTGTTGTTTGGTAATGGTTTAATGTTTGGAGGTAACGCGGTTGATTCCTGTGCAACATCTTTTATTTGGAATGTGACGGTAGCGAGTAGCGAGTAGAACAACGGTTTTACAGCAAGACACGGTCTAGCCATGAATCGATACCTGACGCTAAGTCAACTGGGAGACGGTACGTACGGTACCGTTGTCCTTGGCCAGCGGAAGGACACCGGCGAAAAGGTCGCCATCAAGCGCATGAAGCGGAAATATTACTCTTGGGAGGAAGCTATGAGTCTAAGGGAGGTGAAGGTAATGCAGTTGCTTTATGGGCAATCACACCGAAAGCTAAGGGATGGCCAACCATTCAACTCATCGTTTATGGGTGCACACGTTTGTTTGTTTTTTTTTTTGTCTTCTTCAGTCGCTGAAAAAACTTTCCCATGCCAATGTGGTAAAGCTGAAGGAAGTGATACGGGAAAACGATGTGCTGTACTTTGTGTTCGAGTACATGCAGGAGAACCTGTACCAGCTGATTAAGGATCGTGATACCCATTTCCCGGAGGCCACCGTAAGACTGATACTGCAGCAAATACTGACCGGGTTGGCGTTTATGCACCGGCACGGTTTCTTCCATCGTGACTTAAAGCCAGAGAACGTGCTATGCAGTGGACCGGAAACGGTTAAAATAGCCGACTTTGGGCTTGCTCGAGAAATACGCTCCCGGCCACCATACACAGACTACGTTTCTACCAGATGGTAAGGGTGTGTTGGGAAATATGTAGCTAGTTGTGTTGAATGATCTTTTTTGTGCTTAGAACTGGTACAAACCCTGTTCCGGGTGAGTTTTGATAGGGGTGGGACCAAACATATTGCGTGTTGCGTGATCAATGTCAAAACATGATATTGTCATGAATTATTGTAACACTTTTCGGGCAACCTGCCATATTACAGCTTTGAGGTTTTGGATGAGTTTTAGAGTTCGTGTTTCGTCAATTGTTTTCGTCCTACAATGTATGATGACGCATGAGATGGATAATGCATGAAGGTTTCCATATTCCCAAATAAAAAAATATATATACAAGAAAACCGAATCCACACGACCATTTCGATTGTGTGTCTTCAAAAGATATGTCAGAATTCTTTAAATTTTAATACAAAATTAATACAAACAACTTTTATATGATATACGACATATTTCTGTTCAACCTATTTTATAAGTATTGAATTTTTGGATGAGAAATTTTAGGTTACGTTAATGACATTAATGAAAAATCAATTAAAAATGAGAAATCGTCATAAATGCGTTGGTCATACCTGCTGGGAAATGTTTGGACAACGAGCCATACAGCCCAGCGAATAAAATGTAACTTTTACTTTATTTTCATCCACTGTACAGTATCAACAGTTGCTATACTTTGTTATGAGAATAAAACTAAATCATGCCGGTACACATAAAAATGATGTTCTAGTAAGTTTTAATTTTATATGTTAAGAATAAAATTAAAAATAATTATACCAGGTTGTAGGTTTGTTCACGTACCATAATAGGAAGACCATTCTTGTTGATTTTGTGATTTTTGATAATTACATTGCAGGGCTCAGAAACCTAAATTGTTTAAACATGAATATACAAGATGCGAAGAGTATTTTTAATTTTTTAAGTCTGTTCGTACCGGTTATCTATGCTTATCCAACTTAAACAATTATTTTATACTAACTGGGATATTTATTATTAGGTATCGTGCACCAGAAGTGCTTCTACATTCAACACGCTATGGGAGTTCCATAGATCTATGGGCAGTCGGATGTATAATGGCCGAATTATACACCTTTCGGCCATTATTTCCTGGCTCTAGCGAAGTGGATCAGTTGTTTAAGATATGTTCTGTGCTAGGCACACCGGACAAGGTAAGCATTGAAAGTTATAAAATGTCAGATATGGCGGATTTGTTGTAAGCTAATTGTCCTTTTTGTTTGATTTGTTTATTGTTTTTTTTTTCTCGTTTAGTCGGATTGGCCCGACGGTCATAAACTTGCCGCAACTATACAGTTCCGGTTTCCGGAGTGTCCAAAAATACCATTAGCCACCCTAGTAACACGTGCCAGTGCTGCAGGCATACAGCTGCTAGAAGATTTGCTTCAATGGGAACCGGAGAAGCGACCAACCGCGCAGCAATCGATGAAATATCCATACTTTAGCACAGTGAAGTCGCGAAACTCAGCAAATATCACAACAAACAGTTTAACTCAGCACAATCAACCTCTTAATGGTAACGCAAACGGTGGTCCGGCGGCCGGTGTACCAAATGCTCGATTATCAATCATGGAACTAGCCACCAACTCGAGGAATTCGCGCGATGCAAATGGCACTAATGGCAACTTCAATCCGATTAGCCACAACGAACTGAACGATTTGAACTCTATGTTAAGCCTATCACGCGTGTCGGAATCTACCGTCGACCGGACGACTCAGCAAACACAGCCAACTCAAGCAAGTCTGCAGGTATTCACCGAAGATGAGAAGGAAACTGGTAAGCTTCAGAGTGGTATAAACTACAGCCTGCTGAACGAGATGCTCAACGGCTACAGTGTGGGAATCGGACCTTCAGTTCAATCAAATGGCCAAGGTATGACGCGAATACTCCGCAATGGTCCATCGAACACGTACTCCAAGCCTAATGGTGCTTATGAAGCTAGTAACATTGCGGGCGAGATCGATAAGGTTCCGAATGACAAGAGCACGGGATCCGTTGTCAGTTACGCTATTATTAAACCCGCAGTTGTGCGTATTGATAACAACCGGTTGGCGGATGTACCGGTACCGCTGGCAGATGGAATCGGGGGCAAAAAAGAAAAGGTAAACGATATATTCGTGACACGTAACACTGACTATAAACACCATCCGAGCGGATATGGAGCTACGAAGGCAAGCGGACATCGAACGCTTCCGGTTATCGATAGTGACGATTCAAGCTACTTCGGAAGCGGGTTTTATCTGCATAAGAAAAATTCTGGTCAGATGTTGAAAAATGGATCCACAGCGTTGAGCATCGGGGGTGGTAGTGACGGCGGCGGTGTGGGAGCTAATCGGAGAGCGGGTGGAGGAGGAGTGTTCAATGGAGGCTTTCTGAACGATACCAAGGTGTATAACGCATTTTCTAAACAACCTATGCTTATGACTCGAAAAACGGATGAAGATCTTAAAGCTTACCGAAATCGAAACGGACCAATAGATCGTGCGATTCATGGACATTTTAGCAAGAGCTGGGAACCAACACACCATCTTGGTGAAAGGCATGAGGATGACTCGCTGGAAGATATTTTGGGGTATGTATGCTTTGGGGTTGTTTTGAACCGTACCTACAAAAGTTTGAAACATTAGTATAAAAAAATCTTGTTGCATTTCCCATCAGAAGCCGAATAAAAGCAGCAAAGAAACCAGCGAATGACTTTAAGCTAGAGGACCTTTTCGGAGCGTTATCATTCAGCAAAGATTCCACAACGGCAAAGTACCCAAACACGGTTCCATTTGCCAAGAGCTCTACCAAAAATATAGGCGCCAGTGGAACGATAGCGGACATATTCGACAATTCTGATGGTAAACCTTCCCATTCTAGCGCTAATGTGGTGCCACGGCGAAAAAATCAACAGCAAGTGTTCGTTTCAGACACTAGGTACGTTATTGTGTGATTGTAGAGGGTACCTATTGAGAAGAAGTTAATCTGTTGTTTTATCCACTGTTTCCAGTAACTTAAGCACCGATAAGTTTAGTGGTATTAATGCATCGTTTAAATTGTTCCCCTGGGATGATATACCGAAAAATGGTGTTGAAAAGAAACAATGGATTCCTGACAACGGTAAGTTATGATAGATTCTAGTTAGATAATGAATTAATGTATTTGTTCATCTACTAGAGGTATTAACGTACGTTGGCGCTGGGAATGAGCACACAGGAAGAACGGATTGGGCCGCTAAGTACCTGAGCAAATAAGGAATGTTGCCAGTTGCAAGTCGCATAGCATTATAGGATTCGTTCTTGTTCTGTGTAGCAACCTATCTGTGATAGATCAGCGTAACTTTAGACAATTTGTGGCAGTTGTTATGATGTTAGTTTGTTTAATTTTTGTTCAAGGTTATAGATGTACGCTCTGTAAAATAATGACTATTGAATATTTTCAGTTCGCTGATTGGACTAGTTGGTAGATCGAATAAAAAGCAACTTTTCATAAATTGTTTCAGATTTTCTTTTTGTATTATTTTTAATGATGACCGTGAAACATTACTGTTAATTCTTAATTATTTTTTATTATTTTTCCTTATGTCTTTTTTGCATATATTTTTTTGATTCTACAAATATTGGGATGTAAGTTTTCCGCTATTATCCCCAAAAAGTTGGTAGTTTTTTCGTAAAAGAATGATGCTTAGTATTTATTTATAGATTTGTCCACAATATGAAATTACAGCCTTCTCCAAAACATCATGTAGATTATGTTTTTGTGAGCAAAACCTATTCTCGTCTTTTGAGCACAAGAACGAATTAAGCAAGTCTCCCTAGATTGACAAAGAGCAAATTTTCCTAAGAACATCCTGAATCGATAGAAACAAATTGTAGTCAAATGGTGCCAAGTCTGTACCGTACATGAGTGGAGGTGAAATTTCCTATCCGCTATTCTTCAAATAGGAAGTTTTTATCGTTTAGGCGAGCATAGGAAATTCTAGACTAGTGTCTATTTTCATATTCTGGCTCTTTTTAACGTCTGTTATGGGTTCTCTACTGATGGGTTGACCACTTGTAAGTAGTTAGCAGTAAAAGTGCAAGAGGCCCGTTTCATTCTAGCATATGCAGAGCTTTATGGTAAGTTAGCGTACATTTCGTTTTGATGTCGATTTGAACTGCTCGCCATTCATATAATATTTGGCAATCAAGGTAAAATAATTGGTTGATTTGTATTTATTTAGCATTATGTCAAAATGCTCAAAAGTTTGCTTAAGTAAACAAAATACATCAACCGCGGGTATCTTCATATTAAAGAATAATAATAACATTTTTTGCAAAAGATGCTTTTTTGCAACGTTCAACCATATGAATATGATACATGCTTGTTGACCTGGGAACTTGTTTGTAGAATAAATTGTTTAATGGTTCACTCGGAAACCCAAACAAACGGTAAGCAAGTGTGAATAACACGAATATCAGGTTTCAACTCGAAAAAGTTCCAAAACAGTCTTATCTCAAGGACGGAAAAAAGCAACAAACGCCATCGGGATATCCTGCGTATAAAAGGCGTTGGTTGTCTTACAGCAAGGCACAATCACACAGATCTTCGGTCAGTAAACAATCCAGCTCCAATAATGGCGTTCAAAGTAAGAACATATTCGGTGGTCTATTCTTTGGAGCATGTTTAACATCATTCATTCTTTTCGCTTCTGTAGTTTGTTCTGTTGGCTACTCTAGTAGCTGCCGCTAGCGCCGGTCTGCTCCCAGTTGCTCACCATGGTTCGATCGCTACATCGCACTCCACCATCCAGCATCATGCTGCCCCAGCTGCCCATTATGGTGGATCCATCCATGCCGCCCCGGCTATCTATCAGCACTCCGCTCCGACCATCGTGAAGACCATCGCTCAACCAACGATCATCAAGTCTGTAGAACACCATGCCCCGGCTAACTACGAATTCTCGTACTCCGTGCACGATGAGCACACCGGAGACATCAAGAGCCAGCACGAGACCCGCCACGGAGATGAAGTGCACGGACAGTACTCGTTGTTGGACTCTGATGGCCACCATCGCATCGTCGACTACCATGCTGATCATCACTCCGGATTCAACGCCGTTGTGCGTCGTGAACCATCGGCAGTGAAGATCGCCCAGCCAGTCCACAAGGTGATCGCTCAGCCTGTGCATGTGTCCAGCTATGCCCATGCTCCAGTAGCACACGCTACCGTCCAGCACCACCATGCTGCCCCGATCGCACACTACTCCGCCCCGATCGCACATCATGTTGCTCCGATCGCGCACTACTCTGCCCCGATCGCGCACCATGCTGCTCCGATTGCGCACTCCACATCGAGCATCGTTCATGGACAGAACCATCTGAGCCATCATCATTACTAAGTTCAAATAGAATGGTAGTGCTATCAGTGAAGTGGGAAATGAGTTAGGATTATAATAAAAAGCAATTCATAAAACAAAGTACTTTTCATCTTCGAGTTCAATAATTTGTATTGACTATTGGCGGCCACGGATTCTTAACTAATCACAAAGCGTGATAACATTTTTATGTCGACATGCATTGGATGCTTTGTAACTGCCATATAAAAGTGTTTTCTTACGTTTGTTTATTGAAGTTATTTTCAAATGTTAAGACTTATTCTAATTTAAACATTTGATCGCATAAATATCGCTCAGATGATTTTTTAAAGGAATGCGCGTACGAAATTAGTAGCACTTGAACTATAACCATGGAATTGTTGTACAGATAACACACGTTTTATAACAGACCAAATTACCTAACCAAAATGGCGAAGAATCACTCAATATATGTATAATGTTTGTAATAATGGCAGAGTTAGGACGATCTTCTGAGAACCTGACGCCAGTATCGGTTAATTTACAAATCTCGGCTACAAATCTTTGAATGTGTATCAAACACCCGATTCATCAAATTTAATGTGCTGTGCAATGAGTAACAATATGTTTATTATCGCGATATGTGCAGAAATTACAATACCACAGCAACGAGCAAACACATAAGATATTTCAAATGATGTATGGTCCTTACTCATTTATCAGGAGATATACCCAATGTGGGGATTGAAAAGCTTCTGGAATGTTCTTTGGTTTAAGGCCCCTGGTTATACCCTGGTCGTTTTGGTCATACCATAGAACCATAGAAGTTATTTAAGCAATGTAATTCTAGACTGATAAATATTTATCTATCTTTGTTTATGGCTCCAATTTATGAGCAATGTTGATCGGCCATATTCTCATGACGTGACTAACCAATCACAATATGGCATGTATAAAACGCTACTCAATACTTGAGCCATCATTACTCAAGTTACTGGTCTATGTTCTGTTCCGCTTTTACGAAATATTTCATACAAAAGAGACAAAACTTCAAACCAAGTATTTTTCTAGAGCACAGAGAGTTTAAGGTGTTGATTATGTGAGTTAATGACAACGTGCATGTGTTTACTGTATTTTCTATGCTTCCTCGGATTTTTTGGGGCATAGAATATTTTTTACAATCCCATTGGCATAAATTCGTAACCTTTACTTGAAGCTCATAGCCACCCTTGTTATTATTATTATAACAGATCTGGATAATATAACCGAGAAGGGAATGTTCGTAGAAAGCATATGCTTGTTAAGTAGATAGAACATATTTTCGTTCCAGGTGTTGTAATTATAAAACTAAAACATTAAGTTAATGAGAGTCTGTAAATATAGATTTTTAATAAATTCCTTAATCATGATGCATTGTGAAGTGTTCCATTCCATACCTCAAGATTTATACTTTCGTAAAGAGTGTTGGTACTATTGGTAACACATGGAATATTTTATTGACTTTAAATACTCGATAGTATGGCACAATGGAGGTGTGACCGTTCCACCCTAGTTGTTTTACTTTCATCCGATGTTTGGCTTGTGCTTGTTTCTCTCTTTTCGTTGCATTTGACGTAGATCAGTTCCGGAGAGTAAAAGTAGTGCAGTTTCTTGATAGTTCCGTCTCAAGGACACAAGGGATAACTAATAATATCATTCGGGATATTATTGTGAGTATAAAAGGCGTTGGTTGCCGTACAGCAAGACACAATCACACAGATCTTCGGTTAGTAAACAATCCAGCTCCAATAATGGCGTTCAAAGTAAGAACATATTCGGTGGTCTATTCTTTGGAGCATGTTTAACATCATTCATTCTTTTCGCTTCTGTAGTTTGTTCTGTTGGCTACTCTAGTAGCTGCCGCTAGCGCCGGTCTGCTCCCAGTTGCTCACCATGGTTCGATCGCTACATCGCACTCTACCATCCAGCATCATGCTGCCCCAGCTGCCCATTATGGTGGATCCATCCATGCCGCCCCGGCTATCTATCAGCACTCCGCTCCGACCATCGTGAAGACCATCGCTCAACCTACGATCATCAAGTCTGTAGAACACCATGCCCCGGCTAACTACGAATTCTCATACTCCGTGCACGATGAGCACACCGGAGACATCAAGAGCCAGCACGAGACTCGTCACGGAGATGAAGTGCACGGACAGTACTCGTTGTTGGACTCTGATGGCCACCATCGCATCGTCGACTACCATGCTGATCATCACTCCGGATTCAACGCCGTTGTGCGTCGTGAACCATCGGCAGTGAAGATCGCCCAGCCAGTCCACAAGGTGATCGCTCAGCCTGTGCATGTGTCCAGCTATGCCCATGCTCCAGTAGCACACGCTACCGTCCAGCACCACCATGCTGCCCCGATCGCACACTACTCCGCCCCGATCGCACATCATGTTGCTCCGATCGCGCACTACTCTGCTCCGATCGCGCACCATGCTGCTCCGATTGCGCACTCCACATCGAGCATCGTTCATGGACAGAGCCATCTGAGCCATCATCATTACTAAGTTCAATTTTGTTTTTATAGTGTAGGAAGTAGATTAGTTGGAAATGATCTATAAGTAAAAAATTGCATATTTTAAAAAATGTGTTTGATGATTTTGTCATTCCCGTCGAATGAAATCGTTTATCAGTAGTGTAAAATTTGGTGTTCGATTGTTTGATTTGTTTATTTTTAAAAATACAAAACTACGCAGCCTGAGGAAATTTCTCCAATCAAAACACGTGTTGCGACGATCGAAGTTGGGATACTGTAAAATTTATATAGTTCCGTTAATCACATGAGGCTCTGAGACAAGGACTGTGTTTAAAAATGATGACAATCTATTAGTCGTTTCTGAGAAAACTTCTCTTTTCTCAAACGAATTTTGTTAGGAGGAATTGTGAACGCATCTATTCTTTTATTTAATTCTTGTCGCAATTATATTGTCGAAACAAGCACGTGTGAGATTGGGAAGGGTTGGTAAATTGGTCGTGCTCTGACCGTTTCTCAATCGCAACCGTCATCAGTTCGGGTCTTCCGTGTGCATGTTCAGCACGCATTTTCCCTAAATCAGATGCCTTATTTGGTCATGTTATTTATCTCTCCATTGCCGAACGTTGAGCGATGACCGAACCTAAAATTCATCCTAGCGCCTCTTAGCGGGTAGTCTGTTAACTCAAGGGATCATTCAGATAATTCCGCAACACTAGGTGTTGCATTCAGCAACACTAGGTGACAACTAGTTCGAGCTTACTTGAATGTGACGTTAATTTGTTTAAATGTATCTATAATCTATATAGTCTATAACAGGTCAAATCCGACCCACTAGACAATTTGATTCGGCCCGCGAGAAAAACAAAATTGTTCACGAATATTAAAAATATCCAATATCACGATATCAGATTATTTTTGGTCCTGTGAATCCAAACCAACACAAATTCAACATGTATCAACATGTTTCAAGTATTTGGTCCGCAGTTTCAGATTAATTTTTACTGCCTGGCCCTTTTGGTGAAAACTTTGCCGAACCCTGGTTTATAATATCTATGTAGAGCACTTGTGGTTTGTGAATCGTGCCAACAGTCGTGTTCTAGAGGATGTTCAGAAGGATTTTTGTCCCTTATGTTAGGAAGGACCATGTAGGATCCGCTACATTGACAAGCTTTAAAAGTTGTATGATGAACTCGCTATCGTATATAGAATAAGACTAGACCCGGTGGGTTGGTCATGTCATACAATTGGCACCAAGCAACCCAGTCCGTAAAGTCCTTTTAGGTCGTCCACATGGACAGAAGAGGCATGGTAGGTAGAGATACATTAATGCGTCCGTCAGAAAGGCTGGGAAAATGGATTGGCAGACAACGGCGTTCGATCACGAGCAGTATAGAGGACTCTTGCAGCAAGCCAAGACCGCGATGGGGTTGTAGCACCTGATACATACGTATGTAAGTTAGCAAAAGAAGGCCAAAACATGTTTTTACACGGAAGGTGAAATACGTATTTTACATACTTTTAAAAATTCTGAGGTTAACATTATGATCGCTAGGATATTATTATGGAATTATTTTTAAATGTTTTTTAATTGTTTCATAGGGAACGGCTCTGTTGTGTGGCGGATTTACATGGCGTGGATTGTTCATGAAATATTTCTATTTTAATTTTTTTTTAAGAATAAACAATTTATTTGTTTATTTTAGAAAAAGCTTGATAAGAAAATAAAATAAACATAAATATAATATAATAAACATATCATTCCGAATTAGCAGGTATGCTGGATGTAATAAGCCATTCTGTTCGGTTTATTGCTGTAAATCCAAGTTTTTCGAACAATCGTATTGATCGATCATTTTCTTCATTGATGAACGTATGCACATGTTGCTTGTGTTGAAATGCGATTTGTCTGGTTAATGCTTTGACAAGCGTACTTCCGTAACCTCTATTGTTACGATCGGGAACAGTGTACAAGTGCCTGCAATATAAAAAAAATTGTAATTTAATGTTTATGCCATATTATGGATACCAAATTATGGATCCACTGATTACCCCACAGCGTCATGATCATTTTTAAAAACACAAGCTACGAGCTCTCCTGAGGTTTTGTCAAACAGACCGAGTCCTCCATTATGTTTAATGGCAGACTCCATGTAACGTTGTGATGCTTTGTATCGATAAGGCCACCATTCGTTTAATACTTTTCCATGTTCTATTTGTAATGGCTTTAACTCTACTTCGTTGGGAACACTGGAACACAGAAAGCGATGTTGTATAAACATTGAATTGAAAATATATACAACATATTTCGTTGATGTACACAATTATAAGCAAAAACACTTACACAAAACTGAGTTTTGCGGCCTCTTCACGTGGCATCCAGAAATTTATGCATTCTGACCAACTTTCTAAACGCAATTTGCGCTCTTCGACTATATGAAAGAGCTTCGCACGTATTGCATTGTTTCCGTCAATTACAAACATTGGTTTATGGTCCCATTTAATATAATTTGTTTTCTGAAGCGCATTAGTCAGCACGAGCGGAGGATATTCCAATGTGTTTATCAATACAAATTGATCCTAAAAATGGTAAAGTATACTTTCTGTTAAAATGTCTCCCATCCGCTGTGCAACACAAACAATCTTACCTCTTCCCGACTGATGGCTACGAACGTCGCAAAATGATTGATGTATTCATTGTTAGGAATGTAAATTGTTTTTTGGAACCTATGCGAAGCTTCTTCCAGATCAAATCCATCAACAGTTGTATTTATGCGTAAAATGTTTTGCAGCAGCAACAGGAATTGTACAGATTCTGGTAGCCTTTTTTCATAGATTTGAATGAGTTGTCGTATTTCCTCTTCACTGGCTGCTCGAAGCGGCTCCATCGCGCTGTTTGTGTTCATTGTCTCGATTACAGAAACGAACTGAAATATCGCGTTTCTGTGTTGCCAATTGAACGTTGAGAGGAATAAACTTTCTCTCTAAGAGCAGAAGTGACTACTCTTAATCGGGTTTCTGGTTGCTTCTGTAGATAGAGCTGAGAAATGATAAGATAGAAGGGCACTTATATGTACGATCAAATGATAAGAAATGCTCATTAAATAAACGAATGAAACATCAAAGCTGTTGCGAAGTGTATTATAGGGTATGAAATACCTGATCTTACAAAACAGTACAAGCTAGAGTAGCTGCGGTAGATAATATATGTTGATGTTTGTAACCGAAGGCATTTGTGTAATGGTTATTAGTTTTGGGGTGACTTTAAAGATGATTTTCTTTTCCTTGAATAACTGAGCATTTATTTAGTTTGTAACCATACTGCTAAAAATATTACTCTTTTTTATAATGTTTGGGTGTGATGTTCACAGTTACATGCCAAATTTTTGCAAGTGAGAGTAAAATTTTAGTGTAGACTTCGTTCATGACTTGCTCTGAAATGAAATGTAAGAGAAATGATTTTTATAATCCCTTGAGCAGTAGTAGATCAAATTGTATTTTTTAATCGATTCACAATTAGTAAAATTAATTATTTTTGTTCGTTTGTAAGTACAAACAACAATTTTTCAGCCCACAGCGATTGATACCACGCCATGCTTCATGGTATCACTTTAAATACTCACTAAAACTGAATTGTGGAGGTGTGACCGTTTCAACCTTGTTGTTTTACTTTCATCGTATATTTTAGACCAATCAGCTACAGTAGACTGGATTGTGCTTTTTTCGGTGCACTTGATGCAGATCAGTTTCGGTGAGTAAAAGTAATGCAGTTTCTTGATAGTCCCGTCTCAAGGACACAAGGGATAACTAATAATATTATTCGGGATACTATTGTGAGTATAAAAGGCGTTGGTTGCCGTACAGCAAGACACAATCACACAGATCTTCGATTAGTAAACAATCCAGCTCCAATAATGGCGTTCAAAGTAAGAACATATTCGGTGGTCTATTCTTTGGACCATGTTTAACATTATTCATTCTTTTCGCTTCTGTAGTTTGTTCTGTTGGCTACTCTAGTAGCTGCCGCTAGCGCCGGTCTGCTCCCAGTTGCTCACCATGGTTCGATCGCTACATCGCACTCTACCATCCAGCATCATGCTGCCCCAGCTGCCCATTATGGTGGATCCATCCATGCCGCCCCGGCTATCTATCAGCACTCCGCTCCGACTATCGTGAAGACCATCGCTCAACCTACGATCATCAAGTCTGTAGAACACCATGCCCCGGCTAACTACGAATTCTCGTACTCCGTGCACGATGAGCACACCGGAGACATCAAGAGCCAGCACGAGACCCGTCACGGAGATGAAGTGCACGGACAGTACTCGTTGTTGGACTCTGATGGGCACCATCGCATCGTCGACTACCATGCTGATCATCACTCCGGATTCAACGCCGTTGTGCGTCGTGAACCATCGGCAGTGAAGATCGCCCAGCCAGTCCACAAGGTGATCGCTCAGCCTGTGCATGTGTCCAGCTATGTCCATGCTCCAGTAGCACACGCTACCGTCCAGCACCACCATGCTGCCCCGATCGCACACTACTCCGCCCCGATCGCACATCATGTTGCTCCGATCGCGCACTACTCTGCCCCGATCGCGCACCATGCTGCTCCGATTGCGCACTCCACATCGAGCATCGTTCATGGACAGAACCATCTGAGCCATCATCATTACTAAGTTCAAATAGAATGGTAGTGCTATCAGTGAAGTAGGAAATGAGTTAGTATTATAATAAAAAGCAATTCATAAAACAAAGTACTTTTCATCTTCGAGTTCAATGACTTGTATTGACTATTGGCGGCCACGGATTCTTAACTAACCACAAAGCGTGATAACATTTTTATGTCGACATGCATTGGATGCTTTGTAACTGCTATATAAATGTGTTTTCTTACGTTTGTTTATTGAAGTTAATTTCAAATTTTAAGACTTATTCTAATTTAAACATTTGATCGCATAAATATCGCTCAGATGATTTTTTAAAGGAATTCGCGTACGAAATTAGTACAGAATAGTTCAATATTAATCGCCATAATCTATTTAATTTTTTAGCAAACGTAGTGCTAGTTATTGAAATTAGTAACACTTGAACTATAACCATGGAATTGTTGTACAGATAACACACGTTTTATAACAGACCAAATTACCTAACCAAAATGGCGAGGAATCACTAAATATATGTCTCTCTCTTCTTGACTTTAACGACCTTACAGGTCACGCCGGCCATTTCTGGCTTACTAGACTTCTTTTTACCACATAGCCGGATAGTCAGTCCTTGCTACGGGGGGTCGGTCCAGATGGGATTTGAACCCGGTCCTGCCGTATGGACTGGCGCCGTTTATCGCATGCACCACCGGCCCGCCCTCAATATATGTATAAAGTTTATAATCATGGGAGAGTTAGGACGATCTTCTGCGAACCTGACGCCAGTATCGGTTAATTTAGTAAAGACAATCTTTCAAGCGAGTTCCCTAAGTTTCTCAACTACAAATCTTTGAATCTGGACCAAACACGAGATCCATCAAATTGAATGTGCTGTGCAATGAGTAGCAATATGTTTATTACCGCGATTTGTGCAGAAATTACAACACCACAGCAATGAGCAAACACATAAGATATTTCAAATGATGTATGGTTCTTACTCATTTATCAGGAGACACCCAATGAGATGAATGCAAAGCTTCAGGAATGTTCTTTGGTTTAAGGCCCCTGGTTATACCCTGGTCGTTTTGGTCAGACCATAGAACCATAGAAGTTATTTAAGCAATGTAATTCTAGACTGATAAATATTTATTTATCTTTGTTGATGGCTCCAACTTATGAGCAACGTTGATCGGCCGTATTTTCATGACATGACTTACCAATCACAAAATGGCATGTATTAAACGCTACTCAATACTTGAATCATCATTACTCAAGTTACTGGTCAATGTTGTGAAGTCTAATGGCTTATGGATTATGTGAGTTAATGACAACGTGCATGTGTTTACTGTTTTTTCTATGCTTCCTCAGATTTTCTGGAACATATCATATTTATTACAAACCCAGTGGCATGAATTCGTGGCCTTTAGTTGAAAACTCATAGCAACCCTTCTCTCTCTTCTTGGCTTTTAACGACCTTGTAGGTCAGGCCGGCCATTTCTGACTTACTGAACATATTTTTACCGCGTAGCCGGAAAATCAGTCCTTGCTACGGGGGAACGATTCAGATGGGATTTGAACTCGGTCCTGCCGTGTGGACCGGCGCCGTTTATCACATGCACTATCGAGCCACCCCATAGCCATCCTTATTATTATTATTATAACAGAATCTTGATATTATAACCGAGAAGGGAATGTTCGTAGGAAGCATATGCTTGTTAAGTAGATAGAACATATTTTCGTTCCAGGTATTGTAATTATAAGACTAAAACATTAAATTACTGAGAGTCTGTAAATAAAGATTTTTAATAAATTCCCCAATCATGGAGCATTGTGAAATATTCCATTCTTTTCCTCACGATTTATACCTTCGTAAGGGGTATTGGTGTTATTGGTAACACATGGAATATTTTTATCACTTTAAATACAATGGAGGTGTGACCGTTCCACCCTAGTTGTTTTACTTTCATCGTATTTGTGGCTTGTGCTTGTTTCGCTCTTTTCGTTACATTTGGCGTAGATCAGTTTCGGCGAGTAAAAGTAGTGCAGTTTCTTGATAGTCCCGTCTCAAGGACACAAGGGATAACTAATAATATCATTCGGGATATTATTGTGAATATAAAAGGCGTTGGTTGCCGTACAGCAATGCACAATCACACAGATCTTCGGTCAGTAAACTTCAGCTAGTCAGTTAGCTCCAAAAATGGCGTTCAAAGTAAGAACATATTCGGTGGTCTATTCTTTGGAACATGTTTAACATCATTCATTCTTTTCGCTTCTGTAGTTTGTTCTGTTGGCTACTCTAGTAGCTGCCGCTAGCGCCGGTCTGCTCCCAGTTGCTCACCACGGACCGATCGCTACATCGCACTCCACCATCCAGCATCATGCTGCCCCAGCTGCCCATTATGGTGGATCCATCCATACCGCCCCGGCTATCTATCAGCACTCCGCTCCGACCATCGTGAAGACCATCGCTCAACCAACGATCATCAAGTCTGTAGAACACCATGCCCCGGCTAACTACGAGTTCTCGTACTCCGTGCACGATGAGCACACCGGAGACATCAAGAGCCAGCACGAGACCCGACACGGAGATGAAGTGCACGGACAGTACTCGTTGTTGGACTCTGATGGCCACCATCGCATCGTCGACTACCATGCTGATCATCACTCCGGATTCAACGCCGTTGTGCGTCGTGAACCATCGGCAGTGAAGATCGCCCAGCCAGTCCACAAGGTGATCGCTCAGCCTGTGCATGTGTCCAGCTATGCCCATGCTCCAGTAGCACACGCTACCGTCCAGCACCACCATGCTGCCCCGATCGCACACTACTCCGCCCCGATCGCACATCATGTTGCTCCGATCGCGCACTACTCTGCCCCGATCGCGCACCATGCTGCTCCGATTGCGCACTCCACATCGAGCATCGTTCATGGACAGAGCCATCTGAGCCATCATCATTATTAAACGCCAATGCTGTTTTATGATGATTAAGTTGTTGACGTAATTAAAATGCAAATTTTCTAAAACATGTGTATTATTCGTTTTAATGGTTTCTTATTATTTGAAACTGAATTTATTTTGTTTCAGTCTAAACTCGCTGGAAGCTTACCGTCCTTACTCGCAATCAGTCTTCATTGCTGCTCTCCTTCTCGGTCATACCGGTGCTCGCGCTTTGATATCATCTATTCAATTTTACATTCCTTCCTGTATCCCTCGTAATCGTTCCTCTCTTGCGATCCCGACTCACCGAACTTCAGTACGGCGCAAAGACCCTTGGTGTGTACTATTCGTCATTTCAATTCCGTGTACCATATGTTCGACTTCTACGTTATCTTATCCACCTTCCGGTCCCTTCTTAAACACTCTTCCCATCTTTTTTCATCCCTGTCGTCCCAGTTCCATATCACTTAACAATGTTAGGTTTAGGTCTTAGTCAGTAAGTCCATTCTATAAACCGGCGTTATAACGGAAATAAATAAATTAATAATGATAATTGTTATTGCAATAATAATAATAACAATAGTGGTGGGCCGGCCCGGTGGTGTATGTGATAAACGGCGCCGGGTCACACGGCAGGACTTGGGTTCAAGTCCCATCCGGACCGTCTCCCCGTAGCAAGGATTGACTATCCTGCTATGTGGTACAATAAGTCTTGATACGACCAGGCCATTCTATCCGAGCAAAAAATTAATAATAATAATTTGATTTATGTTATAAATATATCATATTATATTATAAAATCTTATAAAAATAATAAGTGATTTTCTGTTAAGAAACCTTCATGATATTGTTTTTGTAATGGAACAATACATTCCAGCATCCCAGTGCTAACCATATTTTGTTATGTCGTCAGTCATCAAGATCAAACACTGCGTTTGTGAGTTTTTTTATCGTAAAATGTTTTGTTTACCTTCTTTATAGAGAGTTAGAAAAAAGAGGTTAGATTACACCGGAGAAATCACTGCATTATGAGCCAATGTATTTCGTTAACAGCTGCGAAGCCAAGTTTTTCAAATAACCTGATTGACTTTACGTTGTTTGCACTTATGAACGTTTGCACATGTTGCTGATGATCCACCGCTATAAGCCTTGCCATTGCTTTTGCTAGTGTACTTCCATAGCCTCTATTATTCCGATCAGGGACTGTGTACAGATGTCTGAATAGTAAAAATAATAAGCACTAGTTACTATTACAAGTATACCGATGTTCAAAACAGACTATCTTACGCGATGCCGTCGAGATCATTTTTAAACACACAAGATATCAGTTCACCCGAGGATTTATCAAACAGTCCAAGACCTCCATTATGTTTGATGGCTGACTCAATATACCACAGAGACATCTTATAACGATATGGCCACCATTCGTTTAACAGTTTTCCATGTTCTTTTTCTAATGGTTTCAGCTGCACTTCGCTTGGCACCCTAGATTCGACAGGAAAAACGCTCAATGGAAAAAAAGCTTTTCATGCGTAATGCATATGTTACTAATTACTTACACAAATTTGAGATTGGCTGCGTTTTCTCGTGGTATCCAGTAATTTACGTAATCAGATGTGTCTATTGTTAAGTTTAATTCTTTTGCTTTTTGGTGTATTTTGTCATGAATTAGCTTTTCCCCACCTATAACAAACGCTGGTTTAAGATGCCATTTAACTAGGTGCGTGTTTTGAAGTGCGTCACACAGCTCAAGAGGAGGATTTTGCAAAGAGTGGGCCATGATGTATAAATCCTAGAGAAATGTATAATAATCCATTAAAAGTAGTTTTAAAATTGATTTGCACCGTTCATCCTACAAAATAACTTACATCTTCACAGCTAATGGCTACAAATGTTGCAAATCGATTAAAATTCTGAATATTTGGAACGTAAATGGTTTTCCGTAACCTGTGCGACGCCACTTCTAGATCACTACCACAAATTGTTGTATTTAAGCGTAAAATGTTTTGTAATATTAACATAAACTGCACTGACTCGGGTAGGCTCGCTTCGTAAATTTCAATGAGTTGTCGTATTTCTTCTTCACTGGCTGGCCGTAGCGGCTCCATCTCACTGTTCGACTTTAGTCTGGCGATCGGAGCAAACAACTGAGAGCCCTAGTTTCTGAGGAACTAACTGAAACATTCCAGACGTTCAGATGAATAATGCTTCTCTTTTAGTGAAACTCTCTTTTCAATGGTTTATGGCCCGTTTCGCAATGTAAAAGAGCGAAAACATGATAAGACAAGCAAAAAATATGCACAGCTTATGATAAGGCGAGCACGTCAGTTCAAAGTAAATTTAAAATCTCAACATAGTGTTGTTTTCGAAAAGGTATATCAGTGAAAGTTAGTTGTTTATTAAATAACTGTTACAAAATATTTACCAAGAGTTCGAGGCTTGGAGAAAAGCTAAATTAATAAAACACAGGGTTTAGCATGTTAAACGATAACATTTAATATTATAAGTTTAACATGATACTTTTTACAATCCGTTTATGTAAACCCCCTACAAACATAGTAAAAACAAACATAGAAAAAAAAAAACTACGTTAAAAAATTACCTTTAAGACATAGTAAGTAATTAAAATAATGTAAAGAACAAGTCGGTTTAAATCCAAAAGAAGCAGGCTAGAGCTAAATAATAATAACAAGTAGAACAAACAACTGAACAATAAAAGCTATTACTTTATTTCAACAATAACTGTTTTTAACTAAAACTTCGTGCATTTTACTTATCCTGATGATTTGAGTCAAGTCTTATTCAATTCAGTAGTGCCCAGTGTAGGCTGGTTGAGCTAGAACCTTCTGAACGGGTTGCACCACTTTGACGTGTGTTGGTTCGCGTCGAACTACGGCGTTGAAACCATTATGATCATCAGCGGTGTAGTCTACGATGCGTTGGTGACCGTCAGCATCCAACAGACTATACTGACCCTGTACCTGGTCGCCATGGCGGGTTTCATGCTGGCTCTTCACATCTCCAGTATGCGAATCGTGAACTGAGTACGAGAACTCGTAGTTAGCCGGTGCGTACTCTTCGACCTGTTTGATATAGGTTGGTTGCGCGTAATTCTTAACAATAGTTGGCTGTACGTAGCTTTTTACTACTGCCGGTTGGACGTAGTTTTTCACTAGCGCAGGTTGTGCGTAGGTTTTCACAACCGTCGGTTGTTGCACTGTTTTGATTAAAGCCGGCTGTGTATATACTGTTTGCTGTTGCGCTGGCTTAAATAGGGCAGGCTGTGCGAAATTGATTGGCGCTGCATGATAAACGGGGCTTATTGGTTGTTGAATACCGGCGTTTGCTACGGCGAAAATAGCGCAAATAGCAAGAAACTAAAAGAAAGAAATTGTAAATAATTAGTATCAGTATATACCAGAAAGATAATTACCGCTGTATGATGCTGGGGGCAAAGCGTAGCGAACGTGTATTTATTTTCTCCAAAAAATGGCTTGCCTACTCACTTTGAAAGCCATTCTGACTAGCCGTGTATGACACCTTTCGGACCAAAAGAAATCAAGCGAATGACAGCATTCTTGAATTGAGCACTGTCTTTATATATGCGTCGCAACTCGCAGGGCAAAGTTCCTTGAAGCATTTCCTTGGAAGATTCAAACTCTGGGAAGGTCCTTGTGCACAGCAGCTTACGGTGCGGCCACTCTCCGGACGAAGGGGAATGGAAACAATCGAGAAGAGTTTGGGTAAGCTGCGTCCCCAGGCGAAACGGTGTGCGCCAGAACGTGTGTGCAGTATTTTCGGAAGTTGAAAGCAGTAACATGAAGCAGGCCAGTTTGTCTTCAAGGGCAAACTAGCATGTGGTATTGTGCCTCAGGTGACGCGAACAGCAAAACCAAGCGTTGCTTGATTGCGTCTTGCTGTTTTGGGCGATTGATTCAATTTACGATGTAGGCGCGAACGAAATTGGAGCGCACTGCTCGATCGGTACTTGAAGGCGCACCGGTTGATGATGATTTCTGATCGCTGTACGATAAATGTAGGCAAGTTGTAAGCTTGCCATGGATGTATATGCGATCGTGGGTCAACGCACATGAAGTTGTGTTCGTCGATGCGCGCTACATCGCGGAGGTTATAATTTCTGCAATTTTACGACTGAAATTGTGATACCGTTATGAGGTCAAAGATATATCCATTTTGTTGGATTCGTGCGTGGTTTGTTGGGTCAATCACATCAGCCAGTTTGAAAGCTGGCTATATGGACATACATACATATAAAAATGTAAGTTTTAGCCGACTTTTAGGACCACTATCAGATGGTTGTATAGAGCAAACCTTTATTTTGATTAACACTATTTTTAAGTTTAAATTATTTTTATTTTAACCAACGATTAGCAGCAATACGGCCAGGCCGTTCAGAAATAAGATCAGAAATGGAAAATGAACTTTAAACCTCCTCATCTTTTTCTTTGAACTAACTGGATTTGTAGGTTTTGTTCTGAGTTGTAATCACAAACTATAAATGAAAAAAAACTTTTTTTCAGCAAAATTATAAATCTTTCCCATGAGATCTAATATAAAGTTTAGATATAAATCTAGACAACAGCGGCTCATAAAAAACAGCGGTGCAAAATTCATAAAAATATTGCATATTTTATGTCTCTAGTTCAGTCAGTGTATTTTTTTAAGTTCTCGCAATTATGTTAAAATTTACATGATTACTGCGTCATAAGCTTTTTCGAGGTGTGTAAGGTCAGTAGATGGATTTTAAGCGGCAGCAGGGGGCCTCGAGCACAAAAGTATGTTATATAAATTTACAACTATTATTACAATCCAAACATTTCACATGGGTCCCTCTTTGCTTTCCCGGTTAGAATACGCACGAGTTTAAATCTGCCACTGTGTAAAATGGCTTCGCAGTACATTGTTAACCGAGAATTTTTTTTTCACATAAGAACACATTTCACATAGTATGTAAGACCTTTACAAAGATATTATATCGCTAGGAATTGTCTTGTTCTTGTCAATTGGCTTGTTCTATCTATTGGTTTGTGTTTCTAAGCAGTCCTTTGGACGGGCATGCGGCATGGAATTTGATGCCTGATCAGTCGTGATCAGCCGGACAAAAGACGTGAAAAACTACCACTACACCGCTAGACTACCCTAATCACTATATTATGCAGGGTGATTTAAAAATGAGGAATATTGTTGGAACACTGCTTACGATTTTTGAAAGTCGTGACAAGCTGACAACTATAAGAGCGGTTGATCACTACCGAAGCACAATTCAGGATCGTATGCGGAATAGTAGTTCCTTTTTGCCTTTTTCAACGCTCTCCATTCTGTAATTCTAAAAAGAAAACGACTGTATTGATCAATATTGCACAAGGAAAGAAGAAAAGTGTTTCCAAAAATGCTTTTCGAAACCGTAATGAACAAATACAAAATGTCTAACTTTACAAGGATTAACCAACTACTATACTTAATAACAAATCGCGTGTGCATCGCAAATAATAATTAGTGTATTAAAAATTAAGGTGATCAAACAAACCGGGAAACTGGATAAGTACAAGGGCTCTCTCATCTTGGCTTAACGACATTTAAGGTCATGCCAGTGATTTCTGGCTTACTAGACTTATGTTTATCATGTAGACGGTCCGGATGGGATTTGATACCCTGTCGTGTGGAATCGGTGCCGTTTATCACATACACCACTAGGCTGCACCTCCGAAGGGATCATTGGTTTGTTCAATACAATAAGAAGAAGGTGTTCAAAAATACAGAAAGGAGTATTTTTAGTAGCTATTGACGCTGAGGGTTGCGGCGAAAAAACACAATACCTTAAGTATCGTTATCATTTTTAACCTTATTTACATGGCCTAGCCGTTGTAGGGGCCGGTGGTGCATGTGATAAACGGCGCCGGTCCACACGGCAGGACCGGGTTCAAATCCCATCCGGACCGTTCCCCCGTAGCAAGGACTGACTATCCGGCTACGTGGTAAAATAAGTCTAGTAAGCCAGAAATGGCCGGCGTGACCTGTAAGGTTGTTAAAAGCCAAGAAGAAAGAGCCGTTGTACATGATTAAGAAAAACTCATGAATGCTAACTCAATTTCGTCTTAAAAGTTGTCACATATATTTGTACTGTTTAACCTAAGGGTGTTAAAAGTAAAGAGCGTGAGATACAGAAAGAGTAAAAGTGCACTTTGAAAATGGTAGTCTAAATCAGTGTCTCATACGATCTATGAAACATCCAAATTAGTAATGAGAGAGTCCTACGGTTTTGACAACAGTTGGAGCGGGCTGATGGTAGTATGCTGGCTGGGCAGCAATAATTTTAGCTGGCTGGGCAATGACTTTGGCAATGGCTGGTTGAGCAATGACTTTCTGAACAATCGGTTGCGGAATCTTGATATCGGTCGGTTCTCGATGTACGACTGCGTTGAATCCGTTGTGATCATCAGCGGTGTACTCGACGGTGCGCTTGTGACCATCAGAATCGATCAGACTGTATTGACCGTGCACTTGATCGCCATGGCGGGATTCGCGTTGCTCCTTGATATCGCCGGTATGATCATCGTGAACACCGTAGGAGAAATCGTACTGGGCATCGTGATCCTCATCGATGTGCTTGACGAGCGTTGGCTGAGCAATGGTTTTGACGATGGTTGCCGGTTGCGCTACGGTTTTAATCACGGCAGGCTGTGCCAGATGTGTGGAGTAGGCAGCTGGCTGGTAGGACGTATGGACTTCCTCAATCGGAATAACACCCGCGCTGGCTATGGCCAGTACAGCGAACAAAGCAATAAACTGCAGATAAAAAAGACAAACCAATGAGGGTTAGAAAATATATTGCGACATCGTTGTGATAATACGATAAACACTTACTTTGAATGCCATTTCGTTTGCCTTCCTAGTGTACTAGATCTGAAGATCCAACCTAAACTGATGGTTTAAGTTGGCGAACTCAACGCTTTTATATGGTCTCTTGGCTGGTTGCCGAATGATCGATGAACGTTGGCTGTCACAGTCGAAGGGTCCTCAACGAGTACGTCCTGGCAGACCCTGGAACTGTCTAGCAATTTCACTGCTCCGCCATTAGCCGTTCTTTTTGCATGTGTAGTGTCTGGTTTGTGTTTTTTTTTGTCTTCCCATGTTTTGCACATTTTATTTGCACCGTTGCAATTCTCGATTCCAAAAAGAAGGAAAACTTCTCCTTCCCACCAGTTGAAGCGATCGAATTATGCTAACTGCGAAGCCTGTTTTATCTTCTCCTTCGCTCTACGTTTCGGTTGACGTCAGTGTTCCGAATCAGTCATCGATGCGGGACGGTACTTTCAGTTTCGTTTTTCAAGATACAAGTTCAGATGTTGCATAACCGTGCGAACGAATAGCCCGAAGGTAAATTTTATGGTTGCGTGTGCAGCGGCTTCATTCCGGTCGGCTTGTTTTAGTTATGTTTGTTTGTTTTCTTTTCTTGGTGTTAAAGGGTGGGACAGAAAAGGTGAAAATGGAACTACCATTAAAAAGCCACAATAATGCGGCTGGTAAAAGCAAAAGAACCATCCCATTGGGATGTGAACATCCCTGACCATGGATCTGACAAGTGGACGGAAACACCCCATTTATGTATGGTAGTGAAGAACACTTTTCTCTATCATAGGAGCATTTACGTCTTCTTATTATTGTTAAAAAAAAAGGTTTTGCGTACAAATAATATGCATTTTTTCTGGAACGGTGAGCAAAAACTTTACACTTGGATGCACTCAAGGTCGATTGTTAACTTGCGTGGTGGACCTGAACGGAAACGAAGGCTTTCGTTTTCTATTGTGTTCGTGTGTAAATGGCTAAGCGCAAATTTTTATCAAGTTGTAGATCGTTTAATAAATCTTACGTATTTTGATACCAAGTTTATACTTCAGATCAAAGGCTTTGGCTTTCTATCGATCTTCATTTGCTTTATTAATTAGTTATATGATTGTCATTTTACAATATCACACTATAAAGGATGTAAAACATATATCAAATTTCTGATAAAATTACACCCTTTTTGCATGACAGGTATGGCGGTGAAAACGTTTCATGTGTGGCAGTGTTCTGGCAAAGAAAATCAGTTGCTGTACTGATAAGACACGGATGGCGCTTGGAATCGTACTTCTGATTGGGACGCAATTTCTTGGCCTGCTTGACGTCGATCATCCCGATTGTCACGTCTATCATCTCGGCGTTCATCACGGCGTTCTTCGCGACGCTCATCTTGGCGATCTCCTCGACGATCGTCGTTACGCTCATCGACTCGTTCATCTCGCGCACTATTTTGGCGGTTATCCTCACGGTTGGTATCTTGCCGGTCGTCACGGCGATTCTCTCGACGATCTTCACGGCGCTCCTCGCGGCGATCTTCACGGCGATCTTCACGGCGGTCATCACGACGTTCTTCCCGGCGTTCCTCATGGCGCTCATCACGTCCATCATCACGACGCTCATCCCGACGGTCGTCTCGTGGTTCCTCTGGCCGGTCATTACGATTACTGTCACGACGATCTTCGCGATGGTCTGTCAACGTATCTCGAATGTGGCTTCGATTATCGCGTTCATCATCAGTGCCATCTTCTCGATTATCACGCGAGACCTGCTCACGTCGTCGAATTTGATCTACACGGGAAACGGAAGTGTAGGCAGGAGCTAAAATAGCGTCGATGGTGTAAAGGGGAGCTACTGTTTGCGCGGGGATCAATTGCAACACTCTGTTGAGCCGTGGACGATTGGCAGGCTCACGACGTTGTTCGGCATTGAATCCAGTGCGATCGTCAGCCTGATAGTTAACAATCTGGCGAATACCATCAGCATCTACCCAAGAGTACTGCCCACGAACGTGACCATTGCGGCGAGACTCTTCCTGGCTCTTTTGGTCTCCGGTGACTGGATCGTGCACTGAATATGAAAAATCGTACCCTACTTGTTCATCGTTTTGGTTCTGTGCATCAGACGCATATCGTTTCACATCCCATGGATCGGCCGGGTTTTGTTGTTGTTGTTGTTGTTGCTGTTGTTGCTGCTGTTGGTGCGATTGCTGGTGGTAGTCTTGAAGACTGGCAGCACTCACAGCCGCTATTAGGAATATCGTAAACTGTAAACAGTAAACCATGTTAGAATAATTTTAAACAATTGTAGGCCATGTATCTTCTTCGTTAAATACCTTTAACGCCATCGCACCGTTGATGGTGTTTAAAATCTAGTATTGTATTAGAACTGCTCTGCGATCAAACTGATGCCATTTGCTCAGCAGTCTGGCCTTTTTATAGTGCTTATTATTTTGCTCTAGGTGTCTTCTTTTGCCTTTGACAACTAATAAGCAGCGGTAAGATGACACTGAGCGCAATTGTTGCGGTATTTAGTGTTCGGTACTATTCATGGGCGTCAGCAAGTAATAAGTATCATGGCTGATATCAGATATCCCGAGCTAAAACAACCTTTAGATAGCCTTGTATATACCTAAGTACATTTAACGGTAGACTGTGGTTTACCGAAATGCAAGAGAAGAGACACCTGTTTGGGTTGAAACACAACATACCTTGAATGTTTTTTTTATTTTACCACGTAGCATGATAGTCAGTCCATGCTACGGGGGGACGGTCCAAATGGGATTTGAACCCGGTCCCTGCCGTGTGGACGGGCGCCGTTTTTCACATGCACCACCGAGCAGCCCCCTACCTTGAATGTATCTCGAGTAAATATATGTGCTGTAGTTTTTTTACGTAAAAGTAGCAACTTGACATCAAATAAATTCATCAAAAATTGGTAGGACAGTTTGATCATAGGTTGCACTAATACTTTTATTGGCCACAATTAGTTAGTATGAATTATGAAAAATCTGAATGTTTATGGTTTTGCAATACATTTTTATACGCATACATAAATACGCTAGAATGGGAGCGTACTGAAAGTACTATCAAATTGAAAGTATAATACTGGATCGGTCATGAACTCGGCTGACATTTAGATACCACCGAATGAAGTTGAAGAAAAAGTGAAATGCAGTACATTGTATTCACAACAGTAAGACTAGTCAGAGTGATCTCGTGCAGTTCTGGCGACCATTGCGTATTTTGGGTGATTTTGGACGGACAAATATTGCATCATCCAGCAATAAGTTGTTGGACTGGATTAAAAGATAAGTTTTTGGTTGGAAATGAAGTTCATCGAGACTTGTCTAGCTACATGATGTGCAGTTTAAATTCGTACATCGTTGAGAAGAGATCGAAAATGTGTAGCATATGTGACAAAAACTGTGTTGCGTGATTAAATTCTTTATATCTTTCCGTGTGTGGTGTGATTCCATTTTGATGAATATTTTACGGAGGTTTATGTGATTAGATATAGTGAAGTGAAATGTTCATATAGCGGTGAACGTAACCGATGTACTTGATGTATGAAGCGGTACTGCAATACATTTTTCTAGATTTTGTTATTAATAAAAAAACGCATGTGAATTAATACTCAAGAATGTAAACAATCTTAAAAAATCATATGAAGACCTTTTTTATGATGAACTAAGCTGTCTTTGAAGTAAGTAACTGCTTAATTATTATGTTTTTTGATAATAGTTTTAGTTAGTAGGCAAATTTTAACACCCACTGGTAGCCACCATACATTCTGACTGCGGATTAAATGTGCAAAACAGAATCACAATTTTTTATGCAATAATTCAATTAAAAAGTTTGTCATTTTTCGAACTTGTCTACGTTAGCTGAGCTCATATTGATATATTTACGAGCAAATTTATAACATAATGATTTTTTTACATTTTGAAGCTTCTCTCTCTCTCCTGCTGGCTTAACGTCCCTTTAGCTCATGCCATTCATTTCTGGCTTACTTATGACTTATTTTACCACTTAACCGGATAGTCAGTCCTTGCTCCTTGATGGGATTTAATATTCGGTCCTGTCTTGTGGAACTGCCGTGTTTGTGTTGAAGTTCCATAATAGCCAGTGCAATATTTATAGGAGATTTGAACCATCAATTGAGCCAAACAATTATCACGGCACACTTGTACTTTGTTGTTCGCAAAGAACTGTCGGGTTGAATTTTAACAGGATTTTGTGTGAATATTGTTTTGTTATTCATGTAGAACGGCCTGACTGAATTGTTATGTGAATATAATAATGAATTTTGAACGAAAAAAATCGTAATAAATCGATTCATATATTGTGTTGGGTTAATGGTGCTGGAAGGTTAGCTACTTACGGAGTCTACGATGCTCTAAGTTTCAAAGCTTAAATATTTAGACGGTATGTATCAAACAATTGAGCCAGAATTTATAAACGAAGAATAGCAAGAATGAACTAATACATGGCAAACCATGGTCAGACATGCTACAAAAATGTTTTATGAAATGGAAGCCGTCAAACGCACACTGAAAAATTAGCGGAAGGTATCATATACTCTAATGTGAGCACTGCATGAGCTTGTAACTAGTGTTGGGTAAAGTAGCACATTTTGGTGTACTGTGCGCACACGAAAGCACACTGAGGTGTGCTGTGCACACACCTAGCACAGTGCACACCTAGAACACTGCTAGCACAGTGCTAGCACACTCCTAGCACAGTGCTAGCACACTCCTAACACAGTGCTAGCACACTCCTAGCACAGTGCTAGCACACTCCTAGCACAGTGCTAGCACACTCCTAGCACAGTGCTAGCACACTACAAGCACAGTGCTAGCACACTCCTAGCACAGTGCTAGCACACTACAAGCACAGTGCTAGCACACTCCTAGCACAGTGCTAGCACAGTGCTAGCACAGTGCTAGCACACTACAAGCACAGTGCTAGCACACCTTTTTTACCAGGAATTTAACCTAGCACGGCGTTAGCTGAACGAAGGAACACTCGTTCTAAGAAATGTTTTGATGAAAGAAACCGAAAGAGGGCGTGGGGGAAGTCGATCAAAATAAAAGGACAAAATTTCAGTCGGATAGCGAGAGTGTGATGTATGTGTATGTGTATGTGTGCACACATTCCCACGAAACAGTATAACCGATCGGAGGAAGTCTAATGATGAAATTGCTGTCCGGGGGGTGAAGTGATTTCAAAAGTGCTGACCGGGGGGGAGTCATTTTTGGAGGCCCTAACTAAGACACATCATGGCTGCTCAATTTCTGATTGTGATGCGCTGGCGGGGGGGGGGGGGGGGGGAGGGGTGATTGGGAACCTTACAACCGTGTGTTAGCAGAGTATTTGCAGTGTGCTACCAACGTGCTCCGCACTAGGTGTGCACTGTGTTAGCAGTGTGCTAGCACAGTAATAGGTGTGCTGTGCTGTGCGCACACCAAGCTGTGCTGTGCGCACTGTGTGCACAGCAGCACATTACCCAACACTACTTGTAACACGACTGCCCTGGGTTTAAATCTCAATTATACTATGGTGTACTTCGATTCCAGATTACAATCCATCGATTACAAAGTACAAATTTGTATAAACTAGTTAATAGGCCTGGTTACATGCCTACACAGCAGATCTACGTAATGCCGAGGTATGGAGTTTTCGTCACATCAAGTAGAAGTTTTTTTTTATCATGCTGAAAATGTTCTAATACAATTACGGCTTACGTTGGCGATACTACGCTACTTACAGTGAAATCCAGCCTTACAGACTGAACATGCTTCTTTTGCTTCTTTTCAACCATCTAAAATGTTCAATTTACTATCTTGGCTCCGTCAGAATTTCTTTACAATAGTTCTGCTACAATCGCCGAAATAGGGAAAATCCAAACATTGAAGACGTTCATGGATGGCTTAGAAAATTCCGTTTAAGATGCACATCGGGTCTCTCCAGTTTTGGTTTCATGATGTGCCATTGTAGGATCGACCACGGAAAAGAAATATTTTCGGAGCGCATGACATGTATTCCGTTTTCTACAACCATTAAAAATAGAAAATTGTTGAATAAAATGTCTGATCAAATTCCTTACCCCTTACCGACAGCAAATCAGATCTGTTTAACGCAGTATATTAATGTATTAATAGTATTAGTAATTAATAAGTAATTAGTAATAGTATAGTATTAATGGATGTTTTCACTGTTTTTCAAAATTTGCAGTGGTCAATGGTGGCCAGGTGGCTCGGTTGCCGGGTCCTGGTAATATTATCACCATCTTCACCAGCTATTCCTTTTCTCAATGGGCATCACCATTTACTCTTCTTCTTTTTTTTAAATTCACTACAATTTGAAGAGATCTTGGCCAGCCATTGCTATTTTTCCTTGGCTTTATTACCCCGTAGCGAGACAGTCTGTCCTGCGTACGGAAGTTTAGCCCGGAAGGGATTTGATCGTCCATTCTGTGATGTACAAACCCGCGCCGCTACCATTCAGCAATTCCCGCTCAGCAATTAAATAATGACAAATATTCATGGAATTGCTTCAAACTAATATTCTGCTGTTAAAATGTAGTTAATTTTGCTTTCTTCAACTTTTGCTTATTTTCACTTGGCCAACACACTCTAGAAACCGTACCACTTGTACCATTTGTTGAGCCAGCCTACTATGAAATATTTAGCATCGTACTACCGTAAAACATCGTTTGGTATAATAAATTCACTTTTCGATAAGTTGAAGTAGGCTTAGATCCTGTACAACAATCAAAAAACGAATCCAATCCTAGTGAACATGAAGGGTTTGTTGAATGAGCTTTCATATTGGGCAAATTATATTTTTACAACAGTGCCTTAGAAAAACCGATATGCCAACACTGCAGTAACGCTGCGTTACTGCACGAGTAGAATTTATATAGCGACGATATATAGCGATTTATATATAGATAGTGCACGTACCTTATAGAGCATATGCAGGTTATAGGTTATACAAATTATTTTTTTTGAATGACACTGACATCGTATTTTAATTATTTACGATACGTATTGCTTCACACGGAAGATGAAGGAGCATGTAAAACATTTCGAATATTTTATAAGCTTAGTTATTTTATCCCAAATCACGTACCGAATGTTCGATAGAAATTGGAACTTGAAGAAAATTGTATGCTTGGATAAGGAAATTAAGACATTATTTTAGACATTTAGGAAATTAAGACATTTATGTTCCAACGCATTGTAAACCAACTTTAAATTTAAAATTAAACTTTGTTTCTTCAGATTGAATTGAGAGCAAACGTATAAGGGTGTAACATAACAATATATCAATAGTGGCTTAGCCACTGGCTTACCGCAAGTCCAACATCAATTGCTAAGGAAATCCTACTTAGCTATAAGTTAACGGATATAATGAAGGTTCTGTACTAGTATTTGAAATAAAGTTGTTTTTATAATTGAAATTTAAATTTTGCTTATATTTTGTATGATGAAATACAAATTTCTATCAATAGCATTTAACTATTGGATTATTTAACTAAACTTTAACTATATATCGTTTAGTGATGATAGTTTTGGTGAGCAGGAGCCTGATGTTGGTATTGCGGCTGGTAGTGGTGTTGAGGCTGAGGCGCCTGGTATCCCTTGATCGGTTCCCGGTGAACCTGAGCAATGAATCCGCTCTTACCCTCAACGTGGTACGTGACGGTACGCTTGTGGCCATCGGCATCGATCAGATAGTACTCGCCCTGAGTAGAGTCGTCCTTACGGGCCTCCTTCTGTCCATGGACATCGCCAGTGTGGTCATCGTGCACATCGTAATGATACTCGTAGTGCACTGGTCCGTGATGCTCTTCTTCGTGGTGATAGTGCTGAGGTTGGTATTGTTGTTGATGGCCGTAGTGAGACTGAGCACTGACGGCAGCCACAAGAGCAAGAACAACGATGATCTATAATGGATACGAAATTAGTGAAAACACATCCAAACAAGAATTGGTTGGTTGTTGTACCTTGGAATACATGTTGCAGGACTTTAGTGAGGTGTTGTTTGGAGTGCGAACAAATGGTTTCTGATGTTGAAAATGTGCAGGGTCTTTCTTTATATAGCGAAGTGAAATGCACTCATGGTATCAGGAAAGTATTGGGGAAAGGAAAAAAGCAACCAAAACCACCGAAAATTCATAACGTGTTGTCAGTCATGGCGATCACGGTTTGCCAAATGTTCCAACCGGTTGAACCAGATTGCTCTAGTTGAAGTGAAAGGATTGCATACAACATGAAGGTGCTTAGGAAGAAAAGGTATTCGTGATAATGATTGGGCTCAATGTATAGAGGTTCAAATTACGTAACGAAAACTTTTCAAGGTTAAGGCTATGTTTTGATGAATTTGGGTTTGGTAAGAATGTTTTTTTTTTCAATTATTTTTGTAGCAAAAATCCGACATATAATTTGTTAGGCAAGTAAAAGAGAACATAGTTTTTAGAATGCCGATTCCATAAAATGATTTTTTTTTATAAATTGTTGAATCCGGGTAATTAGAATTCGTTTTTCGTTGATTCGCTTTTATATATACATATTTGTGAAGAAACTACCGATGTTCGTCACTTTCGTTATGGATAAGTTTCGGGAATATAATGGAGAGTGATTATTTAAAAAAACTACGCTTCTTTTCATTTTGCAAAATTCTTTCTCTCTTTCTTTCAAATATTTTAAAACATTTTACGATGCTTATTTCATAAGCAATTTTAAATTTAATATTAACATTTATCCAAACTATACATCTGCAGTTAAGAACAATAATGCTATTGAATAAGAAATCTAATCGATTTGTAAGGTTATGATGTTTTAAATTTTTGATGTATCTGATAAACGTGTATTTTTAATTTAGTTGAATTTCTTTTCAATTTATTGCGTATCTTAATGGTATAATCTTTCTATCTAGATAAAAGATATACCTACATCGACATATACATATGTGATGTATTAGTTAGGTTATGGTTCAAAACTGAAAGAGTTCAGCTAAAAGATTTCTTTTATCGGAAATATTTTAGTCTGGATCTTACCCTGAGTACCGATATCCAGCATCAGTCTCAACGAATAATCGTTACTATTACGTAGGAGACTAAAAGATTGTAGTTATGGTACGGAGACACAAAAATGGATTAAAATTTTAATAAGATTTTAATAAGACATTGTTCGCAAAATTATATAACACAATAAGTCTAGGTTCTGTTACATTACTCATTTGGTATAAACATATTAGAATCCCTATTTATAAACATTTTACGCATACATTATGTTTGGTAGTTCGGAATAATATTTAATGTGATTCAATATAACATCCAACTAAAACCAGCCATCTACTATATAAGATGCAGAGCAGACGCTCGCCACTTTTTTTCCTCCCTTCAATTCAGCCGTGGTTCATCCGTATAACCAAGCTTAGACATGTGAATACGAGTAATGAAATGAGATTCTATGTTATCCTTATAGAGGCTTCAGGTTCAATTTCTTAACAATGAGATATTACTACCACACTGCCAACAGAATAGTGTGAAAACTAGTTTTTTGTTGTTTAATAGATATGGCACACATCACTATTATCCAGTTCAAGTTTACGTTCTTACATACGACATTGAAGATATACGATCGTCTTGATATCAATATCAGTTGTAAACCCAAATAGTCATTAGAGGCAGAAAGTAGCATATCAATTTCTAATGATCGAATTAAAAATTATCAAATATTTTTGAAAATTATTTTAAACTTGGGGCTTTTTAATTAATTGGAAGTTATTTCATATTCAGACTCTTTGTAGTTAAATCACATTCGTGTAGCTAAATATTCGTTTAGCTTAAAAAATTCTGAGATAAAATGTAGTTATTACCTAACGAAAGAATGGCTCAGAGCTATAACGAGTGAGAAATTTTACAAACACATGCAAATAATGTAAAAGTTTTATTTGACACCAGAGTTTTTCGAACTACTGTTACTACACTTCTAACTAAGATTAGTGCAACAGACCTATGTAGAAGATTGTGGAAAGTTACAAGCTAACCGCACAAATTCCGTTTAACGATAGTAGCGAGAAAGTCTATGATTTGCTATGAAATGAAAATATGTTGAAAAAGGTTTCTCAAAATAATTTCACAATTTAAACCAATATCATGAAATTGAAAAATAATTAATTTCAAGTTTGATTTACATTTTATTACATTACTACACGGGTAATTAAAAAGACTATGGAATGTTTAATGGTGATAATTCTGATGAGCGGGAATCTGATGTTGGTAGTGGGGCTGAGGCGCCTGGTATCCCTTGATCGGTTCCCGGTGAACCTGAGCAATGAATCCGCTCTTACCCTCAACGTGGTACGTGACGGTACGCTTGTGGCCATCGGCATCGATCAGATAGTACTCGCCCTGAGTAGAGTCGTCCTTACGGGCCTCCTTCTGTCCATGGACATCGCCAGTGTGATCGTCATGAACATCGTAATGATACTCGTAGTGCACTGGTCCGTGATGCTCTTCTTCGTGGTGATAGTGCTGAGGTTGGTATTGTTGTTGATGGCCATAGTGAGACTGAGCACTGACGGCAGCCACGAGAGCAAGAACAACGAAGATCTATAATAGATACGAGATTAATGAAAACACATCCAAACAAGAATTGGTTGGTTGTTGTACCTTGGAATACATTTTGACTTTAGTGAGGTGTTGTTTGGAGTGCGAACAAATGGTTTCTGATGTCGAAAACTACAGCTGCCCTTACTTTATATAGCGAAGTGAAATGCACTTATGGTATCAGAAAACTATGGGTATAAAAAAGATAAAGACACTACCGAAAATCGAGAGTACGAGAGTACGATTAGCCATGGCGATCACGGTTTGCCAAATGTTCCAACCGGTTGAACCAGACTGCTCTAGTTGAAGTGAAAGGATTACATTCCTCATGTAGGCTTAGAAAGAAAAAACTTGTTTTTAATTGAGTAAGGATATGTGTGGATACGTAATTTAAGACTTTCACGGCCAAGGCTGTTTTTTGGTCCAACATCATAACTATATATGCTTCTCTAATTCATATTTATGTGCTAATAATTGGCTGCCACCGTGTCATGCAATGTAATCTTAAATCATGATAGAGTATGTTGAATTATTTCCACCTTTTGAAAGATACACAAAATGATTATTAAAACAACTGCGTCAATCTGTCTATTTATTTAAAGAGTATGTCCAATAAGTTGCTGCCTAAGTACCGATTTATGAAATATGAATACGGTTCTCAAATCATCTGTTAAATAGAATAGAAACACTAAGAAATATATGAAGATCTCAAATTCTTATCACTTAAGAATATTTGCAACGCAAGAGTAAAATGGGTAATGCATGCTGCAGGTCAGACTAAATGATGAAAACATGATAAATCTTCGGAAACGACCTCCCTGAGTTTCCAGCAAATCACTACAGACGTATATGATCCGGGGTAGTACGGATGTAACTCATTATATACTATATGATCACAGTAATATATATGATTCCAGTCTCACCAAGTAATCAGTAGAATCTTCCTGGCCGTTAGTACTAGTTTGACCACTGTTTGAACTTTTTTTTTGAAAATGATTGCTTTTGCACAATATTGTCATATTTGACCCAATTCTAATTCCAATTTACCATCTGTTTAAGAAATATGTCAATTTGTTTCTGTGTGGCCACGGATTAATAGGAAAAAATCATGGATTAATTATTTTTTTTGTGTTAATTGATGTGGCACCCAAACCTTTTCGAAACCAACTTTGACAAATATTTTAAAGCAGCTTTATGAGTGATCTTTAGATGATGGGTGATACTACAACTGCTAATATGTTATTAAACTTTAATTATCTACGTTACAGTGAATAATCTTTCGTAATGATGATCACGGTTTGCTAAATGCTCCAACCGGTTGAACGGCACTGCTCTAGTTGAAGTGAAAGGACATGTAGATATATTAAAAGGATTTTGTGTGATTCGGCCCATTTTAGACAAATGAATGTAAATATTTGTACTAATTCCTTTTTAAGCAAAACTAAGACGGAGCAATTCATAATTGAAATATAGCATTGCACTACTGATTGTTCTAAGTATCAGTGGAACACAAGTAATATTTTGTAATCTCTTGGAGAACAGCTCAACTGTATTTTTGCAATATTTTTTCAAATTTTTTTGAAATATAATTAGTCTAATATAAGAATGTTTTCTTTCAATCATATTTTCTTTAAATTTAACAACCTATTTAATTAGCAACTGTTAAACTTTGTGTGAATTCTTATGTTCTATGCATTTTTTTGAGAGTCACTTTCTGATCGTCTTTGGGGCGTCTGTTTAGAAAACAAAACTGTTTGGGAATTTTTCTTCGAATTTTGTTTGGGCAGTTGGTTTTGAAAACAAAATTTATTTCCGTTTATGTTTTTGCCTTAATCATGCCATTTAAATGATTTTAGCTTTAAAATTAGAACACATTGCAGATTTTATTATAATCACTTAATTCGGAAATTGCTGTGTAAATGTAAATTTTTGTTATTCATTAGCTAAGTACGAGGACTTCGATTACATTATTTAACCTTTATTGTTTGAAAAGCACTTTTCCTGCCATGATGTAAAGAGTGAGCACATACATATTTTTTGTTTCTTAAGAATTACCGTATCAAGACTTATTTTTACCACGTAGCCGGATAGTCAGATAAATATATAGTCGTATGGAAGCGGCGCCGTTTATCACATACAACATCGGGCAGCCGCAGTAATGTAATTATTTAAAACAATAATCCATAGAAAGGGTGTTATAAAAAGAAATTGATGATTTTTTGTATGTCTAAGACAATAATTAAATGAAAACAAACTTATAGGTATTCCCATGGAAAAAAAGAATACTACTTGTTTTCATATATTTACGTGTGCTGACTGATCAAGCTTCGCAATCGTTTCGATTTTCGATCGATTCTGGTACTTTATAACAAGTTTCGTTATAAAATATATAATCAATAACCATTAAATTAATGGTTCAATAATCAAACCATTAAATTAATTGGTTCTTGACCGAGTATATCAAGAGATCTTACTTGACTCAAACTTTTCAAAAGTATAGTATATGAAACATAAAAAAATATTTCAAAACATAATCTGAAAACATCTCAGGTGCTCTTAAGTAATTGATTGTTAAGATGAAGTGATAAGTATACCTATATTAATTGGGTATTTCATGAAATTCAATTATTCTAACATATTTTTTAGCATAATTTTATTATTTTCTTTAACAAATTTAACAGTTATTTTAGCTTGTACAGTTATTTTCGTTTTGTAGAACTCGAATAAGTTTTGTTTATTTCAATAAAGACGGCCAGGCCGTATGACTTTACTCGAATAAGTTGATATTATGATAATGATTAAATTACACAAACACAATTTTCTAGTGGTGATAGTTTTGGTGAGCAGGAGCCTGATGTTGGTATTGCGGCTGGTAGTGGTGTTGAGGCTGAGGCGCCTGGTATCCCTTGATCGGTTCCCGGTGAACCTCAGCGATGAATCCGCTCTTACCCTCAACGTGGTACGTGACCGTACGCTTGTGGCCATCAGCATCGATCAGATAGTACTCGCCCTGAGTGGAGTCGTCCTTACGGGCCTCCTTCTGTCCATGGACATCGCCAGTGTGATCGTCATGAACATCGTAGTGATACTCGTAGTGCACTGGTCCGTGATGCTCTTCTTCGTGGTGATAGTGCTGAGGTTGGTATTGTTGTTGATGGCCATAGTGAGACTGAGCACTGACGGCAGCCACGAGAGCAAGAACAACGATGATCTATAATAGATACGAGATTAGTGAAAACACATCCAAACAAGAATTGGTTGGTTGTTGTACCTTGGAATACATGTTGCAGGACTTTAGTGAGGTGTTGTTTGGAGTGCGAACAAATGGTTTCTGATGTTGAAAATGTGCAGGGTCTTTCTTTATATAGCGAAGTGAAATGCACTCATGGTATCAGGAAAGTATTGGGGAAAGGAAAAAAACAACCAAAAATATCGAAAATCGACAATGTGTGTCAGTCATGGCGATCACGGTTTGCCAAATGTTCCAACCGGTTGAACCAGATTGCTTTAGTTAAAGTGAAAGGATATGAGGGTTAAGGAAGAAAAATGACTGCCCATAATGATTGGACGTAATTTGTGGTGATTCAAATTAAATAATGGAAATGAAAATTCATGATCAAGGTTATTCGATGGTTGGTTGAATTGTGTAGCAGCTTTGAAATTATGTCTTTAAATCAATATCAATTATAGAAATAATAGTTTTGGTGTGAAATATTCCCCATTTCTTAGTTTTATTGATTAACTGACTAGTTTTGCTGAATTTAAAAAAATGCAACACCAACATCGTAAAGTAAACATATTGTGTAATATTGTGTTAAATCTGTCAATCCATATGTAAGGAATTATTATGTGGTACAGTCGACTACAAACGAATTACTAACAACTCTGATGCTGAATAATTTCTAAGCAAGTTGAATATTGCAATGAGTGGAAATTAAAAATTAACGATACAAAATCTGAGGCTATTTATTTCACTAGATGTACTAGTAACAAGAAAATTCCAAATCGACCCTTAAAAATAAATTATTCGGATATTGCTTGGGGGAATGATGTCAAATACGTAGGTGTCACGTTAGAGAAGCAGCTTTTAAAAAACACATAGAAGATAAATTGTGCTCTGGCCAAAAAGTTTTAAAATCGCTATACTGCTTCGTAAATAGGAAATCGAAATTACATACAAATAACAAGCTACTACTGTTTAAAACTATTCTAAGATCAATTATCCTTTATGCATCACCTATCTGGTCAAATTGCGCGGAAATGCATATCAAGAAACTGCAAGTATACCAAAAACAAATACATAAAAATAATTTTGAATTAGCCTGCTTGGCATTGTACCAAGGATATACGCGATCAAACTAAACTACCAAAAATTGATTTCAACTATTTCTATCAAATGCCCTACATAGATATAATGAAAAATGTACAAATCTTGAAATTAGGATAAGATATTGGTTAGGATAGCAAATCAGACAGATTTAGTAAATAATAATCATAAGCTAGACATAAGGAACAAAATTAAGAAAAGCAATTCCTAGGTTTTTTTTTGTCAATTTTTCCCAACGGCGTACTTTACAAATTCAATATTGAAAAAATATCAAAGTCCGCGTATAGTTATGTTTATAAATATTGTGTTGAGGCTTCAAGCATAGAAAACCAGAACCAATGTAATTTATAAATGGAAAATAAGTTCAAATACTACTATATACTAGGGGCGGCCCGGTGGTGCGTTTGATAAACGGCGCCTGTCCACACGGCAGCACCGGGTTCAAATCCTATCTGGACTGTTCCCCCGTAGCAAGGACTGACTATCCGGCTACGTGGTAAAATAAGTCTGGTAAGCCAGAAATGGTCGGCGTGGCCTGTAAGGTCATTAAAAGCCAAGAAGAGAGAGAGAGTTCATAAAATGTTAATCAGTATGCAATTCGTTAATACAAAGCATAAGCGGTAAGTTGAACACTATTCGACTAAGACGAAAATTCTAGATACGTGGAATTCTCCAGATTGCCTCCTCTTCCCCCTCCTGGCTTAACGACCTTATAGGTCATGTCGACCATTTCTGGCCGACTCGGACTCGGAGCTGTCGTGTGGAGCCGGCGCCGTTTGTCATACACACCACTGGGCCGAATGTAAAAATCGCGTAACTAGGGAACTGAATGTAGTTTAATTCAAGCTGTTTAGCAGGTATACTACATCTCATTTGAAAATGGTAATGCAGGATATATCGATGCACATGATACTTGTAAAAAATGTCATTTAATCAGGATCTCTACAGGAATTCCATTTTTTTATATTTGGTGAAAGATTTAATTTAAGGACATTTATGTACACCTGTTTAGTAATGCTACTCGGTGGACAAGGGATACAAGGGATAATCAAATATTATGCAAACTAAGAATTTTTTTGGAATCCGTAATTATCATTTTTTGTTTAATTTACGGAAACTTATTGTTGATATTTCAGTAAGTGATGATTATATTTTTTGTTCAATAGTTGAATAAAAAAAAATCAAAATTGGTATGGCGAATATTGAAATCAAGTAAAATGATTTGTTTGATGATGTTCGAATGTTTTGTTTTGCGCATCTATCTATACATCTATCTATAGGATGGCCGGCCGCCAAGGCCCTCGGTGGTTCCGAAGAAAGCAATTGTGTAAAAGTTTATTTCTCAATAGAGAATAGTACACACTGCATCGGGATAGGAAAAAGAGAAAGAGTAGGAGAATTCCACCGCTCAAAATATTTGAGGTAGTCGGTGCTAAGCCTACCGGGCCTAACATTTTATTCCATTTTGGGACTCAGATGTGCTTGCTTTGCATTTGGGTATAGGTAGTAGCAGGTGACCCGCTGGTGTACATAGTAACGATGCCGGTCTTACACGAACCGTATGTCGATTCCGGTCCGCGCAGCTACGCATGACTTACTATCTCGCTGCGAGTTAATGGCAAGGAAAGCCGTAGCACCGCTACCATCGCCGCTAGAACACCGGGCCATCGCCAATAACTAAATCTTGGCAATCATGCAGCAAAAGTATATGGAATGGTCAGGAACTTGATAACGACTCTTTTATTAAATTAAAAATTACTCAATTTAATTATAGTTTTAAAAAATATTAGTTACTTGTATACAAAATAATTCAATATCAATAATAGGAAAGACACATGGTTTTTATAGATTCAAAACATTTTATTACCTAAGCACAATACTATTCTAAAATCTATACAATGAACTAGTTGTGATAGTTTTGGTGAGCAGGAGCCTGATGTTGGTATTGCGGCTGGTAGTGGTGTTGAGGCTGAGGCGCCTGGTATCCCTTGATCGGTTCCCGGTGAACCTCAGCGATGAATCCGCTCTTACCCTCAACGTGGTACGTGACGGTACGCTTGTGGCCATCGGCATCGATCAGATAGTACTCGCCCTGAGTAGAGTCGTCCTTACGGGCCTCCTTCTGTCCATGGACATCGCCAGTGTGATCGTCATGAACATCGTAGTGATACTCGTAGTGCACTGGTCCGTGATGCTCTTCTTCGTGGTGATAGTGCTGAGGTTGGTACTGTTGTTGATGGCCATAGTGAGACTGAGCACTGACGGCAGCCACGAGAGCAAGAACAACTAGAATCTATATGAAAATTATAATTTTTTTTACGAAATTTATAATATTATATATTTTTATACCTTCTTCATAATGTATACAATGTATCAATGGATCAATGGATCAATGTATTGAAAGTACGACACTTTTGTTTCGACAATTGTATGCCTTCTGCCAACAGCAAACAACGTGTGTGCTTTTATATACCAATAGTTTTCATTGTGAAAGGAGAAAAAGCCACAAAAGGCATGGAAACAAATTTCTACAAAAAACGAGCTTGAAAGTCACGATTGGCTCGATTCGAAACTGCCAAAGTGATGCATGCCAGTTTGACTAGACTGGTCTAATTGAGGTGAAAGGAACAGTAACGGTGGCTTATATAATTACATAAGTTTATTGTTTTCGGAAAATGATCTTTAATGTATATACACAAATGTTCTTGAAATCAAAGGATTGAATATTGTCCAGCATTGCATTGGTTTGTAAAAATTGTTTTTTTTCAACTGATACTTTATAAGGGATGATTATGCATTAGTGTTCAGTCCACTACACCGAAAATCGTAGACCGATTCTCATTGGAACCGTTTTCTTAGAGAAAATTTTGACTTTTCAATTGCATGGTTAAAAAAAATGATACAAAAAGTTGTTGAACCAGGAAAAATGATAAGGAGATTAAACATATAGATATAAAGAGAGAGAGAGAGAGAGAGAGAGAGAGAGAGAAAGAGTCAAACGAATAAGAAAAAGAAAATTTTCATATTTAAAACTTGAGCGCTTTAAGTAATTCATATAAATAAAAATCATTGCTCGTGATGCATTGGATACGCACTGAATAGCGACAGATCGTCATATTGTTTCACCCATTATTTATATTTTAACCAAGACCATGTAGTGATCACTGATTCTCACATTATATATTATAACAATAGTCATCTCTTTGTTTGTAAAGCTGTTGTATAAATTGTTATAGCATTTGGTGCAAATATTCACAAGGTTGTAATTAAAATTTATCTTTGGGGCAGAGGATGGAGGTACGCTATGCTATACGATCGTTCTCGCGCACTAAATGATTTACATAGTTAAAATTTAATTCAAAGCGGCTTCCGCTTAATAAGAACAGTTATAAGTGGTGGTCGTATACACACAAGAGGAGTATACCAGTATACACAACAGGACCGGGTATCAAATCCCATACGGACCGTACCCCCTTACACAGGACTGAATATTTTGCTTTTTTTGTTTTTTTTTTGTTGAAATTTGGCCATCAAAGTGATAGGTGCATATAAGACACGGCTGAGGTATAGAATAAGACTTTGTTTATAACGATAGTGGATCCTCTTATGATTAAAACCGACATCAGGCATCAGACATTTTTGTGCGTATATGCTTAATGCTTATATTTAGTGTGACTGAGCTCTTTCAGGTTCTATATCAACGTACTGACGAGCGTACTGCACTTTCTTTTATATATCAATATTCTTGAACATTTTCCTTTTTACGGAGCTTCTCTAATCGGCAGACCACCTACTGTGCATACCGTTAGATCCCCCATCATACGAAACATTACAATAACTTAATTGAAATACATTCTTCAAACCTTATTACAATTATTTGAATTTGATCACATGTAAAGCAAACATTTTATTTATACCATAATTGTTCTATTAAAATAACTGATACGATTAAAAAAGTGCCTGTTACCAATTTCGTAACAGGGCTATGTGAATTATTTCGTTCTAGTGATGATAGTTTTGGTGAGCAGGAGCCTGATGTTGGTATTGCGGCTGGTAGTGGTGTTGAGGCTGAGGCGCCTGGTATCCCTTGATCGGTTCCCGGTGAACCTGAGCGATGAATCCGCTCTTACCCTCAACGTGGTACGTGACGGTACGCTTGTGGCCATCGGCATCGATCAGATAGTACTCGCCCTGAGTAGAGTGGTCCTTACGGGCCTCCTTCTGTCCATGGACATCGCCAGTGTGATCATCGTGCACATCGTAGTGATACTCGTAGTGCACTGGTCCGTGATGCTCTTCTTCGTGGTGATAGTGCTGAGGTTGGTATTGTTGTTGATGGCCATAGTGAGACTGAGCACTGACGGCAGCCACAAGAGCAAGAACAACGATGATCTATAATAGATACGAGACTAGTGAAAACACATCCAAACAAGAATGGGTTGGGTGTTGTACCTTGGAATACATGTTGCAGGACTTTAGTGAGGTGTTGTTTGGAGTGCGAACAAATGGTTTCTGATGTCGAAAACTACGGCAGGCCTTACTTTATATAGCGAAGTGAAAAGCACTCATTGCTATCAGAAAATCATTAAGGAAAGTAAAAAGACAATGAAACTCCCGAAAATCGAGAGTACGTTGTTATAGCCATGGCGATCACGGTTTGCCAAATGTTCCAACCGGTTGAACCAGACTGCTCTAGTTAAAGTGAGAGGAGTGCACACCACAAGAAGGTAATTTTAGGAAGAAAAAATCGTATTTTTTTTTTTTTTTGCTCGGTTAGAACGGCCTGGCCGTATCAAGACTTATTTTACCACGTAGCAGGATAGTTAGTCCATGCTACGGGGAGACGGTCCGGATGGGATTTGAACCCGGTCCCTGCCGTGTGGACGGGCGCCGTTTTCACATGCACCACCGGGCCGCCCCATAAAAAAATCGTATTGATGTCGATAAAAAAGTAAAAATACTTAAAGGAAATAATAGATGGTCAAGGTTGCAATTTGTTTTCCATAATAATATGAAACCCTGTGTTAAATTATTGAAATACATTCGTGTGAAATTTGCTTCCAATTTGTAGGGTACTTGCTAACGTGTTCGTTATTAAAAAGGAATGATTTTAGCGATTTTCGTAAAAAAATCCTGCTTCCTAGTAGTGCATTTTCTTTTCTGTAGCTATCCTATAGTACAATTTTACGTCAAGCTTTTTTTTTACCAGATAAATTCTTTTTGACAGCTATTATACTTTCACAGTTAGCAATACGGCCAGGCCGTTCTTTATGAATAAAAAAAAAAAAAAAAAAAAAAAATTATACTTTCACAGTTATTATACTTATATACATATATATTATACTGCAATCTGGAGAAAGTCCAAAGTGCATAACAGCAGTATTGTTCTGATAACCCTACACCAACGCTACGAACATGATGTTATCGTTCGCCCTTGAGGTTGAAGCAATCGGTCAAACAGTGACGAAGTACCTGTATAAGATGGAATTGATTATGTGAAAACGCCAGTCGAGGCTAAAGACCAGTAGGCAATTTCCGGGAAGGAGCTACTGAAGGAGGTAGTGAATTTGTTTTAGAATTGGATAAGGTTTCGTTTTATCAAAGACCGTAATTTTCCTAATGTCATTAAGAAGCGACGCACATAAAATCTATAGTAAACAAAAGACCTGATACGTTATCCAATAATTTTGAAGTAACACACAAAAAAGCCTAATCAAATTTTGATTTTTTGTTTCGAGTGGCCGGTTAATAAGGCGCCAAGAGCATTGATCTTCTTGAATAGTTGGATAGAACATATAATGCAGACAAATACACGATTATCAATAAACACAACGACATTAGATGTAAGAATACATTGACTCCAAAGAATATTACCTAATATTCCTTGAGTACTTTATTCATCAGACTCAATGAGTGTAGACTTTGAGGCTGGGGATTAAAATTACTAGTTAAATTTTATTTATTTTTTATTTACCACCGTCCTATTATCTCCCACATAGCATAATGTATTTTTCAACACGGCCAACTGGACAGCGATCGGAGCAGCTCTGCAGCGAAGGAACACGCCACCGTACCTCCAGGCGTTGCTGCGGAACTACTTCACGAATCGCACGCTCCACTACGAAACGGATGAAGGAATGGTCTCGTTACCAGTATCGGCAGGTGTCCCGCAGGGTTCGGTCCTAGGGCCAACACTGTGGAATGTTATGTACGATGACCTTCTTCGTTTGGAGCTGTTCGGAAAGCGTGCGGACATTATAGGGTTTGCTGATGATGTGGCGTTCACCCTTATAGGGAGGGACCCGCAGGAAATCAGCAACCTTGCTACGAGGAATCTGGAGATGATCGAGCGTTGGATGGATGGAGTGGGATTGAAGCTGGCCCATCAAAAGACCGGCTACATGATCTTCTGCACTCATCACAACCCGCAGGTAGGTCAACTACGTGCGGGGGGACACACGATCGTATCCACTGAATCGCTCAAGTACCTGGGGGTCGAGCTCTGCCGCAAACAGCACCACGGTCGGCATTTGGAGAAGGTTTGCAGCAAGGCATCACGTATCACGAATGTCTTGACCGCTCTGATGCCGAATAAGTGTGGCCCAAAAAGCAGCAGAAGGAGACCCTTGGTTAACGTTGGGAATAGCATTGTCCGTTACGCGGCACCATCGTGGGGACGGACGCTTCTTCAGAAGGACGTTCACCGGACCACGGTTCAGAGGACGCACCGCACAGGAGTTCTTCGAGTGGCCAGTGCCTTCCAAACGGTCTCCTACGATGCCGCTTGCGTGGTCGCAAGCACTATCCCGTTAGTCCTTCTCCTAGAGGAGGACATCCGCTGCCACGACGAAAAGGTAGCGAGGGGAAGTCCAGGACCAGACATACGAAAGCGGCAAAGGGAAGAGACCATGGGACGCTGGCAACAACAATGGACAGCCGGAGCGGGGCAGCCGAGATCGCCGGGGATGAAGACGAGGAGAATTATCCCGGACATTATGTCCTGGGTAAATCGCAAGCACGGAGAAATTGATTTTTATCTCTCTCAACTCTTTACAGGGCATGGGTTTCTCCGGAGCTACTTCGTCGAAAAAGGCATCCTCGACGGCTCGCCAAACTGCCCGGTGTGTGAACACCAAGTGGAAGATGTCGACCACGTAATGTTCCACTGTCCACGGTTTGCTCGAACCCAACACGAGATGCAGCAGCAGAGCCACACCCGCTTGACGATAGAAAATCTTGCAGCGGAAATGTGTGCCAACAGCAACACATGGGAAGCAGTCCGGACCGCCGCAAGGACCATCTTCAGAAACCTCCAAGTGAGATGGAATGAGGAAAGTCCACCTACGGCCAGACGGAGACGACAACAACGCCGGCGGAACACGGAACAAACGGGACAGCAACAGCTACCGCCGTAACCGCACCAAAGGATGACGACAACGGAAGCAGCAGCAGCAGCAACGAGTAACCAGAGCAGCAGCAGGAGCTAGACCCCACCGGAAGTAGCGGCTACGGACGGGCGGAATTAAGCAGCAGCAGCGGAAGGAAGGCACGAAGCAGCAGCAGCAGCTGAGACAACTAGGACGGATGACGCAGTAGCAGCATTGGAAAGCAGCAGCACGTCAACAGGATGGGTGCATCGCACAAACGTTCCTGCATGGAGTACTACGCACATCAAGCGCATCGGCAGGGTTCGGATCAGGTCGAGGAGTGGTTTAGTTAGGGTCCCATCGGCTGCCGGGTCCGCTTCTCGGGCCCAGCGTCACGATGAATCCCACATAACCCATCTCGGAGGGATTGGTTTGTAGCCGCAAGCCGCCCTTCGAGGTGGGTACCTTTTGAAGGTTCCCTCCCCGTTAACAAAAAAAAAAAAAAAAAAAAAAATAGCATAATGTATTTTTAATAACTAGAGACAGTGGCGGATCAAGCTTGTCGGAGGCCCTAGGCGGAATGGTAATTGGGGCCCAAAAAAGTATAGTCGAACTGTCGTGAAACTGAATTTAAAAAAAAACCGAGAATTTAACTGTTATTAAAAGTGCTGACCGGGGGGGGGGAGTCATTTTTGGAGGCCCCTACTGTACCTGCTCGGGGCCCCTACAACTCCGCAAACGATGTTGGCGGGGGGGGGGGGGGGTGCTCAGTGACCGTTAGCCAAAACACACTCGCAAACCTGTGCATATGGTTTTCAAGGAAGAACAACCCATTCATAGCGCTGGGGCCTCGGCTGTGCATATGATTCCATGGAAATCGTTCGTTCTGGGTTTAAAGGGGCCCCTGGCAGGTCCACAAATTCACAACCTCGTCACCGCCGAACCTGCTGTCCATATGATTCTTTGGAAAAAGTTCGTTCGTGGTTTTAAAGGGGCCTCTGGTGTTCGAGTTCGATAAGTAGTAGATGAGCGGGGGGGGGGGGGGGGGTTGTTTCTGTTCGGGTTCCGTTATGTATGAAAAATTTTCTGTAATCTTCTGTTGTCTTTCGGGGCCCCTCCAAACGACGGGGCCCTAGGCGGCCGCCTACTCCGCCCACCGTTAGATCCGCTGCTGACTAGAGAAGGAGGAAAGTTTCGATCGTGGAGTTGTTATATAGTTTGGTATGATAACGAGCAATTAATGGAGGAATTGAGAAAGCGAGTGCGGAAGTGGGAATTGAGAAAATTGAACCCGAATAATTGGCAATCTCTATTGCACATATCCTTAATCAGGGATAATACTATCCAAAATTCAAACGACGGGATGGGATAACCATGGGAGACCTGTCTCCAAGTCGATGAGAGGGAACATACGCTACTACATTTTTGGGTACAGCTTTGTCAATTGTAGAAGGTGATTCGATGAAGTCCAGGTGCGACTTAGCTAAGATTCGATCGATTAGGACGTAGTCCAGGACCAGCCATTTCTGGCTTACTAGACATTTTTTGACGATGTAAACGGACAGTCAGACTTTACTATGGCCCAAATGGGATTTGATTCCCGGTAAGGTCGTGTGGAACAGGACCGGTAGCATACTTCACCGGGCCACCCTACATGTGAATAGGAATAGTATATACATATATAAAGATGAATTGAAACATTAGAATAAGGATTTATGGGACAGGTCATTTGAAAATAGTTGTACTTTTATTACATAGCAACAATAGTGATTTGATTGACTATTAAAAAACTAGTGATGATAGTTTTGGTGAGCAGGAGCCTGATGTTGGTATTGCGGCTGGTAGTGGTGTTGAGGCTGAGGCGCCTGGTATCCCTTGATCGGTTCCCGGTGAACCTGAGCGATGAATCCGCTCTTACCCTCAACGTGGTACGTGACGGTACGCTTGTGGCCATCGGCATCGATCAGATAGTACTCGCCCTGAGTAGAGTGGTCCTTACGGGCCTCCTTCTGTCCATGGACATCGCCAGTGTGATCGTCATGAACATCGTAGTGATACTCGTAGTGCACTGGTCCGTGATGCTCTTCTTCGTGGTGATAGTGCTGAGGTTGGTATTGTTGTTGATGGCCATAGTGAGATTGAGCACTGACGGCAGCCACGAGAGCAAGAACAACGATGATCTATAACAGATACGAGATTAGTGAAAACACATCCAAATAACAGGCGGTTGGTTTTTGTACCTTGGAGTACATGTTGCAGGACTTTAGTGAGGTGTTGTTTGGAGTGCGAACAAATGGTTTCTGATGTCGAAAACTACGGGTGACCTTACTTTATATAGCGAAGTGAAATGCACTCATGGTATCAAAAAAGTATTGGAGAAAGGAAAAAGCAACCAAAAATATCGAAAATTGACAATGTGTGTCAGTCATGGCGATCACGGTTTGCCAAATTCCAACCGGTTGAACCAGACGGCTCTAGTTGAAGTGAAAGGATTGCATGGGACAGCATGGTATAATTAGGAAACAACAACTGTTTAATGCTTAAGAATTGTTACTGTGTGCAGCTGGATGAAATACAATTTTCATGGTCAAGGCTATTTTTTGCTGCAATTATCGTTAGTGTGATTTGTTTTTAGTTTATCATTGGGTTTCCATTTTTTGCATGTTAAGAACAGCCATTTGGTTTCAATTTATTTAAGTTGAAATAATAATTGTACTCGACAAGCATTTGATAACGAGTGAAACACTTGATTGAATATCAGAAGTAAATGTGTCGGATATACTTTACATAGATATGTTTAGTGCACTGAATTTTTTTTATAAATGTCGAACTCATCATCATCATCATTTCTGGCCTGCTCATAGTCGAGCACGTCGCGAAGACATGGCCTGGTGCCGTTTCCAGGAAACTCAATTCAGGGCTGCATTCCTCCATTCACGGCTGCGTAAAAAATACATTAAGGGTCGGTCCCGTTGTGTATGTGACAAACAGCGCCGATTCTACACTATAGGACCGAGTACCAAATTTCATCCAGACCGTCTTCCCATAGCAAGGACTGACTTTCCGGCTACGTGATAAATACAAGTCTTTTTTTTGTTTTTGTTAACGGGAAGGGATCCTTCAAAAGATATCCACCTCGGAGGGCGGTCCGCGTCTACAAACCATTCCCTGCGAGATCGGTTTTGTGGAATTCATCGTGACACTCGGCCCGTGAAGCGGACCCGGCAGCTAATGGGACCCTAACTAAACCACTCCTAACTATGCCGATTCGCTGTTGTGCGTAGTACTCCATACGAGATCGTATGTTCAGTGCAACCATCCTGTTAATGACTGTTACTTTGAAGGCTACTTCTGCGTCGTCTTTCCTAGTTGTCTGTGGTACTGCTTCGTGTCTTCCTTCCGCTGCCACTGCTCCAATCCGCTCGCCCGTAGTCGCTACTTCTTGGTAGGTCTTAGCTCCTGCTGCTGCTCTGTTTACTCGTTGCTGCTGCTGTTGCTTCCGTTGTCGTTGTCCTTTGTTGCGGTTGCGGCGGTTGTTATTGATGCCTTGCTTGTTCTGCGTTCCGCCGTCTTTGTCCTCCTTATCGCCTTCTTGCCGTTGGTGAACTTTCCTCGTTCCACATCACTTAGGGGTTTTTGAGGATGATCTATGCGGCAGTCCAAACTAAGATGCCCTGTAATAAGTTGAGGAAAATGAAAATGAATTTCTCCGTGCCTACGATTTACCTAGGACATAATGCTGCTCCGTTTTGGTTGTCCACTGTTGTTGCCAGCGTCTCATGGTCTCCTCTCGTTGTTGCTTCCGTATGTCTGGTGCCTAACCTCCCCTTTCTACCTTATCGTCGTGGCATCGGACGACCTACTCCAGGTAAAGAACTAATGGGATGCTCGCAACCATGGAAGTGGTGTTGTATGAAACCGTTTGGAAGGCGCTGGCTCCTGTACCCTCCTGTACCTCCTGTAGAACTCCTGTACCCTCTGAATTGTGGTTCGATGACTATCTCTTTGAAGCAGCATACATCCCCACGCAGGTGTTGCGTAACGGACAATGTTGTTCCAAACGTTAACCAGGGGTCTCCTGCTTCTACTGCTCTGGTGCAAACCTTCTCCAGATGCTGGCCGTGGTGCTGTTTGCAGCCCGGCTCGACCCCAAGCTAGTTGAGCGTCTTCGTGGATACGATGGTGTGTCCAGCCGCTCCTAGATGACTTACTTGCGGGTTATGATGAGTACAGAAGATCATGTAGCCGGTTTTCAATGAGCCAGCTTCAGACCCACACCATCCATCCAACGCTCGATCGTCTCCTGGTTCCTCGTAGCAAGTTCGCTAATTTCCTGTGGGTCCCTCCCGATAATGTCCGCACGCGTCTCCTACAGGTTGAAGGTCATCGTACATAACGTTCCATAGTGTTGGTCCAAACCGAATCCTGGGGAACAGTTGTCGATACAGGTACCGAAACCATCCCTTCATCCGTCTCGTAGTGCAATCCTCATAGTCCTAATACTCATTTGCATTTATGATTAGAATCGAATCAGTAAAAGGAAACGATAATTTTTCATACACGTGAATTGAAGATACTTAGAAGAGTCGTTTGGAAGGATACAAAGAGCCGTTCCATTAAGGAGAAGGATTGATATTGTCACCAGGAAAGCTTTAGAGGATCATAAATTATTTTGACCCTATCCATTTGGCCAAATGAGGAGAGTGACATCATAATCAGAGAAGCCATCAGAGTAATACTTGTAATACGTAAGTACTACTATTTTGATAGCAATTTGTTTTTTTATTACAGTTTTAGTTTGTGTTTTACAAATGTGTCTGTCGATACATTAATCAAACAAGTTGAAACATGAGTTTTGTTTCTCACAAGAATCAGAATTCCTCGCACTCTAGTGAACAGCATGACTTTGAAATTTTATCCGCTATATGGTAAAAATTTTTCTAGAATTTGTTGAGAGCTATTTTCTTTGAATCGATTAACGATACCATTTGATATACAAAATGCTGACAAATCGAAAATCAATTTAATTGATAAGAATTGTACAACATTTGGTTATTGAAATTTCAAATACTCAATTGGTAAATTACTCGGTCTTCTTTCGTTTTTTAAGATGCTTATATACGAAGCAAACTATTATTTTTTATCAGCAATCCGAAATTAATTAATTAATATATTATTATTACTATTATAATTACAATTTATTATTATTATAATAATTTTATTTACAATACAATTACAATTAACGCAAAAATGAGTTCATACGCATCTCCGACTGTGTTGAGAAGTCAACTTATACAAACCAGTGTGATGGATAACATTGTCCGATCTCGTAGCGTCCTGGTTTTTACTCCTGGAAGAATACCGACGAAAGCAGCAGTGGACAGTCGATGAATCCATTCAGGAGCCCAGTGATTCTCTTCAGGAAGCACCGTCGAGAAGCCACAGTTTAACTGAATATGACTGATCGCTCAGATATGAACTCAACCATGTTGCCATGATTCCTGGTAATCCTAGTCTATCGAGCCCGGCAAGTGAAATAGTGTGAGACACACTATCGAAGGCTGTTTTATCTGTGTAGATAGCATCAACTTAGGAGCCAGCGTCTATGGGTTTATAGCAGTTACTCTCGAATTGCACTAAATTTGTCATCGTAGACCTTCTGGGGACAAACACGTGCTGATTTTCGTAAAAGCAATCAGTTGCAGAGGCTAACAGCGGCTCATAAGCAAGAAGCTCAAATACTTTGGCAGGAGCGTACAGGGAGCTTACGCCAAGATAGTTGGTCGCTTCGTTTTTGCAGCCCTTCTTAAAGATAGGGATTAACCATGACACCTTCCAACAGGCCAGAAAGATGCCAGGGCGTAGCTATCCTTTAAAAATCTTTGCGTATACAGGAGCAATTTATGTGGCGCACTTTTTGAGAATCGTCGCTGGAGAATCGCCGTCTGGGTCCGAGTAAGTTAGGCGGCCGTTAGCATGGGTAACCGCCGCGGTGTTAGTTATTTGTTTGTATAACTAACAAATCCTTGTAAATGAAGGAGTGAATTTAACATAGGATTTTGGTCAAAAAATACTCCATAAGCAACCCAGAATTTAAAGAAGGTTGTGATATATAATGGAATGATGCAGAAGAATTGAATAATTAACTAGGTGTTTTTTTATTGATGTAAGGAATGTTTAGTGGTGATAGTTTTGGTGAGCAGGAGCCTGATGTTGGTATTGCGGCTGGTAGTGGTGCTGAGGCTGAGGCGCCTGGTATCCCTTGATCGGTTCCCGGTGAACCTGAGCGATGAATCCGCTCTTACCCTCAACGTGGTACGTGACGGTACGCTTGTGGCCATCGGCATCGATCAGATAGTACTCGCCCTGAGTGGAGTCGTCCTTACGGGCCTCCTTCTGTCCATGGACATCGCCAGTGTGGTCATCGTGCACATCGTAGTGATACTCGTAGTGCACTGGTCCGTGATGCTCTTCTTCGTGGTGATAGTGCTGAGGTTGGTGTTGTTGTTGATGGCCGTAGTGAGACTGAGCACTGACGGCAGCCACAAGAGCAAGAACAACGATGATCTATAATGGATACGAAATTAGTGAAAACACATCCAAACAAGAATGGGTTGGATTTTGTACCTTGGAACACATTTTGTAGGATTTTAGTGAGGTGTTGTTTGGAGTGCGAACAAATGGTTTCTGATGTCGAAAACTACGGCTGGCATTACTTTATATAGCGAAATGAAAAGCACTCATTGCTATCAGAAAATCATTAAGGAAAGTAAAAAGACAATGAAACTACCGAAAATCGAGAGTACGTTGTTATAGCCACGGCGATCACGGTTTGCCAAATGTTCCAACCGGTTGAACCAGACTTCTTAAGTTAAAGTGAAAGGTATTGGGGCGCTATGGTAACTTTTTTGTACTAATATCGCTACAGTTATTTCATTCATGATTTCTTGCGATTATACGTTTGACGCTTTACGTGAAATTTCAACACATTTGAATTTCGGCACGTATGTTATGCGGAATGACACAAGCCTTCGATTTACATTGTTTGTTGGTTTTTATTCTTGACTATGTTACAATGACTGTTAAAACGGGTTTTAGTATTTTTCTTCAAACTTATGATGGAAATTATGATGTGCCGGAGCATCGTGAAAGCCCTTGATCGGTTCCCGATGCACCTCTGCAATAAATCCACTCTTGCCTTCAACGTGATACTTGACAGTGCGCTTGTGACCATCGGCATCGATTAGATAGTATTCCCCATGTGTGGAGTCGTCCTTTCGGGCTTCATGTTGGCCGTGCACATCGCCAGTGTGATCATCATGGACATCGTAGCGATACTCGTAGTGCGCCGGTCCGTGATGCTCTTCGTCATGATGGTAATGCACTACATCATGTTGAACATCGTTATGCGCACCGTAGTGGTTTTGGCCGCAAACAACAGCCACTAGACCAAGAATTCCTACAATCTGTAGATTAAGCGAAACTGTTGTTTTACACAATAATCATAATATCACGTTGCTTCTTTTTACCTTCAGGAACATGCTGAGTATTCAAATGTATTTGCCACTGATTGTGCGAACGCGAGTTTTCCGGATATCTACCATTCACTGAGTGTGGCTCGATTTCCTGTGATGCTATTTATACCAGTGATTGAATCCTCCTTGGTAGAGCTTTTCACTTTCATTTAAGAAAGCTTGATGCCTAAGCAGCAAGATACCTCACATTGCCCATAAACGGAACATCTATCTTCTTCTATCCGATGGTAAAAGTGTATCTATGTATGCTTTTTTATCTTCAATTAGGCAACCGTCGTTCATAAAACTGTACCAATATTACATTTGTTCGATCGAAAAGGAGTTTGGGGGCCGGTTTCGCTGGAACTGGTAGCGAATCAGGAAATGCAATGCAATGATGCTGGAGATGCTCGTTTTTGCAGTGGTAGGAAATTCACATTGAAACGGGTTTCAATGTGAAGATCATCAGCCACAACCGGTTGAAAGTGATAAGTAACGAGCTATGGCAATACGTAAATGGTAATCGGGTGGCAGATTTCAACTGGAAGGGATGTTCAACTATATTTCCAGTGTTGCCACTGCTACTGTGGAACGGAAAACAGTACCACAACAGTTTTGCAACACCCATCGCACAATAGCGATTATGTATCGGAAGTAATTACAACATTGTAGTTTTTTGTTCAAGCATGGTTCAAAGGAATAGCATCGGCTTGATCGATACGATGATTTGAATGAGTGCATTGGAAGTTTACCATATTGATACGTAATTTAAATTATGCAACACTTACTTAATGTTTCAACCAAACATTTTATTTATAATATAGATAAATTATAGAAAGAGTTCATTTAAAACAGAATGTTTATTAGTGATTGTGGCGCATGCTTGTTACCATATTTACGTAATAATTTATATGTTTGTTTAAAATTTTATTAATTTGAATGTTTATAATTTTATTTATAAATTTATACGACTAAAAATTCCTCTTAAAAATCCACATTCCTTCTCACGGCTTTGAAATCGAAATAATCTCCGACGCCTGACAACCGAACCCGGTTTTTTGTTTTGTTGCAATCGACCATTCGGGTTACGATCTATTTTTGGTTTTGTTTTCAGTTGCCGGGACACTTTGGCTTCGAATCCCTCATTTTCGTCCACGGTGTACACCACGGTTCGTATGTATCCATCTGGATCCAGCACGGTATATTTTCCAAAGACAGCATTTCCAACCTTCCTTTCTTCGTGTGATTTTATGTCATTCGTTTCGCGACTATTCACGGTGTAATCAAATGCGTAATCAGGTGTATCGGATATTGAGGTACTTTCTAATGACGTGGCGTAAATATTCTTGAAATATATTCCAGCAATTGAAAGAAACCCTAATATTGTAGCGGGGTTTTGGTTGCAATAAAAAATTGACAATTTCATACTATTGGTATATATTATTCAATTGACGTTAAAAATTAGGTGAATAAGAAAATGTAGACACTGGATATGTTCTCTTATCGATGTTTCACACGGAAATGGAAGAACATGTACATGTTTGGTTTATATTTATACTCGGTACAACAGTGGTACTGAAGGAGATAGCACTGCAAAGAGCTATTAAATAGTGTACATATTGCAAGATATAACGTTTCGCGTGCCACCTGATGGACGTTTTAAAAGACATATCAGCATATGGATAATAATTTATAGTTGTGTAATTTCGAATTAGGTTGGTCAATGTCTGCAATAAAATACGATTGATGCAAGCCAGGCATGTTTTACTGTTTGGCAATAGTGCAAACTAGTTCAAGTTTTCAAGCAGGATTTAAATCCGGCTTCGATCTGATCTGCACGATTGTAGCCTGTCAACTATTGGTCAAGTATTCGGTACATTTAGGATACGCATTTTGGCGTTGGTGTTATAAAGCAGACAGTTGAATTGGTGTAAGGCCTATTGTTGTAAACAACAGGCAGTGTGTAATCCACATGTATCAAAGTGATCATAAGGTATAAAACCGTAGGAAATATCACGAAATTTATCATTCCCCAAAATACATCAGTTCGTAGCAGTGTCCATTCAGCGGTGTAGCCAAATTCACCATGCAACAGAAGGTAAATTAATTTCCGTACTCTTAAGACTTTAATGTGTCCAAACTTAAATATTTTTGCAGGTATGTTTTGTGATGCTTTTTACCGTAGCAGTAGTTGGAGCTGCCGTATTACCTGTAGTGCAATATCATCAACATGATGATGGTCCGGCTGAGTATCATTTTGAGTATTCTGTTAATGATGCTCATACTGGTGACATAAAACAGCAGCACGAAGAGCGCCATGGAGATAAAGTGACTGGCCAGTACAGTCTTATCGACGCGGACGGGTATCGTCGTGTAGTGGATTATTCTGCCGACAAACATACGGGATTCGTTGCTAACGTTCATCGCGAACCAATTAAGGGTGTCTATTCGGTTGCTTTGCACAAGAAAGTTGAGGTAGTTCCTGTGGTAAAGCTTGTGAAATCGATAGCTTTGGCTCCAGCAGTGCATCACACTGAACCAGTGAATCGTGTAAAGGCAGTGCATCTCGTAAAAGTGCATCAGACTGTACCAAATGTACACCACCCGGTAGTGTACGCATCCAAACATACCAATAATGTACGTTCACATACCAGCTTCAAAAGTGGAAATGTGAGCTATCAGTATTGAAAACATGTTGTTAACATAAATTAATAAAATATGTTATTACTCAATCCATATTGACATATTCTCTTGAATATTTCATGTGCAAGCCCTTGTTCTTTATTTCATATACTTAACTTTTTGCTTACTTGTATACTGTTTGAAAATATTGGTACAGTATACTAAGGAAATACAATATTTTTTCTTGTTTACTCTCAATTGAACACAGTTTCATAATGAATTCCTTTGTATAATTATCTAAACCTCTACTAGTAGTAAATATATTACGAAATTCGAACTTCATAGTAGAGTACCCAAAAAATCGAGATCAATTTAGAAGAGCAATAATGGGGTTCTTATGACACATGCAGTATATTAGCTACGTTAATAATTAATAAATTCGCTTTAACATAAGTTTGGTATGAAGTTGATGTTTAAAGCTGCGTGGATAATCGAAACATCTTATACAAAACGGGGACAATAACAAAACGATATTTTTTATAATTATGCCTGATCAACCAAAACCCCTCTACTAAACCGAAATGTACAAAAATCATAAATTATCTTCAAGTCCAATAAAACTGGAAAGATTGCATTGACTTAATCGAACATTATTTGGATTATAGCATAAAACAATATAAAATATACACATCCATACAATGCTTAGCAAGTAAGAAAGATCCCATAATATCGTACCTCGATATTATTCCTCGAAAAAAGTATACTGACCATACCATAATATAATGTTTAAATAACTAAAACAGGTAAACTGTAATTTCCCTCAAAAACCAACAATTGAGAAAAGCGAGGTAATTAAATAATTCAGCCAAAAACATTGGCTTAATCAATATTTGTTAAACATGAGTTCTAAACATTAGTTATTATGGTTATGGATTATGTTTTTAGTTACCATATTAATTGAAAATTTAATGAATATGTGTATAATTTTTATTATGAAATTTATATAATGAGAAACTTGTACAATTGTAGTAATGCTTGTGGTAGATGAAGGATTTAAATTAATGAGTGATTGAACTTAATGAACGTAACGTAATTGTAACGTAAACTATAAAAGAAAATGATGAACGATGAGAAATAATGGACGATGTAATCTGCAGACCCTGGCTAAGGCGTTTGTAATTAACTTAATTTGAATTTACGCGTAGCTGGATATTCAATCCTGCGGAGGACGGATTCAATTTAAAATGGTACCGGTCCTGTCGTATGAGCAACCAGTTCTGCTACTAACTTACCACCGAGCTGCCCTTTATTTGTTAATTTTTTATGAACAGGTCAAATAAAAAAAATCTTTTCTTGCTTTTGAATCCCTACTTTCAAGCATTTGAATCCCGGTGGATTCAAATAAAACACAAAACAATCAGGTATGCAAATCAATTAAAACTGATTTAACCTTTTTTCCCAACTAAAAATAGTTTATAGATGCAACACAGAACTAATCATTTATGCACATGGCAGGAAAAATGTGTGACTTTCTCTGATTTTACTCAAACCTAACACAGGAATTTTAAGCAACTATTCTGTTTCTTAAGTGTAGTAGTAGTAGTAGTAGTAGTATAGTATATTTCTTTAAGTATGTATCATACAATAATTTCAATTATTACATTATTGGTTTCGGGCTACTGTAGTCCTTTACGCAATATTTTTGAATTCAATGAGTTCCTATTTCATGACGAATGTCATGTTCTGATATTCTTTTATCATTTTAGATTTGATACGGCAGGGAAATGTTTCTTAAGTGTAAATCTTCTAATTTCGAAGAGAACTATTCGGAATACGTTTTCTGGTAAGTATTTCTTGGTTTATTTTTTTTAAAATACAGTTTTCGTTTAATTTGAGAAAATATTTACAAAAAGAAATAATTTATTCATCTAGTTAGGAAGGTTTCGACTGAACAACTTAGTAGTGATAGGCTGGGTACGCAACCTTAGCCACCGGGACGGCGACCTTGGCGATCGGGGCGGCATATACCTTAGCAACTGGGGCAATGACCTTGGCGACCGGGATGGCGGTCTTCACAGGTTCGCGACGAACGACAGCATTGAATCCGTTGTGCTCATCGGCGGTATATTCAACCACTCGGCGGTATCCATCGGCATCAATCAGCGTGTACTGTCCGACAACGTTGTCACCGTGACGTTCTTCCTGCTGGCTCTTAATATCTCCGGTATGGTCATCGTGCACGGAGTATTCGAACTGGTATTGGGCTGGAGCATCCGCGTACTCGATGTGTTTGACGGCTACAGGAAGCACAGCAGCACTGGCAGCGGCCACCAGAGCAAACAGGATGCAGTACTAGTGAACAAAACGCGGATAAATTATTAAGTAAATGATTACTATGTACTTCGTGCGAGACGCTTACTTTGAAAGCCATTTTAGCTGATTTATAAATCTGAACTGTAGGAATGCTGATAGACAACTGATACTTGGAACTGGCTCGGGCTGGAATATTTATACTCGATTCTTCGACAAGTTCTATGCTATTTTATGTCATTCCTTGCAATTTAGATGGCAAAAAGACCTCCCACATGCTATGTAAAATTTGATCGCAAATTTTAATATTGGCTTTCCCCACCAAAGCCTTTATCGAATCTGCTACAGTTTTATCTGTCACTTATATTCAACCTTCCATACATTCAAAGACCCACCAGAATCACGGTAATGTCCTCTTCCTCTTTACAGATTTTACCACGCCTGTCTCAATTGACTAGGGTGGAAACGTGCTACCAGCTTTACGAGCACGATTTCTGCAGAAAAGTCACGTGTTGTCGAAAGGTGCGTACATGACACCAGACAGACCAGACTGGTCACCTTTTTGGCTATTCCATTTTATTCACTTATCCGTATCGCCAGTGCTAGCTCCTATGTAGCGGTTGATTGAAATTAGTGTTCAAAATTTGCAATGAAACTAAAGTATATAGAAAGCCAAACCACACTAACACAGTAAGTTTTTTGCACTTTAGAACGGCCTGGCCGTAGAGCTAATTCATGAGAGCGAAGCATACTTGTAGTGTCAATCCGATCAAAATGAAAACATCTACGTCGGAAATAGTATGTACTCAAAACCATGGTGAGTAATCGTGTAGATTGCAGTTTAAGCCTAGATTGTATAAGCGGTTTATTTAGAGCAACTGATCAAGGATACTTGGCTTGCTAAAATCGGATCGACTATTTGAGGTTAATATCAATGTAAATCGTATTGGTATTTTCTACACGTAGTAAATAGTTGGTTTTGGGCTGCTCGAAGTGCTGTATAAAAGAGCAGGAATTTAAAATGTCTAACATCATTCGCAGACCGATCCTTCGTGCAATCAGTTATTATTCACATAAGATTTTTTCCATAAAAATATGGCTTTCAAAGTAAGTGTTTTAAACGAATGAAGGCACAACCGAAATAGCAATATGAATATTTATTAAATCTTTTACCCGCGTTTTGTTCACTAGTACTGCATCCTGTTTGCTCTGGTGGCCGCTGCCAGTGCTGCTGTGCTTCCTGTAGCCGTCAAACACATCGAGTACGCGGATGCTCCAGCCCAATACCAGTTCGAATACTCTGTGCACGATGACCATACCGGAGATATTAAGAGCCAGCAGGAAGAACGTCACGGTGACAACGTTGTCGGACAGTACACGCTGATTGATGCCGATGGATACCGCCGAGTGGTTGAATATACCGCCGATGAGCACAACGGATTCAATGCTGTCGTTCGTCGCGAACCTGTGAAGACCGCCATCCCGGTCGCCAAGGTCATTGCTCCAGTTGCTAAGGTGTATGCCGCCCCGATCGCCAAGGTCGCCGTCCCGGTGGCTAAGGTTGCGTACCCAACCTACCATTACTAGGATATCGAAATCTGTATTAATTCATAACTAGTTGAAAATTTGTAAAAATAAACTGTGAAAATTGTGTTAAATAATTGCAGTTGTTTGTTTTTCAAATGAATTTTCATATCGTTTTATTGTGCATACAAGCGGTTACGATGTAAACAGTTATTGCAGTAGTTGATAAACTTGTCAGATTAAACATCCAAAGACGTATTATAAAAAAAAACATAAAATAGCGCATGATTATGAAATTCTTTAAGGCATAAATTATGATCAAAATGAAAATAGTTTAAATTTTTGAATCAATCGTTGTTAAAAATAATTATATGTTTACAAAATTATCAAAATTATTGGTAGTGAAATATATTTAACAGCATTTAAATTTAATTAAATTACGAGAATAAGTAACTACATATTCGCCACAATACTATTTGCAATACAATACAATGTGTAAGGAATCGTATTTAATCAATAGCTGGATAAGCAAATCTTTGCTATTAGTTTGCCAAACTATTGTATGCATGAAAAATTGCCTTGAACATCACATCTGACGAAACTGCAATTATGCGTTTTTCTTTTATTTAGTAATTAAAACCTTAAATGTTACTTTCTACTCTGAAATACATGATGCAGTACAAGCAATTCAGGTCTTGACTACCATAGAGCTGATAGTTTTTTTTCAATCTTGTTCAAATTCAAAATTTCATTCGTATTCATAATTACGGATTATTCATCCATAATAAGAACTAGCTAGTCGATTACGTGGTAAAATTAATTCTATAGATCGTTACACCCAGGAAAACAAAACCTGCGATGATAAGAAACCAGCGTTGCCAATGATTTGCTTTATAAAAATAAAACTTAATTTAAATTGCACATGCATTAAACATTAATCATAATCCGGCTATTTCCATAGACCCCGAACCCATGACACACTGAAGCGATTGATGCTCATTACATCAGATTTCATGCTGTGAGACACAACTGTCATAACGAAACTATGTTAGTCATAGCCTAAAACATTTTTTCCCGACATCAATTGAAAAATTGTGTTAATGAAGCCAGTTGCATTTCGCTGTCATACTTTTGATTACTTCATTACCAAGTCGATGTTTTTTTGTCTTGCAAAATACCATTGCTCTGACCATTCTGACAAGAATCGCGGATTGTTACATCCGCCCAAGACCTAGCATTATCTGCACAAAATTGGCACGTCTTTGGACGTCGGAATGGGCGTTGTAAAAAATGCTGAATGCTGATGATACCAATGTTTCTTTAATTACACCTTACATAATCTGTGCAATAGCGAGTGTGAAATGTACATACGAGACACTAGGTAATAGGATTATTTGCTCAGCTCAAATAAGACATGTGGCATGAAGTGACAAATTAATAAGTAATAGCACTGGTGACAGTATTTCGTGCGCGGGAGACATAAAGTAGGAGAGTAAAAGAAAGAAGAAGTAAGACGAAAAAAAAATGTTCGGTCGGCTACACCTTTGGCCCCGTTTTGAACATACTATACGTTTTTTCGGTATATTGACAGTCACAGAAGAACCGTTGGGAAAACGGGTTTTTGGTGTGCGTTTGCTGCTACGTCCTTTGCGTAGGTGCAAGTCGTCTTTTGCGGGTAAGTGTGGCCGCTAATGCAAGGCTGTTTAGTTGTCAGCCAGTTTTCAGTTACATCTCGCTCGATGCACGACTGAGGGGCGGATTATTTGGTAGATGAAATGCAGTGTAATTTGGCTGGTATTATGAGGTAGTTGGATGGAGGTGCTGTATACCCTGAACTGGTTCACGTTACACCGAGAGATTTAAGATGAAATTGAGTTGATTTTATGGGGTGATTAGAGCAAATACCTGCGACTAAGCATGAACCGTTTCTTCTGCCACCGGTTTTTGGTGTTTGATTTTTAATGTTTAATGTATGCCACTGTCACACTGACATACGTTAGATGCAGGTTTTACCGCAGAAGTAGTTGAACTTGATGTAAGGTATGTTGGTATGAACTTCGTGGTAGGATGCTCTAGTAATATTTGTTAGAAAATGAACTATAAAAAGCAGCAGATACTAGCGGAACTACATCAGTTAGCAAGAGCTTCGATACAGGGCACAGTCAATTCACCAACAATCACCGAAATGGCTTTTAAAGTGAGTATTAACGTAGTAATGAATCGTTATTGATTTAGTTGTAATAAGTTAGTGAATTAGTTAATAGCTACTTTTCAGGAAGTTTGAAAAATATTTCAATAAAGCTATAATTTTTTGTATTCAGCTTTTCGTTACTTTAGCCGTCCTGGGCGTTGCCAATGCAGTTCTGCTGCCAACGCTGGTTAAGAAAGTTGAACTGGAAGCTCCCGCCGAATACCAGTTCTCGTACTCTGTGCATGACGAACATACCGGAGACATTAAGAGCCAGCAGGAGGAACGCCACGGTGATGATGTCAAGGGACAGTACACGCTGATCGATGCCGATGGTCACCGTCGTGTCGTTGACTATACCGCCGATGAGCACAACGGATTCAACGCCGTCGTCCGCCGTGAACCACTGACGGGACACAAGCTGGTAAAGACTGTGGTTCCGGTTGCCAAGGTAGCCGTACCGGTGGCCCATTATGTAGCTCCGACCTTGAAGCTGGCCGTACCTGTTGCCAAATATGCCGTCCCAGTTACCAAGGTTGTTGCTCCAGCTCATGTAGCTACTGTAAGCTTCTCTGCACCAAGCCTTGCCTACCATTACTAAGCGTTATTGTATGGATGTTCGTATAGTGTCAGTACTTTTGCAATAAATTTAGCATAGCAAGTTTCCATTTTCAAATACTACTCTTGTTTAATAGTTTGTATTATACTCTTGCGTTTAAAATGTGTATTGCCGTGAAAATAAGCTTAGTTACACTACAGTCGAAGCACATAATGTCTACATTAATACGTCCCGCTTAACACATGTAAACAAGAAACACATTTTACAGCACATCATCATGCAGGTAAATTTGCATGTTGAGAATCGTAATAGACCTAGTAATTGCAGCTGACATCAACATTGATGACTCCCGTAACGAGAAATACAACCATTCATGTCTCCAACCACGATCAAGCAGATTAGACAAAAACACACATCTCCAAAGAAAGTGACCATGTCAAGTGGTGAACTTGTCAGACATACTCTATTTGAAGCGATCCAAAGAAGGGGAAAAAATAACCTCCAAAACGCGGGTAAACAGGTTTCCACGGATCACAGATTGTTGCCAAAAACGAAAATAAAACGAAAGAAAACATGTGTCACTCTCCAAATGCGGGTTGCTTGTCCATGGGCCACTGGCGGTTGAAATTTCGGTAAAAGTATAACGCCTTTGAACACAAAGTCGTGAGTTCGGGTCTGCAGTCGTCGAAAGGGTTTTGGAACAAACCCGAACTACTATGTTGGACGGTCGCTTGGCTATGTAGTGCGTGGACTAGCCCTCAATTATTATCGACGAGGCGATGCAAAACGAAAGAGAAGGGATGACCGAAAACAGGCCCCAGGTCACATACGAGTCCCCAGTTTTGGGGAGGCCGATTTGTGGTGATCACCTTCCCACCCCGTACCAGCCAAGAATCGGGACATTTCATTTCGCAGTTGCAGATTCCACAGATGGAGTGCATGCGTGTGGAGAGCGTTCTCGTTCACTCTTTTTCTCAAGTGCATACTCTCGGAAGGGGAAAAGATCGCGATCGCCTCCAGGTAGTAGTTGGCGAGCGAACTCTTCTGGGTCTTGTACAGGCGAGCCGAAAGGCAACCTTGAAAGTAGTCGAATGGTGGTGTTATATAATCGAAACACGATACTCTTGATCCAAAATTGTTCGATCGAGATCATGGGATGCCGGCAGCTGGGGAACAAGTTTTTATTTTGGAGTAGTGACGTGCAGGTTGGACTCAGCATGTTGCTAGGGATGGTAGGTAACGAACGGGGTAACAGGAACAACGGTCGACTAAGTGTGGACTGAGCTGCTTGCTTGTGGGAAATATGTGTGTCAATGGAATGAAAGTGAAAACAGCAGTATAACCATGGACGATATAAAAAAGAACACGTCAATGTCTGGGACTACCTTCTCGGAGAGAGTACGAATAGTCGTTACACATGTTATGGATGGGAGTGGCCCGGCCCTTACCAGTATGTTCCTGGTAATTTTTATCTTACATTACGCGAAGGTCGCTGATCTGAAACACGTTTATTTCTTGTAAGTTATAACTTACAATACTCACGTATCTTTAGATGTGCCTGTAAATAATCATAGTTGATTTAAGTTTTTCAGCGGAAATTACCTTCACTACATTGACGTAATGTTAAGCATTAATTATTTAAGTTTTTTGCGACTTTTCTTCATATTAACGTAGACCTGTATCGAAATACGGAATACTTTGATTTGCAAATAATAATTTTGCATTTATCCTCGTTTGAGCACTAATATAGTAATGCTATATTATGTTAAGCTCATGCTAAAGTTACCATTGCCCTTACAGCAATTATAGTTAAACATTCATGATTTTGTTAAAACTAAAACAATAGATGCAACTTTTTTTAAGGTAACTGTTTAATTGGGGCTGGAGTAGGTGATGAATAGCGCCTGTGGCACATAGGAGGACCGTTTATCAAATTCCACCCCGACCGTCCCCCACTTGACTATCCGGCTACGTGGTAAAAATATCTCTAGTAAGCCAAAAAAGGGCCTGCGTGACCTTAGAGGTTGTTAAGCCAAGAGGAGATAGAGAGAGAGAGAGAGAGAGAGAGAGAGAGAGAGAGAGAGATTAATGTGCAACTATTAATTAGGTTAAAGATGTTTCTTGAAAGTGTTTAAATTTAGCTTATAGTAACAATTGGTTAGTATAGTAGCCAGATCCTTATAAGCTAGAAGTCTTAGTTTTCCCCTATATATTCCAAAGTAAAGATATATAAGATGAGTTGATACAGATTACAGCCGAATATTACATCCTCAGTCGTATTATATGAGAGAAAGAGCTGTTTCGAGCATCGAGGCTTTATTCGATAGTTTGTGTTAACGTGTTCATGCGTGCGGTTCAGTTGCAACAAAATGTTGCGTTAGGCTTATGTTATCCTATCATTCTCATCATTTAGTTACAACGAAAGAAATACCATAATACAACCCTTTCAGATAAACGGACGATTTTTGACATATTGATTCCGTGAGAAATTGGACGCAGGATCGAATGTTAAGGTCATGGTGTGCACGACTAGGTTACCTTCAGGCATATTGCTGCCAAAATTGAAAGAAACCCTAACTCAAAGCTTCATCAGGCACAAGTTTTGTACCTGAGGCATCTTTTATGCTCCATGGGAGATCGATTTGAAATCGCCATGCACGCAACCCTAGCATAATAGGGTAGATAAATATTTCATCGTTTCTTTGATAGCCCTAGAGCAAATTGCCGTTGGATGCCGTTTAACGTCGCAAAGAGAGCTTTTTCGTAAACGATTTCAAAGATTGAAATATTAAAATGTTTTGGAGCATCCTACATAACTTTTCTACTATACGTGTCTTTTGCGTATACAACCTGGAGGACATTTGGAATATCGGCGTATTAAATAAATAATTAAATGTTTCTCCATTCTAAGATTGTCAGTCTGACATATGATGCTGGTCAACTGGTGGACTATGAGGCCGAACTGAGTGACATACTAAATAGATTTTACCGACTCGTCTACCCGCTTTACGACACTGACCCTACAACTTGGTGGCTTTCAATATGGTAGGGAGACAGATTTTTGCAACATCTGAATCATGCCCGCAAGCGTTACGCGTGAATGATTTCGCGAAGAGAAGGCGGAGGCAACGCAGGGAAAAAATAACAAAACTCATATTTTGCATGTACTGCCCAAAACGAACTATCTGAACAGATTGTAGGAAGGGTAGTCAAAAAACTTCGAAAGATAATCAATGCTGGCAAAAAATAGCAACCGGCGAATTTTAAAGCGATGTGAAGCATTGGAAGTGGCAAACTGGCAAGAATACGCGGTGGAACATTACTGACAAGGCACGACCTGCAACCGATCACTAGGGGTTGATAGTTCAACAATTTGGGGGACTCGATCGCTTCGGATATAAATAGCGAATTTTAGCATCAAATCAGCATCAGTTCATTGAGAGCCTTCAGCAGGACACCAGCAAGCAGAGTGGTAAACAGACTCCTCAATCAGTAATAACAGAAAATGGCATTCAAAGTAAGAACAGACAGCTTGAATTATTATGGTGAAGTGTACTGTAATGTTATAATTTTTCACAGTTTCTGGCAGTCGTAGCATTCCTGGCTGTTGCCAGTGCTCAGCACTACGACCCGCACCATTACCAGCCACAGTACCACCAGTACCATCACGAACCGGCCGTTGTCAAGACCATCCAGCCTGCTCTTATCAAGACCGTGCAGCCCACTCTGGTCAAGACCGTAAAGCATATCGAATACCCAGAAGCCCCAGCTGAGTACCAGTTCCAATACTCCGTGCATGACGACCATACCGGAGACATCAAGAGCCAGCAGGAGGAACGTCATGGTGATGACGTCAAGGGACAGTACACCCTGATCGATGCTGATGGTCACCGTCGTGTCGTTGACTATACCGCCGATGAACACAATGGATTCAACGCCGTCGTTCGCCGTGAGCCTCTTGAGGGACACAAGATCGTCAAGACGATCGCCCCAGTTGCCAAAGTGATTGCCCCTCTGCCCGTCGCCAAGGTGTACAGCGCTCCAATCACGAAAGTTGTCGCTCCTCAGGTTCACTACAGCCATCAGCCCCACTACAACCAACACTACTAAGTGGCCATTAGATCGATAAGACAACGCCTGAACGGAGTAACCTAAATCGAACCAACTGTCTATTTTCACCTTTCATGTCATGCTGCTTCATCTTCCATTCATGCTAGTTCAATTGTAATACGAATACAATGTAAATAAAAACAAATCCAACGTATACACTGTATTACTTTCCGACGTTATAGTTCAACGGTCCATATGTATGTTTTGTTAAAGTTGCTCGAAATACTTTTTGAAAAGTATATCATCTTTCGAGGCGGCTTAAGCGCAACTGGAAAACTTTCGATTAGGGCTACACGGAAACGATTTGAAAATTCGAATCGCATTTCAATGTGGAAAGTTGATAGAAGCTCAAATAACAGATTCTAGTTCATTATTCTGTCAAAGGTCTCTATTTTCGGCTACAAATTTGTTTGTAAATTGTTAGCTTTAGATTGCTGCTATTATGTGCAATAAAAAATAAAAAACGGTTAAAGCACACTACAGCCTTGTGGCGCTCTAATCGTATCATAAATTAGGTAATATCATAAAAGCATAATAAAATCTTTCAAATCAATTATCCAACTTTTATTAGTTCTGCTGTACAAGATTTCCATATCTACAGGAGCGCTTTTTCAAATGTATTTATATTTAATAATCAATCCTGGGTGCACATCAAGGACTGTCGGAAGGACAGACTATTCCGCTACTTAGTGCCTATGTAGTGCCTCGAAAGAAGAAGTGCTGTCAGGTATCTGGGATTCTTTTAGACAACTTCCGTTGAACGTAGTCTCTTAAACACAAATGTTTTCATAACCACATGCGTTCCAGAACCAGAACGAACAAGAATTGATTAATTTAGAAAATATGATCGAACAATTTTGTGGTGACAAGATATTGTGTTGTTTGTGAGGCCTTCCAATATATCCTATCTCTCTGTATCGTGTATGGCAATCTTATGGATCTTTTTATATGAGTCATAATTGATAACTTATTTTAGTCAAGTTGTTAACTCTTCTATCGACGGTATGTGTTCGGTTATTTTAAATGTGATATTACGTGATGTGATCGCTTCAAATAAATACGGCGATACCTCGAGGTACGAGATTAAATTGTTCCGTAACATTGCTCGTATCGCAAAGCAATTCTATAAATTGCAATTACAAACTTCGAATACCATTAGTCCGTTTAAACTCAAGAAACATCGCCCTTTAAACAATAGCTTTGTAAATGTAAATAACTTGAAATAAATATAAATCGGATCACAGACAATTCTGTTATCGAGGCAACTCAGTACATCAATCGTGTGTTATGCATGTGTGTTGTTAACAACGATTTTTTTAAAAAACATTTTCGTTTGGTTGATAGCGTTGTTAGACACTGCATACGAACACAGCCGCGGACAAGCTGGGATCGTATGCAGTGATGCAGTGTGTGAATCTTCGTATCTCAAATTTAGCTCGCATCCCAGAGTCAAATTTTGCTTACTCACCGGGACGTACCATGCTGATCGTTGGATACCACCAGGATTACATAGGTATGTGAGTTTGTTTACGGATGAAGATTAAAGCAATTACGCACATGTTAAATTCATATACACATCCATTGTATTTCGTTATTTATTATAGCGCCATCGTTTCCGTTATTGAAGGCACTGTATTTACACTCATATTTACAATTAGTTAACGCAACAGCCATTCCATTGTTTGATTCATCGTAATCCAATTCATTCGCAGACATCCATCACAGTCGTGTATGACGATATGGAGACCACTTAGTAGTTGTAGTTGCTCGACGGTCCGTGGAACTGGACGTGGTTAACGGCTTCGTGATGAGGAGCGTACGCCACCTTGGCAACTGGGACAGCAACCTTAGCGACGGCCGGCAGGGCTACTTTCGCGACCGGAGCGTACTCCTTAGCGGGGGCCGGAGCATGGTAATACTGCTGCACGGGTTGGTGCTGATAGTGCACTGGTTGAGGAGCGAACACTTTCGTGACAGCCGGAGCGGCGTATACCTTAGCGAGTGGTGCAACAACCTTAGCAACTGGGGCAAGGGTCTTCACAACCTTGTGGCCCTCAACAGGTTCACGACGCACGACGGCGTTGAATCCGTTGTGATCATCGGCAGTGTAGTCCACGATGCGACGATAACCATCAGCGTCGATCAGGGTGTACTGTCCCTTGACGACATCACCGTGACGTTCCTCCTGTTGGCTCTTAACATCTCCGGTGTGATCATCATGTACATCGTAAGCAAACTGGTACTCGGCCGGAGCATCGGGATATTCCACATGTTTCAGGGTCTTGACCAGAGCGGGCTGGACGGTCTTGACCAGAGCAGGCTGCACAGTCTTGAGCAGAGCGGGCTGCTTGTATACCACTTGCTGTGGCTGTGGCTGGTAATGATGGTATTCTGGCTGATGATGGTACTGAGGCTGCTGATACTGCTGGTAGTGCTGGGCACTGGCCACAGCGATAAGAGCGAACAGAGCGACGTACTAAAGAAAGTGGGCAACAATGAAACGTGTTTGTTAGTAACTGCTGTATCACGTAGTGTGCAATGATAGTAACAACACTCGCCACTATTCACTGTGCACTAAATAATGGTAACACTTTTTTTGGTATACGCACTTTGAAAGCCATCACGACTGACGAACTTGCAAGTATGCTTTCAGGACACGTCGGAACACTAGACACCGATCTTTGCTGACTGGATGGCTTTGGTAAACTGTGCTAATTCTCAGGTCAACATTCACTTTATATACTGATTTCAGCAAACTGTTACAGATTAGTTCAAGGGACCAACGGAACCAACCCGTCATCCGACACCCGTCGTCCGAGGCAAAAAAGCCCTGCAGACTTTGAACCGATCCGCCTGAATCTCGCCGGGGGTTGCACTAATTTTTGGTGAAATGTGTCACAATGCCTCTGCAACCCCTCGTATGCCCTGTCTCGTTCACTCTAACCCCTTTGGGTCACCAGCCCGGCTGGTTGGGATCGTACGTGCTAGCAGGTGAACCCAACATGGAGAAGGGGATTTACGCCAACCGATGAGATCATTATTCCGGGCGTTAACCACACCTTTTTGCCGCTGCTGGGCTCAGTGCGCCACTCTACTCCGGATTAGCATCCGCTGCCAATGGCATGTACGCAAAGGTAGGGACAATGATCCATATGACACGCATATGGCTGGGGAAGCGTTTTTGGGGGTCAAAGCATTGCTGAGAGGGGCTAGGGATTCTGTCGAATGTTTCAATTTTGTGAGCATTGGGTACAGTTTTTCTGAACATTACCCCGATGGATATGCAATCCACTGGCGTTGCCCACGGCAAGGTGTTCATATTAGAGCAAACATTCAGCCCATAACCGAGGGTCAACCTATGGTTAGCAGAAGATAATTAATGAGTACCTCTGTCATGTAGCCGTTGACGAAGCACACATAGTTCAAGTTCACGTGCTGTATGAACCTTTTCTACTATGACACCCTCGGAGCTTAGGGCTCCATAACATGACGTGTATGCGTTGAATGTGGTTTCACATCCACACGTGTTCTAATTAATCTTCCCGCAAGGACCCATTCATTGGAAACGATAGTAATGCCGTCCTGCCAGATGGACATTTCGACATTCGAAGCTCAAATTTGAACATTTATCAATTAGTGAACGATCGATCGAAGATGGATCGATGGGCGGAATTCCGTGTCATGCCCAGAAGGACACAGGCCCTTTCTTAAGGTACGACCACATCCAGCTAAGCTAAATGAAATCCATTTCTAGCATTTGTACATCAAAAGGCTTTAAAAGAGCATTCGACATTTTATGATCAGTCTTTGAAGGCAAATTGGATTTTTTAGAGGTCCTATAAAGGGTTTACATACATCAATGGTTAATAAATGAATGAAATTTAAACAATATAGCAACGAAGCATTAAATGTTACAAATATGGAAATATTTTTTGGAGATATTTTTTTGGTTGTATAATATTTGTCGAACTTATTTAGCTTATTGAATATAATTTATATCCATGGTCTCAAAGAGCACCTGGTTAACCAAGGACAAACTAAGTATGAATCATTTAATAAATCATGCTGATTGAATTCATTAATCAATAAAGCCTAAAAATGTCTCAATTGTTTTTGAATGCGAGGTGTGCCTTACCTCGGTAAAGTAGATCAACCAATCCAGACATGGTTAGTATTTGAAACAAAAAAATATGAACAAACTGCATGAAAATGGGAAACATAATTTGCATACATTAGTGTTGATTAGCTTGAAAATAAAACCGTACCTACCACTAGAAGAATTCTATAGCTTTCCAAACTTTTATAATTTGTTTTGTTATTTTTTATTGGAAAAGTCGATATCCGTAAACTATAATTAGTTCCATGAGTGCTGGAAACTGATAAAGTTCCACTTTAAATATTTTATGCTCATCGATCAGCACAAACACGAATCTTACATTCACCCTCCTTTTACAGATCTTATGACTTTTCAGTTAAACACACAGCTTGGTTATGGCATGTATGTTAAGTAAACAGACGATCATACCGTCATATTGATTTTACCATCGATCATAGGTGGTCGTTGGAAAAGGGTCAACCGATGGTAGCTGGTGTTGCTGGCATTATGCAACGGTACGGCTACATCGATATTTGTGAATGGTGGGTTCAAAAAGGAGAGCGGGAAATGCGTTCTTTAAATTTTTCAATCTTACCCCATCCCCCATGCCATCTCCTCTAACCGTACTGCTACGCGACGCATGCAACGATGGTTGATTGACATCTCGCGACACGGCGTTTATAACGGTGCGCTGCAATCGTAAACGATGCAAACCGACCCAAATGATCGCAATGATCAATCTACGATCTATGATCGTGTAGAAAAGTTCGTTCAACTGGGTTCAGCGTACAGTTGGGGACAGATTTTTGCACACAACGGCCGAGGATCTTATACAACATCTCATCAACAGATTGACCTTGATTTAATGTCTTATTTCGTTCATTCATAATTTACGAAGAGCGTGACAGTGCTGTAACATGTACATTTTCGTTGTTTGGTTGACGTAATTATTTTTGTAATGATATGTTCATAATTCAGATTTTCGGATACAGTCATCGTTATGCCAATTTGGTTTTACATGATATTATAAACGTATTTCCCTAGATTGATGAACAAGCTTGTGCGAGTGCGCCTACTTTTGAAGTTGCTATATCTATTCAATTGCTGATATGAGAGAATCGATTGATACTGTTGGTGACTGTTAGTCAGTAAAAAAACAACAATTTTGGGATTATCTACCGCTCGACAAAGACAATTATTGGTACAGGGATCATACAATACAATACAATCTGAACTCTCGCGTTACGCTCTTAAGGCCTTTGCGTTTTGATTCTTGAATAATCTTTAAGTAGCAATTTTCTTTTCTTTTGATAAAAATATGAAAACCGATCGCAAAACTCGATGGTCTAGTTATTATTTTGTGTTCATCATTGATATTTGAAAACAGTGGTATCATCAGGTTATAAAAATTAAAACATTTATTAACATAAATTGACTTCATTGACTTAAAATAACTGATTAATTCACTAAATACCTCTAACTTTAGACCATATTTAATACGTTCTCTCACCCGTGAATAATTTGTGAATTAAGGTAAAGATTTAATGATCTAGAGATGTTGTATGCATTGTCAAATCTTGCTAATTTGCTAGTCTTTTATCTACAGCATTCAGGTCTTTTATTTTCGACACAAATTAAAGTGCATCTGTAAAAAATGAATAGGTATTTACCGTACATTTTATTGACTGTGGATTGTGATGGTGATACTGATGACAATTGGTAATTCACAGCGATAAATTTATATTAATCAATTTGTGAACATTTTACAACTTCATACATCGTTCAGTGTATGGCTATTCCTGACCAAACCAGTTCCACTACTACTGTTGCATAAATGAATGGAGATTAAAGTTAAACTGAAGAAGCGTCGGCGCGAGGAAGATTTGGTGAACAAGAAACCGTGAACTTGACTTTGCTTCATGCCTCAACGTGAAGTATTTTTGACGCGTAACTTGTGTGAACATTTTTGAGTAATACTTTTTTAAGTACGGTTTGGACAATTTATTACAAAATATGCAGAAAATAAAAAGTTGTTTGATCGTTATTGTAGCGTTTAAACATAAGTTGATATATTCCTATTTTAATTCAAAACTTCAGTTGGGCCAATTTTTTATGTCCTCAGACAAATCGCACCAGAGCAAGTAAAATTGTAATGCTTTATTAATATAGTCATTTCCAATTCCTACAGTTTATCAAGGAATCTATTTTTGCAATAATTAAATTTAGATTTACTCCAAAAAAAAATAACAACGAACATGCGAAACGCCAAACATAGAGGACAAATGGCATATTGCTAGTATACCATTTCGCTTCAACATCGGTGGTCGAATGATGTAACAGCAACACCAGCACGATATTCGAACGAGTCCTCGACCGTGAAAAATGGAGCTGTAATCTACCAGATTCGATCAGCTTTGTTGTTGAGGTACCCTCGCGGGCATATGCGAGGCGCAGTTTGTGAAAGAGGTCACCAGTCACCCACATGCAGCCAGTAACAGCCTGGAGAGAACGTAGTGCGAGCGAAAGCATGCCGATGTTGAATGATTATTGGTGAGCTCCTAGTAATTGGTTCATTTACCTGTCTCGCGAAATATATCAGCAAATGAAAAGGTGGTTTGAAAAGTTTATGGAATGGAGTTATCCATTAGTGTTGTTATATTTTCATTATTGTTGATTTTGTTTTTATGCATAAACATTATTCTACTTAACTAAATAATGTAATAAAATTACTCAATCTGTCTGTTTAGTGCAATGCAATCGAGGTCTATTAACTTTGCCATCCATAAAATAGTTGTGCGTAGACTCGAACGAATGTCCGCGATTGTGTTACTGTTTGCGTCTACCGTAACGTGGTCCTGAAGTATGATCGCTATGGCGACCTCGGTGGCGAAGTCATTTCGCGAACTATTTACTCTCCGGGAGCACCTATCTGTCAGTACAAGATTGTGCCGACGTGGCTTTTTAAATATTTTTTTTTCATTTGATACGAAAGACCGACAAGACAGGCACGTAGACTTGGACGGTTTCGTTCGTTTTTTAAAACAGCCTCCATTTTTGCGACCCCTTTCTTTGCCTTGTCGAACATTTCTTCAGTTGCGTTCAGCCTTGAAAAGCTCTCACTAACGGGGTGTTCAGCGGTGGACACCCGTGGCGACCTGCGTGGCTGTGGGTAAGGAACTTTGGGTTTTTTTTATTCGTGCATTATAGTTCGCAGTTCAAAATTGGAACAATTCGTTTAAGTGCCGATAAAGCGCCGGTAGATTGGCGTATACCTTCACGGGATCGCGGGTGAGCGAAACGACAAGGATGTCGGATTGCCGAAATATGGCAATGTACGCCGAAATATGGTCTAAGAAAATTGGCCGGGAAGAATTGCAAGCAAATGAGTTCAGCATAGCCTACGGAGACGAAGCCAGCCTGGCGGTTGACCGTTCGAAGATAGTTAATGAATTGATCGGGGCCATATTTTAGATGTCCTTCTCGAGCGCGATTGTGATTGCCGTAGGCATTGTAAAATGTCCGTGGTCGGACCCGTATGGGCGTAGAATCTGGGCCCCGCTGGAGCCGAATTGGCGAATGGATTTAGTTTTCAATCGGTATCAAAGGAGGGGCCTTCGCTTACCTCAGATCCTTCTTCGGTTGGGCTTTGTTGGGAGGGTTGTACACTCTCAAATGGATAGCTTTTAGTAGAAACAGAAATACAATAAATTTTGATTAGTGATATAAAACCCAAGCTGAGCATTGAGTTGTACGCCCTAAGACGGTATATTTAAGTGAAGCTGCTTACAATGTAGCTTGATTCAAGGATGAGGGCACACTGTTAGCACTATCAGGTGTCATTGGCTCACAATGGCAGAGATCCAACTGAGCTTTCAAATTTTTGACCTGGCGCTCCAACCGTTCATTGGTTGCTTCAAGATGATCGATCTAGAAGAAAATAGCATAAACATGCGTTAAAATAAGAAAATCGACACAAGCATATTGAACATTACCGATTCAAGCTCGAATTCTAAATCATCAATTGTGGCAAAGGCTTTGTAAAGTTCCTTTTCCAAAACACTGCACCGGTGTTCGAGAGACGTTACTTTGTCGGCCATGGCTTTAGGCTTGCCAATGTCAGAGAGGTTTCCTAAGAATAAAGGAATTAACGCTCACATGCTTATCTACAGTTTCCTTCACTCGAAGGCACATACCAATAATTTCCACTGGAACTTGTTTCCTTTTCGCTCGTGATTGTTTCGCTTCCTTAGCGCTTTGCTCGTAGGCTTTCAGCTTCTGGTTTTGCGCAACATATTCATGAATAAGATCGTTGTAACGTTTTTTGAGCAAGACATGCGCTTCGTACTGCTCAGCATTTCGAGTGATTTCCTTTTCTAGTACCGTCTTGCATCGCAGACGTCCCTCCTCGGCTAGCGCATACTGTACCCGGAAGTTAGCAACATCCTCCACGAGCACACAGTTCTCTTGTTGCAGCTTACGATTCTTTGTATCCACTGAAAGTAGACCAACATTAAAATTGTTTTACGTTTTAAACTTTTAGGAAGGTAGCTTGTTACACCCACAAGTGTCTAGTTGAGTATTTAAATCACGAATTTTTTTGTTTAACCGTAAAATGTTCTCCTCGTACTTGTCCATGACTAGTCACCAGTGAACTGTTTCTATCACTAGCGAATAGCAATTTCACAAACGTGTTTGTACGCTTTAAGCGTTTATCAAAATATCGGCTCTGAGCATAAGATTTATTGATAAGATTATTTTGATTCAGGGCATGGCATACATTCTATTGTCAGTGTATGCACATTTGAGTATGATGTTTTTTTTCTACGAATGCAGGGTTTTAACTGGTTGTGAATTATCAAGCGTCTTGGATGTTTTTTGTAGGGGTTGGTTTATAAACAATTTAAAAGAGCAGGATTATATTTTATTGGTCCTTGGGTTTCTTTCTATTGAACATAAATGTAAAAGTCATGCATGAACTTTTTTTTCTTGCCGTAATTGTTTATGTTCAGGTGTTAATAAAACAGATATTTCGTTTGACTTCAACAGCATACCACACTGTGTTAAAAATATTAGTACGATTTCAAAGGCATCAAACCCATTAGGGGTTATTTCACTGCGTTTCAGTAGAGCGCCACCTAGGGACAGATAGACGAACTGAGAGTTGAAACATTTCACAAAACATAGGTGTCGAACATGTGGAGCAATTTCAACATTCTGCTACACATGTTTTTCCACCACGATTAATAAGCTTTCGTTTGTGTGGTTTTGCAATCACTTTTATCTTGAATTATACATTTACTTCACAAATTATTTAAACCAGCTATTGTCAGACAATAATATTTAACTCTGGTCATTCAGTAGATAGGCCTTCGTGTATTGTTTTTAATACGTTTGCCAGCTTCTTTACTGTGCTTAACAAAAAATTCATTCACGCATTACTTTAAAATGTGTTTCAAACACTATGATCGATCGAACACAATCGAAAACTGGTCCGGTTAGAGCAGGTTGAAGAATAAATGAAACTACTAAAAGGAACCATGATTTCGGGAAGTATGTAGGACATAAAACACTAATAGCGGGTAAACATATGCATCAATTGTTGTAAATTATTAATGAACAAAAACACTTCTATTGTGAAATTGGCTTGTTATTTGGTGTTTCGTAAATCTGACAATTGCCGACTTCATTGTTCAAAGTATATACGCTGTCAATTCGGTGTAAAAGTATTAGTAATTTCTTTGTAATAACTGCCGGAGCACATGCGCAGTGGAACATAAACATACCACCTGCCATCCTGCTCACAATGACAAATGGCACGTGTTGAAATGATCCTTCGCATTCTTATAAAAAGGACACACAGCACCCGTGATTACCACAAAAATTAAGTATTGCATCCAACACAAGGAGTGGTGTAACTGGAAAATGGTGAAAACCTGCCTGGTGATTAACTTGTGCTATCCTTTTTCCCCCGTTTTCAATCACAGGATAAAACTGGTTGCGCTTTGGTGTGGGTGCACAAAATATGTAGTATCGTTATGTCACACACCAACACGCACCCAGACTGGCGTAACAGTGCAGGGAAAACAGAACTAGTTTTCGTCAGTCCGGTGTCCGTGTTCCGTCTCTACGCTGCTCGTCAAAACAATGCTAGATATTTTGCCACTAAAAATGGCCGTCTAGGGATGGTTCCACCCCGACTTTAGTGAAACGAGCGTTCCGCTGAAAAGATATTCATAGTGTTTGTGTGGTGAATTACCCAAGTGTCGTCGCTAGAAAGCTAAGAGAAATGCAGAGGTACAATATTTCTTGCTGGGCGGAAATTAAAAGTGCAATCAAATTGAGAAGTTTTGTGTCAGAGTGAAATTTTACGCATCGGCTAACGACAAACGTGTGCTGTGGAACGAAATGAATTGTGTGGGAAAAGTGAAATATTAGCTGAACTACTAAATAGCAGCTGCAAAAACGAGTGATGGTGATAGCATTACCGGAGGTTACGTGAACCAATATTCCAGACTAACACGGTTACAGTAAGTAGTGTTTTCGTTCACGTACCAATGCATTCTAACTCAAGTTGTGTCATAACCGGCATAGCACTTTATGGAATTTTGTCTTGGTAATTGCCAGAGTAAGTCCCTTCTTTGCGATTTGCTAAACAATATAAAAATGATTCTTTCATTTCCTCATCAACGCATTACAATTCTTGTACATTCCTTACACAGTTGGTTGGAAAAGGAAATGGTATTCAGTGTAATATCCTTTTTAAGTTTTGCGAAGGAATGATCTGTAAAAACGAATTTTCCTTATGGCAACAGTTTGCATTACAGCCGGTCATTTCTAAGTGTTCACACAGTGAAAACAACAACCCAACCGTGACCTACATTTCCTCGTGGGAAAAACACAATTGCTCGGAGCGTCGCGCTACGATACCATTCGTTTGCATGGAAATGAGCAAACGGATGATCCTTGACATCCATCGTGGTCATGGGTTTCATTAAATACACACCCTTGTCAAGCAGTTTTTGTTCGGCACATTTTTGCTCTTCAAAATGGCCAGGCTCGCTCAATAGGGACATACTGGTAACAGCGTGGCCAAGATTGAACTAAAGCCAGATCCTTTTTCTTTTTCGACAGCTGCAAAAAACCCCCTAAACTATCGAAGCTATTGTGGCTAAGCAGCGGTAATATGTTAGAGACTTTATTGATGAGTGTCAGCCGGAATAGCCAGCGCATACTGGGCAAGCCCATCTTAACCAAAGTCTGGCATAACGCTATCCTAAACGCATTGGAGGTGCTCTCTAGGAAGAAGGGATAACACGAACGTGCCCATAAATTGAGCACTCGCAACGAGTTCGAAAGTTTGAAATCTATTCTAGCATACGTAGGATGAGAAGTTCCTGAACATTTCATATGCAAACGAACATTAACGATTGCCCCGGGGGAGACTGAGGTTTCCGCATGGTAAATATTTATCGATCCTTGTCCGTACTACGCACGATAAGCAGCCTGGGCCACACTGTGCCTGTGTACAGTTTTTGGGCAAACGAAGATGGATATTTTTTATAGATAAAAGCGAGGTTGGATAAACTAATAATTTTAGCGATTATACGAGGAGTTATACGAGAATCGGTGAATGATATTTAAAGCTACAAAAAACAGGTTTCTTTTGCTTTTTTTCGATTATATTGTTACTTAAAACATGAGTCCTTGCCGATTGGTTAAAAGCTGTATAATCTTGTTTGTATCATACACAAAGCAATAACTTCGTAAAGAGACAAAAGAGACAATAAGATAAAAATGTTGGTATAATCTTATTGTCGAATATAACCTTACGTACATCCAATTGCATAACGTAAATGTGCTCAAAGATTCATTATCAAATCAAAAAAGATTTCTTTTCCACCGATTGCATGCATCCTCGATAGCGTCTTTAAGTTATCCTCCACAAACTTTCGTTGCACACAGCACATGATGTTTAAAATTTTACGAGCCTTCCAACAACCGGGCGCTGTGCATTTTCCTTCGCACTCTATTATTATCATCGCATCAGCAGCAGTGTGGCTGCAACGGATGGCCTTTGGTTGGACGCCCGCAACACGAACCGGTTACCAATGGGCCGGTACAGCCGCGCGCGCGTGTGTGTGTGTGCATGTCCTTGTCGTTATTTGCGATGAGCATTATCTTGCAAGTGTTTGCAGGAGGCTTGCAAGTGCAGCCCGTCGGTTGCACCGACGACTCATGAATGCAATGTAGCTTCTGTTAATGCATATGTATGTATACAGGAACGTATCCTTTTCCGCATATTGTACAGCCACGAACTACGAGCTAGATGTCAACCACAATGCCGCAAAGCAGCAGATGGAAGTGGACTACCGTGTTGAAGGGATAAAAAACCACACCGCACGCCAAACGTCTTTCCGCCCCGCTCCTCCGCCAACTCACCGCTAACGAGACCTCATCCTTCGATGTGTCGCTGTGTATGTGTGTGTGTTGGTGTGGGTGCATACAACCGTGAGTTCACTATCGGAGGACTCGTTCCACACACGGCCGTCATTGATTGAGCCCTCGGATTCCCCCCGGTTTCCGCATCATTCCACGCTGAGCCACCATCACTGCGGACGGTGGTCCGGTTTCTTAGATACCACCTTAGACATCAGACACAAGCAAGGAAAATCCATCCGGCGCAAAGGGTGATAGCAACCAGCAGCCATGTCTTCCCGTACAAAGCGCATCAAGAAAACATCCTGGGGTGCACGGGAGCGGGCGGGCATGAGCTTCCTGATTGTCGTGGCGTTCTTCGCCGTCTTCGGGCTCATCATTCTGACGGAGGTTCTGATGATTGACGATCGGGGCCGGGCAGGGAGCATCATCGTACGGCACGGCAGCAATGGCGGCCGGTTTGGTGAATCCGTTCCGGACTATGACGATGTGAAGGTAAGCTGACGCTAAATTATTCCGCAAGCGTGGGAAGGCGTAATAAGATAGTGAACGAACCGAACTAAATGAGCCGGTAGTAGAGGAAACAATCGACACTAACCCATTGCTTCTCGATGCTCGTTCGTATCGGTTTCTGGGATTATGGTGCATATGTTCCACAGGACGACTATCTGGACGATACGGGAATCTTCGTGCGGGAAACCAAATACGGCGGCACAGCAGTGAAGAACATTCTGAAGAATCAAAAAGGTATGACGCTTAGCGCTCAGGCTTGACTCTAGGGAAAGTTTTAGTTTCTGATTTGTAAGAATCCTTTATAGAACTGTTGTTACAAATTTCTTTCTCAACTCGGTTGGTCTTAAATGATTTATTTTTTTCAATCATACAACCTTATAAGTTCGTACTACCCAACTCCTAGTTCTTTTATCGCATGTTAGCGAAGCTAAAACAGCTTGCTCTTGGTTGGCCCTGCACATCTCGTACTCTCACCGTGTAATAGCTGCGTAGATATTCCCATTTGTGAATGGTTGTACTTTTCTCCTATCAACTTCGAAGATCTGAAAAACTCTATTGGCATATCCGTGCTAACAGATTCGACCGAGCCGCGGAATCCACCCGTTGTGCCTTGGGGCCAGATGTTGCCGTCAAAGATCGAGCAAACGTTGCCCCGCTTTCCGGCCGACATGAAACCAACGGACGGCTCGTGGGAGATAGTCAACGGTACCAGGTAATTGCATTGGATGGAAATGCATTTGCGTGCTAGCGCACTGTAGTGGTTCACCCAGTCTCACCCGGACATTATCCATTCTGACAGGTACAAGTTTTTCGTGTTTTCCGCATTCTACGATCGACGCGACGGTAAGCTGGTGCGTGTTATCGGGGCCACCAAAACGCGTGGCCCGGAAAAAGTGTGGTGCCGGTTTTGGTACCAAACTGGGGTGAACAGTACGAAATATCGATCGGCATCGGTGATGGCACGGGTGAAGGTGAGTCTCTGGATGTTTTTGCAGTGCGTCGGTGACTTGGCAACGAATAATGGGGTTTCATTCTTTTTTTTTTTGCTTGTGGGGAACATTTGTCTGTTTTGTGTGTCGTTTTCTTAAATCGCTTGCGATGTAGATCATCCGTGAGAACTGGAATCTGAAGTATAGCGCCTGTTTTATCCTGTGTCCCATACGAGGACCTTACCCAGAAATTCCACATGCAGTGAGCGTGGTTAGCAAGATAAGAGCGGCGCCGGGTAATGTACTTATGCTGCGGAACACTGACAACGTAAGTGTGGTTTTTCGTGAAGATGCCGTACGATGTCTAATTATATTCTTTCTAAAATGTCTCTTTTTTAAATTACGAGTTGTTAGTTATTTTTCATTTATTCTGTACCGGTTTAGGATTATTTTTGTGTGTAACGGATTTATTAGAATATTAAAGAAAAACTTATTAACAATATGGATTGTTTGAGACATTAGACATACAGTAGATATACCGTTTTGCTATTACTTTTGAATAAAACTATATTCTTTTCTATCCGAAATCACTATCTAGGATCCGGATTTTACGAATCGTACATTTAGCAACATACCCAACAGCATCGGAGTGTGTGTGAAGCCCTTACACTTCAACTATGATCAGGTAAAACCGTTCAACAAGAATGACTTTGCAGAGAGAGATTTGCTTTCAACGGATTAATTTTACCATACCCTCTGTTTCATTTCCATATTGCAGGCGCTGTATTTGCTAGAGTTTCTTGAACTCAATAACTTACTAGGTGTAAGTCATTTTACCTTTTACAATCACACAATTGGACCGAAAGCGTCCTGTGTGTTACAGCACTACGTAAACGGCGATTTGCCACAGCACATCGCACCGTATGAAGACGCTAGCCCGCCAAAGGCTCCCAACAGCTCATCGCTCGATACGACCGATGCTCCCTATCGTATGCCTACTAAATACAATGAAGACAATACTGCACTACTAAAGCCAAAAATCACTGTAAATATTTTGCCATGGAATTTAAGGATGCGCTCGCAAAAGGAAATACGTACCGAGGGGCTGTTCGCTTCGCTCAATGACTGCCTGTATCGCAGTATGTACAGGTATGTGTCGGGGCTACGTGTTTTCCCGGTCCTGGAACACATTGCGGATGAAAACCTTGTTTCGCTTTTTGCAGATACTCACATGTTGCTTTGATTGACTTGGACGAGTTTATCATACCGCACCACAATGACACTTTGATCGATCTCATCACGTAAGTGGCCGGACGAAGTATGCGCACTCCATCCGCCTTTTGAAGAAGTGCTTCGGAGCAGGGCGTCATTAGCGCGATACTTGAGATGCTGCTTATAACAATAATTATGTGTTTTGTTTTCTTTCTTCTCGTTTCGCTACACGGGCGTCCACGGCGGTCGGTATAGATGGTTGTCGAAGCGCATCAACAACCGCAACACGGGAGCTTACTCTTTTCAGAATGCATTTTTCTATCTACAATTTGCCGACGATGAGCTCCTGTACAAGGGATCGGATAGACAGACAAATCTAAGGGCCGCTCTTACTACACAGCGGAAGACACGCCGAAGATCGAAGCTACATCCACAGAAGCAGCGCTCCAAGTACATCTGCAAACCGGAAGCCGTCATCGAGGCGGGGAATCATTTCGTGTGGGAGTTCTGCCCTGGTCGAGGTTCCTTGAACGTGCCGGCAGATGCAGCTATCTTGCATCATTATCGAGTAAGTGCACAAACGGTAGCTAAACTCGTAAAGGTAAAATGTGCTAAACTTGCTTCTTGTGTTCTTTAGGTGTGTGAATTCGGTGGAGACGATTGCATCAAAACGCCGTCATTAGTAGATCGCACTGCACATCGCTATTCGAAGCGTTTGCTGGACCGGGTCGGAACTGTATACAACTATCTGAAAGAAACCTGCAGCCTACCGGACATCCCAAGGGCACCGACGAACCCCCCACCAACACGCAAGAAGGAGCTCAAAATACGAATCCCACTGAAGCCGGAAGGTGATAGGAAAGTAACTGAAACAAGTAAACCGAATGGGGCCAGTGATGCATCGCAAGGACCTGCAACGGTTCCGATAGAAGTGATCCTCAAGACACGTTGATGAGGAACAAGTGCGTGACACGCATGGAAGTAAAATTCATATGTTTTTCATTCCGCCATTTTATGTCTGCTTGCAACAGTTTCCAAAAGCTAGCTACAGAAGGAAGCCAGAGGTAACTAACTGTTTTACAACAAAACATTAAATCATGGGCACATTCGTTCACGAAAATCGAGAGGTTGGATAAGGATAATTTAAATCTACGAATTATATCGCCAAGGTCTATTTGTTGATAGAAATAGCAACGCAGAAAACAAATTTATTTTTGACCTTCTTAGCTTTTTACACTAAAGAACCATCGCAATCTGTTCGGTTACTGAATTTATTTGATCATTTGTGAAATCGAGCTGAAGAATATTCAAATATTATTAACAAGCTTCTAATGAATACTCAACAACAAACACTTTAACTGTTCTTTAGATGTTTTTTTCCAACTAGTCATTTACAGACATAATGTGTCAGTTAGCTAGCATAAGTTTCGAATCACGTAACAGAACGCGTGTACTCTGTTCTGGTTGTACGACCTAATCCGAACTAGCTGCCGCAAAGTGAAGCGAAATTAGCAGCCAAACAGTAACGCAGCATAGGGGCAGCAACAACGTTTCTAATTCTTCCATTCGTCACCATTCACCGATTCGGATTGATCGTACGCTAAGATCATCCAGCACACCTGCTATTAGTGCTATCAGATCGTAGAACAGTGGTAAGAGCTACTAGCAGCAAAAGTAATGGCGATAATCGATAATTAAACGCAGCGACAGAGTCTTAGAACATCGCATATCAGATAAAGGAAGGAATTCAACACACGTATTACTATTTCTTTTCTATACCTACCGAGAATACATAAGCGCATTGTTTAGACGCACAAGACAATGAATGGTCATTTAAGTAACGTATAGTTTCAAACAGATGGAATCAACGAGATGCAAAAGTTCAGTAGAGTTAAACGCTTCAATATCTATTCTACGCGAAGAGGACCTATAAAAACTATGCAGCTTTTGATAGCAGATAGCAGACAGTGTGTCACACATTCATAAGCGTTGATGCGTTCCAATTCGTTGCGTTTCGTTGCGACTTTTTTGTAAGCCCATTATAATAGCCATATGTACAATTCAGTGTAATTATTCGACATGCCGGGCGCGTTCTTAGGTGCGGTTTCTCTGTACCAGATTTTAATTAACACAGCAAAATATTTATCATACTCATGGCGATTGATGGATTGAAATCATGGACCGCAACAGGAGCGAAGAGAGCAAATCAAACGGGTGGGAAGGGAATGTAACGGGATATAATAAAGAAAGGAAAACGGAAATATTTTACAAAACATTTCCATACGAGTTTTTTTTATGAATAGTTTAAAGAAGTACATGGAACATGGAAATCCCTGTTTGACAGCAGATATTTGATTTTGTAGTGCTTTGAAAGTCAATTCACCATCTTGACCAGACAGTATACCAATAAGAGTACTGCAAAGCTACTGAAATGGTGAGTTGACCGTTATATAGTCTCAGTATTGTAGGATGTACACTTTATATATTTTCAATACTCATATACGCCTCTTACACATTGTCACTGTCTAAAGCTGACGAAATTCACTGAACCGCACGCGATGCTAAAATATTTAGAAGGACCTTGTAACAATGTACTTGTAAGATGTACTTATTATCCATTATCGAATTTAACTCGACAGGTTCCAGTATTCACATCGTTAGGGGTAGCAGGAATAAGAGTAGAAGACGGCGTTGTAACGCCTGATATGCAAACAGATATTTCTTTTGTGGAATTACAACCCAAAAAGGTCTGCCATTTGTGACATTCTTTGGTTTCGATCAGTTGTAGAGAGATACTCAATGCTTCGTAAAGAGGTAAAGTTTGGTTGGAATTTTATTGCAGATCCTGTCGTATAGATCGGTGATATCTACTATATTGGGTCGTCCCAAGTAAGTAAGTTACTATTTCTTTGTATTTTGATACACTATTTTTCATCATTTATCTTTCTATCACCATTAATGGTTTGCTCATCTTGATCGTTCTTCCATACACAATAGAGTCTCCATTGGATTTTTACTGTAATTAAATTTTACTGTAATTCAAACTAGTGTAACATACTAATCTCAGCCTTCGATTGACATATGCAATTGAAGGAAAAATAAAAATTCTCAAGGATATGTTAGCATATTGCAAGATTATACCAACAATAATTTCTCAACCGTTGGTCACATTATAAACCCGACTGGGAGTGCTACAGAGACCCTTACTTACGATTATTTGACGTTGAACCTTTACCTCTTACGAGCGGGAGTAAGTGCTGTAATCATCTCACGGATAGGCTTTATGGGTACATTCAACACGTGGCTACTATGTTCGACAACGGCTATCCCCACAGGAATACCCACCACACCAGTCGGCAATGCACTGTATCTACATCCCCACACAGCCTGTTTGCATGGCGATGTTAACTACATTCAATGAACAATTTTCATACAAGACGCTATGTAAATAACATAATATAAAGCAAAGCTGCTGTGATTGAAGAAGCACGACGGTTTAAATTTATATAGAAGAAAATACATTTCAGAATTAAGATTTCAAGATACCTTTTTTAAGCACCCAACATATCTTCTTTAGGATATGTTATAACATTTAACTAATATTTAAAATAAGTTAACGCTACGAATTAACAATGAATATTAAACGCCTTCATTGTATTTTGTAATTGTCATTAGTCTTCCGTATCTGGTACTTCCGTACGGTGATGAAATATAAAATATGACAAAACAGTTGCTTTCATCTTTTGTTGACCATACCTTGCCTACTGAACGATAGAATCATGCATATGTAACATATTTGGTTATTTGGAATATCATGGTTCGTAATGATGAATAAGTAAACTCTTACCAACACATCCCCGAAAGCCACGTGGCTTTTGTATCAACAAATCTGTAGTACGCATCGCTGCTGTGTGCTATTGACTGTTCTGAGCATTTTCTCCTACGTATTTCCCATTACCTTTACGCCATTTTCCAACTCTCACGATTCTCCATCAAACCAATTCTCTCTAAAAGCTCTCCTCGTTTCTCATACGAACGATGTCCTTTTTTGGCACGATCTATATTGCACGATGACAACTGGTCTCAGTCAGTAAGCGGCATTCGGAAAGATTGTACAATTTTCCCGAGCTTACGTATTTCAGCTGAAGCTACTCGACTGCTCCAGAGTGCTAACATTTGTTGTGAGAATCTTTATTATCTTTAGTGCAAAGAAAAAAAGAATGAAGCTTCAAAGCAGTTATCCTCCAAACTTGTGTTAAGTTGCGGAGGAAACAGTTAGTTTGTTAATAATTGTGAACCTGATAGTTGGTGCTTTTTCCGAGCAATCGTTTCCTGTTATATAAAGCCAGTGCAGTCAACAACAGCTGATAAACTGGCAGTACCGATCTGGGTCGGGCTGTAGCATGTCTATTGGTCGTTGAGTCGTTATTCTACAGCCAATGCGTCTGCTATCGATCGATCGATGCCATCATCTTGTAGTGCCCGTTCTACCGACTGACAGCGATATCGTCCTGTGAGTGGAAACAGCAACTCCCGACGGAGCGATGGTACTAAATTGAGGCTATGTGTTGAAGCAAATGGTGCTAGTTTAAAAATTACTTAATATCCTTTAGCTTGTTAGGTTTTGCGGGGAGTTTTGTTTCTACTGTTTGTATGTTTTGGTTTTTTTTTATTTGTAATATCGGAAAAAGGAGCTATATCTAATGTTTCGGAGAGTGATACGTTTGGTAATTAATTAACAATATTTAATCGTTTTAAATCGTAAGCTTTAACAAATCCGAAGCACTGCGCATTCATCAATAATCATTAGCTTTGTTTTGATCAGTATTACGGATTAGTGTGGGTGTGTAATGGTGATTGTGTAGCCCTATCTGTAAGGAGCTAAAGTGATGTTGTTTGTGCAGTACGTGCAGTGTTTTATGTGGTATGTGCGGTGATAAGTTGGCTACCCCCAAGACGCAGCATGTGCGAAAGTGATAATCGAATGTGTCGAGTTGACCGCGAAGAAGTAAATCCTCTTTAATAATCGACTCAACAAACGTTACCCTTACGGTAGTATCGCGTCGAAAGCGCCATACACGAATAAAAATAACATCAGCAACAAGTGAAAGGTAAATGTCATTTATCATTGAAACGTATCTGGCCCTTGGGGGTGATTTTGTATGTAAATTTTCGCTCGTTTCAATTGTACGCGGAAGGATTACGATTTGCGCGAAAACATCGCGTACTCGATTGTCATAATCCCAGAAGGGATTGCACAGCATAGTAATAGCGATAAATGTGATGTTTCTATTGGTGCATGAGAAACAATCGTACCATAGATAATGGTGAGCTGTTGATATGGTGTTTCTATTGTAATTTAATGCTCCTGGCAATGATGAATGTTCCAGACGCATTAATGCGGGAAATTTATTTCAGTACTTAAAAACAATTCTAAAGGTTGTTTGAATACTCACAAGTGTTCGGTTTGTGTAAAATAGAAACTACTAGCGAGGATGTTTATATGATATGAAGAAAATAATAATTTACAAAAGGATTCGATGTACCATGAAATGCAATAAGCAAATAGCTACAATATCCTAATGAAACGAAATTAAATATTTCAGTATCGGTGATAGCACCACAAGAAAAGTAAGTGTGCAATCGATATAACACTCTGCACCGTGCAAACTTATTGCACCATCGCGCTTCAGCTGCATACCCTTTTGGAGTCTCTGGTTTGCTTCGGTACAGTAGCATTCCATGGGGTCGTTTGAAGTTTTGCAGTCCTTGCCAAGGACTTCAAAGGAGTTTCTTGTGCTTTGGTTTTGTTTCCACTTCAGCTAACGTCTCACGCATCGGTTAGTGTTGCGTACCGCAACGCTTCATTCATTACACTCTGGTGCGGTCATTCTGTACTGAACTAGAACATTTTTAATAGCACTTAAAAGTATACAAGCATTGACTGAAACATGTATCTAATCAATTGAAAAATCCTACTGTTAAAACGTTTCTATTCTATTAGTGAATTCTTATGTTTAAGAATACAATGCAGTAAACAACAACGTTAAAATTAATCGCTATAATATTGACCAAAAACTAACAACTATTTAAGTGCACATTGAATTCTCTCTCTCTCGCTCTTCTTGGCTTAACGATCTCTAAACTCATGCAATTTCTGGTCACATCTGCCTTACTAAACTTATTTTTACCTCGTAGCCGGATGGTTAGTCCTTGCTACGTGGAGACGTTCCGGATGGGATTTGATACCCCGTCCTGTCATGTGGAACCGGCGCCGTTTAAAATTATTAAATTAAAAAATATTAAATTAGAAATCTCAAATTTAATCATCGATGGCATATTCTTATTTTTCATTTAAGTTCAAGCCAAAGTTCAAACCGTTCAATATTGCTAAATTATGAACAATAATCCCCAATTCGCTAACATTTTACCTAGTATTTTACCTAATCAGCCATTTGAATTCAATTCAACTTGCAATACAAACTACATTTGCGTGTGTGATTTGATCATATCACATAATAGTACACACTTTCCGCAAAAGAAAGATTTCTTAATACCGTTGTATTTGAAATTCTTTGACAATATTTATTTCATAGCAAGTCCCTCGACATAATCATAATTCTGCTTAGCAATCGGAGCAGTGTGAATGTTATTCATGGTGTGTGAATTTTTCGCGTTTCCATCGGTTGTGTACAACCGCACCGCGATGGCATTGTGTTCATGTGCTTTCAAAATCGAAAAGCTCAACCGCACCCCCAGGCACACCACTGGTTCTTAGGTGCGGGAACATTGGAAAGAGTTTTCCTGCAGCTCACACCGAACCCTTGAGGGATACGGTTTGCGAAGTGGCAAAAGGCACTAGGCTAACCGAAGTACGTTCAGCCTTCTTTTCACGAGGTGCTTTTAAACATGAATAATGTTTAGTTTATTTCAGCAATGTATTGCATTATTTATGATTCATATACGTTAACTCGCATGCTCGTACGTATTGTAGGTATATAACGCTCGTAGGCACGTCCTTTTCCTTATTGTCGCTAGCGATGGCAAACGGGTTTTCCGCTAGAGCGTACGACGGCCCGGTACCGAAGACGCTTGAAGACGCTGACGAACTGCTGGGTGTTGTTGAAGTTTGTTGTTAACAAAACATGTTGTGCTGGAGATGGAAAGTGGATGCTTTACCGTACAAATCTGCATATTAACAATATTAAAAGTTTATTAACTACAAGCTGCGTGGAAAAGTGCATGACTTGAACATAAGTTTATGGAAAATTAATGATGGTGGATACTTCGAAGGATTTGATTATTTGATTGTTGAAGCATTCCAAATCAGTTTGTGAAAACAAATTTGTTAAAGATGGGATGGTAATAGAAAAATTGATTGCTTTACTGATTTCATTTCTTATGTCTCGAGTAAGGCTAGTAATGGACTAATTAATTCTACAAAAAAGCCATATATTTCAATGCACGATGAAAAAATAAAAAAAAGTTTTCTTTATTTAATTATCAAACAATAATTTCTACACAGGTTTGCCGAAAATAAACACAAACAAATTTCATCGATTAAATTAATATGTAAATAAAAAATTATTGCATAAATTTCCAAGCTTTTTAAGTAGAGATCTTTTTAATAGTTTAATGTCGGGCGCTAAGTTGTGAATTTCATGCAACAATGAAATGCATAATGTAGGTAGTCAATAAATATTACTTTGTTGATTGCATTATTCGCTAAAACTTGTTCGAAAACAAGACTACTCTATGTTAAACTATTACAAATCGAAAGCTTGCCTTTTTCTTTTTCCTACTTTGAGTGTTCATTTAAAATCAGCTAAAACTGAATAATGTTCACGTGCCAGGAACACCGCCCCACCAAGTAGCGTTTGCAGTAGCTAGGGAGAAAGAAGAATGAAAACTGCAAGTGAAGCTCATCCGTTTCGTCGATTTATTCGGCGGATAACTGGGCTACAATTTGCTGCGGAATAAACAACTGGTTATTGTTTTATTTATTCGCTGCAATTGGTAGGAATATTTGTTGCTCCAGCTAACGCGTGCATTGCCAACTCGGACAAAGGATAAAGAATAAAAGCCGAATGCCCTCGAAATTTTGGTACAGAATGCAATGTGAAAGTACTAGCATGGCCCCAAAAACCCCACTAGCCTCCACGAAGCCGACCGAAAATGTTGGCTCGCAGTTGAAAAACATTCAACTCTTCACTTCGGCATCCGGTTAAGTTTTTTGGGAATTTAAGCTTTTTTTTTAAACAACGAGTTGGGGCACATTTTGTGCATAGTCCATTTCGAACCGACAATCCCGGTTCCGCTGGCCGGCCCCAGAGTCATCAGCACCGGGTAATCCGAGACCCTTGCTATGACCTATCACGTTGTCCCGCTAATGGCTGGTGGTCCTGAGAGCAAGGACGTGGTGCCGCCGGAATAAAGCCACAAACAGGATTGCTGTTCCGGGTGTGTTGAGATTATGTTGTGTTTGTGTGATGCCAACTAAGACTGAGCCGGTGGCATCGACCGCCATACTGTCCCCACTAGCCAAACTGCTCGTCTGTAACCGGAACCGGAAGGGATTGGGATTGTTTTGTTCAACTATTTGGCAACGCCAACCAAAACGAACGTCAAAGTATATGCTGCTGTATGTGTGTGTGTGTGTGTGCGACAATAGCGGTTATTCGGTGCAATAACACGGTAGGATTGATAACGAACTGAAAATCCGGTTAAAATCCCACCGAACACCGTCGTCGGTTGGTTGGGTTTGGTTGAGTCACAAAACGCATTCAAGTCCTAGCCGAAAGTCGTCCCTCGCCAAACAAGTGAATCTCTATCCCGAGGGATACCCTCGTGCTGGACGAGCCGTATCGTATCACAGTGGCTCCTGTAGCGGCTCCTGTTGACAGTTGACGATAACTGAACCCATTTGATTCAATTCAACTCGTACCGGGCAATGGGTTCGTTATTGCTGAGTTTCGCGATTCCGGCACAGCATGATGCGGCGATGTTGTTTAAATTTATTAAAGTGACTTCTATTATGTTTCTAGCGCATGCTATCCGCACATAAAGGTATTATGTAGTTGATTTCACTGGTGCTCTGGAAACAATTATTGCCTAACGGCTTATACGCATTTCGAACATACCATTAGATATAAGCAGTTTCATAAATATTTGCTCATTATATGCGATTTGAACGGTTATAATGAGTTATGTTTCATACACTGCCCTTACAAGAGATGCTTTGCTGTTCATCAATGTTTGAAACGATCCTGATTACTGATTTCCCGTAAATTAGTTTTGCAGAACGGTTCAGTAATTCTTAGTAATATTGGTGTTATGAATAGTCTGTTTTTGTTGGTTAATAATTCAGGATGGAGTTAATGGAATACCTAGATACAATAAAACGATAATTGATATTGTATTTGTTTGTAACTTTTAAACGAGTTGCTTTAATGACACTACATTTTGTCATTTATTAAAAAAACATTTAAAAATTTAATTTAACACTGTTCGTAAGACAATTTAACTGGTAATGGCAACTGTTTACCCAGAAGAAGTGGTTACATTTCACAACAAATCGAAATATTTCTATCGTAAAAGTCTCGTTAAACATGTGGAGGAACAGAGCAGATGCTATTTCTACTTGAACTCTAGAGCCCAACAAAAATAGCTACTGAATTCATCTTTCTCCATGATCTGGCCAAGCTCAATTCAAAATTGTTGCAGCGAAAGCCAACAATAGACCGTAACAGATCGAACGTAATCTTCCTTCAACGTAACGCCTGGCTGCATCTTGCAAAAGCTGTAAATTACATACTGTTGCAACTACCATCTTACCGTAGAAAGATTACCACCTCTTTCGATTAGTGTAGCCGTTGGTACCGTTGGTGTGCTCTGAAAAATTGAGGAAACACAATAATGGGTCGATCATTGGATCGCTTCCAAACCATCAAACAGTGTTTCCGACCATCATCACTATGTGGCCAAAACGTTCGTAGGAAGTCATAGAAAATGTGGACAAATACATAGGAAATCTGTCTAAATAACTGCAGCCACGGAATTATTTTCTACTTTGGAAAAGGTAGTACATTATTCCAATTTAAAATGTAATACAATAAAGTAAAGTAAATAACCTTTTTTTAGATTTATAATATAGCTTTTTTAATAGATGAGTACCCTAGCTTAGGTTTAAAATATCCATCCTACTATTGTGATAAGCTGGAATGTGCATAACCGATCTACTGTCGGTTAGAACGAGCTCAACACAGATAAGCACGTACCATTTCTAATGGTTTGCTGCAGGAGTTTTGTGATGCCGCTCTAGTAAACTTTAGGTTTGTTAAAAGGTTCTTGGCTCCTATAGGAGAAAGGAACAGTATGTCCACAGCCTTTCCAATGTTTCCAAAAAAGGTTAAGCGTTTAGAAAAGGGTATAAATAAAGCTGCTTTCTACTACCATTGAGAAACTTCATTTCTAACGCTCTATCACAATCCATCTAACGCCGGTAATGGACAAGATTAAAAGCGTGCTTCGTATTATGCTTCTTAAAATAAGAGCCCTTTTACACTCCACATAATAATAATGCAACATCACCCATTAGGGCAGTGTTTTGCATCGTTACAGTTCAACGTGATGCGCTGCAGATTGCCGAAATCGTTGGTGAAAGGTGCAATTGCAAAGCGAACGTTCGATAAAATCCTGCATTAATAAAAGTCTCCAACTGGTTCGGATGCAACACATTCTCGATCCCTGAAGAAGCTGCAGCACATGTTTGTGTGTGTGTGTGTGTGTGCCGTCTCCTTGTCTCGTCTCTATCTGCAGTAGCACAAGAGCTGCCCAATGCGTTAGGTCAGAACTGCTGAAAGTAATCTTCACCATTTGCACAGTCGTTTTGGTCCTTTCAGCGACGTTTCCTGGAATGAAAATAAAGAGAAAAACGCTACATCCGCCAAACGGATTGGAGTGCATTGCAATCGTTCGATGTTCTCAGTCGATGGGTAACGGTTGGAGCACGACACGATTTCCAAACTGGAGTGCTCGTGAGTGGAAACGTATGGACTTTAGGGAGTACACTCGTTGTCCAGTTTGTGGCGGATCGAATCTACTATAAAATGCAACATAAGCACAAATACAATAACATTAGTTAATGTTGTCCAAAAAAGTTAATAGATGTAACTTTTTGTTATGTCATGTAATATTATTGAAAAATGCTTTCTCGTTTCATATAAATCCATTCATAAATTAATGTTTAAAATTAGTAACAATGAAAATATTTTTACAAACATATTTTCAAAATCATTCAAAATAATAAAACCCATTTAGTGGCACATTTGCAGCATAAACACAGATTAATGATGTAAAATATCGTTGATGAAATTGAATTGTTCTTTTACGAAAAAAATCAAAATTCTTTCTTCTTGCACCGTAACTACAATGAGGACATGTCTGTTAAATGATTACTTAATATATCTATAATTGTTATAGTTTATCGATAGTTTATTTATCGTTAAGCGAAGGTCAGTTCCCGAACCTTTCGTGTGAAATTAGAATGAGTGATGAGATGCGAGACTATGAGGCAGAGATCAATTTTGAACCCTTTGATAATACTACAATTCTTCACTACTCTGCTGATCTTTGACTGTTGCTAATATCTTGTCAACCACGGTACGATGAAACATGTTTGTTAAAGCGCAAATGTTGCAACCGTTCTTGAGGTTATGTTCATACGTGTACCAACGGTAACATCCTGACCGTTTGCTCTACTATTCACTGGCTCGAAAGCTATTCGGAGTGGGTTATGCGTCCTACCGCTTCAATAAAGCCCTTGGAACTTTCACCTGTACCGTCTCTGCGATGGCAATGAAATACTCCGTCCAATTTTGCCCGGAAAGCAATATAGGAAGGCAGAATGGTGGCTTTACTATTTGTTTCGCTGTTCAAGCATCCAGTATCCTGGGAGACTTCGAAAGCAATAGTTGGTCATCGGTTGATCCTTTCTGACGCTTCATTCTACATGCGGTTTTTGTATTTTGGGAATTGCGGGTGGCAAGAACGAGACATAAAAGGTTAGAGCAAGAGAGTGAGAGAGAGAGAAATAGAAAATGGTCAGCTTGCACTGTCGGTTTCGGATAATAGATTGAATTTTTGGGAAATTTATTGCCATTTTCCGATAACTAATGTCTATGTATGATTCAGTAAAATTGAACGAATGCCAACAGACTCGTATAACTGGAGGGAAAGATAGAACACCGGGCGCATACCGTACGGTATACATACTGTAAACTAAAGCGGTATCTCTGGTCTCAAATCGAAAAAGGGTTGGTGTGTACGTGTGTGTGTTTGTGTATCTTTCTATCGTATCGGGCTGACCATCGTACGAATTTTCCCCCCCGATAGGTACCCCGTCCAAGCCATTCGCTACCGGAAGTTGCACGTCGCTTGCAATGCGCTCGGATTACAATGGAACGGAGTTTCGTATGAAGGCTGTTAGGTGACGCTTTCAGCGGGCAGCGTATATGCGATCGCTAGTTTATTGATAATCAATCCTCCACTTTCAACGGTCCATTTTAGTTGAAACATCTATCAAAAGTGTAGCCGACTCAATTCAACACCAGGCTTTACCAGCTGCTTCATCCGTAACGAGTGCTACGTGTAGTTGGTCCAGTGTGTGCTGAAATGTCAGTAAGATAAACGAGTGGCCCTCAAGGTACTGTAGCTTTTCGGTGGGTTTTCAGGATTGGCGTCAAACCCATTATTACTCGATTTAATCGATTCGTCCATGCTAGCCAGATGTGAAGCGGACCATCATCAAATAGTGTAGAAATATTGGGTGCGCAGATGGTAAAGAAATACGTTATGGTAGCGTTATCTATTTCTATAAATATTCTATACTTGTGAAGCGGTAATCTGACTGTCCGATTGAACATGTTGTCATTTTGTTTTACTAGTATGATGCTGTAAAATTGTGTATTAATCTCCTACTCCGTCATATGTACATTGATTTAAAATAAACTGTTCAAATCATTCGATCTATATTTTATTATGTAGAAGTTAATTATGTAAATATTTATAATATCATATTTGAGTGATTTATCAAATATTTCGTACCAAACATTATGGTGTGTAATTTTGAGCAAGACTGTTTGTGTTTAATAAAATACGTATTTTTTACTCAATGATCAACCACGTACTAATGCTTAATTTTCAGAATTAAAGAAATCAAATTAATGTTCCTAACGTTTTTACAAAAAGCCTATATATTATGAACTATATGTTGTAGTAGGATTAGTTTATTTCCCTTTACGTTTTACTTACGTTTATTTACGTTTTACTCATACACGTGCCTTTGTATCGTAGTTAATAGTTGCTTCAATAATTATTCTCTCCTTATTAGTGATTTAATTTAATAAACACATTTGTCAAAAAAATAACATTTGAAGAAGTTTTTTCTTTATTCTTCAACATGCCCTAGTTCGTACTACTATAATGAATTTTATTTAGCCTGAAAATGAATTAATTTTAGTCATATTAGGTACATATTATAGAAATGGTGCAAATGCTTCGAAGTATACCGAAAGTTTCATATTTGTGGGCTTTCAATTTCACAAATATGGCTTCTTCAAGGATTCGAGAGATTACAAATAACACACATCCTTCCGTTTAAACCATTTACCGTCTCGATGTTGTGTGTTTCAATTTTTGAAATACATCAGTTCCTTCGAACTGCGTATAACATTCTTCATGACGACGATAGGACGAAAACATGAAAAAAATATCGAACTTCTAAGGTCCTGAAGCCATGCCGAGCCTCTGGTAAAATGAATTTCCTTCACTTTATTCTTACCGTTTGACGTGTTTTGGATGTTTGATAATTTCTTACCACACCACCCGGTCGATTTTGTTCCATTTTCCTGTCCCTGACGTTGGTGCTTCATTACTGGATGTGGCTGTTGTTTCCACGAAGCGACAGTAACAAAGCAACGCCGTTTCTTTTCACCACTGATGAAAATGCTGACGAGGCTGGGGCTACTTTTTCCCCAAAAATAAAAAAAAATTATACACACACACAATCTGTAAGGGAAAATTGAGGATCCCAAAAATGAACGGAACGGAAAGAATCGTTGGTCGAGCGGAGGCTGTCACTAGTGGTCCAGCGTTTTGTTTTTATGGCTTAGGTACTCACAGATTTATCTTAATGGGTCCGCCGGCAACTCGTTGGCTGCTTTATTTCCTGGCGTTTTTACCTCTTGTGCGGTCTTCTCGCCATGTGCTCCGTCTTGCGTACACGTTCAGCCGCTCTCGGCCAAGCAAGATTCAAGAGGATTCCTCTTTAAGCTGATTATTTCTTAAATGTTGTACACCCATATTATGGTTTGGGAGTCCTGGACCATTCAGCAGCGTCGACGGAAGTGGACGAAAGATGCGAAAGCGCCCCCATACGCCTACCGAGACTGAGCCGGGTGCAATGATAAATGTACAGTAATGAGGCTTCAACTGTTTTGAGGATACTTCTACTACTTACGAAATACTCACTTGGGTGCTTTTTTGCTGCATGTTTCACCAGTAATCGAGTTTCTCGGGGAGCCGTTTTTGTGTGTGTGTGTGTGTGTGTGTCTCCATGCCCCTACCCCCTTCCTTTTTCTTTCCCTCTCTCATTCTCTTTAGTACCTTGGCCACAATGTTTGAGCCTTTTCCTAGCAGCCGTGCGGAAAATGCCGGAGCGTTTTATCTTTGGTTTTTATTCGGCACCGTTGGTCTCGTATTCGGTATACATATCCTGCTGAATGAGCGCTGGATCTCCGGTTCCCATAACGATGGAGTTAATTATGTGAAAAATGTTGACTTTTCTCTTCGTTTATCCCAGTGTATTTCATTGGTACCGGTGCCACGCTTGACCGGATGAAAAATGGACACAAAAAGCGTTATTCATCCATTTGCTTGCCACGGATGTTTTCTTCTTCTGTTTCTATTTTGGCCAAAGGATGTTCGTTTCGGTTCTACCGGATATCCTCGGGGTGCTTGTTTGTTGCGGTGATTTTTGGTAGGAATTATTCATAGGCCTCCCCTTTTTTTGTTGTTGGTGGACGGTTGGTAGTTGGTACTGGTGGCAGATAAACGAAAGTTAGTCAATGGAAATTAATTCCGGGTGCTCGTTCTTCTGCCTTCCGGGTTTGATGATAACAGTTTGTACTTGAAACTATTTGTGCTACACTTTTAATTTGTTTTTTTCCCTATGTTGTACAAAATGTAATAATGCAAATGGGTGATGTTCATTGCTAGCCAACTTAAGCTTTGTAAATTGTTCGACGGATACCAGAAGACGTTTAACGTTTTCAGTAACGTTTTGTAAATTAACCGAAAACACATCCAGTAAATGAAAAGCGAACATTGAGCTGCACATGATTAGTTGTATATTTATGTTTTAATTTATAGACTAAACACCATTTAATAAGATAATTTTGTCAGAACCGCAGTTAAAACATTGCGCGCACGTGAGTCACTGAAACTTTCTTTGCAAACTTTCATTTGTCAATAGCCCCGATAAACGATGTCAGGTCCCTGATCCTTTCTTCTCAACGTCTTCGCTTAGTGGGAAACTTTCAAAACATTTCCTCAAAGTATTTGCGATTGAAATAAAGAAAAATAATGCATCCTTTTTTCGCTTCTATCAATCGCACGAATGCCTAAGGTAGACTTGCCTTTGCCTCGTGTGCCGTGTTTCACCTTTTACGCTGCTACCAGGGATGCTTCACCTTGAAGTTAACTGGAAACTTTATTATAATTTGAAAGTTTTATAATTAATTTCCAACCAAAGTTGCCAAGCGCTCGTCCCAGCGCGAGCGTGTGAGTGAGTGAAGAATCTCCGTACGGTTTGCCCTAAGTTGCGCTCATGATTTTCACCGGTCGGACTGCTTGTTTTCACCACACAACTCTCCGCATGGCATAAGCCTTCGTTGAAATGGCACAACCTGCCCTGGCTGCATCTGATCTCGTTCTGTCCCTCTTACACTCTCCTGTCCGCGCCTACTTTCTATCCGATTGTCTCTCTGTTTCGTCCTTGCTGTACCGGTGTCACTTGATGGTTAGCACAGAAGACCCTCGTCATAAAACCATCCCGGCTCCGATGCCAAAGCTCCGGTTGAAAATAGTTGACTGAAATAGTTCGAAGAGTTTTAGCCTCGTTGGGACGGGTGCTCACTTTTCCCTTTGTCCGTCGAGGGTTCTCGTCATCCGCGTGGCTGGGTTCCTCCACCTGTTAAATTATGTAGGTCAACTGTCTCTTCGTTCGGTATCGATAAACTACATCCATCCAGCCATCCATCCATCCATCCATCCATCCACCAACCTTTTCTCGATTGTATGAGCAATGAATTCTTGAGAGGTTTAGTAGTTTTTCTTTCCCAACACCGATCAAAACATTTTCCCAATACTTTTCCCAAGCATTGCCATTGAAATCACATAACCGTGTGACTTTTGGGTGAAGTTTATGATGCTATTACCAGCATCGAGGTCCGCAGAGCTAGTGAAAAATTGAATTCCGAAACAGACCGTAATCAGAAGAACAAACACCAAAGTAAGTTAGATGGAAAATAATAAATGAACTCTTCGTCACAAAACAGTTTCGAGTGGTGACTCCCTTCCCTACCGCCGGCCAGCTATCAACCTTATCCAGCTTCCGGTACTATTTCGTCAGATTGGGGAACCCTTCCAAACTGGTGTCAAAATGAATTTTTGCCTCATTCGTGTTTTTTTTTTGTTCTTCCTGTTCTTGTTGCTCGCACGAGCGGTCCATGTGAAAAGTGCTTGTCCGGAGGAAACGTACGGGACAAATGTTCCCGAAATCGTTCCGTGAGTTTGACACAAATCATTCATTCGTGTCCTTTTTCCGGGCATGCGAAAGGCGCAGGACAGAAAATGGTGATGGAAGGAAACGAATCGTTTCATCCGCTTTTGACCAACCAACCATCGATGGTGCCAGCTTGATCGGATAGCGAAGGATGTTTAAACAAGGGAGCCGCTACCAACAAAAAAAAACCACAACACCGTGCGCCACCGCATCGATCCCGCAAAGGAACAGGTTGATAAAGTTTTTGTTTCGCTTTTGTTTTGCACCACTGACCGACCGTCTTCCGGTCCTGGACCCCAAAGTACTGTCGTTATTTTCTGACGACATCGTCCGTAAAACCAGCTTCTTCCGAATGCTGCCTGGCGGAAACGGAAAAGCGAAGGCCGCAACTCGTGAAAGCCATGTTGTCCCGCACCTTCCGAATAACGCGCTTTAAAACCGCAGCAGCGTGTGCCGCCTGTTTCTAAACTGGAACGAAATCGGAAACCGGTGTTCAGTGCTGTAAGTAAATATTTGATGATCATTGATTTCTGATACTCATCGCACATGTTCACTGCGGATAAAGCGGTGCTTCACACTGAAGAACACTCACTGCTTCAGACAGCCGCGCTCACACACGTACACTGTATGAGTGTGCACGTGAAAAAAAAAACACAAACCCCGAGCACGTGACTATCGTAGAGCGATCGTATCATCGTATATCGTATCAAAGCTGTGTTTGCATGTGGTAAGGATGGGAACGATCCGATGCGATATCGTTTATCCGTACCATAATAAAAAAAAACCCTCAACAACAGAAGAAGGATCGCCCGGTAGGACAAAAGGTTGCGCATTACGAGTGCTTTAGTGGTGCGCTTGGGACCATTTGTGAAGACGACCGAACAACGTGCTGAATAGCACTTCCGATCATAATACATCAAGGAATCTCGCTACATTCGGTGAAGAAGATGGCAAAGCCCATCGCAACTGAAGGCAACAGTACGAACGATGGAGATGATTTAAAATAATACCGGCCTCGTCGGCCTCAGGAGCTGTGTCATAATCGATGGAAGCGAATGAGTAAAGTTTTATTTTTAGTTGCGAACCGAAGCAGAACTTTGCTTTCCGGTTCGTTGACATTCCGAACCCAGGGTAAGGAGGAAAGTGAAATCTGGTCCTGCAGCTACTAGGTGGTAACACTAGGTTTGACGATGTTTTGGGTTGAAAATAACATCAAAGTATGTGACACTAAACTACACATGGCATAGGATGTTCAATGCACAGTTCGTTGCGTTTTTATATCTTTCTTTCTTTGATGGATATTACTTAACCCATAGTTACACGCTCCAGGAATTATAGTTTGTGGCGGTGCGATGTTCTATAAGCTAGCAATAATTTGGAAAATATTTATTTGAAATCCCACGAAGGATGATGTGTTAAAGTATACCAAATTAATTAAACTTATTATTGAATAATAATTAAAAACATTTCACAAAATTAATTTTTAATTTCTGAACATTGTTTCTTTATTTATTGTATTTTCAAATTTCTTCTCTAGTTCCTAATTTCCAACCAGGAACTATTAAAAGAAGAAATAGACATACATTTAACTATTACGGGATATATGTAGGTGGGGCTGTAAGTTAATAATCTAATAGCTGAGTCAAGCTTATAGAGAAAATCAACGACTCTACCCCGACAATGTGTGTAACTTCTCGTTTTATGGACCTGAGTATCCGGTTGTGGGAAATTGAAGTTATACATTGTTTGCCCGGATACGGTCCGGTCTAGTAATGGTACTGACGCCTATCTTAAATAACGATGATTATTAGTCCCACCTCATACCTCGATATGAAATTGAAATATATTATTGGGCCCGGTGGTGTATGTGATAAAAGGCACCGGTTCCACACGACAGGATTGAGTATCAAATCCCATCTGGACTATCAGGCCTCAGCAAGGACTGGCTACGTGGTAACATAAGTCTAGTAAACCAAAAATGGCTGGCAAGATCTTAGGGGTCGTTAAGCCAATAAGAAAGAAAGAGAGAGACAGAGAAAGAGATAGACAGAGAGAGAGAGAAAGAAAGATAGAAAGAAAGAAAGATAGAGAGAAAGAAAGAGAGAAAGAGAGGAAGTTTATATAATTAAGATGTTCATTTGTGCATTAATATGTACATTTATATTAATAGGTAATATTTTTTTTAAAATTTGAAGATAACTGATTTCAAAAACTAAATTCTGGATATTCGCGCATTTTTATCACGACAAGGACAACTAATATCGTAGACAACTGGAAAATTGTAAGATGCGACAATGGAGACTTTCTCACACATCGATTGATGTAAAACGAAACAGAAAAATTGTAAGAATGATCAGATACTCAATTTGCCTTATTAAACCAACTATATAAAAGATGGTCAAACGGATTAACAACCCGATACAGTGTTTGTCCAGACAGGAAGTGATTGATTTTTTTTCTAGGAAACATACAACTTGGAAACATTCAACTATTGGAAAAAATAATAAATTGGTGCGAAATTGGTATACTGGATAGGCTAAGCAACGAACCAGACATGAAAAGCTGTTGATCTGCATAATGTAGTTGATTTGCTAAAGGTGATTGGCAAATCAATAATCATGCAAGGAAAGAAATAGTCATCCAAAGAGCAAACCAACATTCCCGGATGTTGGGAAAAGTATTGGAGATAAAACGAAATCAATTCGATCAACTTAAAAAAGAATTCATTTTTCATAAACTGAATAACTTCCTGATATCAGATAAATATTCTAAGTTTATTAAAATTAGGATTGTTGTTTGATGTACATATTCTGAAATTATAATAAAAAAATTATTTTAAGGAGTCTATTCAAAGCTTTACCAAATAAAGCTTTTTGTTGTGCTGTACACTTTTCCACTGGCAGAACGGCGTTTAGTTTTGTGAAGGAAATAAACTCAGCCGTTTATAACGAGGCGGGGTGAAAATAAGCCCTCCAAAAACGGTCCTAGACTTTTGTGCGGTTTTATATAAACCGTGCCGCCAATATTGGCAGTAGTGTGGCCCGGACTTGTTGTTTGATGAAAGTTTTACATAATCGCTTTACGTTTGGCGAAACCGAAAGCGGAATGCTCGGTTACGCAATAAATCTTTTTGACTTCTCCATTGTGCTGTAAACAACTCTTCTTAAAACGTGGAGAAATATCCCCACTAGAGACTTGAGCAGAAGTCACACAATGGGACCATGAACTACAGAGTTGGAAAATTCATTATTTGCTGAACTGATCCTGCCAAACGAAACGATGCTTCGAGTGGACGAAAGGGGCACTATGAAAAAAGAAAAGAATGACGAAGAAGAAAAATGCAAAACTTTTCCCGCTCGGTTGCAGGCGAACTCGGGTATAAGAGAGAAACCCATCGAAAATCATCGTGCACAATCTTTGCGATAGCCTAGTGGCTGGGGTCGTTTGGTAGAATTTGCGTACGCTCAGAGTAGCGCGAGGTGGGGAGAGGAAAGAAAGAACGCCGAAACATAAATAATGCGACCCATAATGGGACATCATATTCAGAACAATCGCGGTGGCTTTCGGAAATCCATTGAAACTTCCCATTTGGTGAGAAGTGCGGATGTTTTTCTTTTTCCAAGCACAAGGCTCGTACGCTGAAAAGCTTTTTAGCTCGTTTTGTCCGCTCCGTAGAGCAAACAAATTCAAAAACGTTCCGAAATTTTCCCTGACGGTTTGAGTTGGTTCCCGGGCATGAGCAGATCCTTACCGCGACTTCTATTTTTCTTATCTTATCGAATGCTTTCCACATACGACTTCAACGCGCAGCGGGTGTTATATCCTTGTGCCCGTCTTCCATCCATTTTCTTACTATTGATTTTGAATTTCCATTAAAGAAAAATGCGCATGCTATCGATTTTACTTCTTGTTTTTTTTTTATTTTCATTTTAGAGTTTTACGTTTCCAGTCCATCTGGAGCAACCGGGCAACTTCTTTTGAAAGTGATATCAATTTTGTTTTAAGTTTTTCTTCCTTTCAATCGACTCATTCGATGTCGGTGGTGATGTGTGTGTGTGTCACACGGTAAAGAGAGTCCTAGAGTACTGGGAGGAAGGCATGGGAAGAAAAAACTAAGACAGAGATAACAATACATGCGAACAAAAGGAGCCACTAAGGAAAAAAAAAACTCCACTATCAGCAGCCATTGAAGATAGGGCACACCTCAACGGGTGGCAGAAGGGTGGCACGCTCAAAGGACACGTTTGCCATTGCGAACAGTGGAAGGTATAAATGGTAGTTTCAGTGAATAATACCCTTTCGCAGCAGCCGACCAGGTTCCGTCGCCTTTAGGCAACTAGATTTCTGTGCTTAGTCCGTCGGTTTTCTTCTCTATTTGGAATGAAATTTTTCTCCTTTTGACGAATGTTTGTTTTTTTTTCTTGCTTTGATGCAGCACCTCTTTGCATTGATGGAAGAAAAACTATTATTTCCGTTTTGCAAGATTGCACCAGCAAAAAGTTTTCGCTTCATTTTCTTGGTATGGTAACGGTTTTATTTTCCCTCATTCTAATGCGCAATGATTATTATACATAAAAAAAATAAAACCCATAAGTGGGGCATTCCAACACCACGGGTCGTCGTTGTTCTTCGTATGATTGGTGGTTGGAAAATGGTATAGACGTTTGTTAATGCTGTATTGATTTTTATGTGTGCTTTTTTTAATATGGTACTTCTCGTCGTTTTTCTGTGTTCATTTCGGAATTATCTTATTCTTTCTTATGCTTTTGCTCTACTTATCAATTGATAAAAAGCGGAGCGACGAAGTTTTTAAAAATAAAGTCGATCATTTTTCGACTTAACAGCAGATCATATTCGACACAGTGAACAAAATTCTTTTTCCAAATCATTTGCTCCGCCCAAGATGACGGCAATCAAGTTAGAAAGATAGCTACAATGGCTCACTAAGTACTTAAAGACGAATGGAAACCAGTTTGCGACAGGATAAAATTGGGGAGGGTGTACAATGCTAAAATAAAAGCCCTCAGCTGTTGTCTGGTTGACGGTTGTACATGCTTTTGTTGTAGTTTTTTGTTGTTTTCTTTCCACCTCTATCGCTCGATTACACAGGTTTTCTGTTCAGTGTCCTTTTCTTCGTTCACTTAGTGACGACTTTCAATAAGAATTGGAACGGTGTCATGGGTTGGTTGAAGAAAGAAAAGGGCTGTAAGTAGAACAATCGGTTCGTACATCGAAGAAATGCTCCGTTCAAAGAGCACGTTCGGCAGATACTATTGGAAACGGGTAAGATAAATGATGCACCGTTTTGGGGTTTTGATAAATGAGTATTGGCTGTTGTGTTCGTTACCGCTGTCCTCTTACGTAAACCATACAGATGGTTTTGTTCGGTAGCACTCGATTACACTGCATTTGTGTTCGTTCAATTAGTACAGCTTCAGAGGGAGAATTCGAAAATTGTACCAACAAATCTAACGACCTGGCGTGAAGCTGTTTGAACCTACATCAATTACAAAAAGCAAAAACAGGCAGTGAACGAAAAATAATAGATTGCTTTGAATGTCAATAAGAATTCTGAAGGACAGGTTGAAATAGTGAATATAAACGTACTGTTAGCGAATTGCGTTAGCGAAAATATAACTTATTAACCGTTCGGGGTCTGAATTGCAACTAATCTTTATTCTTAATTCTTACAATGTGTGTGTTGGTATTAGTTTGCTATAATTCTAGTTTTTAGTCCGTCTTTGCATACCTAGTTCAATACTTAACATGCCGCCCCCCGTGGAAAGTTTACTTTCTACTACTATTCGTTTGAGTTCCGCATGTCCCTAACTATTTCTCGCCTTGGATGGGTAATACGCATATTTTAGAGATAGCTCGCCGATACTCTCCGTCCTTTGTAAGTACCTCTACAACACGTATGTTGTCATCCTTTCCTCTAAAAACTCGCGTTACTCTTCCGATTGCCCATTTCAACGGTGGAAGATTATCTTCCTTGATCAGTACCAACGTTCCGACATCAAGATTCGCTCTCTGTCTCGTCCATTTAGTTCGAGGATGAAGTCCAGATAGATAGTCTGTTTTCCACTGTTTCCAGATTCTTTGGACAAACTCTTGGATTTTCTGATAGCGATCCAACCGATTTAGATTGATGTTTTCATACGACGGTTCAGGTATGGACAGCAGACTGCGATGGATTAGGAAGTGTCCCGGTGTAAGCGCTTCCAAATCTTCAGGATCTGTCGATAACTGCGTAAGTGGCCGGGAATTCAAACAGGCCTCGATTTGAATTAACAAGGTCTCGAGGTCCTCCCTTAGAAGGATCGCTGCTCCAATTGTGCACTTCAGGTGTTTTTTTAGACTTTTTATGGCCGCTTCCCATAATCCTCCAAAATTTGGGGCACGTGGGGGAATGAATTTGAATTCAATTCCTTCGTTAGTACAATGACTTACAATGGCATCTTGAGATTGTTGTGTTTTAAAAAACTCGTACAGTTCCTTTAGCTCGCGAGCTGCTCCTCGAAAGTTTTTTGCGTTGTCGCATTCTATCAATGCTGGCTTTCCTCGTCGAGCCACGAAGCGCTTAAGGGCTGCAAGAAACGGCTGTGTTGATAAATCAGCTACTAATTCCACGTGTACTGCCTTGGTTACCAAACATATAAAAACTACGACGTAACCCTTAATAGGTGTAGACTTACGAGGTGCGAGACGATACCAGAACGGCCCACATAGATCGACTCCAGTATTGAGGAACGGAAAGGTTGGTGTGACCCTTTCTGGTGGTAGGTCGCCCATCATCTGTTCCAGGCACGTAGGTTTGGTTCGGTAGCACTTTACACAATTATGTACTACTTTTCGTGCTAGGTTGCGCGCCCGAAGTGGCCAGAATTTTTCACGAACTAGAGCTAGAAGCAATTGGGGACCTGCATGCAGAAATTGACGATGATATGCGTTCATGATGAGTAGGGTAAGAGGATGATTGGGGTCCAATATGATTGGATGTTTGCGAGAGTACGAAACTGGAGCATTCCGAAGTCTACCTCCGATACATATAATACCATCCACTAATATGGGTGCAAGCGATTTCATCTTAGATGCTGCTTTAACTTGACCATCTTTAAGACTTAATATTTCTTCTAAAAATGTTTCCGATTGTGCTAACCGAACTAGTACATTTGTGGCCTGATGTAATTCAGAAAGCGTCAGCAATCCTATTCGTCGTTGGTATCGGTTCGTTCTTTGACTATTGTAACGGAAGCGGAGCATATACGCTACTAACCGCACTAAGGCTGTATACGACGATCGAAGCATAAACACCGGGCTTGGGCCTTTCGATTTAGCAACCGATACTATGACTCGCTCTTCCAATTGCTCTGCTGTGAAGTTTGCATTTGAGATGGATGTTCGTGATGCCCATTGGAGCTGCTGACTCAGCCATTTTGGACCATGCCACCAAACCTCATTGTTCTTGAGTTCGCTGGGTAACATACCTCTAGATATGATATCTGCTGGGTTTTCTTCCCCTGACACATGATGCCACTGCGTTTTATCCGTAAGGTGTTGGATTTCCGAAACCCTGTTTGCAACGAAGGGTTTCCATCGGGAAGGATTACCAGCGATCCAGTGCAGTACAATTGTCGAATCTACCCAGAATACACTCTTCATTTCGCGTTTAGTGCTCGATTTCACCTTCTGCCACAGATGACATAATAGTAAAGCTCCTGACAGTTCTAGCCTTGGTAACGTCACCCTCTTTTGCCTTTTGCCGTTTTCTATAGGTGCAACCCTTGATTTTGCGCACAGTAGCTCTACTGAGATTCGTCCATCTGCGGTAATCGTGCGTAGGTAAATGCAGGCACCGTATGCCTTCTCAGAGGCGTCACTAAAGCCATGTACTTCTACGAGATTCGTTTCTTCCGTAACTACTCGACGTGGTACAGCGATATCCTTTATGTCTACAATGCTTTGCTTAAAGTGCATCCATTTCTCTCTTAACTCTTCTTCTAGCGGTTCATCCCAATTTACACCTCTTTCCCAAAGAACTTGCAAGAAACATTTTGCTATAATTATGATTGGGCCAATCAGTCCCAAAGGATCATACAGACGAGCTGCATCTGATACCACAGTTCGTTTAGTGATTTGATCCTCCTTATTCCATTTTGGGATACTGAAGGTAAGTATGTCTTGCGCTGGACTCCATTTAAGACCAAGTGTTTTAATAGACTTGTGAGGATCGATCAAAAGTTCCGAGCCCATTTCTCGAAGGTCGGGTGGAAGTGTATTCAGTATCTGCGCCGAATTAGAAGCCCACTTTCTCAGATGAAACCCTGCCGAATGCAGTAAGTCAGATAATTCTCTGCAGAGGAGTTTTCCTTGGTTCACCGTGTCTACTCCGCTAATCAGATCATCCATATAAAAATCCGACGACAAAATCTTTGAAGCTACCGGATGCGATAGACTGGACTTGTTGGCAAGTGCTTGAAGACATTTTGTCGCTAAATATGGAGCAGACGAGGTACCATACGTCACTGTCTTTAGTTGAAATTCTCGAATTCCACTTGCTTCATCTCCCCAAAGAATGCGTTGGAGAGGACGGTCGGCATCTCTTATCCATATTTGTCTGTACATTTTCTCGATATCAGCCGTCAATGCGTATCTTGGGAAACGAAAGCGCATTATGATACTGATCAGGTCATCTTGAATGACAGGGCCAACTAATAAAGTATCGTTCAACGAAACTCCTGAATCTGTTGCACAAGAGGCATCAAAAACAACCCTTAGCTTGGTTGTAAGGCTATCCGGCTTAACAATGCAATGATGTGGCATATAATACGTAGGCGATTCGCGTATAGGTTCGAAACCGACTTCTTCCATATGATCTAACCCTACGTATTCATCTAGAAATTCCTTATATTGTGTTTTCAATTCAGGATTGGCTTTTAGACGACGATTCAGCGAATGAAGTCGTCGCTTTGCGATTTCGTACGAGCAACCTAACTTCTTTATCTTTACTTCATCCTTTGGCAACGCTACTACAAACTTTCCATCCGATCCGCGGGTAGTTGTACTTTCGAAAATCGATTCGCATTGAGATTCTTCGGGGGAAAATATGTTCGATGACTGACACGCTTCAAGTTCCCAAAATTTGCAAAGTTGTTCGTCTAATGATTCTGTTCTGCACGTAATATTGACAAGACTTCTTGGTACGCATCTTCTTTCTAATGAAGCCTTTCCAGACATTACCCAACCCAATAGCGTTTCTTGTAGCATCAAGCTATTATCTTCCGAACGAAGTCTGACCAAACCGTCTAACAATATTTCGTTATACACTTCCCTACCGAGGAGCATATCGATCGCTCCAACCTCTCCACATGTCGGGTCGGCCAGCCTAATATTCGGTGGTATTTTCCATTGTTGCTTATCGACATTAGCCGCCGGAAGGTTCCACATTATCTCCGGCAGTACGTGCAACCTTAAAGGAAATTGAACATTAGTACACTGGGACTGAATCACTACATTTACCGAATGTGATGAGGTCTGGTTGGATTTGCCCACTGCTCCAATCGACAGATGATCCCGTTGCCTTTGTGCTCGTAATCCTTGTACTACTCGCTCGGTGATGAGGTTAACTTGCGCCCCACCATCCAGTAATGCTCGTGCTATCATCTTGTTGCCGTTCGAGGTGATGATGGTCACCAGAACAGTTGGGAGCAATACAGTTGTTAAAGGTTCTGGTTCAGTCGGTGTAAGCATGACGTTGTTGGCCGGTTCGATAGAATAGGGTGTCACAGACGATCTCGTTGAATCACTGGGCGTAGTTGTTTCGGGAACACCGATATCAGAAGATGGCTGCTGCTCACTCGGGGACCTGTGCAGCATAGTGTGATGCTTCAGCTTGCAAACACGACACGCACTGGAAGCACAATCCCTCACGCGGTGGTCTGACGCCAAGCAGTTTATACAGAGACCTTTCTCCTTCACCATATCGTATCGTTGATGTACGGGTAAGTTTCGGAAAGTCTGACACTTGAAGGCTGAGTGGCTATCTACTTTGCAAAATAAGCATTTCCTTTCCATTACATTCACTGACGCACACGTGGGCTTCCATTTTTGACGACTGTGGTTAGTGTGTGCGTGAGACGGGAGATCCTTTGCGAGACCACGAGGCAAAGCCTGTAACACCAAAGCGTGTTCTCTAAGAAATTGCACCATTTCGTCATAGTTCGCTACCTCGATGCTTCTATGATGAGTTTCCCATTCTTTTCGGGTGGTGGGATCTAATTTGTCGCATAACATGTGCGCCAACAGAACGCTCCAGCCTTTTGTGCAAATTCCAAGCTTTTCCACCATTTTGATGGTCCGCTCGAATCCATCGATCAAAATGGTGAGCGTCTCGTAGCCTTCCCGCTTTGCCGGTGACATGGCGAACAACTCATCTAAATAGCGTCGCACTAACACCTTCTTATTCTCGTAGCGATTTTTCAACAGTTCCCAAGCCACACTATAATACGCCGCTGTCGTTTCCACTGCGTCGATCAACTGCGCTGCCTCTTTTGACACCACGCGTTTTAGATAAATTAATTTATCCACATCTGATAATTTCGGGTGTCCGTCGATCATGCTAGTAAACGCGTCACGAAACGTAGGCCAGGTTTCCCAAGCGCCGTTGAAGTTGGGAAGTGGAATCTCCGGTAACCGCACTTTTGATCTTGGGTTCGTCACACTTGGTTCCTGCGTTTCTGGGCTACACGCACACAGCTCGGATTCGCGCCTTTTTAATAGTACCGACACCTCGAAGCGACGGCGATCAAACACTTCATACCGCTGCTCTTCTTCCTCCCACTGCGCAGCATCCACTGTCTCCAATAGCGATGCGTGCTTCGACTCATACGCGGACACTATTGTGTTGAGCTGTTCGGTCCACTCTTGCACATACGAATAATCGGCATCCTTTGCCGCTTGGATAGCGTTCATAAGGGAATCCATTCTACGCATTAAATGTGTTTGACACCGTTTTACTACACTCGTCATCGATTCCTTTGGACTGGATGTAGCTTGCATTCCGGTAAATGTGGAAACTTCCGGATTCGACATTATGCACTTGTTTGAACTTACAACGGTTAAAAGTTACCAGTTTTACGCAATGATCCGGTTCGAAGGACCAATTTTTATGTTAGCGAATTGCGTTTGCGAAAATATAACTTCTTAACCGTTCGGGGTCTGAATTGCAACTAATCTTTATTCTTAATTCTTACAATGTGTGTGTTGGTATTAGTTTGCTATAATTCTAGTTTTTAGTCCGTCTTTGCATACCTAGTTCAATACTTAACACGTACTAAAGAAACGTACTGATCTAAAATTTCAATTGTTTTCCATCAATAAAATAGAATTTCGTGAAACTTGAGCATACATATGGGAGATGAATGTAATAGAGAAATAAAAAAAAAGATATTAAATTTAGATTAACACATTATTTAGTGTAATTTTTAGTACAAAAATACACTTCCGCGACTAAACACTTCGTCATCGTCTCTTCTGTCGCAGGGTTAAAGAAGTGCAACACTCACCATGGAATGTTCAGTTTGAGTTCAACTCGACAGGAAATGGACACTGGTTATGCCAGCCACTTGTTAGCAAATGGTGCTTCATCTTCGTCACCAGTCTGTTGGTGATGGTCGACATTCAGTTTTGTAGTGGTGAGTGGTGGCCCTACAGCCCTTCATCGACCGAAACCTTCATCGACAGCTACCGTCGTCTTTGGCCGGTGAAGCTTCCTTCATTGCTGATTAAGTTCTCAACTTTCTCATTATCATTTGTGCTCTCGGCGAGGACACGGACAATGTGGTGGTATCTGTCCCGCTGTCTGTCGCCATCTTGTGCGGACCACGACGCAGCAAAACCTAACCAACGTCGGTTCAATTGTGGTCGAACGAGCCATCCGTATGTTGTGGTGCTGGCCTCACAGGGTAGTTTCAGGGAAATTGGAACCGAAGAAGCTAAAGGATTGCAGTCGCCGGCTGCAGAGCGGCAACAAAAAATGGCCCTCCAAGAGAAATAAAACGAATGAGGAACGCTTGATCATCAAATATAGTCCCATGACGCTGCTAGATTCCTCATGAGATTCACCACTGCGAATAGCTCCGTGGCGGTGAGCAACGGTCGATGGCACTCGACCGCCGCGAGCGTCATGACTTTTTTATGCACGCCATGCCGAGGCGCCAGACTGAAAGGAGTGTCGAAAGCATGACACGTTTCAGTGGTACTTTGCTGCTACACGGTGTGATTAGTTTTTGCGTAGCCTAGATTGACATTGATTTGTATGGGTGGTAGGTCAGAAGCGGGCGCTAGGTGAATGTTGATAAGCGCAATTCTTAAACACGGTGTCGACCATAAGGCCTGGGGCAATGATGATTTAATATTGTGTAGTTTACAGAGAGCATTATCTATGAAAGCAGCAAAGTTGTAAACTATAGCGTACGTAAAATTGCTTCTATTGCTATGATTTCAGATAATTATTAATTAAAATAAATAGTTTGATATGAAAAAAATTGAATCAAAAATATAATCCTTAATATGAATGACAATTTTTCAAGAAATGATAAAATGGATTTATTTGTATATTTGATTAGTTTAAAGATAAACAGTTAGCAAAACCACATTGAATAATGAACACGTTTATTGTTATTAAAATGTTACGTATAATACTATTTTAATCGCATTGGTATTAAAGATTTTAGAAACGCGCTCAAATTCCTATGCTTGGCTCCTGAAACTGCCCTTTCAAACAAGCGCGCATGCTTGTTCAAGAAAATAAAATCACAGTGAATAGTGTTCAAGCAACTCGTCGTTCGAAGCATTGTAGTGATGGCCACGCTTGATGTCCAATGAAAGAACATTAATGATGTTAGAAGGATTTTGTTTTCGGTTTTAATGTCTCGGTTTGGTTTATTAACAATCAAATGGTTTTAATTTCATTTAAATTTTTTTTGTTTTGAACATAATTAATTTTTAAACTCTTTACCCAATAGCAAACTAATAGCCGCATTTTGCAATATTGACAATTTCCTTATATTTGCTGCATATTCAAAACGAGAGTAGTCGTTTAAATATTTTTGAAATAATATTCTTAACAATATAATTTAAAACGAGAATGAATATTCCGGATTGAACCATCTCCTGCCTGGAGTTGGAACGGATTGAATCATGTCCTGACTTATTGCGGTATCGATACTCCGTTCCGGTCCCGACCATCACTACTTTGTTGTTGTAGTGAAAAAAATGTTTATTGTAAATTGCTGCTGCAGATTTCATTAAAAATAGTGCTTGCGGCTGCATTTGGTGTAAAAATCATAGTGTTTACGGTGCATTACCGCCTGGAGAAGCTGTTGCAATAGAGCAGCGGTTTGCAAAGCGAGCGAGAAGCCAAATATATGTATCGGAATCATCATGTTGTGAGGAAAAGTGTCTAATGTTGTGTGGCCGTCATTCGCGTTGGTGATGAAAAGTGTACACAAATTTGTGTACGGAGTAAGAGTATTGATTTTTCTCATCCTCTCGCACGAAATCTTTCCGACGCCGGATGATACGCCGTACGGTGTATCCGGTTTGCGAAATGAGAAAATCGATGTTATCGTTTTGGTGTACGGTGGACAGTGATGACGATGTCGCTGGAGCATAGTGCATAATAACGTTCGTCGATTGAATGTTGTGAATGTTTATAATTGTGCGTGGGCGAATTTATGCGTGAAGGCGTTTGAGCAATTGGGTCCTGCCGTGTGTGTGTGTGTGTGTAGTGGTTTGCTACTTATGCACCAATTTTCCTTTTGCCGTCTCGTTGGTGTTACTTTGTGGCTGTAGTGTCAGAGGCAGTGTACGTGTGTGGATGACGGTCCAATAACACACGTTCAACAGAAGCATAAAAACATGCAAATTGTTATGCTGACTCAATCCAGCTGTATCTCCAAGAGCGGTTAAAACTGGTATTATCTCGTGTAATCACAAGTATGAAGAAAAGAGACATTAATATTGGTTGAAATAAAATCAGCAAACGGTAAGCCAAACACAAGTTCCCTAGTGTATAACATCGACAACATGATATAGTAATTGCGATACCATTCCGCTCGATATAAAAAACATGCTATGTTTTCTTTGACATGTCTTGGCGTTCAATGAACGGCCTTGATGCAAGTATTGTTTATGATCCGTGTACCGGTCGAGGTATGAGTTTTAAGTGGGGTTTACAGTGGATTTTAATCTTTTAATACAATAACAACTTATGTCTTTGTACTATCTTGTAACTTTGGAAATTCATTATGATTAATTTGTTCTTAAATTTATTCAGATTCGAATTTAAGACGTATGATACTGATATGATTGATTGCTTTTTTTTACTTTATATAGTAATACAACTGTTCATATAATCAAATATTAAAAAAAGTCCATCAGTTTTGCATATCTATACAAACACTATTATACAGTGAAATGACGATTAGCCGGATGTCGCATTATCCGTGCAACTCGGAAATGACAGTTCCAAAGGTGATTTGACATATTAAATGCAAAGCCGATGATAACAAAAAATGAAAGATTTAATAGTAAATTACACAAAATGCTCAACTTGCAAAAAATGCATATTTATGTCTTGTGTTCATAAATAAGTGAATTTTGAGTTTTGGATCTATTTTTTTTAAATATTTCATTGATTTTTATTCAACAAAAGAATAGATTGATTCAACACTATCAACACTAATCGCTTATTTTACTGTCACATGTCTGTTACACCCTTTATTTCCTTTTTTGTGTTGACTGTTTATTAATGATTATGGAGAACATCGAGTATTAATAAAATATTACTGAACTGTATTTCTTTTTTAATGTCTAACGGTTCCTGACATGCAACTAATTTGGGTACTTAAATTTGTGTTAAATGTATTTTGGTGGTGTATGTGGTAGCAACGCCGGTTCCACACGACAAGAAGGAAACAAAATCCTATTCGAACCGTTCCATGTCAGAAATGAATCTGTCACGGCTTGCCGCTAAAAATAATTTCGAGTTGTGTGTAGATTTGTTGCGTTTTTATTTATCACACTGTTATTGCTTTACACTATAACTAACGGACCAGTAATTTTGACTGGAATGCTTCTTTTTCATTACATAGATTTTTGGGACGAGTTCTAAGATAGTTGATGCTTTGACTTTTACACATCTATTTTATAGTACGAAACCCAAAAAGCGTTAAAATGGAATTTAGCTGAAAATTGTTTCTAAAGTAATCAAAAACACATTGCTCCTATAATACCTATAACATGACCAGCAATATACTACTGTATGTAATCCTTGGAATTAGAATAGAAAATCCTTCCAAAATCGCTATAAAATTCGAAAACGGAATGTAATACAGTGACACTACTGTGTAATGATTTGTGAAATCTAATCTCAACAGAATTGGCTGATAAGGGTACGTGGGGTAATAATAATATTAACCAACCGTCCGGTTATTTAGAGCAAAAGAAAAACTTATCTGCAAACCAAAAAATAGTTTGATATTAGATTTTACATGAGAAGTTATTCAATTCTGCAGTTTATGCACTCCTGGTCGTATTTTTAAGAATTTGTTTGCTTCATATCCGAAGATGGTTGTAATTAATATCGCAGTCAAATCACGATTTGTCCGGCACGAGCAGAAAAGGCCATGGCTAAATCTTCTGTATCAGATTCGCACCGCTAAAATCGGACAGTCATTAGCGAAACTCGCACCGATGTTTTGTCATATTCTTGACAGTTTTCTTCCATGGATTGCATGCTTTTGAACATCGGAACAGTGGAACAGAGTTTGCCGCGCTAAGGGTGCTATCCATTGAAGGGTGGCAAACGAATCCAATATCCTACATTGACTGAGTATTTTGCCTTCCATTCCTTCGCTATGTGGTGTTGGTTTTTTTAAACCTTCTTCTTTGGCTGTAAAAAGCTAACTTTACGTTTATGCAAAGCTGTTCCATCCGTTCTGTTCGCTCCCACATCAAACACGGATGCCGAGTGGCAGCATTTCCTCTTCGGCTCTTTCGTTTGCTCATTATTTTCCTTCCTTTTTGGGCCTTCTAACAGCGAAGAGTACATAATTTTCCCCATCTTCTTATCCTTTTCGGCATTCTGCTGGAAATGGGTGGATCGCGTCAGGGGTATGGTGTTGAGTTTTCCGTGAGCTCGTTATTACGACAGTCTTTCGTCGGAGGTTTCTCGGGGGTTCCAATTCCGCCATCTAACCTCTGGAGATGGGTTGAAGGTGGTTGGGTCGCGAAAAATCCTCGTTCGAATGGTTGCTTTCTTTACGCTATTTTTCCTCGACGGGTTTGGCAAAGTGAGCGAGAATAAGAGGGATAGTGAGATGCGAAGAGTTGGCGCATTTTCCTGGAGGGTACGAATAATTGTGAGTTTTTCCTTGGTCAATGGTAGGCTGGTAGGGGCAGTGGTTGAGCCAAGCCAGTGCGTGGAAAGGGCAGCAAAACTGATCTGAATATAAAAACCGCATTTTTATGGTTGATTTTTGGTACCCTAAAACTCAAAGGGGGTAAGCGGTTGTGTGTGTTTGTTTTATACGTGTACGGTGCCACCCTGAGACTGTGTGGGAAGCTTGCACGATCGTTGCGATGAGGATGAGGATTTTCGAATCGAACGAAAGCTTCATTGGGCTATCCCTTTTTTTGCGAGGAGCTTGTCGTGCGAACAGAAAAGCGGAACGGAACGAATCACACAATATCAAGATTCTCGATCTGGAAACCCAAGTTTATCGGTAGAATGGACACAAACTGAGAGACAGTGGGGTTTGCCAAAGCTGTATAAAGCAGCTGTGGTGGAAAACCGTACAATCCACTCATTGTGCGAAATTCGCCCCTCCGAAGGAAGTGCGGCCGTATGAACTTTGTCACGTGTCTGGCTCCTTTTTCTATTTCTACTCTGTCGTAGAAACAGGAGCATAGAAAAGAAAAACTCACCCTGTGGCGTTGTGTTTTTCTTCCACGGCTGTGGGTTTACTACACGTTCCGATTGAATCTATTTTATTCCCTTTGGCTGAAATCTTCCCATGTCAAGCGAAGGCGTTTTTCTTGTTCCGAGCGATTGTCCGACACGATTACTAACAGCAGCAGCACGACGGTGGTGGTTGGCTTACCGGTGCAATACTAATTTTATTTAATAATGTTTGCACCATGACAACGACCATCGAACGAGCCAGTACGATGTGAGATGGCTAGAGGAAAAGAATGAAAATTTCAATTAAATGGATGTGAATTCTAATTCAACAAATTAGTACTTACAATTCGATCATCGTTTCTTCGTCGGACGCTCCGGTACAGTGTGGTACGCGTGGACGGAATTTTGAATTACGGTTTTGCACCGTGGTTCCACACGAACGAATGGTGCCGTTGCTTTGTAACGTGTCGTCGAAAAGAATTCCGTGCTGAAGAAAGTGGATGCTGCACATTTTGAAGTGAGCAGTTCATTTCCGGCGAATATTTTCACGCAATTTGATTTCGTTATGCTGGGAAGATTAAATTGCAAAGCTGTGTCTGCTGGTTGTTCCTTCTGGAAGTACAAGAGAAGTGGTTGGATTAAGCTGTTCGGTAAAAAGAAGGTTGTTTTTTGCTTTTTTTTCATAACTTTGCTCCAATGGTATTTGGTGGATTTTTGAATATTACTGACCGAGGAGGTCAACTTCATCTGGATTGCTTCTCGAAAGTAAATCGGAATCGTAATTATTAGACTGTGGTTAGCAATATGAACGTAAAACATGTTTCTATTAGTATGCGTTCGCTGGTACGCATAAAGTTCAATAATACATACAATATGGGCAACGTTTTGCTTTCCACTCGCCAGAAATGGTCCGACCCGTCTAGCATATGTTGTATTATGGGGAAAATAAGCGAGAAAGAATAATAGTTTCCGAGTAAAACACAACGGAAAGTGCATTTTAAAATATTTGTGTTTTAAACAATCGTTTTCCTGGGCATTGACGTACATATACTGAAATCTTAAGCAGCAATCGATCATTTCGAAGGCAACTGTTTAATACTTTTCCCCCATTGGCAAGTTACGGCTTACCGATCTAGGTAGAATTTTTTAAAAGCATTGCATTGTAAAGGTAGAAGTAAGCCTTATCGAAAATAACGGATGTATTGATTACGCAAGAGTTTGTGGGAAATGTTGAAAAGAATAAACAATTCTAGCATCCTTTTAGGGCAGATTTTCAACTAATCGTACCTTCCAGGAAAACCGGTAAAGTTTTTCATCCAAGCGTAGGTAAAAGTATTGTGTGTAGGGTAACTTTGTGATGATTTTAGATACCTTTATATTTTCAGTATCAGTCAAAACTACGTGATTAGCAATACGGTTGGTCAGGCCATTTTTCATGAATAAAAAAACTTCGTCATTCTATTGCTACATTTAAATATTTATAGACAGTTTGTTTTATTACTTTTTTAAAGTGTATATCGTAAATTTAGGGTTACAAATGTATAAATATATTTGACAAATTGTCCCTATGCTATTGGTTTAATAGTGCGTGAAGAAAAACAAAAAAACAATGATAAATGTTAGTGTAACATACTTTATTGGTATTGTTCCGAGCGCTGTTCTATTGCCGGTTGTGTAAAATGGGATGTGACCGTGGTTTAGCTTTTGGGGATCATTTCTTCTTTTCAATCATACATTTTTATCACTCGTCTGTTTATGGTGTGAAATACGGTTTTATAGCGGCATCTTTTCTTATTTTTTAGTCTCCATTTATATCTATCCGATCGCTGGCCCAAAGTGTATGCCAGAGAAAATCGACGGATGGAAAACCATAACCGTTTGTGGGTTTCGGTTCCGTAAGATGGATGGCATTTCCAGCCCAGGTTCTCCGAGCCTTAAGGGGATTTTCCAGCACCAATCCCTTTCAGCATGGGTGAGGTAAAGCCAGGGTCGATAGGGATGAGGGTGCGAATGTAAAAGGGGCTAAACTGCCTGGCGCTGCTAAAATCGTTCCTTTTTTACCGAAGTACATCCCACCGACTGGTTGAGTTCAGTTATGAAATGAAGTCAGGAACCGGGCCGAAACATCCACTTGCGAGAATTCGATCTCGGCTGTGGTGAAGCTGTGGGAAAGACTGGAGAGCACACGACCATACATGTTTACCCGTACGAGAGCGCGTGTATGTGTTTAAGTAAATAATCACAATCCATGGCTTTGGGGGCATATTGAATTTTTCGTGCATGGATCGTTCGCAAGACGTTACCATTTGTCTTCCTGCATGGCGGGCACTTTGAGAGAATCTCACAGAAACCGTTGATGTTGTCGCGACATCATCATCATGCACAGAAGCAGTGTATGCTCGTGGGCAGATCACATCTTCGCGGTTAAATTCGCCGAACGGCCCTGTGGCCACGCGAATGGGCAGACAACATATGTAATGTAATAATTCTAACTCGTTGGGGAAAGCATTCCGTTTTGGAATGGGCATTAGAAAAAAAGCAAATGAGAGCACATATGAAACATAGTCTCGCATTGGAGCACGACGTGACGTGAGCAATTGTAAAGACAGTTTACCCGCCCGGGGAACCTATTTTTGTGTGTACCGGCGTTGTTTGCGCAAGTCCTTCTGACGTTTTATTTATTTGTACTCTTTTGTTTAAACGAACGTCATTTGTTCTTGACGCTGAAGGGGTATTGTACGTTGATGCTACAAAATTCAAAGTCGGCTTACCCCAGCCTATTTAGAGCTATTTTCCTGAAATGGTTGGAACAAGCAAATTTTAATATTTTTACATTATTGTACTGAAAAGAAATTATAGTTCACACCTGATTTGTAACTTAACTATAGTGTTATTTAATTTATTCTGACTTAATTCTGATTTATATGAAACTGTATTTGTTTACATGGCGAATCAAATATTTTCGTATAGTTTTCTTTTCTCGGGGTGGTCTGGTGGTCCCATCCGGACCGTCTCCCCGCAGCATGGACTGACTATCCTGCTACGTGGTAAAAATAAGTCTTGATACGGCCTGGACGTTCTTAACAAGTAAAAAACTATATATATATCTTATTTTATAAATAAATTGCTTAAATAAACAACGATTTTTTAATACAAAAATGAGACTCAGACAACTTCGAGACATGAGACAAAAGGATCATAAATATAATAATGCGTCCAACAAATAAAGTGTGTAAAGTGTGTAAAGTTAAATTAAAATGCTAAAGCTAGGGTGCGGATAACCCACTTTTAGGAATCGCGCAAGCGTATATGAAATACTTGACCATTGATATGGAAACACCCAAAATTGATATAGAATCGCGTGCCATTGATATGGAATGTTAAATGAGTGGGCTGTTTACATATGGGAGGATTAAGGAGTTGAAATGTAAAAAAAAAAATTTGAACGACATTTTAAACAAATGTTTTTCAAAATAGGGACTACAAATTATTATTAACAATGCTAAATCGCAAAGCACTTAGTTTTCATCAAATTAGAGCTGAAAATAAAAAAAAACTAACAGTATAACGAACAAAACCACGAACATGACATTCCATATGAATGGCATGGGATTCAAAAACAATTTTGGGTGATTTGCGTATTTCATCATTTGCGCCTGTCATTTGATTTTCCCTTACATTTTTTATGCTAAATTTAATGCTAGTTATTAAATAACACAAACTGAACTAATATGTTGTTTTTACCACGTGGGTTTCAGTATCCCGAGACAGATACAACGGATTTAATTAATGAATCTTTAGTTAACAATAACAAAAAATGGCAATTCTTATAATAATGTTTTCGTTACAGATTGACAATTGTGACGTTAAGTCCAATATACCACGAACTCTACATGAACATGAAATATAAATAGAAATGATGTTTTTCCAGAAATATTATAAACAAATTTATTGCTTGCTATACATACAAAAGCCTTTTGCGACAAAAAAAAGTTGAAAATCTTAGGGGAAAGTACATTTAAGGATACATTTCTATGATAATATTAAAAATGTGCAAAAACCAATAGTATTCGTTATTATATGAACAACGACTCCTTGAACACTTAGACAACAGCAGATTCATATGTGCCCACTGATGATGATGTTGATAACATTATTATGCTTGAATTATGTGCAATCAAACAATGGCTTTCCAAAAGCTGCTTTAGTGCAAATGCGACGATATGGAAGCATCTTGGCATTTCTATCAAACGGTAGAGAAGACACGTCGGATATAGGACCCATCCCATTCTGCTTCGCTAATGGTGTTTTCGCATCCTTCGTTGCGCAACTGACGCTACAAATTTATCAAAAGCTAATCCCCAGAAAATTGCACTCACGCATCTGCTTCGCGCTTTCTTGCTAGTAGGTGGAAATATTTAGTGTAGTGTGCTGACCGATATTTGTGCGCGGTGATAGTGCAAGCATGATAATACGGTGGTTTCTTAACAGTATGGAGAATAAATTTCACTACAATCAACCATGAAATCCTTTTGGCTGATGTACGAATATTAGCAATGTAAGGTTGACGTGTAAACTCCCTGAAGTTAATGTAGTGCGCTATCAACAATACGTTCTAACGAGGTGGGAGTGTATTATAGAATGATGCTTCGATGCCCTGAAGTTAGTTTTAGTGTTTCATGTCTGGCGTAGTGCTTCGCGTGTCCTTCAGGCGTAGTTTATCTATAGTATAGACAGAAAAGGAAAGGACCATATGATTCTAAGAAAAGCTAGCGCCGAGTAAAGGATCTGTTTGCGTAGAGCTGAACTTTTGAACAGACTATCACAGCAGCGCATTAGTTCGGCTAGCTTCGTCGTGCGTAGGCATGAGAAGCATGTATTAACGAGTAAATATATTAGATTTGCATTATTGAATCATTTTATTACCACCATCGCAACCAGTAGCGAGTAGTGATAAGGAGACGAAAATGGGCGTTGTTTGCGAATGGGATGTTCAGAACAAGAAGCTTTCACAGACTGGAGAGCTTTTCTTAGTGTTTGGGTTTTCCTTTTGCTCCGGTGTCTCACAGATCAGTGAGTCATGCTATGTAAATGGCAGTGTCGAAGGCACTTGGTGACAGGCAGCAGGTTCTTTTCAAATGCAGATAAGAAATATTTTCCTCCGACGGTTGGGACGGGTTTTGTTGAAACTGGATGGTTGGAACGTAATACAGAAAGCTTGCTGAATGGTGTATAACTTTGCATACAGTTCCACGATGGCTGAAACGAAGAGATATATTTGGAAATGTTCAAATCTATTTTTTCTGCGACACTGTCCTGCGTACAATGTGTTCCATCTCGTGGTTTGCTAGGGATGTTCTGCACAGCTTCATCGTTACGGCGGAACTGAATTTCTGGCGTTCCATTTTTCCTCCCTTCTGTTTGTCTTGAAGAATACAGTCCTGGTGGACGCTCCAAAATCTGTGTATTGGGTTCACTTTCTTTGCTTGGGTTGCAGGAATGAGGCTGCCATCCCAGAACGCTGACTGACTGACAGCCCAACTGTCATTCGGTATGACAGAAACGGCTGGACCATTGAGATTCCTTTTCGTTCCATACCATTTCTTCTGTGCCGGGCGGTTGGCTATATTTTCGTTAGTGGGAGTTCGAGGAAACATGAACTCGCTCAAGGGCAACGAAAAGTGAGTGGACTTCTAACTCCGGGGATGCTAACTTCTCCGGACGATGATGGCTTCGTTTCTCAGGACGTTGATTTTTGGTGCTGGTTGCATGGTGCTGTGTTGATCGTTTGTTCGTTTCGGTAAGATCTGGCGAAGGAAGAGATTTAGGAAGATGCGTTGTGAGCGAGGATTTTGTGGGTATGTAAGGTGGATCACCAAGCGATGGCTGAGAAGTCGGTAGAAAAATGTGAAACTGTACTCTACCCAGCCCCAGAGGGTAAATATTTCGTGTCTCGCTTGATGGTTTACAATATTGTTGTTGGTTCATTTTTCATACCGTTTCCGTTTTGTCTATGTCATCGTGTGCGCCAATTTTCTTGCGAGACAACTCTGTGATGTTGTATTGCATAATTTTAGGGTTTTCTTCATCTAAGCGCTGGTTGTGAATGTGTGGCATCGAGAGAAAACTACATTTGATTGTGGTTAGAATCCATGTGACCATTTTCTAGAAGATAGTGAATCGTTCGCCTTTTTCTCTACTAGCGTGCTTCTATGTCGTTCTGTTCAGGAGTTTCGACAAGTTTTAGGATTGCTATCCTTGCTGGTCAGGGGCGTTGTAACTAAAGTTATTCCGATCTGCTCGACAACCGGAAGAAACTATTTGTTTTTTGGAATCTACTGTGTGGCCGTAGAACTTTCGACCGAGTTAGTTCGTTCACCTGGAAAAAAGGTGACAAAAATAAGCAAAACTGACTCTAAACGATGGGGCGCCGCGAAGCGATGTCGAGTTGTCCTTTCCCCCCTTTGCTTTGAATGTATGTGTTGGTGCCGACGATGGTTTTTTGGAGATTGTTTTGGTGTTTTACGATAAAAACTCGTTTCATCCATATTGTTAGGGTGCCCGATCCACCTTTTTGTCTATATGAGGTGTGTTGTCCTGTGCGTGTGATTATCACTTTTGCAATGTAGCAGGGGCAAACCGTTACGTACACCAGCATGTGTGACGTTGTTGGAGTCGGCCATTTTGTTGGTCTACACGAGGGATCCAACTGTGATAACCAATGAACAAAACCTAAACTGACCAACACCCAACTAATACAAGGTCTTAGGTCTTTTACCTAACCTCTTTTACTGGTCGATTGGGCGTTTGCTTGAGATTCCGGAACCCCTCAAACTAAGCCTTCGTACCAACAACAATAAATGTTTGCAGAAATGTTTCATCGGAACCGGAGCGACCTAATGTTTGTTGGGAAAGGTTGATAATTTTGTTGTTGGGAATGTTTTTCTGTTGTTGTTCTTCACTGCTGACGTCGACTCGATACATCCCCGACAGGAAGGATAGTGAATGGGTTGGCAGCCGCTTTTGAAAAGCACTTGAAATTGTACGATTGCAAAGGAAAATGATTTGAAAGGCGTGATAAATTCACGAACAAAGATTGCCCACGGGATAACGAACAGATGCTGAAAACGTTTGACGTGGGCTTAAGACAGACCATGGTTTTGATGCATATTTTTGATGGTCCTGACACGATAAGAAGGAAAACTAGATTATACTACGGGAAATAGAATGAAGAATATCTTTTCAGCACAGTTTTGCGTGCGATGTTGTCCATCTCAAAGGAATGATTTGTAGTGAATTGTTGGTGGAGAAAGAAAAAGTATGCACTGACAGGATTATATCCTTTGTACGAAAAACGTTCATCATTTAATCGAGATCATTACGGTCGAAAATAAAAACAACTCTGGATTTCTTTATGATATCCTCAGAGCCCGGTTTGCAATTGAATTCTCATTGAATTGAAATCCATTCGAGAGCGGTGGAAGCATTTCTGTATGTCTTGCCGGAGTCGTCTTGATAGAAAAATCCTTACATTTACTAACACTGGTACACTGGCTACACCAGCGTGGTAGCTGCCATCCAGGACGATAGTTTTGGAGAAAATGTAATCACATCCATACCATAAATTATAATTCTTACGGTAGAGTCTAATAAATATATTCTCTGCATATCTAATGCCATAACCAACGGAAGTAGTAGATTGGCCGATGGTGCCTGGAATTTCTGTAGAGCATTACGGTCGGCTAAGGATAGGGAAAAAACGAATTAACGAAGGTAGTTTTGTCGTTGTTTTCCGTGTCGATTCTGCACGGTTGAGTGAGGCTGTGCCTGGTGGAGGTACGGGATTGTGTGACGAGGACCAATCCCCCTGTTGATAAGCTTTTGGGCCAGCAGGCGAAAGCAAACCAATTTTACTCGATTACACATCGTCTTACAAACATCATGTCTGCCGGAAAGAAGCTAATCGCACCGCGTACTCTCACCCCCTACCAATGTTAGTTGTCTTGTGCGCTCGTGTGTGGGTGATAGCTTTGGACAGTGTCGTGTGTACACTCACCCGGGTGTTTCCGGCAAACATTATGAATCATAACGGAAGCATGGTAGCGCATGTTTTTCAGAAGGGTGGCAAAGGGCTACTACCCGATTATACCATGCGATGTGTAGGGCAGTTCTGGTTGACGGTGGAATGAAAAGGGCGAGAAGGGGAAAATTCGTTTCTGTGTAAGGTTGACAGAGTTCGAGTCGAACACTGCAAAACCGTGTAGTAGAGAAAGATTCGATGATGATATGGTCTCTTTTTTTTCGTCAGCGTGTGCTCTTACACTGCACAAATCTGACGCAGCTGGTTTTTGGGCAATTCTGTTAGGTCGCGGTCGCTGTTGGGAAAAAAACTGAAATGAAATATGTAGCAGTGGTCGTAATAGTGCATAGACTAGTCAATAGGAGGTTTGGCAATGGTACTTTTGCACATGGTGCAATGTTTTGTGCCTGAAACACGCCTGAATTTGAACACGTTTGTCTACTGTGGATGAATTGTTTTACGAGAGAAAGGTCAATACAGATATCCTTATTCTGATGGACGTTTAGAGTGAAGACGTGCTTGAAGAACAATTCGATTGGAAAGGGAAATACTACTCTCTTATTCTATGTGCGATAGCACCATACTGCGTTAAAAAAACCGATCGAATGCGCGTTGCGTCGGATTACTGCTTGTATTTATACCGAAGCGAAGAATCATGCTGGTCGAAAGAACGCATGCAGAACGTGTACAGTCGTCGTGGGAAAATTGGGCGTGTGTGCAAAATCATGCCAAACGTTAGTCGGGAAAATCGTATTTAATTCCGTACGTGTGTTCGTGTTTCAGTTCGAAGCTGTTACACGGTGCTGGGACACGGTTTAGTAAAATTTCTTACTTGTTTCTTGGAACTTGTGTGCCATACACAGCCTGGATGTTAACGAGAATGTGATTGGTATCCTTCGCAGAATATTGGACAGAAGAGCGCACAGCCAATTGCGTTGGAATTTTTGGGGCGTTTATAAGAAGACCGAAAACGTTTAACTGTTTTGACGGATTCGATTGGGTTAAGCGTTTGTTTCACTCGTTTCATGCCTGTGCGTAACAATGTTAAACGATCAAGTCATTTGCGGTCATGGTTAATGTTTCGTTCGCACCGAACCGTTTCACTTGGATTGCAAATAAAACTTATTATGCCATTACTTTTATAGTCCAAAAATTCTTATCGGTGTAGTGGTTTACTGTGGCTGATGTTGCTTTCGTGAAACTATTTACTATTTTTTCTAGAATACTAATGAGTGGTAGTAGAATTGTCATCAGACTTAAATGTTTTGGGTAAAACATTTTGTTCTATAATCAATTCTTAAATGTAGATTCATAATACCTGATTTATGCAAATCTTTTCGTTATAGTCTAGTAACAATCTTCCGCCTCTTTGATTTGGTGCCAATTTCTTACTACTGGGAAAGTGTTGCAATGCAAAAAATACAGTAGGTAGTTGGTTAAATCTTTTCAATAAAGCTTTAAAATATTTCGAGGTCTTGAACCTTGAAAAGGGGGAACCCCTTTTCTGTTGGTCAATTCTGTTCGTTGTTGGTTCATCGAAATGAAAATGAAGATATACTATAGATGGAAGTTATACTTATATGGAAATAATTTTATAAAATAAATGTTTATTTTTTAAACTATAAAAACATCGAAGTTGAAGAAGAATGTTCATATGTACTATTCGTACGTTAGGTTGTCTCAATAAGAACCCAGATTTTCTGGATCATCTGGATCTGGATCTGGATCATCGATTAACTTGAATTATGTGTCAGGGATTCTATACATGATTTACCTTTACTAGTGCCGCCCGGTGGTGTATGTGATAAACGGCGCCGGTTCCACTGGAGATCAAATCCCGTTCGGACCGTTCCCAGTAGCAAGGACTGATTATCTGGCTACGTTGTAAAAATAAGTCTAGTAAGTAAGAAATGGGCGGCATGACCTTAGAGGTTGTTAAGCCAAGAAGAGAGAGAGAGAGAGAGAGAGAGAGAGAAAGAGAGACAGAGAGAGAGAGAGAGATAGACCATTATCGATAGTTTTTTTACGAATATAAACTTAAAATATACGAATATAAACTTTCTTTTTATTTAAAATAATATTCTTCAAAATAGACTTTACAACTTTAAACGTTCATTACTTTACCATAAATGAAAATGTTCATAATCCGGCTCGTCTATTTTCTATCTCATTGAAATTTAAAACATGTTTCTGATGATATTTTACGTTAATAAATATAAATAAGATAAATTGTACCTGTTAGTTGCAATTTTAGCAAAAAATATTGAAGTATAATGTGAAACTAGCAAAAAAAAACATTCCTCCATAAAATATCGCATGCGCATGGAGTTACAAAAACAACTCCTCCATTTGTCTACAGTGGAAATTATTACACCACAATATCACTATTCCGTAATTTGTTTACACAACGAGAGATAATAATCATAATAGATAATGATTAAGAACCAGTGGCATAAAGGAACGATAGAAACGTGTTGCTCTTTTAAACGTGTACAGGTTAACTGGAAATGCATCTCATTACGCTAGAATATTTTCTTTCATTCCAGCATCCCAAGAAATTAGCGGAAATTTTCATGCTAAACATCTCATTCATTATCCTGCTCGATTGTCTTGCGGTATGAATCAGGGGAAGATAAACCAGTCCGAATAGCCGTTGGTACGTCGCTGTACGTTTCCGCATTGTTTGTAGAACAGGAAGGTTGTAGGTGTGCGGGGAGAAGAAGGAAAAGGCATAACATATTTTCCCCATTAATCATCTCTCTGTGTCGGTGTTTTCACCATTTAGTTGCTTTCGTTTCAGTGCCCAGTTTGTCTCGTCGTGGTCCGCGGCATCCTTTGCATCCGTAATTTTTTTTTTCCTTCAGTTTTTCACTATCACTTCGTTCACAATTCCCGTGACACTGACATTTGTACGCAGTCCAATCGTGGGTGGAGCAGATAAATCGTCTAGCCACACGTTATCATCTAGCGAGGGAAGGATGGCACTGGGTTAGTTTGGTGGAATGGTGGCAGTGGCTATGAGCAGGAAATACTTCGTAATTTATGAGTGGTAATTGCTAAACCATGATGACAGAATGGAATGCCAATTTCTGTTTGGCGCCTTTCCGATCTTGCATGGTGTGCGGTGTGTTATGTTTTTATCGGTAATTAGAGCCGTTCTTTCTTTGTTTTATTTTTGGTTTTGGTTTTGCAAAGTATTCACAGGAGTATTTTCAACGATTTGTTACTAATATCGGTATTGAGAAGTAAAACGAATGTGCATTCGTTGCATTGATTAATCATTAATTGAATGAATGAAAATACTGATGATGCTAAATAAAATCATAATCCCAAGAAGTTGCCGTAACATACAATCGACACGCATTCACTGTTCTGACAGCCTATGTAATTATGTAATTGAAAAAAGTTTAATAAACGAGCTCCAAAAACATAAACAAATTTTTACGTTTGTTGCTAAATTATCGTCCTTGAATCGCAATGAACGATTAAGGATTTTTTTTCGTGCTGTATGAGTACCACTTGTTAACTTTCAAAAATCAGTTTAAAATAATCAAAGAAATAAATGATGTATAGCTATAAAAAGATTAACAAAATAAATTAGCAATAGAAATCAATGTAGACTAATAGAAGACGCAAAATTTATTTTTAAATTAATATTTATAATTAACAATAAAATATAGGGCATATTAAGGATATAAAACTAGGATATTTCAAAATGTTATAAAAGAATGATGCTTTAGAAATGTGTTTCAAAATAAAATGAATCTCACTTTCAATATGCAGTAACGTGCAGCTATATAGCTACCCAATGAGGTTCAACCTTGCTCGACCATTAGCCACAGAAACAACATTATGTTGTCTGACTGACCGCAAATCGATCGACTATTCGATCGAATGTGTAATCAGCCATGGTAAAAGCGGTTGTAGCAGTATTTACTCATGGTACCATTTAAGTAGTGCAGTGCACATAAGCGTGGTTCACCACAGCTAATTGCGTGCCCTTTTTGCATATGCATCTGTGTCGGTAGCCATTGCTTAAAGTGCCTCCGAAAGGATAACGTGAAGAATGTGCCCTGCTGTGTTTTTGTTCGTGACGAGTAAAACAAAGTTATGAGGACGATGTGATGGAATGAGCGTATCGGTTGAATGTAGGTCAACTTTTGATTATTGAAATGAAAATTACCATAAATTTGTTTTTGTATCCATTCAGATTTGGTCTGCGCTGTGGAAAAGTTTGGCGACTATGGAATAAAAAAAAATCAGATACAATGTGATACTCGATAGGTTGCAAATTCGATTATTATCTGTACTTATTCAATTCGACAAATGAAGCGACTTTATTGAATATGTGTATGCTTACAGTTGTACGACAGGTTTGCTTAATTTGTCATTTGAAAAACAGAGCTGTACGGATTTTGCCAATAATTGTTGTACCGCTAACAATGATATATGTTTCATATTCGAAGGGATATATCTTGCTGGAATGACAAACTAGTTTTTATCTGTGCCTTTTTATACTTGTTCTGTGAGTAATCGTTAAATTTATTCATCCGCACAAGAACACTATTTGCAGACAATATGGATATAATGTGTGAGAATGGAGAAAAATATTTGAAATGGATAATTAATTGTATCGATAGTAGAACTCAAATTATACTCGGGCGTTATTGCATGAACTGACAGTGTAGAGCATGAAGATTTTATATGAACTTATATTTATTTATTTTTTTGCTCGATTAGAATGTCCTGGCCGTATCAAGACTTATTTTACCACGTAGCAGAATAGTTAGTCCATGCTACGGGGAAACGGTCCGGATGGGATTTGAACCCCAGTCCTGCCGTGTGTGCCAACGCCGTTTATTACATACACCACCGGGCCATGAACTTATATGTATGGAACTAAACTTGTTAAAAATCCCAATCAATTAACCTGGAAAGGCGCAACGATGCTTTTCCAATATTTGATTGCCATGTTATTTCCATATTTTTGACACGAAAAATAATTATTGGTAGTCCCCGAGATACACGGTACCTCTTATACGCGGATCCGCACATAAATGGGTTTTAAAATTTGACAACTCAGTGATGTGTGCTATAGCACAAAAATAAAGGAAATAAGTTAAAATTAGGTGGAAAATTTCTTTTAACTTCATCAAACCAACGATTTTTGCTAAAATATCCTTCCAATCGCCGACGTTTCCTTCTGAACGCCTTTAAATCGTAATAAATTACGATTCGAGTATGATGTTGACTTTATAACTGTCGCTAACAAACCCAAGGTCGTTAGCAACTGCGTGAGGTCACAAAATTAATGCGACAGAGGGCGCTACTCCTCGGCTACGTGTGGCCGGAGTCTGAAGTGACGATGGGAATCACGTTGAGAGGATCGCCAGTGTTAAGTAAAGAGGAACAAGTTATGGTTGTTGTTTTTTTAATGTTGCGTCCTGCAACTAAAGTTTGCTTAAGGAAAGAAACTTTAGTTGCAGGACGCAACAATAACTGTCAGTTTGAATCAAAATTGCACCGGGATTCGACTTCGGAGATTCGAGATACGCGGATTTCGGGAACTTCCTTTAGCTGGTTTCAAAATGGTATACTCTGAAATTTTAAAATTGAAATGAATATTATGTTTTACAGTTTAATTATCGACTTATAAAGTAGAATGAACGCAAGGAGGTAATTAAATTCTTTATGAAACGATCTAACTGCAAAAAAAAACAAAAATATTATATTTATCTCTATATTAGCCGAGGCTAACATCTTTCAGTGACATCCAAAAAGGAAATGTAGACTTGCCGTTGATCTACTTTCTTGCAATAGTATATCTTGTCTCAATGCTAGCTTACGACTATGTTTATCCTGGACAGTACGCTCATATGTGTGTTTGATTGTAGCTGCATAATACAGACGACGAGTTTGCTTGTTTCTACGTTTCTCGCTAGCCACGGCCCTATTCGCGGGCGTTAGCTGTTGGTGTGCAGTGCATTAGGAAGATACGCACGAAGCCAGCGAGTGAAATATTCTGTAGCAAGTGAGTGAGCGGTGCCGAGATTGAATTAAGTTTTAATTAAAATTTTAATGTAATTATCGGATTAAATGGGTTTCAGTGCGAGCTGTGTTTTCGATCCTGGTAGGAGCGTGCGGTTCAGCGTCGCAAATGGTCGCGTTTTGTAGCAACCTTGTCCAATTCCCGGTCGAGCTGTTGACGCTAACGCTCTCGCAGGTTCCGCTGTTGACCACTGGGACGCCGGGAAGAGCCTGCCACGGGATACGCAAGTGTTACCGCCATTGCAGCAATGGGCCATCTGATACCGTTGTTAGATAGTGTCGTTTTGCCATAGGACAGGCAGGCGTATGTCGCTCGGCAAAGTGCTACAGTCTCCTGACGCGCATTCATTTCTATTGCTTTAGGTTGGGCACGATTGTCGTTGGTGCGAAGGAGCATTTTATATTTTCGTATCACGAGCCAGTTCACTTGCCGTGGCCCAATTTCGTTTCGTACAGATTCCCCAGATGCACCGCTTTGCTGCTCACCCATTCGATGCCGCTTGCCCGAGTGCATGTGTGTAGTATGCTCAAGTGCGCTCGTGAATAGTCGTGTGTGTTAACATGTGATAAATTATTATTCGTCACTCAAAAGTTTCGTCTCATTTCGATGACATTTCACGCGGGCCCGTTTGCATGACGATGCATGTCCTTGCACCGGTTTTTTTTTCAAGGGAGAGTGAAACATTGGGAGACCGAGAGGATGCGTGTTTAGTTGTCGCTTTTGTTGAAAATATTGCTAACATGCAGCGCGCATTTATTCTCGGTTTGAATAATTTGTTAGTTGGTTAGGTTGGTGTTTTTTCTTTTTCCTCAACTAACATGCTGGTTATAATTTGTTCAGTGTGTATGTTTTTTCCACTTTTCGTTCTCCACAGTATGTTTAGAGTGGTTTGAATTTTTCATTTCGTTGAGTGAAAAAATTGTGTAATGTCAATTATTTTATGAATAGCAATAATGAAAATGTGGATAATGGAAACTTGGATAAAAAAAAGTCGTAACATCAGTACCGTAAAATGTGGTGTGTAATTGTACGAAAAAGTAGATAAAATATTCTGCTACATTTAATAAAGTTCGCAATGAAGCCTGAGACACCCCTTAGAACCACTGGCAAAGATCGATAGTAATAATGCCGACTAGCAGTGTCGGATGATTACCTGGGGAATTGTGAATGCATGATTAAAACTAATTCTGTGTAATATAAAAGTTCATCAGAGCATGGGCACAAGCATGTGTATACCGGCGTACGAAGCGTATTGGTTTGAAACAGTCTTTGGATGGCGCGGTCTACGATGAGTAGATAGTTTGTGTGTGCCCTACACTAGCATGCGGAATACATTCACCATTCAGTTACGATGAAATTGCGAATGGACCTGAGCTGTAGCAAACGGGCATACATTCGGCAGAAATATGTGCTGGTGTGGTGTTTTTTTTTCTTTCCGCCTTCTTCAATGCATGAAAGCAATAGCAGCATGAGCCGAAGCCACTGGGTAGCGAGGTTAGAATTGAACTAGGTCATTTATATGAACTCAGGGATGGTGGTGATTTCGAGCGCTGCCAAAGAGTGTGCTTACCAGAGGAATAGAAGTCGATACCCAGGACTCCTTCTCGATAGTCACAGGAAGGTTGAGCGGCGGTGGCAGCACTTGTGCACAGTGCACGGAAACTATAAAAGGACGAAGCACGGTTCATTGACGGTTCTGTAATTGAGGTAAACCCAATGAGGTTAGTACTTTCCCGCCCCGGGACATTTTCAGTGCTTGCAATGTGACATTGAAAAACAGAAGCAAAGTTCAGTCGAGCTGTGCTTTCCGCGCATTATTTTCGTGGAACGAATAAGAAACTTAGCTACTTGCAATTCTCATAACAAAAGCAGCGTACAAAAGGGCGTACAGCGTTTTGTTTGATGGAGAAAATTGCTTTGTAACCTGCCCGCTTATAGTAGCAGAAAGTAGCTAATCGTATATAATTATCCAAAAAACTTGCTTTAAGAAGTAAGGAAAATTGAACGAATATTTAACATTGTTTGCTAAAACAGTTAAATACATAATATACATTTTAGGACCTAGCTTGGTTCATTACTTTATTTCCTTGCGTTTTTATTTTCAAGTTTAATTAAATTTCATGTACTTGCAAAGAACGTACTGTAAATATGATTGTGCTAATAATATGTTCTGTTTGCTATCAATAGGCCAGGTCGTTATACCTGAATAAAAAAATGTATGTTTTGTTTGCTGAGTGAGGTGAGCTAAGTAGTACAGATGAGAATACTCACTCTTTTCAGAGAGTTGAAACAGAGTGAAAGAGTGGTTATAAGGATTTGAATCTTTTACTCACTCTTTTGAGAGTCATACAAATATTACTCTAAAATATTCCTTTAATTATTCCTTGGCGTTTTTACTCACTCACTCTTTCTGCCGACTCACTCGTCGGGGTTTTTACTCACTCACTCTCTCTGTCGACTAATGACTCACTCCTTGTCATTTTTACTCACTCACTCTCTCTCTCTGCCGACTAATGACTCATTCTTTTGGGGTTTCAATTCATACAATAAGAGTGAGTAAATGTTTTCATACTCTTTTTGAGTTTTTGAGTTGTTACTCCTTTTGGATTTAAATTGTTACTCTTTAGTCAGCACACAGAGAGAGTGTGTAAAAACGCAAGAGAGTCAGCCATTAGTCGGCACAGTGAGTGAATGAGTAAAAGCGCTCCTATGCACGATTAAACTCACTCACTCACTCTTACTCAGTGTGCACATCTCTATTAAGTAGCATTTATTTTGCTTACATGGGTTTGAAGATTATTTCCTGTGACATATCTCTATGTACTCAGATTGTAACATCCTTTTTGAGAGCTATACAAACAACCTGTTGTGTGTTTTATTATATACCTTGATTGAATTCCCACGTATATAAACAATTTTAGCTAATTTTTTTTTACAATATAGATGTAATTTTAGTCTTTATAGGTAAATAAGAAAATTTAATGTGTGTTTTTTCCATTTGCATTTTTCAGAGCATTTATTAACTCATCTATAACAATCGAAACAATCGTACGAGGTATGTATCATCCGCTAGTTATCCGGTTAAAAGTGTGTAATTTATGTGCGTGACATGTTTAAATTATTGTTCTTAAGTCACCAAACCCATACATGCTTGATTGTCCGTGCAATTGTTGGAAACCTCATCCGCTCTGTTTGAATGTGGGCTTGTGGTTCGGGTAGTCGGTGTTAGGGTTGGTAATGCTGCTGATGATTAATTAATTTCTTCCTCAAAATTTAACGGCGGTTCAATTATTCTAATGAACGGCAAACCAGTCCACCAACCATTCGGACAATGAACACTTATTAGTACACAAACGCGCGGAGGGAAGCGTCTAGGTTCGGTTTCTCATTCACGATATGGTAGGCTCGGTATGGAGTTAATGATAATCCTAAATCCCCTTCAATAATCCACCAATTGGGCCCTCGGCCCGATCCTGCCTGGTCTGTGAACATTCTTGTTGCAGCGGGCCCGACCATAATGAGCCTGTGGCGTTATAAATATATTATTCTCCAGCATTAAACAACTCTATTCGGCCGGAGACATAGGTGTCGTTGCTGTGTACACATCCTGCCGGAACCTATCAGTGAACCAGTGAGCAGTGGGTAGGCACAAACCGACGGCACGGTATCGTACGAGGCGCGTAAGGTATGTAGCACGCGCGGTCAGTATAATCCGGGCAAAGGACAGGCTTTCGCAGGATGCGTGTTGACCACCGCGGTCGTGATGTCACTCTGTTCAAACACGGGATCGACTGTGCGCACTGTGAGCTTGGAACGATACCATGCCGAATCGGTGCTTCGGTGGACGTTGAGATTGAGGTGTGAAGGAAACTAATCCGCTTGCAAAAGAAGCCTCGAGAAGCACAACGAACCGTAGCCTATGTCACAGTGGATTGTGCTCGAACCGGCTTTGCCGTTGGCTAATGTTTGAATATTGATTGTTAATTAAATCGGAATAATGATTTATAGTAGTACGGCATCAGTGTGCGTACGACTGTTTCGGACCGATGGTGCTGAATTCCGCCACCAGCAATCACGCAACACAACGGCCTGTTCTGTATGCATATTGGTGGGTTTTGTGGTGGACGTATGTGATAACACGCACATACACACACGCACGCCTAGGCGAGTGTAAACGCTCCAGATGATTGGATGTATTGTCCCGGTAGCACCGCAGATGACTTAGCTTTGCATAAATCTGCCAATTGTGCATTCGTCAGTCGGTGAACCGGCTGGGTCCTATTGACCGTCATGTTGCTAGATGGCGCAGAGTACGTGACACACGCCGAGCGCTCGATTGAGGATGACGAAGCCCTTCTTCTACGCTGGTATGTGCCGCTTGTCGATGGCAGCTGCATTCAAATAGAGTATAAGATCGACGTTCGGTCGACCTATATTTTTATGCGTTTTTTTTCTTCGATTCGCTTTTGCACGCAATTCCAGCAGATAAGCAATTGCAATCACATTTACTTTTGCTCAATGCACGGGGGCATGTTTGATTGAGATGTATATATCGTTAATATTTGATATCCTACGAACGGGGAGAGTCCTACGTTTCTGGAAAAGATACAAACGTTCATTTGGTGGTCGTGGCATTCACTTAAGCAAACCATAACGCCAACCGATTGTTGAGACTCTAATTATAGCTGGCAGGGGTTTTAGTGTACGTATCTCATCGTTCACCATATTCTCGGCATTCACACAGTTCATTGTAAGTTTTGCTAGTATTTGGCCTAGAAAAGCAATTTTGGTACGTGCTAATTATTTATCCGTTACTTTAAAAATGATAATTTTGACATTGCCGATAGTCTTTGATGACGGTAACCTGTTGGGACCAGATCGATATAAACTACTACAAGGTAAATAATGAAATAAACTGAAACTATCACTAGAGAACTCTAATGAAACGCGCAAAAAAGGATCGTTTCAGCTTCATAAAGTGATTATTCAACTGGGTAACGCTCGTTTTTTATGTCAAACCGGTGAAAAGCTATTTGGAATCGGTAAGATGGAGGATAATTTTGATTGATTCAACATTTTAAATAAAAATGTAAAAAAATCATATCGTGTTTGCTTGGTTACGGATCAAATAGTGTTATGAAGAAAACGACCAGTAAAGCTTTTGTTTGTCTCCTATCAGTCAAGAAACCACAAATTAGTCTTTATTTATCATTACATTCATTACATTATCATTACATTAGAGAGTGTCGAAAGCGCGCCTTTCGCCCTTATTTATACCGTTTCGACCATTATTTCGACTCCTCACAAAGCTCCGACTTAATCTCATGTGGTGATGGGCGTTATTCTTTATTTGCTATAAACCCTTAAACTGAAACCTGTCATCACACAAACAACGACGCGTTGTTATTTACAACAAATAGGTATGAATGAAAATGTCAATAAGCAGTGTAATATAAAATTCAATATTATGAACTGATATGAATGTTCATGAAACGTATAAGTATCAAATGTAGACGTAAACAGTTTGGATAAAAATTTTAAGTATGATAATTTCTCGAAATAACCAAAATACTTTTAGTGCTATAAGATATGAAACTTAACCCCACTAAAGTGGAAAGGTGAAGAGCTCAGTAAAAGCAATTATTTGTCATTGAAATTAACATTTCCACCCCACGGTAAGAGCTATTGCATCCTTGGGCATGCAACAAAAGCGGCAATTACAGTTGTAGTTCTCCATCCGAAATCCAAATCCGGCCACCAGGCACAGTGTAAAAGGTGGAAATGTAGCACCTTGTGCACATAAATCGAATCAAATACTCGTTACAGATTGCAACCATATTGGCCGAATGCTTGCCTGGTTGAATATCGGCCGACTAAGCAAAGACAAGTGGTTCGTCGGGAGTGGCGGTTTCCTACATTTAAGTACTTCCTGCATCGTCTAGAGTAGGATGCGCGTTTGCTCGGGTACCTTGGGTTTGTTTCACGTGGTTTTTTTTCTGTTGGTCCGTATTTTTCCTCTAGCACAGAGAAGTTCCTGGCGGTGGAACTCTACGACCAATTATGCCGATGGAAAAGTGCTTCGGGTGGTAGAGTACGTGCTGCCGCGTTTGCAACGTTAAACAGTGGGAGTAAAAGTTAACTGTGCATACATTAGCCCCTGTTTCGTACCGTACATGCCCTGTACATTTGCTTGGGCCCAGGCTCGATGACACGTGTCCTCTTTTAGCAGGTGAAGTTGCACAAGTTTTGGCTCACGGTAAACATGCTCATGGGGTGCGAAATCGAGAGACGAACTTCCTCCAGGATGCGCTAACGACATCCAGCTGTGCAAGGGTGAGTCCTTGCTGACACGGAGTGAACCGACGGACACTTCTGGGTGTCTCTCGTCCAAAAACCCTGCATGGGGTTTCGCAGACGGTGGTCTATCTACTTGGTGGTCGCGGCTGTGTGCAGCTGTGTGAGCAAAAGTTTATTAAAACAATGTAAAGTTGCACAAATTTATCCCGTACACCATCGGACTTAGTTAGGAGGACACTGTTCTATATTGTGTGTGTGTGTGAATGTGTATCACGATCAAGTTAGCGAACTTGCCGGTAACGTCCGTACCCGGTAGTGTGATGGTGGCGGTATAGATCGAATCGCCGTGATAGCGTCACGGTGCACGGTATGGCTCGAGTTTTCTCCCCGCTTCGGGTTGGGAAAACCGGAACTTGAAAGTTGCGGCTTGAGGGAAAGCTTTTGGTAAGTTAAAATGGTCACAGGCCGCAAGAGTTAAGCTTGACAGGAGCGCAAGAAATTGACCTCAACAGTGAGGATAGCAAACCAAGATTGGAGATAGGGAAGCGTGTTCTACGTTTTCCCTTAGGTTTAGGAAAAAGCTCACAGGCAGCGGTTACAGAACCGTAGACCGTGGTCACGGTTCCAGGGTGACAATAATAGGTGGCGGGTAAGTAATTAAAGTCTTGATTTCGCATTAAAATGCTTCGCACTGTGTCGTGCTCTGAACGGTGCAATGAGTTTGTTAGGTGCCGGTGTGAACTTGTCACCTTCCGCTAGCCTGTTCCCATTTCTTGGCAGTTTCCCTGCGCGTCGCTTAGTTTGTTCTCCAATTTTAAATGAATATCCCTGTTAGATTAAAGAATGTCGCGGCACGGAACAGAAAGTTCGAAAGCGTCGTGAGAGTTTAGTTTTTAGTTTTTCTTCCTTAAATTTTGCACGTACCACCAGTGTGCCGCAATAAATGAACACCGGTGACCTAACGCTAGTACACGTAGATGAAACCCGATGTCGTTCAAGTGGTTCTCCTGCGAGGACAATGTGATGCGATGCGGGGCTAAAAAGTTTAAAGTGTAATTTCACCAAAAACCAGGTCACATATTTGAGCAGCCGACGGTGCATCGCGACCTTTACTGTCCCGTGGAATGGCAACTAACATACGGTGGACGTATGATAGCTTTATGCGGTACGTGGAAGACACTTCTGAAAGCGTTTGATGATAGGGCACAAGTGTTCGTGTTTGGAATGTGTTACACGTTTATGCTAGAAAAAGGATAATAGTGAAGAAGGTCCAACGTCGAAGGCAAAGAGGGTAGGGTAGGGGTGGAACACCAGGGTCAGATAAGCGTCCGGGTATGCGTCGAGTTGCATGTTGCGATGTCATAAAGTCACGATTTGGAATAAAAATTCTCGTAAGTTAAACAAGTTTTCATCCTTTAACTTTTGCAGTTTATGACCAGAATGGATCGTGAGGAAAATAAGATTTTTTGTAGTTAGCAGTGGTGTGTTTTGATGTGTCGAACTTATGAAACATAAGGCTATAATGAGTTTAGCAAAAGTTGTCTACTTAATATGTTTCTTGAGTACCGCAATCCTGTGCCCCAATCCTTATTTAGCCAAATAGTTGTTTTCCTTATTCTGGTGTGTGTACAATAAAATGAAAATGGTAATCATTAATATGAGTGTGGCATGATAATGCGTTAACGGGGATCAAATAGTTAGTGATTATAATCACAGTTATTTTCCATTTGATTAGAAAGTGAAGAGAAACCGAACTCGGACACTTCACCTCATCGATACAATAATTAATTCCAAATAGCAATCGTACGGTGGGCAGAACGGATTGAATCATATAATCGATACCGAACGCGCTCCATTTGTCACGATGCTTATCATTATGACGTAATTATTATGCATTCCCTGATTGATAGAAACTGTTTCGCTTCTCGTGCATAAACTGCGTGCGTAAACGAAATTATGCCAAACAGTGGTACCATTGCCCTGTGTTCGTCTGTTTGTGGAAAATCAAAACCGAAATACAATCATCTCTGGCCCGTCTACCGCACCCCATATTTAGACGATGATTGCGAGTGTGTCCGTGGCGGATGAAGGAACGTTGTGAATGCATTATGCAGTACGATCCTTTCATCGTTCAAGGAGCTCACCCATCGCCCGGGGGTTCGTTTGGGACGAAAGAATGGTTTAGGTCAAACTCGGCTGATTGTAGATGTGAGTGTGCAGTTTTTAATGCACTTTACAAACTATGCAAACGTTATCGATTCTGGGCGGTTTCATCTCATGACGAGCCAACAATTGATAGAGGTGACAGTAGAGACGACTCGGATCCTTAGTTTGTTGTGAAGAACTGGAACGTTCGGTGTGTTGGCAGACGGCAGATGGATACAATTGCAAGAAAGATACGCAAGCTTTTCGGTGACTCGGAGCCCTCGTTGACAAGTTCTTTTTTTTTCGTCTGAAACGGTTCGCCCCTTAGTGGCAACTCCCCGATGCACGATATGGTCGCCAGCAGAAACCGGCAAACGGAAATTTGGAAAGTTTTGTGGAGCAAAGAAGTAGACTTGCACACGCAAGTATGTGAGTTTGTGTCTCCGTGTGTGAGAGATACGAGACACAGTGATTTTGGGCTGCCGGGATCTTTTACGTTTTTCCGAGCAAATGCTTGGAAGAAGAATATCAAATTATCTATCGTTGGAGACCAACTCAAGATGGTACCACAAAATGGTGGAAGGTAAATGGGAAAGTCGTCATAGGACTTTGGATGCTTTGGGGAATAACACTGATGGAAATAAACCAACGATGACAGGACAATGCTATGCGATGGGGTAGGTGGGGCGAGATGTTTGGATGCAGACTGGAAATGGAAAACAAATAAATTCGTTCGTCCCTCTATTTTCGTTCTGCATTGCTTTTAGATGGCAGTGGACAAGCCATTGGGTGGAATGAGAATAAGGCCCAAAGCACCAAAAATGGTCGATCTTGAAACTGTGCAAAACTATTCGAGCGGATGCGGAAAGCGCTTCGTGCTGTACGACGTTCATTCTAAACGAGGATTAAGAGTGATCCTGTTCATTGTGTGTATATTATGCATTGGTTTGCGTGTGCAATAAGGTGCAGGAACAGTTGCAATTCCTCTTTTTTCAACAATACTTTCGTATAAGCTTGCACCGATTGTGTCTCCTGCATGCACCGCTCATATCAACCAGTTGGTCGTTCGTGGTGCATTCTAGCCGGAACTACTATACAGTTCTTTGCATTGCATTGCAATCGTTCATCGTCATTGTTGGCGTTTGGTAAAAGATCGGTTTCGGAGAAAGAATGCTGGCGTTAGTTTGTTCCGTATGGTCAAGAAAAGAAGGCAAGTTTTCGAAGCAAGAAGATTCATACTGAAACAATGACTTGTTGGTCGCACCTCCGATCGTTCGCCTCATGTTGCATATGATGTGCTCTGTACGTGCACTATTTATATGCTTTTGAATGAGACTTTGTTGTTGATTGTTCCGTCTGGTTTGGGTGTTTTTGTTGCTTACCGGGCTGTCCGAAGTTTCCTCCCCTTCCGGCACGTTCCTTTCATGAAGTATTTCGAACAAGAAACATTCTTTGGTTTAATTTGGCTCCCGTTTGAGTGAGGAAAAATGTTCTAAATGTACATTCAGCAAATTAGAAAATTTATTTCTTCAACATTCATTCTCTCTTCCGCTCGGTCCGTGTTGCAAGAAAGTAGGATCCCTTGCCGGTACCTGTTAGGACGACGCAAATAGCATTGAAGGGGAGACTACCCTGCAGAGCGGAGGTAATGTTAGCATCTCATCTGCTCACTATGCACTTGCACGTTGAAGCAATGTGCAACAGAGGATCGAAATTTGGTTGCATCACTTTACGAAAATCAGGCTAAGGCGCTCAACAACAATAGCAATAAAAATACCAACAAAAGGAAGCAACCAAGCTGAGTGCTGACGAAATTGCTTTAAACCGGAACGATTAATTTAACCTGATTCTGGGAATATCTGCTTTTTTCCTGTTGGCGAATGTATACAACGAACACTTCTCAACGGTATACTATGGTGCAGGAAAAGCGCGCGACCAGATTCATCGTTCCAAGCGCAACGACCGAATTTCCGGAAGCCGGATAAATTGATGGTAGCCATTTTTTAATTTCCCAATTACTTTCACTCTGATTGTTGGCTTGCTGTGAGGCTGTACTGTATAGTTATTCTACTACCCGACGAATCAGATAAGCACATTGCTCACATTGCTTATACGTTGTATTGTGTCTTAAGCAGGCCATTTCATTTTCATGTTTGAATGCATTAATTTGGTGTTTTTGTTATCTGAAATATGAAGGGAAGTAAACATTTGAAAGACATATCTACTTAGCTAACAGTAAGTTGAAGGCTGTTAATTTTTTAGTTTGTAAATGAAAACAATTTCTCCCTGCTCAGTATGTGAAAAATAATACTTTTAATTATAAATTGTATGAAACGGTAAATTTCAGTGCGGCAAGGTACGGGCTAAATAAATTAATTGATTTGTATAAGAATTATTTTTCAGCTTCCTGTCGTAATAGTATTTTCATGTGTATTTAACAGTAAACAAATTTAAAAAAAAAAAGAAAAAAATTTTTATTAACAAAATTTATGTGATAGTCGTGTTAATTTTTGCAAGCCAGCAAGTTTCTGTACTTATGAAAAGTTTTGTATTTTGTAACCGAAACTTTCTTTTCCTTATTTCACTAAATTTGACCCAAAAATGAGAGTCAAGATCATGAAATAGTAATTCATTGAATAGTTATAATTTAGTTTAGTTTTATGTGCATTTTTATTTGTTGGTCTTTTTTACAGGTAAAATAGTAGTGTTTGCCAGTGCACAATTTATGTTGGTGTTGAATCATAATTAAGATGTTAATAAGGAAAATCTGTGTAATTTAAAATATTTAATGTTTGAGTGAACAGAGCAAGTTTGTCATCTGAATAAGCGATAGAAATGTTATCTTTCAAATCAAGCTTTAAAACATTCGTCATGTTTATCGATTTTTATTGTCTTGTGATTTTCAATCATTCATATTTGCGTTTGCGTTCGAATTGTAATGTCCCTGGCTTCTGTTAAAAACAGCGTTAAACCCCTTTCGTATCAGTGGAAATGGTTCTGTGAGCATGTCTATTCATGGAAACGATTTATTAGCGCCTGGAGGTAATACGCTTTCCTTTTTCTAAACGAACAATTACTATGATGAGCAACCAGTACAACAGCAGCAATGGAAAATGTTTTCCATTCATACATTAAGTCATCTATTCATCAATCTGCCATCTGGTCCCATTTTATGCCACCGTGTGACTTCTTCCTGGATTACTAAGGCATATTCAAGAAACATAACAGACGCGTTATCGTAGCAAAACGACCAAGGAGCAAAGAAGGAAGGCGCGTTTCAAAAATTCTTTGCTTAACAAATGTAGAAAGTTTTCATATAAACCTTGGACGTTCGTGCTATTTTTTTGTTTATTCGTCCCCGCTGGAATCCTTGGAGCGGTGGTTCTCGCGATGAAACTGTGTTGTTAGACGATTTAAAATTCGTGGACGATTCCCAAAGGCAGACGTTTGGAATGGTGGTGAACGGAAGCTTCATTCGTTTATTTGTTGATGCTTCCCTGCATCTGCCTTGTCTGCGCCACTGAGTACGGGATGCGTAGCGCTGAGTGTTTCTCGAATGGAAGATACTTGATATATGTAGGTGTGTATGTTTTCCCTATTGTACAGTATACCTTTATCTGTTCAGTGTCAGAAGCGGGAGCATACTCACTGCAAGAGGTCCGTGGCCATTCACAGCGTAGCATCAGTAGAGGGATAGTACAAAACGTCAGAGTTGAACAAAAAAAAAACAAACAAACAACACAAATGTTGTCTATTCAAGAACCAAGAAAAACAACGAAGAGTAAAAGCTGCCGGGGCTCATGGAGCAAACAAGGTAGGTTGGGTGTACGTTCCCAAATTCGCCTTTTTGCGTAAGAATGCAAAAGTAGTAAAGAGTTTTTTAAAGGGGCCCTCTCAATGAAAGGGTGGTGTCATTTTTTTCCCCAGTACCCTCGATGTGATGCTAGTATGTGACGGAACCTGGATGGACATATTTTTGCGAGTTACAATTTTTAGAATATGGAACATATGTATTTTTGTGTATGTCCCGTTTCCTGTTATATGCAAGCATGTGTCCAAAACCGGCAAACGAACCAACTGTAAACGATGAATGAACGAAAGAAGAGTGATGAAGGCATTCCAACGACATGCCTCAGAATGGAATTCCTGATGTGAAATCCTTCACACGAATCCTCGCATCCTTCTTCGTACAGTCGACGGGTGTTGGGTGTTGAAGGTGGGAACAATGTTGTTGCGCGGGAGTTGGTCTTGTCAAGTTTTCCTTCGCATGGCGTGCGCAACCTTCACGGTGAACCATTGTTGCTCCTGCTGTTGCGCTGTTATTGGTTCTATCTATGTTCCCTGCCTGGTTGGCCATTTTTTTTCAAGTTTACTAGACGAGCGACCTTCCGTTTCGGTTCCACGATGTCTGCTTATGACGGGTAAATTAGTATCATCTTTCTTCCGGTGTGTAGAACGACGTTCTGACGACGTGGAGGAAGTTATAACACAAACAAAACTCGGCATTCGGTAGTGGATCGACACCGGGGGATTGAAAGGAGAATTGGATTCTGTAGTGTCTTTTTTTTTATTGCGCTGACTGTGTGTGCGTCGACGTTCTTGCAGAGCTTTTGCCGAACTGAACTGTAGTGGTTTTCCGCAGCATGCTCGCATACACGATGGTGATGCCATTTTTCATCAATTAATTACAAATTTATCATCATTCATCGACAGCTGGCGTTAGGAGCTGAAGCGAATAGGATGGATGCTGTGCAATTTCACCAAACGAGTGCGCCTGTGTGTTGTTTGTCAGTTTGGTGAAACAGTATCACGGGGACAAGGTTTGCTTGTGCGAACGCAAAGCAAGGAAATCAAATTGAGCGGGTGTGGGTTGCAGAAATATGAATCCTTTCTGCATGATTTGATCCCAGTTTGTGTGATCCGGGGAATGTAAGGTTTGTATTTCTTTCCAATGGGTTCGTAAACACGACCTTCGGTAAGGGTGTGTACGAGAAAGGTTGATCGGGGGAAATATGGAGTACAGGGTGGTAGTAATCATGATGGTGATGGTGATGATGATGGTGATTATGACTCTTTCTCTCCCACTTTCTGCACCATCCGCATGATCAGGTTTGTTCTGTTGTAGTCGTCGGGTGGAAGTTTGTTGAATTTAGGCACGTTGAAGTTCTTGTACACACTGGTGTGTGCGCTGAGCTCTCATCCCTGCAAAGAGATAAGGGACGAATTAATCAATAGTTATAATTAATGGGGTGTGTACAGAAGTTCAAGCGTCCTGAGAGCCTCATCAGAAAAGTAGCCTCCAGGTGTGTATCTGTTCCGGGCGCGTGTATGTTGTGTATGCTCGGGAATATGTAATTTACGGATAATCTGAAGCTGTAATTTCGGCAGGTGGTAATGAGTTTTCGGTGCGCGTTGTGAGCACAACCGTTCCATTGATGGCATTTATTTACCCACTAGCCTTAATTGTACCACGTGCATCAGATAGACGATGACATTCAGTCCATCGAACATGGTTTACGTGAGTAATTTGATATTGTTCTCTGTCGGGAAGCAAGTTGCTGTAAGTGTGTAATTCAGGGGCAGTAATGTGTAGCGCTGAACATGCTTTGAACTATACTAATTTGAGCTACCGGAATGCATAACACATGGTTATTATTTTCGGTATTACGATTGGAAAAATGTCATTTTCATAGCGATTTTTGAATTTGAATTGAAAAATCAATTTTAAAAATGACTTTAATGTTGGGATGATACATTAATTTAATTTCTACTTCCATTTAATTCGTGACAGTACTCCTTCAAAGCTTCTTCGAATATATTTACCAACAGCTTGATTATAAGTAATTTGTAGATGGGTTCGGCACACTAGTTATGGGTGTCTTATTGGAATTACAAAATTATTGGAATTAAAAAATTGAATTACAGTAATAAAGGAATTAACTTGGCGTTTTTAATGGCTAACGAATGTTTAGTCGTATTACACTTATCGTTTTGCTTCGTAGTAAAGCTTTTACTTCATTTATGTGGAAAACACTCACGAAGCTGATTGCTATTTGTGCACAGCTGTATGAAACGTGTGAGTAAATTTTCTCACTATGAGCACATTCTCACAATCGTTCAGCTGATACGAGCGCCACCTAGCGTGGAATATTAGCCAAGACACAGGTTTGGTTCGTTGATATAATATTTTATAGCGGTGTGCTATAATTATCTTCTGGAGAATTCACAAGCTTCAGAGCTTTCATATGGAGGGGCTACAAATGTACACATTTTAGCACAATGAAAGCGTTTGCGGATATTTTGCAAACATATGAAAAAGTGTTCGAAAAAGCTTGGTTACATTCTGCACAGCTTAAACATATTGGATTCGTTTTTCCGCTTTTTTTCCGACTTAAGCTGTGGGTTTTTCCGAGTAAAGCTGTTACATGATTATTTTGTAGTGGAGGATATTTTCGAGTAACAGTTTACCACAGTATAAATTTGTGGTTCACAGTCACGCTAAGAAAGACGAAATAAGAACGTTTTCTTTGCCCCCGTCCCTGTCGGACAGGGCGGTTAAATCGAAATACATAATCTAATACTTAATAATATCTCCTACTGTTCTGCTATAGAAAATTAGTTTAGCGTTTCTATATTCATAAATTTATTCTATTCTTGTTTCTTTCAACCTCTTTCGAGTTCTTTCTCTAGTTAGTACATTTAGAGACTTCCAACAATCTTGCAATTTCGAAATAATTGCAAAAACATTTGATATTTTACACAAATAAATTAATAACGCTAATATAAATTTGATATATTATAGCAGTTTTGGCAGTAATTATCTAGTGGAGTACGTTTATGTACTTCAAGTTTTTTTCTTTTAAAATTCCGCGATATTCCAGGAATTTTACTAAACAATCGTTAAATGCATATATAAATGCGAAAATAGTTTCCTACTTTTACATAAATATATCGATATGTATCACATTTTATGGGTTAATAATAATGAATAACTAATGTATTTTTTTTCTTTTTCAGATGACGTATTTCGTTGCAAGCAGTACATAAGCTGAGACAATGTCAGGTAAGCTTCTTGTTCTTAAAAATAACAATTGCTTCTCGTTTGTAAACCAGCATTAAGAAATTGAGTTTCAGCGTATCGGTTCATTTAAGGCACAACACAAGTCACCGTATATCACCTTAACAATAGGTCATTGCAGCTTCGTGTCATGCGTGATATAAAGAAACATGACAATAGTGCGTAAAAAACAACACACCCAGTCCCGACCGACGTGTTCATGTTTTCCGGTGGCGAACGAGAGGAAGATAAATGTTTTCGGATGGTCATTTTTTATCCTTTTCAAATCAAAGCTTCCGAGATCCGTTGCGGCTAGAATTTGTTACGGCAAAGGCAAGATGGATAATGAGGATTTCGAGGATATTGTGAATGAGGGAGTCATACCCATTGCAAAAAAAAACATAAAATACGTTGAATCCCGTTCCATACGCTGACCATCAAGGTGGTCAATGTGTGAAGCCGAGAGATAAGGATTAATCTTATTTAAAACCGTCTTGCTTTCGGCTCACCGTATTTCATCCCCAATTGCTGGTGCTTTGAGAGAATTTTTTTTATGGTATCGTGCTCCAACGCTCCAATACAATGGCCAACGTAGTGGAGCTAGGAGAAATGAAAAAAAGCGTCCAAACCGAATGTTATAATTTCCCTATTTCCACCTGCCTGTGGTCGCGGTACGCTTTCGGGGTAGCTGGTAGTGAAATGGTGGCTAGAGTGGCCAGTTGGCTGTCATCCTGTTCTGGTTTTGGGTTTATGGAGCGAGGAAAATCTTCGAAAATTTATTGCAAACCATCGTCCTCCGTTCCTCGTTTAGGGGCAACCGGTCACACTTTAGTGCGGCCGCTCGTAGTGGTTGTGCGCGCAGCGTTCGCGGTAAAGGTGTTGGTGCGCTAGCGAACCGCTACTTTGTGGCAATTTTCTTCCGATTGCGGATTATTGAGCCGTTCCGGAAATGGTTCCGAACTAACCGATCAGCGTGTCTGGCACCAGAATGGTAGATCCGGTACGAGGAGACATTCGATGAGTGAAACTAACCGTTAGTCTACCGGTTGAATGTATTGAGTCTGTGCTTTTTCTTAGCATGTGCTCCAATTTTCGAATGTGTCTTGTTGTTGTTTTTTGTCACTTTCGGACGTCATCGTTTGGTTTAAAGGCACCAGCTGCTGCTGTTAGTGGTGACGGTTTGTGCATGTTGGTTTTTCTTTTTGGGTTTTTGTTTTGGTTGTTTTTATGTTCCACCCCAGTAGCTTTCCAATGAAACATGTTCGCTGTTTGGCGCAGTTTTGATAGGAATATAACAGACTGCTCTGACTGTGCTTTTTTCCGATTTTTTTTTCTCTTCTCTTTCTTCTGTACGTTCTCGTGTTGAGTTAGTATCTAACGGAGCGCATATCGAATAAAGGAAGTGTTTGTGGCGAAACAAATTTATCTTCTTTTTCTTGGAACACATTGCCATCCCATCCTAACCGTGGGAGTAAAAGCGGAAGAGGTGGGAATCCGAATCTTTTCCTGTATTCCTCCGCATCCGCATTGCACGGCTGACAAATTTATGTCTTCGATCCGTGAAGCTTTCGGATTAGTGCATGGATTAATCATAGATTAGTCAAGTGCTCCGGAACATCTGTGGCTTTTTTTATTGCTATCGAGCACTGAGCATCGGTGTCGTTGGTGTTTTGGGAACCAACTGTACCATAGTAGGATGGAGAGAGTTTTATGCTGAAAAGTGGTATAGTGCTAGCAGTAATGCATAGATCTTTATGGAGCATTATTTTCGACACAATGATCGGTACTCGGTGTGCGAACACTATGTTTTAAGCGGAACTTTAAAGTAACTGCATAACAATATATTAGAAGGTGTTTATTGTATTGCAAACCGTCAACTCATTGAACTGCATTTCCTAGTTTTACTTTTTGGTTCGCAAAAAAATCTGTAATTAAAATTAATCCTATTGCATCCGAATGTCGACATATAAGGGCAATATAAGCACTAGTTTTACAAGACCATATGTAAATTTAATCAATTTTTTAATAATTATGCATTGCCCTATGCTACAAATGTAGTTATGTGGGAAGATGGCGAACAAAATATTCGATCAAATCATCTGCATAACTACAACAATAATCCCAATTCATTAAAACATCAGCACGAGCGTTGCTTTGAATATGAAAACAAAAAACAAACTTGCCGCAAATTGTGGTGTACACAGCACGCCAGTATTTCCACACTCATTGATTGGTCGTGAAAATGTTCATCATCATCAATGAGAGATGATCAGATGATTCCTAGCTGCGACTTGACACATCTATTAGCTCATAAAGGCGGTAGACGAGGATCAACTCTACAGAACACAGTACTGGAGTAAATACATGTGTGTGTATGCGTATGTAAAAGGCTTAACCTAATGCTTGCTGCAATATATTCAAAATTTATTAATTTGTTGGTTATGCCTTATTGCGGTACCCGCGGCTGTACGTCCACGAGTTGAAATGCGCTGCGCTTAACCGATGTGAGCAATGTTGTCCAAATTTGCCCATTGGTTTTTGCAACCGACGTGCATGTAGCTTTATTTGCCAAAATACCTCGTACCGGGTTCCGCAGTCGTTTGTTCTTTTGTGTACGTGTGCGATTCGGTAAAGTGCATGCGAACGGGTGAATAGGCTTTTTGGTCTATGGAGGCCAGAATTTGGGGGGTTTCGTAGCCATCGAATGGGATGGATATTTTTGGCTTAATAATAATGGGCACCATTTGTATTCTAATCACCTGCTAGTCCCACTGCCAAGGCTTCACTGGGTGTGGTATAATGTGTACCAGGTTTCCGATCAGCATTGGGTGGGAGCCATTTGCCCTGCAACGAAGCCGAAAGGCTGTATGCTGTAAAGAGCATAATTTTCACCTGAATCTCGTACTGTACTGTGCTCATAATGTGACCCATGGTACATAGTTTAGTTAGGTGTGTGCGTTTCATTTTACCTCCATCCCCGATGGGTATCACATCGACTGGAAATCTCAACTCAAAGTACACCTCAGTCACGAAGCACAGAAATCGGGCTCGATATGATAGGATCTTTCGATGATATCTTTTTCACATCTCACGGTAAACCGAATCTAAACGCGTGATGTATCGTAATGGGGACGGTGGTACGTTAAGCACATGCCGAAACACTGTTTTTCCCGATCTCGTGGGACTTTGATGGTACATTTATTATTTGTTTTATGTGCAATGAGGATTAGATTAATTTGTGCTCATTTATCATAGAATGTGAGGGAGTTGTGTGTGTGTTTTGTTTTTTTCATTTGTCGGAAGCAATCACCACACGCCCCCGGTACGATGTGTCGTTTACGGTGGGATGGATGTGATGTGAGATGTTCAAATTGCTCCCCATAGGATATTTTTTTCTTCATAAAATCGTTTCGGCAACACCGAAAAGGTAGAGGTGGATAAAGGTTGTAGAGATGAATTATAGAGTGGCCGTGCGGTGTTACTTTAATGGCTGTATCATCTGTTAATATCAATTACAGCTCAATGAAAAGAAGATTACTAAATTGTACATCCCGGTAAGAGAGGAAAAAAAGACAACAATGTCAGGTGTTTGGATAAGAAAAACAATTGCATTACGTGTCAGTGGTATGCTCGTCGTGAAACATCCGGGAAAATCCGTCGCATGGATGCTACGTTTAAATAATTAAACATAAATAAATTTAATTCCAGCAGTTTTAATCGATTGAATTTACAAAAGAAAAGTTAAGACCCTCGCTTCTGTAACTATTCGTTACGGGAATGGCACATGTGGACGATAAAAAAAAAGACTGAAGGATGAATAGCTCATAAAGTCAAGTTGTGAAAATCAATTTCCCGCGATGCGTTTCAAATGGATAATTGAATTGAATTGGTAACGGCACCGCAATGGTGCAGCTCGTGTTGCGGAGACGCGGTTACCGTACCATTCCGGTTTACCGGTGGACCATCGTGGTGTTGGCATTGCGCTACTACCCGCGCTTAACATGTCAGTGGGTGATTCTGACACTCTTCTCCACCCGTAGCGCAACGGGTTTTACGATTATTTATATTTTATGAATGCCTCACCATCCAATGGATCCCTTGGTGTGTTTCGTTTGCAGCACCAAAAACAGAATAGATCCCTCGCCGATTGTTGGTATCGAAAATGGCAGATGGCAGAAGGATCGGACCCGGTGGGACACGAGCAGCATTTTCGGAAGCGCTTGGATAAAAAGCAACAAAAATAAGTAAAACTAATGGCCGCGAAGGTGATGGACTGGTGAAAAGCCAGCAGCCAAACATCGAACTGGGTAAATGGCAAAAGTTGGACAACGGACCATTGCACACGGGAAACCGGTGCCTGCCGGTCTGCTATGGTGCTTCGGAACAGCAGCCCGAGCGGCTTGGCCGTTCCATAGTAAAACTTTACCATTTGTTGCGGCGGAGCATACGCTCCACCAATACCGATCGTGCCAGATTTCGGTCAGGATTTTTACCATATTTTTACGTTGCCCTAGTTGAAAGAAGAAAAAAACCCCGGGTGCGGATACATTTGTGCTGCCCGAGTTCGCGCGAGACGCGACACAAACATAAGCAACGTGATCCGAGGTTTTTCCACTGAAAATTGCTGCATTAATTATGATATGGCATCGTAAAATTTTTGGACTATAAAATTTTGCGGCTCCAAATGCCCACTACCAACCGACGGGGGTAGGAGACGACGCGCTTATCCGCCCGGGTGTTTTTCACCTTCGCCAATTGCAGTCTTACCTGCCATTATTGTGCCGAGCTATATCGCTAGATGGCATAGAAACACCGATTCACCGAAGTGAAGCGATGCCAACGCTTCTGGCTTCTGTTGCTGCTGCTGTTGCTGCTCGTTGTCAGCGAAGTGGTTGTGGTTGTGTTTTGCTGTCCTGTAGACTCACACTGGAAGACTATGCAGAAATAATAGAACCCCCTGTGTTGGGATGGTTCCGTACACGGTCGCGCACACAAGATGATTAACTGCGGTCGTAAAACTGTTCCAAAAAGTATCTATAAAAAAGGATTAAAGCAACGTGAGCGAAAGAGAACATTCTACACTGTCATTATGCGGTGGCGGTAAGGTATGAAGTTTGTAGCACTTTAAATCTATTGTTTGTGCGGTGTGGTTTGGCTTTTCCAAACCGAACATTTCCTAATCTGTTGGGACTTTGGGTCATCTTTCAGAGTTATGAGACTGCAGTAGTGGAGCAGGGGAAACATAGCTTATCAAGCTGGACGGAAAAATAGCTTAAGGTGACCATAGGATTATTGATAGGTTTCATTGTATGCAGGAATTATTGTGCGTAAAAATGGAATAAATCTGCGAAAACGAATTTGCTGCCACAGGGAAATAATTAATATAGCATGGATAGGATTTAAACGAGGTGTTCTATTCGCATATGATGTATTAAGACAATTTTTAAGTTGATTTTTTTATTATCCTGTTGTTTTATTCCGCTCGTCATACGATTACTTTAGAGATTGATTACATCGTCAAGAACATTAGAGCGCTAGAATATATGTCTTTTCCTCCTTTAGACTGTTCAAATACGATTGAGTATGATTTAAAATGTACGTCGGATTAATATTTTTAAGGGGAGATATAAAATCAGCATGTTAAAAAACTGAATAGTTCACGACAAATAAAAAGTTATGAAAGCATTTTAAAAATAGCATTTTATAAATCGTTACTCAGAATTTATCAGAGACTGTGAAATCGTGGATTGATTTGCAAATTTTCATCAAATATTCTATACACAATTTCCTAATATTTGTTGTATGCTAAAAGTTTTAATTGGTGTATCCATGGTGTATAAATTCTTTTAAAACTTTATTATAGTATCGTTCGAAAAGTGCTCAATGCAATGTATCAAAAGGTACAGCAGATTTTGTAATAAAACATTTGTGTATAATGTATGACAAGTGGCGTTTTTAAGATGCATAGTTTTATATTACTTTATGATTAATTGTTGCTAAAAACATCTGTAATTTGCAGTCGAATTTGAGCTTATTATATGATTCACTATCGAACGGTTCTGTCGTCATCGATTCTGCAGTGTATGTATATGTCAAATTGCCTTGGGAATTGGCTCGAACATGACCGAGCTACGCGGTTAATCCGACACCCGGTTAAATGACCCCCAAATAATCGGCCTTTCATTGCAGTTTCACATCGAAACACTTTTAATAAGCCTAACTAACAATGAGCTTTCACTTTACGTCAATTTGAGACATTTATCGAAGACAACATTTAAATCACCTATGTTGCATTGTTTGTAATTGTTTTGTTATATGAAACTTTAGCTTTACTTTATTTTGCTATATATTTATGTTATAATTTTTTTTTTGGATTATTGCTTCAGCCTAAAGGTAAATCAAAACAGTATTTACTGCATTTAAATAAAAAAAATATCATGCTGTGGAAAACTTAATGGCACGTATAAATCCCGTGGAAAGTATTCCTCCGGGTCAAATATGATAGTAATTATCCAATAACTGATTTACTCATTTGCTGATGTTCCGTTTTTTGTGTTGATATTAATCTATCTATTGAGTTGAAAAGCTCTAAATGAAAAAGCGCGCGTGTGCGTTATTTTTTTATACAAAAGCAAACCACGCAGCAGTGCATTATGATGTGCGTATAAAATGGATAATTAAATCGAATGATAGTAGTACCTAATTTGTTTATAGATGTTTATTGAAGTACGGCGTGAAGAGGGAGTTTGTTTTTGATTCATTTTGTTTTCCCTTTTTTATCGCATTTGTTTGCCAAGGTAAACCAATAATGTTTCCATTTTGTGGTTTTTTTTATTGTTGTGGTTTTTAATGTTATTTTAAACAAAGTTATATTCTCACTTGAATCAGTGCGCTCTTTTTCAGTTTAATGATTTTTATGTAACAATGTTGTTCGCGCATATTTGAATCAATCATTCTATTAGTTTTTTGGTTTAATGAAAAATATTAAAGCACATTAGACTTCTTCTGAGCTATGATTAAAAAGCACAATGTGATACTTATTTAATTCACCCTAGATGTCATGCATGATCCAGAATTCAAGCGCAGATGTGGTGATATGAAAATTTATGTTTCAATTCTATGTCATAATTCGCACACTCGTAGCTTGGTGTTTCTTTTTTTATGTAGGATTTCAGCGACAAACACATTCAATCAAATAATCCCCCGACCGTATCGGAAGAAGCCACACACGAGGCCGAACGAGGCCAATGAATTTCCAATCGAAATCAATCGGAAAAACAGATTTCAACGCAAAAACGCTTCCGGTCAGGGAAGGGTCTGCTATACAATGGTAAAAGAAGGTTGAAATGGGAACGCGCCAACACGGAAGAGTATCCTTTTTTTATGTGCTATTATTATTGATATTTCAAGCATCTTGTTTTGTGCACAATACTGACAAAGAGCTCGTCAGTCGACACAGTTTCTGATTTGATTGTGTTTCTGTGCGTGTGTGTGTGTTCGTGCGTGTGGATGGAAAGCAGAACAAGGAATGGACGTTTTTGGTCGGACATGAAACACGCAACAAATATTTGTATAATTTCCGCTTTTTGCAATCGAACAAGTGTACGGAGGGAGACATAATATGTGTTTCTTTTCGCTATAGCCGGAAACCAACGATCGTCGATCAATCGCAGGATCGTTTGATCACGGCATATTGTATCATTGTTGTTGTGGTGTTTCCTTTCTGGTATCTGCTTATGCTTTCGATGTCTTCTCACGGAACCGGGCCAAAGTGAATGACGATGTTTGGTTATGTAAGTATGCATCTGTTTGATTTATTTTACCAACGATTGGTGGTGTGTTGCATGTTGGAATAAAAGAAAAAGAAAAAGAAAGAAAGTATCTAGAAGGGGTTGTATGTACTTTGTGGAAAAAAGAAACAAATAAAACACACCCCATAGCGCTAAGGGATGAGGGATGAATGTCGTAAAACCGTACTGAGATGCCAACTTACACATTCTAGAGGGTATAAAAATATGCTTCAAAAATGGTCTGCATATCGTTCACGGGGTTCGTTTTTCTGTGCCTCGGCTTGTGACAAAACAAAAAAATATCTTGTTGATCCCAGCGATGTTTGCGATGTATTTTCTTTCATCGGAAAGGAAAGAAAGCAATCGAATAAGCCAAACGTAAATTCCGTGGATGGATCCGTGCCGGGTTGTTCGCGCGGGGAGCGTTGGCAAGCGTGTCGTAATGGAGCAACGATGGAATAGATAAACATGTTTTGCATAAGAACCATGAAAATGAGGATGCATGAAGGAGCGAATTTTCGAGTGTCGTATGTCGCATTGAATTATGATGCTTTCGCCGCATTTTGTACTGAACCATCGAATAAAAAAACCGCCCTGTACCGTGCATTAGTGGACTTGTTCGTGGGTTGTTACATTTGAAAAGGATTGGACTTTGGTGTGTTATTGCACGCTGTTGGTGTGTGCTTGAAGATACACAATCTGATCACAAAGCTTCTATCTCTAAACAAAACTTATCCTACGTACAGTGATGCAAGCAAAGCAGGTGCAGATTTTTTTTCTGCAATGAAACTGTGTTGCTGCAGCGTGTAAATTTTTTTTGGTAAAGGAATTATTTTGTAGATTTTAGTAGCTACGTACGGCTGAACGATCGCATGTGCAGGGAAAAAAATCAGTAACGGTGTCAAGAAAAAGCTAAACAAACGATCAAATCCGCAGGATGGATGAGCATATGTGATTTGAATGTGGGAAATCTTTTTTGTTTTCCCCGCTACTTCATGACCAAACCACCCGCCCGTTCCGCAAATGATATCCTTTGGTTTGCAGTAGGTTGCGCCGGAGGTAGGGAAGGCAAAAAGTGTAACGTATCATAAAGAAATTTTTTCCACCTCGTTTTAGCCGAGCCTGTACGTTTGCGGTACGTTCGTCGTTTTGTTGATGTACCCCAGAGCATAATGTAACAATTTTGTGCGGATCTATCATGCAAACATTTCACGAAATTGGATTAAAACAGATACGCAAACAACAAATAAAATATGTAAATTCAGCTCGCCTGCTACTGGGACTTGGGTTTTGTATGCCACGCTCGCGTTGATTCGGAGTGTAGGAGGATTTTCGAGGCTTTGCAGTTTTTACAAAGACGAATGGTTTTACTCGATGGGTACCCATTTGTCGTTTTCTTGTCTGCAGAATGGAATGGTTTGTATGGAGCTTTTGATTTTGACACATGAAGGATTCTCAATCTAGAATCTCCTCAGAATGAAGTGACTTTCGACAATGTTGTTGTATGACTCAACACATAATAATTTTATGCAATTGCTAAACCATTACTGTAAGAAACAGATGTGTTTAATAAGTTACAGATGTTGATTTTTTTTCTGTTTAGGAACGCCCAGATAGTCTCGCCTTGCTACGGTGGGACGGTCCGGATGGGAATTGATACTTGGTCCTGTCGCGTGGAACCGACGTGGTTTATCACATATACCACCAAAGATTGAGCCAAAAAAGTTTGAGTTGATATGTGTTTATAAACTAATTATGTTTAGCATGATACTTAAGTTATCCAGAATAACTGACACAACTTAAAGTAATATTTTTTATTCTCGTATAATAAACTCTCGGTTTGCTTTTATATTCAAAATGTAGACGTACCAAATAAATTCATACAATTTTCTTCTAAGTAAAATTTACAATTTTTCATTCAATAATGTAATCTTTTTAGAAGCTTTCTTTTTCCTTCCTTCGAAGCTTCCTTTTTTGGTACTAATAGTCGATTTTTGTCCAATTATTATTTAATCCGGCAAAGGACTTATTGTCGAAGGGTTTGTTAAGTCGTGCATACTATACGCTTGTGTCATACAGTCCTTTTGAAATGCTGTATATTATTTCAATCGTGAATGAAGTGTGTGATAGAAATAAATGATGCTCCTGTGGTAAAAAGAATGGAGTTTTAAGCGTTAAAGATGTACGTTCACAACGCTCCAAGAACGTGTTTTTTTGCCGGAGGAATAATAGCAACACATTTTCTCCATCGTTAGGTAAGCAAAAGGTATGGTATATTTCGTTCATGACTATCGGACTGGTCGCTTAATTACTGTAGCATGTACAGACAACTTTCTTTTTTCTCTCCTCCCTGTATAATAGCAATCACTTTATATGCTTCGTTAGCATCATTTGAATCGTCTTGGAAGCGAGTCGAGTTTGACCGGGCATGAAGCAAGTGCAGAAATGCAATGTAAAATACCATAGTACGAAGCGAACCGGCAGTTATTCATGCAACGATGATTTTTGCCTCCCAGGTTTCTCAGGGCGCGGGCAACTATAAAACCGGTGCGCCGGGTATGCATACGTTCCATTACGCGCAACCATGGGGAAAGTAATGTTGCGGATGTGAAGAAGCGAAGTCTAAAGGAACTGTACAAAAAACAGCACTGTGAGGACACGCTTCGGTATAGTGAAATAAATTGCACTCGTTGCGACGGATTTTGCAATGCGACGCGTACACTAACGAACGAACGATTATAATAAGTTCCATGGGGACATATTTTGTATGGATAAGAAACCAGCAGATTGCAAACACACACATACTTGCATACAAAAACACACAAAACTAAAAGGTGAAAAAATTCTATCACCAGAAGACGCCTTAAACCAGGTAGGGAAATGTGTAATTTATGAGTGAATACATAGCTTTGCGTTTTATAACCATTTGCACTACATGCGGAAATGCATTTTAATCCTGTCGATGTAATGAACGGCAACAGGGTAGAGCTTGAATACTGAATTTGCGCTTCCATAGCTTGATCTTGTTGAATGATTGTGGTGGTGTAATGTTGTTTTAAATGAAACATTACGATGTAAAGTTTATTTTAATTTAATCTCTCATTTTATGTAGCACACTTGCATAGTTTGATGGCATTTAAACCATTCATGTTACAATGATAACTCTTCAGATTTTATTTTGTTAAATAAATAAAAATTCTAATCGGGTTCTAATTGATTAGGATTATCTGCACTTTGGTATTGGAGTTATGTATTTATGTTTGCTGTTTTAGTGTCCTAAATGGATGTGATAAGCACCTGAAGGAAGATTGCATATGCAGATCACATACCCGAGGAATGCTAATATTAGTTTGATTCTACCGAAATACCCTGAAGTAATTTCATTGCAGTGGATGGTTGAAATTACACTCATTTTATTCACCGAGCAACATCTGCTATTGTTTATTAACCAAACAGCTCGGAGCATAAATGGTGGAACATTCCATGATATGTTGTCTTACAAAATAATATTACATTTAATTTCCTGAATCGTTTTGAATACATTAAGTGTTCCGCAATCGTTCTTACTTAAATAGGTAAAATTAATTATTATAGTATTAGTAAATATATATAACATGGTACAACAAACAAAATCTGCATGAACCACATTTTCTCTCTCGCCGGAATCATTTATCGTGAAAAGCTGTTAGAGAGTACGATCTAGTTTCAAGGTACTTGTCATGCTTCTCAAAATAAGGCGTTACAGGGATGTGCTCATCATCTTACGGATGTTTGTACACATCGACGTATATTTTCCATTAGACTGATTAAAATGATAGGATATCAGGAGGTATTGCTCCGCACGAGTCACGTTGATTGTTTCGTCTCATGTGGCGCATGGTTCCGTTTCTATGTGTGTATGTGTTTTTTTTTCTTCTTGTTGATGTTATTGTCGGCAAACACTTTCCGTACGAGCAAGTTGAGCATGACGGCTCACGGTATTATTATTACATTCGTTTCTGACATTATTGGAGGCGTATACACACTTGTCTGCCTGCACCGTACGATCATGGCGGAGTGATAGATTTGTCCTCTAAGTTGTTCACCAATGGCTGGGTAAGCTTGAAAATGGTGGCTACCAATCGCATGTACACAGTCTCTAGCATACGTGGTGTCATGCACTTAGCGGTCGAAACGGTTTTGGGATCACCTGTGAAGGTTGTAGTAACACGCACAAGCGGAAACGGAGCGGTTTTGATACTGGTAGTTTGATTAAATTCTCCAGAAACGCAGAAACTTGCGAGGGTTCGGTTTTCGCAATTCGACAAGCCACTTGGTGTAGTCAGTGTTAAAGGAGAAGAACCCGAGGGAGAGAGAGTATATGTATGTGTGTTGATGTTGTGCGTTTAGTTTCACCTGTTTGTCACGTGGTTTGGCATGTCCTCTGCATGTATGGTTGGGGTAAATGAACATTATTTAAGGAACTATTCCACCACATCCCATACACATGCACACCTTAAGACACAGCGCTAGCGGACGAACTGTTGTCAAACAATGCGCTTCATCTAAGCGTTGCAAAACAAACAAACACATCAGCTAAGTCAAGTTTGGATAAGTAATTGGAAAAGGCTTTACCTTGGTGGCGTTTGTTTTGGAACAGATATGTGCTACCTTATGCGCTTTTGAACGAATATTGATTTTCATGAATGAGTCTGAATCTGACAGAATGTAAATAATCAGCAGTGTAGAATTTCCATCGATTCTACTATCGATATGCTCTATTTGTGAAACTCATCACCTTAAAACAAATGTGTCTTTACATCAATTACAAGAATCATAGCAGCATCAAATACACGGCAATGCAATCGAAACAAGTGCTATCGCATGGAGATTGTTGTGTAAGTGAGAGTTGTCTTTTTTCCAAACCGTGCAAAGAGAGAATTGTGCAGTGTATTAATCATAAAATATGTGTGCTCAGTAAAAGTGCAGCACGTACATCATAAAGAAGATGGGAAATTGCTCAAGCGCCCATATGAAATGCCTCATCCATCTTTTGATCTTAGGTTATGAAAGAAAGTTCATTGATTCTTTTTACATATGGAATATAGGCATATTGCAAGCCAGACAAATTCGAAGAAGATGATGCTGATTTAAAACGCGTAGCATGGGAATACATTAAAATTACATTGATTTTTGAAAAATAATTATAACTACCTTTGATCAGCTGTGTTGGAAAAGAGTTCCAGGAGCTTACTCTGTAAAGAGAAGAAATTTCATGTAATTCAATACAAAATCACAATACAATTCTAAAATCAAGCATACCTATACTTCTATGATTCTGATAGAAATATTTAAATTAAACTTTACCTAACATGATAACATTGTGGCATTTGGGAAAAAGTGGAAGGGGAATGCTTAGGTAGTAATACTAAGTAATGATGCTCTGTTGATGAAGGTGAAGTCAAGTGCTTTTAAAATTCTTTTACCTGCTGATGGGTGTACGATTTTTCATCAGCATCGGTACCAACCCGTCCACACTTTGGCAGAAGAATTCGGTTAAAAACCATTTATCTTAATCTATGGAACTCGATATAAATTGTAAGCCTATTCTCAACAGACTTAACACCGTCATTCCGACATAATTTATCTAGCCAAGTTTTGCATCACACTTACGGCGGGATCACGTTTCCAGCCAACGATCGCTGAGTATCTTCGTCATCGTGAAATAACGAGCCGAGGGAAACTAGTTTGAAGCAGGCGTTACTGGTACAGTACTGTAGAGGAATGCATTAGGGTTGGTGACAGTGCGGGCAAATTTCTTCGTCAAAAACTGTTCCGCATGCCACGCGAACGCGGGAGTGGAATCATACACAGCCTTAATGTAGATATGCATGTGTAAGAACTGGTCGAAAGATTGCCCGTCTACACGAACGTGTTTGCTCGGGATGGAAGGAATCCTTGGACGGCTTTTTAACATCGAATCTATCCATCGTGCTCGTGGTGGCTCGTGGCAAATAATTGTGTCTAGTGAGGCCTTCCCGTGCGTGTATGAGTGCTTGTGGGATATTACTTCCACTTCATTTTGCACTTAAATTCTTGAACTCCTTTGCTTGCCGATGTAAAGTGTAAGATACCTATCCCTCTGTGTCCTTATGTACCGTCATTCAACGACTACGCCGGAGACGCAAGATTGCGCGACTACCACAAGTAAGCTGAAGGACCGGCCTCGTTCGTTTCCTGTGGGCTATAAAATTCCAGTTGTATTTTCGTACCCACCTACCGGCTCTGGCATTCCTGCACTTAGCCGAAAGGTAGGCAGGCGGTGTAATAATTATCATTATATCTACTTCTTGATTGTGCAATTAGGTAGAAATTAAAACGTTTTTAATGTTTCGTCTTAATTAACGGAATGTTTGGAATGTAGCAGCTGTGCTTCCGTCACATGATTGCGTCCGAAGTTTCGCCCAGATCCGTACAGAGCAGTTTCGGTGAAACGAAACGATGTCTGACAAAACCGCGCAAAAAAAATGCTCAATCGTGTAATGCTACAGTTACAAAAAAGCGTTCACTTTTGAGCGAAATTTAACTGAGCTCTTCAGCAGGGAAGATATTTTACTGCCTCTTCAATGTGTCGCCTGTTCGTCGTACCTGGTCGGTTGAGTGGCTTTGTAATCAGATAAAATGTAACTTGCAACGCGTAGAGAAAAGCGAAGAATTTCGGAAAAGTGGTTCAAACGGTGACATAGTAGGGTATAATGTTTGGAAAAGCTAATATTGATATAAATGAAACGTAAAGCGTTAGCTACGATTTTTGCGCAGGTGGCGAATAAAATCCGTGTAACATATTTGTATAGAATACTTAACGATTCTATTATTAAGCTATGAAACTTGATCAGAAAAATGTTTGATAACCGATCGGTAAAATGCGAATGTAAATAAAAGCTGTGGTTGAAAGTGCTGTAACTGAAGTTGCTATACAAACCGAGGAGCAAATAAATGAACCACACATTTTCAGTAACATCGGAAAGAGCACGACTTGCAATGAATATAGGTACTGGCTCAGAGAAAGCTGTTAAAAAAGTGCACAAACCAACCGTACGACATACCCGAAAACATCCATTAATCATGGGTTACAGTAAAGTTTTATGGAAGTTACCCTACCGCGAAATAGCGAAGTTAATTTTTAAACACAGTCATGTCAGATGCGGATGTTTTTCTTCGTCCTGGCTGATGAACGAAAAGCATAAAACAGAGCATTCGCCTCCCTCGGTAAAGGTACCAGCGAGCGAAACATGAAGGGAGAGCATTCTTTAAGCATTTTTAACGACGCGATTTGCGGGCACCAAAAAAAAAACTGCCATAAAACATCCGCAAAGTCCAAAACAAAAGAGGACGAATAATCCCGTTTGTTTTTGTTTTTTTTTTTTTTTTTTATTTTGTGTATGTGTTTTGTGTGGTTACTTAATTTAAGTGCTGTGTAGTGCGGGGTATGAGTATACATTTTTTTTACTTTAACTGGTTGGTATTGTTTACGCCGTTGGAGTAAGTTGATTGTGGTCATCGGTATTAGTGCAATTACATTTCAATGGTAGTAATGATGAATTTCATAGTGTAACCAAATACCTCAGTCTACCTGAATCTGTACAATGCCTATTATTAATGAATAAATCAAACTATAAAGAAGATTGAATTAAATTTTAAATAAATTAAACGCGCATAGATGCTAAGAGTATTACGCAAAGTAATTCTAACGATGTGACGACGTTTTCACGCTCTAGTTATGTCATATCAATAATGGGTTTAACAAGCCGATTATAATCAGAAATTGCTCATCACGTTTAGTACTATTAGACCATTTGAACGTTTTAAAAACCTTTTTTCAAATCTTAATTGTGACAATAAGACGAATAGAAAATTACTGTTAAATATCGGTAATGATTGTTTTGATGCTATAGAAGGAAACACAAAAAAACACCATCAGATGGATAAATTCTCAAGTTGTTTTGAAATCAACTTTTACGCGTGTTCCACGCCATAAAAGACGATTATGTGCACGCCATTATGTTTATGTCAACCATGTCATTCTTCGTAGCACGAAGGGATAACAATGCTATCGATATACAACATCTAAAAATTATGTGCAAAGAAAGGGCACAAACATAAACGAGTATGTGATAGTATAAGAAAAGATACAAAGGTAACAAAAACTGGACACTCTCACGCAACCGTTGGGTGAACCTTTTTTTTTTGGGCTGAAGGAGAAAAACGGTAATAGGTCAATGGGCGAATGAAAAGCAAAGTAGGACGAATTACTGTTGTTGGAAGGTTTCGGTGGAATGATAATGAGAAAAGAAATGGTGGTGTTCATCACTATTTCACAAAGATCAAGCTTTGTGTAAATAAATATATAATGAAATGATATGAAAAATATGATTTTGTTAACATACAAAAAAAGTGTTACATTTACATACAAAAAAAATCAATACGGCCAGGCCGGTCTACCTGAATAAAAAAAATGTGCAAATGAATCTTGGCCCATATTGAACTGCAGATAAAAATGCCATACTGAAGAAAAAATGTGCAATCATCTAAGATAATCCAAAACTGAATGTACAATATTCGCAGCAACACACCTTGCCACCAGAAGCGCCTGACAGATAATGATCTTGGCGAGGATAAGCAAGTTTTAGCGGGAGTAAAGTACCGTAGGTACATAAAACTGCTGGGTTTACATATTTTTACGACTTTATTAATAATGACGTCGGGACGTTTTTGTTGTTGTTGCTGGACCGGTTAAAATTATGTTAAAAAAACACATACAAACAGCCGGTCGGTGTTTGGGTAGTGTTTTGTTTTAGGTCCCATTCCGTTACATTTTTTCAACCAACCGTTTTTTGCTGAGACACACTGAGACGGGTTTCGAAATTTTCTTTAAAGATTGTGGTAAGATACGCTTGATTGGGGTGTTTTTATTTTTGGGTTTCATCTTAACTTGCTTAAGAGCAACAGCTGCATTAGTGCAAAGTAATGTTTGTTTGTGTGAACATTTTCGAATCTCCAAACGGGACAACGGGGACAAACGTGTATTGTAGCGGGATTTTATGCCACTAGAGAACCTAGCGGAAGGAGTGTTAAAAGCGAAAAAGTTGCCAACACAACCGGTGTGTAGTAAACAGAACATTGTAAACTGTGCTATTAATGACCTTTTCCTTCGGTTGAGTTTATTTTGAATGGACAGCAACGTGTGGTACTGCGGTGGTCGGTCTGTTTGCTGAATGTGGCAACCTGGAGAATGGCATGATGATGATGATTATGATGATGATTATAACGATGACGTTCGGGGGCTTCCGTTTGATTGATGATTTTTATGGGGACAAGGCATCATAAAGCATTTTACATGATGTTCCCGTTGATGGGCGTAGAACAGCAGGTGATAAATCGTACGCAGCGAGCAGTCCGTTTGATGAGTTTATGAATGGTTGAAAAATAGCATCAAACGTACAGCTTGCCAGGAAATTGGCTTGAAAGATTAACATCCTAGAGAGGCTTATTATCGGGGACCATACGTTTGGGTCATGGGAAGTTAGCTAAGTACACACTGTAGGGACTGTATTTATATCTACAGATGCGCTTGTTGATAAGTCAAAGAAATTAATTAGGCGTTGAAGAATAAACCAGCGGGTTTTTAATTAAATGTTCGGCGAAATATATTAAATTGTGTAACACTTTACGAGTAAAAAAATAATTTCAAATTCTCTAATACTGAAATATGTTCTTGGTGGGTAACTCTTCAATTGCTAAACCTACTTCCTCGTGAAGTCAAGAATGCGTGCCTTAAAAACGGTATTTGTGTTTAAGATTTTTTAGTACACAATTTAATACCAAACTCTTACCGAGAAACGGATTCATTGTTCCGTATCGAGCATGGCAGAATTTTTCAAAACGATTACCGGACTCCTGACTTTTAACCAATGTTTATTTTTAATATTCCTTAGTTATTCTTAGTATAAGCGAGACAATGTTGGGGCGATGATCAAGTTCATAACGTTTGGAAAAGCAGTGATGGAAATTTTGCAGTCTTCATAGTATAAGATTAGCCTTTAAAGTAAAAGAGAGAAAAAGACACCACAACGTACATTTTGGAGAGACATTACAATCGATATAATTTGGATAATGTTTATGTATATGGTTACCTTAGTTTTGTAATATCTAATTACTAATTATTAGTATAAAAAATATTTAAGGTATCTGGTCCTAAAGATTCAAAGAATGTTTTTGCTATCTGGCTCTTTTCGTGATAAGTGTGCCGATCCCTGTAATAGACTGTTGATGTACAGGTAATGCTGTATGGCCTTAACAACATGTTGAATATTTGTTACTGATAAATTTAATTCCACCACCACTATACATTTTCAGCGAAAGTATTCATGCCACAATTAAACATAATTTGCAACGTGCCCAATATCTCGAATCCACATGAATGATGTGTTTCGGGCATGTCACTAACGTTGTATATTTTGTTTACATACGTAATTAGATGAATTGGGCTTGTTCATTTAATACGAAGCCTTACCTCAAACGTATCGATGCGGTGGAAGGGGTTCGAAGGTTACGGTGTGCGTCTGTGGAATGCTCGGTGCTACTGTTTAGTGTACGCTGGAGAAAGTTTAACCATAACCAGCAAAACTATTTTATTACCATTGGTCATACACACGGGTATGGTTTCGGGCGACGGGTTTCGGGCCAAACGAAACGAACGGCTCAATTCGGAAATCCTTCGACGTGTGCCGGTTCGTTCTGTGTATATGTGTAGCTCATTTGCTGGTACCGTGCACAAGGACGATTATTGGAAGCGTGTTGCCGTGGTAAATGGTAGGAAGTCGACCGGACGGAATGCAAGTAGAAAAAGCTTAACATATGTAACGCATATGTAAATACGCTTACTCATGGTATACTGAATGCGCCCCGGAGCCAAGCGAGGCCACCATTCAGAGGCGTTCATTTCGGGGGACTGTAGCTTTAACAGACGTAATTTAGAGAAGGCAAAGAGAAAGTTTTCCACCCGTAAAAAGGGTGGAACCACGACTGCACCGCTGAACTAGCTACCCCACCCTTGTAGCTATGCCCTCTAGACAGTGTAGCTTCCATGTGTGTATTTATGTGCAGTTGGACGATGTGTTGTTGTGTTTGCTCTTCCGGTTTTTACAAACTTCACTCTACCCATTTTCCGGGGCATTTCCCGCGTAACAATTTTGTAACTATGTGCAAAACGTATGTGTATGTATGTGGTGGTGTGTGTTTTTGTTTCGTTCACTTAGGCACGCCGGTCGATGGAATAACTTATTGAATCTCGGCCATTAAGAAGAACTGGGCCCAGGAACTGCACCGGAGCTATTTGTTGTCGGTTGCCGGTTTTCTTTGCGTTACCAAACTCGAACTGGTTGTCGTGTGGTGTGTATGGTGTGCTAGTTATGTGCATGTTTGAAGGAACCAGTGCACTAAGCTATGAGCAGTAGTGTTGAGCGAAAAATGCGCTAGGAGCGCAGGAAAACAAACCAAACAGAAAAAAAACACCATGGTGGATTTAAATCAGTGCATCATACTCAGCGTGCCATGGCGTTGCATTTGAAGCGAAAAAAAGGCCACCATACCATGGGTAAGGTGAGCAAGTTTCAGCCATAATGAAGGAAGAATCAACTTTGGAAACTGGCAGTTTGAATGGAGGGTGGGACGAGATGCTAAACTTCCAAGAGGGCACCAGAGTTAAATCGAGGATCTTGTCGTACTTACGACCAACAGAAGGCGTAATACTGTCCAAGTCCTATGTGTGTGCTGTACCTATACCTGCGTATAGCTGCCCAACCCAGCAATGGTTCGCTGTGTGCGAAGTGTTAGTTTTTTTCTAACGCCTCTTACTTTAAGCTTTTTTTTTCGACGCTATAACGTCACACCAACCGTCTAGCTGTTTTCTTTGCGGCAGGCTGATTTTAAAATGGAAAGCGTGAAGAAATGGTGAAAAGTGAAGTAGAAAAAAAACACACCTAACCCACCAGGACCTACCACCTTCCCGGGTGAACGGTATAGTGGCAGTAATAGAAGCAGCGTGGAGCAAAATTTATCGTTTGCAATAATGAAAACTTTTCTGCCAATATATGTGCCTTAGCCGACGACGATGTGACGCCGTGTGCTAGCGAACGTGTGGCAACGATGAGCAACCAATGCGTTGCCTGAACGCGCCTGAAGATTAGTGTCGATGGTTTTGGTGTGCTCGGGATTGGTTTTGCGAGAGTTTTCGAGAACCGATGGCGGCTCGGATTGAACGATTTATGGGAAGTTGTTTGTTTGGAAATATTATACAGTAGGCACTTTTGTGTGTGTGTATAGGTGTGTGTTTGTGTTTTATGCACACCAGCTGATGTGCGATGTCCGCTCGTTGAGAACTGCCGACAAATAAGTGATCGGAATGTGTGGTCTCAACTCAATACATCTACTGGGTGCGACGTGTGTGTATAAACAGTTTATTCGATTGGAAAACGTGTAGCTACTTCGTGCTATGAAAATTTTGAAAAACGAATTTATTGTCTAGATGCAAATCGTTTGAAGCGGTGCCAGCGATTTTTTTTGCATTGATCGCGGAGCACAGTGTGAGCTGCAGATGTTTTTTTAATTTTATTTTATGTATTACATAATACTAAGATTAATTGTTAAAATGATATCTGTTTGGTATCAATTCGAAAAGAACGATCGTTTGTTTGTGATCATGCATTAAGTGATCGTGTATTCTACATATGTTCGGAAAAGAAGATTAATTTTTAACGTTACGCTTTGATAAGTTTAACACAAAATAATGTGCATAGTCGATAGTTTATTGTGTTCTATTGCACATACTCGTAAAATATGTAAATAACTTGTATATTATACAGCACACAATTATTGACAAATTATTAAGTTCTTTTTATAAATTTCTGATAACATGATAACATAACCTGAATCATTATTTACAAAACTTCCAAAGCTGAGCAGAGCTGAATATTTTCATGTTTGATCAGATTAGTATACTTTGTAGAATATGTACTTTGCTTTCCGCTCAAAACTTGGTATGTTCTATTGACATTTTTTATTTCATTTTCCCAACACGCGCAGAATTTGTTTTTCTTTTGTAACAAAACATTGGTTCTGAATAGGAAAGTTATTATTTAATTAAAATTAAGGCGCGAAACGTGCCGCGCAATACGAACGAAGTGGTAAATCTTCATCACAATTTTACAGTCTGGCAAGCAAAAGTGCTGAAATTGGAGACAAATAAGGAGATAAAATGTCGCTCAAAGCAAATGTAGCAGTATGTGACGAAGTTGTTTTTTTCTTCTTCTTCTATCGTTCGTCTGCTTTTGAAACTTAATGCGTGAATGTGACTGTGTCTCAGATGGCCAGAATGATCGCCAGAAAGGATGGCATATTTTGATTGTGGTAGCAGACAGTGTTAGGCGACAAGCCGAACACGGTGTGGTGCTGGTTTACAGAATTATGTAAAATATGTACTTTCATCATTTTGCTGCGCGAAGAGATTGGGTGGTAATAAAAATGGTATGTGTGGTGTGCCGTGTGCAGAAAATGGATATCTTGCGCATTGCAAGATGTGCTACAGTGCTACCTTCATATCATATTTTTAACGACGGCATAGCAAATTTGACGATGGTCGGTCCACCCACCAAGAGAGTGGTAAAAAAGCTTAATACATACTGGGGACTCATGCCGTGGGATCCTTTGAAGTTTTCATGAAGTGGAGGATTGTGTAGCTTGGTCGTTTTGCAAATGTTCAAATGGAGGTATCCACTCGCCTCATCCACTCGAGAACTTCCAGCGAGTTTAATTTGTGCAATGGAGACGCCTGGTAGTTCAAATAAGTTATAGCACCAGCATAGTTATGGCGCTGGAAATTAGCAGTATGATAGTGGATGGTCATAGTAAGTAGTGCTGTGAAAAATGTGTAGAGCTTCAAACATTAACATGAAATGAACTCAGAGTACAATGTAATGTGGTTGCAGATTTTATAACATTCCAAACTAATGCTGACAGTGTTGAGTTTGAAATGGTTAATATAGCAGTATTGGTGGATTTGTTCAGAAATAATTTTAATCGAATAAAGTCCGTTTATTGTTGCTTTCTATAAGTAGGAGTATCTCGTGAGACGATATTTATAACCCAGTAAATTCAACCCTCTTATAACAAGTTTAGTCAGGTCAAGTGTTTTCGTCGTTATGCGAATAATTAATTATGCGTGCGAGTTTTTTTTTCATATAAATTGCATGGAAAGTGAACTAATTTGTTTCACAGCTAAATAATGCTCAATTACAGTGTATACATGTTTTACCAAGCTGATAGAAAGTAGAAGCTGTAAACTTAATTTAAAATAGTTTATTCTTGATCGTTGTAATATTTTTTTTGTGATGGTCAAATTGTCTAATGTTAAATATCGTAGTTGATAAACAGACGAACATCAGCGTCAAACGTATCGTACAAGAAGTAAAATAATCTCGAGCAGTCAGTTAACGCCATTCGAGCAGATAGTAAATGTTCACCACCGTTAAGCCATCATGGCTCTTTTCCTCACAGACGGTAACCAAGTGCGTATGTAAAAATAGTCTATAAATAAAAATTATTTATACACGTGTTTTACCGTTACCAAATCAATAGTTTTTGTTTTAATATTTACCGAAAAAGACAAATATCATTGGTTCTGTCACTCCATCTCAGGATAATATTGGGTAATAAATAAGGAAATCATTGGATTGAGGATTAAACAAATCCTGAGTAATTGAGGATTAAACAAACAAATTATATTCTACTGAGTTGAACATCCATTTGCTATAATAGAAGCTCTTCGCTGTTATTATTTTACCTCCTAATCTTAAACTGATGTCCAACGTAAGAACTTCATTACTAGTTGGTTCTCTGGTGGTGTTGATCTGAGGAGCTTTCCAATTGAGCCGAAGTTTCTTCAATGTTTCGCCACCAAAAAATATTCGTTAAAAGAGGTACTCGTTACAAGCAGATTTACTGTACCGATAGTCTCCGATATATACTATTATAGCAAGCTACAAAGACCGCAAAAAAACGAACAGCTCGAATTTCTGCGTATGTCGAATCCCGGTGCAATTTCGTTTCAAATTGACAGTCATATAATGCTTTTTCACTGAATTTCAAGGATTTTTGAAGGAAAATATTAACAAAAAATTTAAAAAAATATTATTTGATTAAATTGAAAAGAAAATTGAGCCTCAAGTTGGTGCTATAAATTTGCTGGACGGTTAATTTTTGTAAATCCACGTATAAGAAGTGTGTATCTCGGGGAAAGCCTGGTAATTGCAGGGATAGCAAGTTTAGATCGAGTTCACGTAAAAATGAAAGATAAGATATTTGTTTTACAAACACGCCAAATCTGAATCGTCCGTTTCTTTGCATAACTCTTAGCTTCGTTTGTTGTTTGTTTAAAATTGTCGATAACTTAAATATTTTAAATTAATAAATAACCAGCTGCTAAATATTTTCTTCTTTTGTCTTTACAGGTAATTATAAACATAAGAAAATGACTTGTGCGTATGATGACCTATCAATCGTGTAGACCTTATCGAGTGAACAGCAGAAAATAGTAAGTTTGTCGACAAATTTCAAACAATATCATAATCATTTTTTTCTGATGCCTTGTATTGGAGTAACGATAAATTTAAATGGCTTTTCTCTATGTTGTATATTAGTAATGAAAAAATGTGTTGGTTAAAAGAATTAAACATTAGCCGCTTGAACTATTGATTCATTCTATCATTATTTGAAAGAAATATGTAATGAACGAAATTAAAAGAAATCGAATAAAATATCTGTCAATGATCTATCTGTGGCTATTCCACTCAAAGCGGCCCGCCACTCAAAATGTTTGGGGGCCCATGTTCTAAACGAAATAAAATCCATATTCAGCCAAACACCACCAAGTATTTTCTATTTTACTAGTTTTAGTCTTCTATGCTATATCCATATACATAAACATGTTACTTCAATGTATGTTTAATACATTAGGTAATTTTTTTTGTTGGATCCATCATGCAGAAAATTTATCACAAGAACAACTCTTGATGCAAAACCATAAACAGATTATTATTTTAAGCATATTATTATAGCATCAATTATCATCGAAAATTATATTTGATTTCAAAGGGTTTTCATGCACAAAATATCATGTAGCAGAAGATAAAAATAAAAGGTGGTAAATGCTGTGATTATACATACATTTTCTGTTCCAATAACAATGAAACTTTTTTTTAGCCGATAATCAGGCCGCTATGATCTGTGCAGTTTTGTTACGTCTGTGTACATTAATTCGAACTAGCATAGCATTTAATCATTCATTTCTTATCGTGTGTATCGTCCAACAAGAAAAGAGATGAGTATTTGAAGAAAAGATTACCAGATGTCTGTTGACAATGGTGTATCGCTCACGTACAAGAGTCGGAAGAAACATCTGCAAAGCTTCACTGTACAGTCTCGTGCAGGTGCAATGAACATTAATACCGCTTTCTCTGAAAAACGCACGTCGCATTCGTATGCCTAACGCTGTTAGATGGGCTTTTCGAGCCGGGCGCTTTACGTACTGGGGTAGTGATCATGTCAGCGAGATGATGTATACAAGCGACTGCATAGAGTGTGCACGCTGAAAGCAATTCTAACTGGAGACACGAAATTTTCACTTGGTTTACCTCACAGTTTTCGAATGCGCCCTTTTTGGCCAGAAGCTGTTAGTCATACAATCGTCTTAAATCAGGCGAATCTACGTTTGTTTCATTGCTTTGCTGTAGTGTAGTGTAGTGAGAATCTACAAAACGAAAGCAAGAGCTAAATGTAGGTTACGCTGGACCAATCGCATATCCACGCATATTAGGCTGGTTCTGGTGACAGGTGTGAGGAACCATCGTGCCCGGTTGTATGGTTTATGATTCTCCAAAAATAATCACATTCCAGTCACGGAAGTCGATTTAGTCGACACCTAATGGTTGCTGATATCGCGCTTCCGTCGCTAGTGTGCAGTGAAAACTGTTTCACTTTTAGCGTACACTTCGGTTCTATGATTGCATCGTTACCCCGCGGCCACACTGTGGACGGTTAGTGTGCAGAACGAAACGGAATAATTCGGTTCGAACGCAGGTGTGTCAGAAAATGAATTTGGATGTGCGGTTGAAGTGAAATGATAGGAAGTTAGATTTCAATGTTTCAGAACATCGGAAGTCAACAGTAGGAAGCGGGTACTTAGCAATTTGGATCATGTGCTCGATGCCGACTCGCTCAATAATAAGTCACGGGGTATCGCAGCTGTGAAGCACATGAAATGAACTGAAGAGTATACTCATTTTGAAAATTGGATGCCATACGAGTTAATGATTCCATGGCGTAACATATGGTATCGTACGGACGGTTTTCAAATTGGTTTAAAAGGTTTGAGCATTTGAATAAGGCCAGGTGGTTTGGGTTATTTTGGTCATTAAACCTGGGCGCAAAATTTGCAAGCAAAAAAAATATGAAAACGTACAGCAAAGAACAATTTTAAAGATTGTGTACTTTATTTGATTATTTATACAAACTATTTATGAATAATATGATATGATATTATCGATATAATATGATATGTAAAGATTATCTACAAAATGAGTTCTTATGCATATGCATATTGCTTTGAGCATGTTTTGTGTGATTTTCGTGGAATGAATTTGTATGACATCTATACAAATGTATAACTGTTATCATTGAAACATTTAAATCGCATTTAAATCTGCTAAGATCAGTTGCGCAAAACTGAAATATGCGTGTGATAATTTGCTGTTAAGTAAAAGTTGCTGCCATTTTAAAACAGCTTAACAGACTCTCTCTCTCTCTCTCTCTCTCTCTTTCTCTCTCTCTCTTCTTGGCTTTAACGACCTTACAGGTCACGCCAGCCATTTCTGGCTTACTAGACTTATTTTGCCACGTAGCCAGATAGTCAGTCCTTGCTACGGGGGGACGGCCTGGATGGGATTTGAACCCGGTCCTGCCGAGTGGACTGGCGCCGTTTATCACATACACCACAGGGTCGCACCGAGCTTAACTGACTAATGGCAACATTAATTTCTTTGTATTATTTAAATCTATAGTTATCCAGTGAATCGAAACGCTCTATGCGAGCTTTAAATATTGGCCTGCGTCGTCGCTAATTTGTATCTATATTCGACATCATTCACATAATAGAAAGCATTAATAAGTAAATATAAAGTTGCTGTTGGGGTGATTTTGTACATCGAAACTTATTTGATGATGCTAAACGAAATGTTTATCCGTGCCATGGGCAAATTTGAGCTTTACATGAAGAATATTTCAGCAGATGTTCTTTTACATTGCCCGGAATGGAAGGAATGCAATGCGTTACGAAGCAAAACTTTACAGCCTCGAGCAGCAGAGTGGTTGATGCTTGGTGCTGATGTTTCGATGCAAAAGGCTAAACATCGGACAAGGAGCACAAGAAAAAGAGCTTCGAAAATCTCTTAAGCTGTGGTGTGAGTAATGGAGATACATTTGCTAATGTGGTTCGTGCTTTATTTATGTTGCATGTTCGCTGTGTTTGTTGTGTTGGAAGTAGTTTGGCGAAGTTGAAGCTGCATGTTGCAGTTTTTGTCGTTAATTTTCATTTTTGCTTTTGCGAATAATAACCAACGGGAAGAGTTTTTGACGGTTCATCGTCAACCGTTGCATTAAGGTCACATATTTTCATTGTTTAACAGCACTACCACAGTATGGCAGGGGTGTCATTTACGTGCTAGAATTTACTTTGCATGTATCCAGAGAATTCAAAATTATCTTGTTGGGTTGTTTACGAGATCTTTATCTTGAGCTTATAAAAGCAACTCTATCTCTATCTCTCTCTCTCTCTCTCTCTTTCTCTCTCTCTCTCTCTCTCTCTCTTTTTGGTTTAACGATCTCTAAGGTCATGTTAGCCATTTTTGGATTACTAGACTTATTATAACCAAGCAGTCCTTGCTACGGGGGACGTTTCGGATGGGATTTTATACCCGGTTCTCTCGTGTGGAACTGGCTCCATTTATCACATACACCAGTTGGTTGCCGCAATAAAAGCCACACTGCGTAATATTAACTGTATCACGGATCTTGTGTGTAATAGATTATGACGTTTGTGCCATTTTACGAAGGTACAAAAAAGTTGATTAGTATGATATATCCAGATAAAATACTCCAATTCATGGTTTTAACAGAAAAAAGCTTTCGTCAGAAAAGATTATTTGGTATAAATTGGTTAAAAAATGTCAAGCCCGAATCCAGTTTAATCTCAAATTAATTCTAAATAGGTAACTTATTTTTTAAGAAACCGACCCGTTCCAAAACTAGTCTACAGATATTTGCAAAAACTACTGCATGATGCAAGAGAAATAAATAACAAAATAGTACAATTTAATGCCACTACATGTTTTGTGCACTCTACTGTAGTCGTGCAAGGAAATACATTCGATCTATTGTGTAAAACAGCTATGCAGTGTTAGCGTTTTCGACGATGGTACCTTTATTGAGATGCAACGGTCAAATTAATTAGATTTTTTAGCTGCCGTAGGAAGATCTGTCCAATCATTCACAGATCGTGGTGTACTGCACCGGTTAGGAAAGTATCGTACAATAGAACGATGGTGCTTTTGGTCCCCTACAGCTGGATGCTAGGAAGGTAGGTGGAACGTACCTTTCCACTGTCTCAGCAAGCATTTCGATTCATGCAAAACAATGGAATATTTCCAAAACCGGTTTTGCGAGCAGCCGTAGCATGGTGCTTTTTGAATTGCTTGAGGCGTCTTGATGGGGATATAAAAGCTCGATATAATTCAAAGGTGGGCCATAGAATGCCTTTGATAATACGCAAGGGAAATCCAGGGAGTAAATATGATGAACGAAAGGGATTGGTGGGAAAGGGGAAGAGGAGTGTTGCCATACAGTAAACTGAAGCTAGACAATAGGTGGGCTGAGCAATAAAAGCGAACAAACACCGACACAACAAACGAAGCATAAGCATTCGCATATGCACCGACTTGGCAAAGAGAAAAGTCCGTTCTCAGAGCAAATACACGGAAAGCCAACGAAATGGCTGACGAAAAGAAGAACCATGTGTCCCATGTCTATAGTGAGCGAAGATGCACGGATCAGACAAAATAAAAGGTTGGCAGTTTTTCTGTGCGTCCAAGCTTGTGCATTGATGTTGGTTAGATGAAAAAAAAGTTTGCCATCGTTTCGTACGTTAAAGGTGCACCACAGTCAGGCTACCTGTATGCAATGGAGGCGCCCAGTACTGCACAGATCGTACGTGATGGTGGATGTGCAGGGAGGAAAAGGTGAAAGCCACCGGACCAGCAAGGCAGTATGTTTTGAGATAAATGAGGCAAACGAGGACATGTACTAAGCGAAACAGGCTATAATAACGGAGAGAAATGATGAATGTGTATGCTGGGTGATCCGTAGTGGCGGGTTCCGGGAAATGAAACTGAGACTGAAGTACCTGTGGTGACCGTTCGAGCTTTGGTGCGTTTTATGAGCTTCGACCTAAGCAAGGTAAGGGCAACAAAGCAAGGACACAGCAAGGTTGGTGGGCATCAAAAAGCCGTATATGGTGCCGGGCACTATCGAGTCTTTTGACTCTAATTTTAGCTCAAGACATAAGTCAAGCTGCACGGTTGGAAAAGTGCTGCAAACGAGCAGGGAAACATGGGTAGTAGTTTCAATTAACAAGCAAATTTCCTTTTATGCAGGATTGTTTTTGTTCTCGCCGGTACACTGGTAGCCAGCGTAGTGGAATGGTAATGAAAATAAATATAATGCAATAAATAAATTGCTATCGAATGAAATTGTGTGGAGAGCCGCATATTCCTAGTGCTGCATAATTTGCGGCTTGTGTGATAGTTATGTGTATATGCGAAGTAACAACCACAGAGTGACGTATAGTACCTTGGTTCATTAAAACGAAACCGTGTAATAAAATTGAGAATCGAATGAGAGATTCGTTTCTGTTATTGTTCAAGGCTGATTTTAGTCGCAAACGCAATTGATGCCTTGAAAAAAATTACATCCGTTGAAAAAAAACAGTTAAAAAATATAACATAGCTTCCGGAAAATCTTCTCTAAGCGTAACTAGTAGCGACGCCAGTCTCTCCTTCCACAAAATCGGTACCAGATCCCAACCTGACCTTGAACAAGAACTATTCATCTATGTGGTCAAATTTAACCTAGTAAGCTAGTTATGATAGGCATGACCTAGTAGGTTTTTACATAAAAAAATGATTCATACAAATCGTAGAACTGTCTAATAACTACTTACCTGCAATATTCCTTTTTGTATTCTTATAACTCATTTGAATTTTTAAAGCTTTTCGTGTGGTTTAATACGAAGACAATGTACTTGCGGTTCATGCCCTCATAGACATGAATAATGTTGTGCCAGCAATACGTTCACTAAAAAAAACTTCATCATCGAATCATCGATTTACAACATTCCCGATATTGGGACAAGACAGATTTTTTGCTGGTTACCAACGTTGATTTCAGCTGGTGTTCAACCCATTTCCGAACGCGTCAAAATCCCGTCCTGGCAAACAACAGCAGCAACACCTCAAACGTCAGCCACCTGCCTTGATATAGCACCATGTGCTGTCGAGTCTAAAGAACATCTATCCTATTGTGTGGAGCGTTTTTTTTTGTTGTTATTCCTTGCACGGTGCAATCTGGATATTATTGCTCTCTTTCGTTCTTGGGTTTTTGCTAATGTTTCGTGCTTCTCTTCCATTCGTCAACAACCGGCACTGACACACAATTATATTCGTAGGCAATGCTATAGCACATCGATTTGAAGCCGTTTGACTGGTGCACAGAAAAGCTATAGGCACCCATTCTCCGCTTCTTCCGTGTGGCGCTCCCGTTTTCCCTTCTACTCTTCGTACACCGATGTCGTCACTGTTGCATCGAGCCTATACGTCAGTTCTTTCACTGGATCGTGTTGCTTTTCACTTTGCTCATCAAATGGCAGTTGTCGTTCGATTGACGAGTGTTGGAATTTCAATTAAAAATCAAACTCTTATCACTTAGCCTTTCAATCACGTATCAATTGTCTTTTCTCGGGTGCCCTACTGCCATGCAAATGGCTTATGCTGCTGCAGGTTGACATCCGATACTTTCGGCGTCAATGACGTATTGTATGAAGTGTACCGAGAAAATGGCATGATTTAGGCAGGTGTCGCAGGAAATTCCACTTCGTTGATTTGAGTGTCGAAGGATGAGTGAAACGTATTATCCGGGCATTTCCTTTCGAATTGGATTAGATAATTAGATACGCACCAGTAGACTTTCGAACAGCACTTTTATTATCACCATGTTAATAAGAACATAATAGCACACACATAGACCATCGTTGTTGATTGTAATCGTAATTATGATCTTGTATGTCTATTGTTTTGTTTATTTTTTTTTAATCGTTAAAATATTTTTATGAAATTCGTTCGCTTCACACAACATAAACTTTAGTTTTGAACACAGATGACCGAATTTGAGGTTTTCTGTATTTTGCAATGCCTTAAAGCCATACATATAGTGTAGAGAAACGCAGGTGCAATGCAGTTTAAGTTAGAGTAAAAGCTTCACTTTAAGTTGTGTTCACAAATTTCGTCGCAAAAGTTTGACATTGTTTGTGTGCGATTTTTTTTTTCTTCACTTTGGTCTTCCATTTTGTACGGTTTTTTTTTTGTTTTACACTTTTTCTTGTTGCATTTAGTTAGAATTGATACTGTCTCACTGTTTTCTTTTTTTGTATCTTTTCCAAACAATGAGTGGTTGAAGAAAAGTTTCGTAGATATTTTTCACAAAGCACTGAAACAATGCGGCAAGAAATACTCAACCGTGCAAAATGATCGACATAGTAGCGAGAAAAATTGAGCAACAAGATGGTGAATTTAGTGTACCGCGTTTGTCTGCCGTTGTTTCTATTTTGCAAGAAATGCTCTACACGGGGTGGTCCATTGCAGCATCGGTAAAGAAACTTTGTTTCATTTTGCGTTTTACGGCATTCTACTTGTTACATTCTTTCTACTGTACAACTGTTGCAGTATTGTTTGTTGATCAATTAGGATATTCAGCCGTAGACTAAGATTTCATTTAAAATTCATAGCAAACTTAATTATTTTGATTTTCACTTTTGCTGTTGTTGGCATTGTTTTTGATATTTGAATATTTCCAAATGAGCACTGTGTATTTTGCGAAACACTCTGTCTGGGGGGATTTTTTTATAAACAATAAACTCTATAACTTTTCCATATGCCTGGGAAATCAGTAGCATCTCGCAAAGAAACTACCGAAATTCGCGTACCCTAACACCGGGACGCAAACTACCGAAGGTAACAACCGAGCGTATTACGTACGAACACGAGGTAGCCTTATAGTTACGCACATGGCTCCTGTCATCGTGATTGTGGCGATAAGACTGACAGCTCGTACCATTCGACGTTTGAAGCGGAGGCATATTCTCACGGTTGTCGCTAAAATGTTTGAGCGTGGTAGCGTACGGATGATTTTCTCGTAGAGCCAGCCATTGCTTGGAGGAATCTGTTTGATATACCCAAACCGAACCGTATTCGCAACCCGCGCCGAACTCGAAAGGACGTGTCGTTCGTGATAATCGAGACGAGAGTACATTCGTGCGCGCATGCCTCGCTGCACAGGCGAATGAATTCGCCGTCACTCAGCAGAACTTTTTAAGCTAGAACGGTCTTTGGTGAGTGGTGGACCACACTGAGTTTCTACCAGGGATCCTTCAGGCCTCATCTGGAAAGAAAAAAAAACACACACACCCAAAGAGAGAATGAAAGGCCTGTGGAACAACATGGATGCGGTAACGTTGAGAGTTCGCAGCTGCCGCAACCAGCCATTCGCGTCTACTCGCTGTCCGGTCCGAGAATATATTTTAAATAATTCAATGTGAAAGTTTTCAATTAGCACTGGGTCGATGGAGTATTCGAAGAGATGCGAAGGGATCGGATCAGAAAGCATAGCATAACATCACCATGCTTCGAATACTCGCTATTATATGGCATTTTAGTCGTTCGGTTGTGTTGGTGAGCGCACAGTGAAGTGCGGAAAAGCAAGCGGACATTATTCGTTGCAAGCGGAACGTAATGAGGATGCTGTATCGTGTTGATTAAGATGAAATATTCCACCCGGACACTGCTGGAATGGAAGAACAGAATCGGTCAGCCAGAATAAAGGCCAAGGGCAGTTTGTACCGTACGCGGACCGGTGCAAAGTTTGTGGAAAAGTTTTGCACACCGAAATCAGTGAAATTTTTCAAACATTTTGCCTGCAGCGTGGGGATGGTAAACGGAAGGTGCCGGTACGGAAAAACGGAATTGATTTTGTTTGGTTTCAATTTAGAAACGCTTTAAAAATTCATCCAAAGTACTGTTGCTGTGTGACGGCTACATCAAAAGAAGATAATTCTCCGAGTGATTAAAAATGCATAGCTTATCTGCTAGCTTTCATTCAATTTAACGCACAATATGCAACACCAGACCACTAAGCTGAAAAAGTTGCTTTGCATAATGTTGGTAGTGCACGTGAAACACCATGCGTCTCCATGATGCATCATTAGAGTTCGATCGATGCGAGATGTGCATCCAAAACAATTCAAGGCCTCAGGCATATGAGGCACTGCCCGCAAAGTGTTTCACTCCGAAAGTATGCCAAAGGAATTGAAGCTTTTCCACGCACGGGCAGGCGTCCGGTGAGTGAAAGTTCATTCACAATGAGTTCCTTCAGTGACTGCCACCCAAAAACGGGGAACGCAGCTACGAAGCGCCACGACGAATCTGTATCACCTGTATGACAACCTTTTCGGCTTCGGACGCATCCTGCAAACAGGAGAAGGACGATGACTCTCAGTGATCGCGCGTGAGGCATACCGTTAGCACCATCGCAGCTTTTGTGTGTGGCAACCGCTACACGTCGGTTCGCGGAAAGAATCGAACTCGACCCACACACAAATCGGACTGACCATACACGGTACACGTTGCGTGCAGAAAGTGTATTGGCTTCATGGTTGGTGTGTGTATGTGTTAGTTTGTGTGTTTATGTATAATTTTTTAGTTGGCCGATGAAGTCCTTCTTTTTGCACTGCACATCGTGCTATCCCTTTCCATTATGCCGGATTGTTTCATCCTGAAGAACGGAATAACCAAAAAAAAACCCAACGTCAAACCACACCACACTATTCGCGCGAAAGTGAATTGATCTTGGTTCACTGAAACTTGGATTGGTGGTTTAGTACGTGAATTTTGTTTCCGATCCAATTGGAACCGCATGTTTTTTTTTCTGCCGTGTATTTTGTGCGATTTTTTCGACGCGTTTTTTTTTTGTTTGTGCTGTGCCATGGTAGTGCATCGTGAAGGTATGTTTTTACTTCGTGTGGCACCATTTGCGATTTGTCGTCGGGTGTACGTTAAAATCGGGCTGTCCGTGGGAATCTGTGTGAAAAGTGGGTTGGCTGTGCCTACGATTTGTATTGTAGCCTTTTCCTAGAGAAGCATTTTCAGCTGGGATTTTTTTCCCTTTTGCGTGTGTAAAAGAATGAAGATGAAAAATGAATAGAGTATTATTCCCTCGGCCAACAAGAGCAAGACAGCTTATGTTTATGTGTGTGTGTCTGTGTGTTTCGTGAAACTACCTGAGGGAAAATTGGGAATGTCCGAATGCCAACCAGAAGCCAGAACTCCGTTGGGAAAATGGGAAATGAAGAAAAATTTGCTTTCACACTAAATTGCATCACCGTTGTTCCCGATGTGATGTGGAAAACCATAAGAAGAGCCTGTTGTACAAGCACGGCGTATGGTTAGTTTAGTGCGCGAAGGGAATCGAAAGAAATGCCGGGAAAAGTACACATAGCGACACATCGTTGTCCCAACGGAACCCAGCAGCAGCAGCATTGCGAATGGTGCATGCGATTGTCATCCCGGTGGACGTTGGCGAGTGTTGCGATGATCTCTAGTGAAGTCAACGTGTTGCTGCGTATGGCAACGAATCGCCCCTTGGTATGGAACAGCGTTTCGAGGAACAGCAAAAAAAACTGTTCACATCGGAACAGTTGCTGACAGACAAGTCATCGGAAAAGCCAAAATGCTAGAGGATTAATTTCCCGAATAAGGAAATAGCAATATTAATGTGTGTGAGTGTGTGTGCAAACACAAGTTGGCAAAGGAACGTTCATGTCGTTGCAACGAAAGCTTGTTCAAAGATAGTAGTGACTGAAAGCAATGCCTTTGAGAAGAAAAAAAATAGTGCCAAAGGACGCTAGTTTCCTTCATCACTATCTCTTAGCGCAGTGGATTAGCTACTTGTTCAGTAAACCCGTGTGTAAAGCAACGCGTTCGTCAGTAGTGATAACGGTTGACATAGACGCTGAAAATATGTGCTAAGCATGTATTTGTCTTTTGATGTAGTGCCATGCATTTTGAAGAGAAAAGCGAAGCGTATTTTGTTGATGGATTTATCCTGCGGGTCCCCACTCACCTACCGGACAATGGGTTTTTGGTCCAATAATTGAAGAGAGCTTTCTGGTCTCCAGAGCAACCGGACCGATCCGAGCATAGTGTAACAGGCTTTGACCTTACCTGTTTATCACCTATCTTATCATCGGACTTTCTTCCCGTTCCATCACTTGGTGGAAGTTAGTGAAGCGCGGATACATCTTACTGACTTTACGAACGTTGGACACATTGAGACGTTACTCAATGGTCTGGAAATAAACGGACACAGATTGGTTACGTTCTATGCCAAGTCCAGATTAAGTCTGTCTTACTTTGGCCCGGTACTTTATTATATATCATTCTAAAAGTATGCTTAAGTTTGACGCCTTTGTCGTTCTTGGGCGGAGCCTCGCGGGTTGACCTACTTTCTTGCGCTTAAACGTTTTTGTCATAGCGTGGACATATTTTGCCTCGTAAACAATTTTGGGCTTCGCTGCGCGGGTCAGTTTTGAGTTTTGATTTGGTGTTATTAAATAAACATCCGGGTTCTACCTGTTGACGTTTACCACGGTTGTGGCCAATGCTTACGCAGCACATGTATGTAGCCTACTTGCATTGCACTCATGTACTTTATGTGGGTCATTATAGATTTGGGTTGCAAACTTGTGTTGTCTATTTCTTAAATACCGATCCCAAAGTCTGATTTTTGTAATAGCTGTTACTTTAATACTAGCTGTATAGCAGATTAGATATTATCTGCTACACCTCCCCTCTTTAGGAGAATAATGTTATGACTTGAAAAGAATGACATTATTCTTTACAGTTGCGTTTTTATTCTGTTTTTATGTACTGTTGTTTCTTTGTCTGTTATGTTATGTCTGATAACGCAGTTTGTGCCATTGATGTCTATAATTGTGAATGGTCCAATGTATACTGGGTCTAACTTTCTTCTGTTTTCGTTTGTAAGGTATACTTGGTCTCCTAATTTAACATTACTAGGATTAATATTTTGGTTTAGTACGCTTTGTGTCCTGAATTTTGATTTAATTAGGTTGTTTCTAGCTGTTTCGTTGGATTTCTGTAATTTGAATTTCATTTCGTTGTAGTATTGTTCTACATTGTAGACTGGATCTATTTTTGTTTTGTATATATCTTGTGGTAAATTAGCTTGTCTTCCGAAAACTAGTTCGTAAGGTGTATATCCTGTAGCTGTGTGCATTGTGGTATTGTAAACGAATTCATAGAATTTTGTCCATTGATCCCAATCATCGTGGTGTTCATTAGTGTAACTCCTTAGATATTCGTTTAGGCTTCTATGATTTCTTTCTAACGCTCCTATTGTTTGTGGGTGATATGCTGTAGCAAATGATTGTTTAATTTTGAGAATTTCGGAAATTTTCCTCAACACTTCGTTGTTGTATTCCAAACCTTGATCTGATTTTAGTTCTACAAAATTTCCAAATGTTAGTATGAAGTTTTCTACCAATGCTTTTGCTATTGTGTTAGCTTCTTTGTTGTAAATGGGTATTATTACTATATACTTGGTTAGTTCACACTGAATTGTTACAGCGTATCTATTGTTATTATTTGTTTTCGGTAGTGGTCCTACTGTATCTATTGCTATTACGTCAAATGGTTTTGAAGGAGTTGTCGTCACAACTGTTTCTTCTTTCGTATGTCTTGTCGTTTTATTCGTTATGCATGCTTTACATTTTTGTATAAATTTGCGGATATCCGTCTTCATATGCTTCCAGTTATATTTTTCTTTTAATTTGCTATACAATCGATATTGGCCTATGTGTCCTCCCGAAGGGGTCACATGATAATCCGAGATTATTCTTAGCCTTTCATCCTGCGATTCTATCCACCTGGGTGGAGTATATACGACAATTTCACTATCGGATATAGCTTTATTTGCTATTTCTTTGATTGTCTGCAGGGAATAATACTGGAATATGCTATCATTTGTTGATAGAGCTACTTTGTCTCTTTTGTATTTCTTTGCGATTTGGCATACTTGATGCAGCGCAAACTCTAATGTTTGGCTTGTTTTCGCATTTTTATGTAATGGAATATCGGTCATTCCTAGCGCTTTATTATAATTGTGGTTGTATACCACTATCTCGAGTTTATTCTTTGTTTTGGCCGTTTTTATTTTAAGAAGTTTTTTCACTTCTGAAGCTTTATTTGCTTCCCAGACTGTGGGGTGATCAATCCTCGTCTGTTTTTCATGTTTCTTTTGTGAGACTTGACCTTTTCTTGCCATTGCCCTAGTGTTTACCATGAGTACTGTTTCACTCTTTAACTTTGGAATTGATGCTTTTAGTTCATTCGAGTTAATCACTATTCGTGACAATGCATCAGCAGTTACATTTGCTTTTCCAGATAGGAATTCAATGTCAAAATCGTATTCTTCCAAATCTAGTCTCATCCTTGTGAGTTTAGAAGTTGGGTTTTTCATACCAAACAGATATACTAAAGGCCTATGATCTGTTCGTACTAAGAATTTTCTGCCGTATACATATGGTTTGAAATAGTCAATAGCCCAATGTATTGCTGTTAATTCTTTTTCGATTATTGGTTTGTTCTTTTCACCTGGGGTGAAACCTTTGCTGGCAAATGCTATTGGATGGTCATTACCATCTGTTATTTGTGACAATACTGCTCCGCAAGCCATATCTGAAGCATCTGTCGTTATTATAAATTGTTTGGTGAAATCTGGGTACTTTAGGATAGTTGGTGAAAGTAATCTTTGCTTTAATGTGTCGAATGCATTTTGACATTCCGTTGTCCATTCGAATTTTATTTCCTTTTTAATTAGGTTATTTAAAGGTTTTGCAATCTTTGCAAAATCTTTTATAAATTTTCTATAATAATTACAAAAAGCGACGAATCTTCTGGATTCGTCGGCGCTAGTTGGTATGGGGAATTTCTTTATAGATTCATATTTTGAATCATCCGGATAAATTCCTTTATCAGTAATTTTATGCCCTAAATATGTTACTTGTGTTTTGAAAAAGTGGCATTTTTCTGGGTTAAGCTTAAGATTATATTTTCTTAGCCTATCAAAAACTTTAACTAAGTTACTGATGTGATGCTGCGCGCTGCATCCAGTAACTATTATATCATCTATATATACAAATGCTAGCTCAGGTGTTAAACCTGCCATAGCGATAGCCATCATACGCTGAAAGCTGTTGGGGCTAATGTTCAATCCAAAAGGCATTCGTTTGAATTGGTAATGCCCTGTCGTTGTTGAAAATGCCGTATATTTTCTTGAGTTTTGTTCAAGGGGTATTTGATGAAAACCTGACATAAGATCTAAAGTACTAAAATATTTTGCTCTTCCTAGCTGATCTAAAATGAAATCAATTCGAGGCAATGGGAATTTGTCAGGTAGTACTTTTTTGTTGAGTTGTCGAAAGTCAACAACAAGTCTCCATTTCTTGTTTCCGTCGGTTGCCTTTTTTGGTACTAACAGGATAGGTGAGTTATAAGAAGACACAGAATGTTCTATTATGTCATCTTGTAACATTTTATTTACCTGTTTATGTACTTCTTCTGTCTGTGCGTGTATCTGTTTGTAATTTGGTATATATGTGGGAATATTGTCTTTTAGCTGTATTTCCTGTGTATAAAAATTGTTCGTAGTAATCTGATCATTTTCTAGACAAAAGATGTCGTTATATTGTAAAATAACTTGTTGTAATCTTTGTCTATCTGTTGCTGTGCCATTTTCTATGTCGATTTTTGCCAAAAGTTTGTGTACTCTATCTTTTTTGTTATCGGCTGTTGTGTTAAATTTGAGTATGTTGTAATTTTGTAGCGGTTCAATTTGTGGCTTAAATTCATTATTCTTGATTTGTATTGGTTCATCTCTAGTATTAATAAATTTGATGAACTGGTTATTTTTGCTAATAATTGTGTTACCGCAAAAAACTCCTGGCTTAATTTCTTGTGCTGATATGATAGAATCTTCTGTAATATGTGTAAATCTGATTTTCTTTATAACTTCGCTTCGTGGAGGTAGGTACATTCCCTTGACGTCTCCATCTTCCAACGGATGATACACTTCTATACCGTTATGGATCAAATGGAGTGATTCCATTCGATATAAAATGTCGCAATTGTAGTGTTTGAAGAAGTCTCTTCCCAAAATTCCGTCTGCCAGTAATTCAACATTTTCGGTAATTAAATGAAATTTGTGGTTGATTATGGCGTTGTTGAAATGTAAGTCTGTATCTAGTGAGCCTACTGTACTGATCGGGTTATTACAAATGCCTGTTAGTGTGATTAGGTTGTTAGTATTAATGTTAGAATATGGTTTTACTTTGTTTCTCTTCAGTAGCGATACTGATGCACCTGTATCTACCATTAAGATGCAATATGCGTCATCCGTAGCCTGTATTTTTAATTTGATGTAGTCTGCTCCCGTTAAATTTATTGCAAATATGTGTCGTTGATTTGGGACGACATGGGTTGATCTAAAAAATTGTTTCCCTGTGCTTGTACTGACGTTTGGTAAATACGGCGATTATTATTTGTTCGCCAGTTTTGATTTCTAGTGTTTTGTGGGTTTGCCCTATAATTTTGTTGTGGCCTATTATCTGAATTGTACCTGTTTCTGTCGTTGTAGTTGTTAGTAACTCGCTTCTGGTGATACGCGTAGTTTTGTTTGTATTTGTTGTATCTGTGATTTGTGTTGTTATTGTAAGTGTTATTCCTAGTGTATGGTTTGTCAGGCATTCTAACATTGAAAACATGCTTGTTAGTCTCATCACCCTCGTTTTCCATTACTTTTTGTGTAACGTCTGTTATGGTCGTAAATGTTCCTGCCTTCAGAAGCGTTTTTGTTTCCGCATTAGTGATCTTCTCCTTTAGAGTATCTATTCCTTTTTTCACGATCATGTCGTTTGCCACTTTTTCTGGGATTCCTTGTTCTAAGTAAATTACCTTTAACTTTGCTGTCAACAATTCTACTTCATTGCAAATCTTTTGAGTATCTCCGGATTTTATTGCTCTAAGTTTTGCTATTACTTTGTCCGGATTAGTTTTCTCTTCACACCTTAATTTTATATCATCCAATAGTTCCTTGAATGTTGTTATCGATGTTGGTAATCCTATTCTTGCTTTACCTGTTAATCTAGTTCTTAAGAATTTTACTAGCATTTCTTCGTGTTGTTCGTTCAACTCGAACAGTAACTTAGAGGCATCTTCGAAGGTGCTAAACAATTCAGCTGATCCATCGTAGATGGGTACTAGCCCTGTGGCTAATTTTATATCGAAATTAGTCATTTTTATTCCTTTTGTTTTAAATGTTGCCTGAGGTTTTTGCTCTTTTATCTCTGTTTCCTCGGCTAAACTTTCTAACGACGAGTTTATCAATTCGTTTTCTATTTTGCAGCAGATTTCTTCCCATGCATTTTTTGCGGTGCGTTTTAGCTGTATTATTTCCTCTATACCGTATTTTCTGTTATTTATTTCTATTTCCTTTTGGATCTCCTTATGTAATTCCTCAGCTTGCAATTTTAGTTGTGTTAGTCTACTCGTTCTTAATTTTTGAGTTTTATCGTTTAATTTCTTAAGGATATATTGTAATTTTTGAACTAATTCTATTAGTTTTGACATACCTGTCTATTTTGCATTGATTAATAGTTACTCCTTTACTTGCCGGTGTATTTTCTGCAATTCATCTGCTGATCATGTTGCCTGGTTGTTTTCTTCTTATCGGCTGCTCTTCGTGGGGTTCCTGATCGATGTCTTCAACGTTGGAGGCTCCTGCCTCTTGGGATCCCGCCGGTCACCATTTGTGAGCCGTGGTCTCGCCTTCCACTCGCCTTGTTTTGCTTTTCCGCTCTCACTCGTTCATTATCACTCACTTTGGCAGCGTTAATGTTTGGATTGCTCTTCTTTCTGCCTGCTGCGAAACCATCTTGTATGCCATTTTTAGTACTTTGATGATTAACACAATCGTCACCATTATTAACACCAGATTCAACTTGAGTTCGTGATTGACGTGCTGTTCACTGTGTACATTCTGTGTTTGAATGATCGTAAGATCATTATCTCCTTGCACTTTCGTAGTTGGAGTAGAGTTTTTTCCACCCATTTTTATTTCTTCACGTACATGTGTTGCTTATGCAATTCTGGTATACATATGCACTTCTGGTACACTTTTACCTGTGTAACACGTTAACTGTACACTGCCAAAATTTGCTGTATCGTCAATTTTTCAATTCACTTATTGTTTTCTGCTACACTTTTGCATTTTTAATGCACACTTGCTAATCATCACGTTTGGCGCAAATGTTTTGTCTCTTTTTTTTTTCTCGGGATCTCAATATTGACACCATCCTTCTATGCGTATTGTTTGGATTCACATTGTCGACTGTATTTTTAACGTGGTTATAACTGCACTGTTGTTCACATTACGCACTTTTAGTGTTTCTTTAATAGACTCACTCGATGAGACAGTTTTTCCATCCGAAGATTGCCGATTAAAGTCACGGTCGCCATGTAACAGGCTTTGACCTTACCTGTTTATCACCTATCTTATCATCGGACTTTCTTCCCGTTCCATCACTTGGTGGAAGTTAGTGAAGCGCGGATACATCTTACTGACTTTACGAACGTTGGACACATTGAGACGTTACTCAATGGTCTGGAAATAAACGGACACAGATTGGTTACGTTCTATGCCAAGTCCAGATTAAGTCTGTCTTACTTTGGCCCGGTACTTTATTATATATCATTCTAAAAGTATGCTTAAGTTTGACGCCTTTGTCGTTCTTGGGCGGAGCCTCGCGGGTTGACCTACTTTCTTGCGCTTAAACGTTTTTGTCATAGCGTGGACATATTTTGCCTCGTAAACAATTTTGGGCTTCGCTGCGCGGGTCAGTTTTGATTTTTGATTTGGTGTTATTAAATAAACATCCGGGTTCTACCTGTTGACGTTTACCACGGTTGTGGCCAATGCTTACGCAGCACATGTATGTAGCCTACTTGCATTGCACTCATGTACTTTATGTGGGTCATTATAGATTTGGGTTGCAAACTTGTGTTGTCTATTTCTTAAATACCGATCCCAAAGTCTGATTTTTGTAATAGCTGTTACTTTAATACTAGCTGTATAGCAGATTAGATATTATCTGCTACAATAGCTTGTGAAAAAGGGATTTACATTGTGAAGGCTTGCTTGGTATTGGTGTGTCATACAAATAAAAAAAACTGTTCAGCCAAGACCGACCTAGTGCCAATTTTTTTTTTCATTGTTGTTATCCACAAATCATGTCGACTGGGCAAAATGAATATGCTCACTTCAACAATCGTCTCTAGTGTGTGTGTATAGCACTGGGAACTTTTTCTTCGAATTCCAAGTGCTAGCTTATCGTAGCTCGTTGCTGGCGACGAAATGCGTCAACTACGCTACCAAGGTAACGGAAAGCTTGCCAGACTAACCCTTCTCTAGGTTGGATTGGCATTCCTGCGGTACCAGCACTTGTGGAATCGTTTGACCATAAGCAAAACTTCTTGCATGCATCTATCTCTACTAGTTAGTGTGTTATTACCTTTTTTCTGAGCATCATGCTATTTCTTCCGCATTGGAAAACTCACAATCTCAGTAATTCAACACGCATTTCCATTTACCTGCCGATGCTGGTACTTGGAATTGTTCGAATACTAATCGAGATCGATGTTTATGTTCCCTGACGACGACGAGGACGACGATGATGATGATGATGATGTGGGCGGTTACGTATGATAAGATCGGCAATAGCGGCAGCATAGCACCAAAAAGGAGAACAAAGTGGAAGTAATGTGACCGGAAAAAGGAAGTGCGTACCTTTTTAAATGGAAACACTCTGCGCAGTGCAGACGCCTAGCATCGGTTCTAAATGGATGCTAAATGTGATGTTGCAGTTAATGTGATCTAGCCATACGAGAGTTTGGGCGCCGTGTTTTACTGCTTACCGCTCGCAGTTGAGCGGTGGCCCAACTTTATTGAATAGTACTAACGTTTTAACGTCGCTGAACTAAATGCGTGAACCTTTTTCCGTATTTACGTCGGTAAATAAAATGCACAGCATCCTTCGAGTGATTTGGTGAGTTTAAGGGTGAAGCGATTCGCCTTAGCACCGGACGATTTTGATTGTGATGTTTGAAATTTTATTTTCCAAAATTCGCCCACTCTCGGGTGTTGTTTCGCTTCCCTTCCGATTTGTGGCGTCAGAAGATGCGGTAGAATGGCAGTAAGAATCCCTGACTTGGCTCGTAATTTATACCTGTCCATCATCCACAAATGGCACATCTCAGACCCAACCCAATCAAAAATCGTCATTCCAGGAAAGAGACATCATTCCACATTTTGAGTCAGAAGACAAACCAACAGCCCTTGAAGGTACCGGGCTCGAACGATGTAGTACTTCTCCGGTGTACCAGTTTATAGAGCTGTGTTTAATATTGAATCAACCATTTCCTTCGAGGAAGTTATTGAGAAACGGCATGTCTCACGTGGATAGAGGCTAGAGGAGGTGTGCGGTAAAATTTTTGTCCGACTAAAGAGGGAAGTGATGGCATTTGCATACTTACTAGTAGTAGATGATACATTTGCAGCACTTTATGCTCAATTTCGTTTGTAATTCCACCATCGAATAGCTGATGTTTAATGTAAACTTTTAAACAAACTTTAATTGCAGCTTATGAAATCATGCAAAGCATGGGAAATGAGAAACAAACATTGCTCTAAGGTTCCTTTTAATATTTTATGAAACGTCTATTTTGCCTATCAAAACGATGAAACACATTTTTAAACCCAAAACTGATATTCAATTTCGAAGCATTCGAATAGACTGCCATGGTTCGTTCGAATTTGGCCAAAGTTTACTCCTTGATTGGTACGACAGATGTGTATATATTACAAACAGTGAGTAAGGAATCACAACGATAGCATCAATATTGGTGTTGGAGAACAAATCGCAAATTGATTTTCTTTATTTAAAGCCAACAAACGCACTTCTGGCCCGCCGCCTTGTGCCACAACACGATGTACCCTGCTGTGTTCAGAGCACAAAATTAGGTAAGCGTTTCGGATGAGGTGAAATGTTCTGGGAAAATATTTCCTCGAGCATTAAACGCAAGCATTATGCTTTCCGCATGAACTTCGTTCAAGTGAGCGCGCGCGCGAGAGTACGAGTGCTTTAAATTTTTGCCAGCCTCACGACGGCATGGAAGAGTCGAGTGGCATAAATTTAACTCCCATTCTCGGTGTTTTCCCAGAAGTGGCGTATGTTTTTCTTCTGCATCCACCTGGCTCCCCCGCCCGATTCAGCGGTGTTCTGCGATGCCGATGAGTCTGGTGCTTGTTGCCTGTCGGTATGGTATAGGAGAATCACCTTCTCTGTTGACGCCATAGTGGAGCGGTTTTTTTTTATTTCTTCTTTTTTATGTCGATTCTACAAACAGTTGGCAATGACACTGTACCCATGCTTACTCACTGCCAGGGACAAGCCAGGGATGTACAGTGTATGGGGGCAGACAACAGAAACTCCATACCTGTGCCGGGTGATCTACGCTGGAGAGCACTGTGAAGCACTGTAATCTTGGGGACTCGGAGATCGGGTCGTGGCAATGTGAAATATTAGGAAGGGCAGCAGGAAGACAGAGAAAACGATTTCCTGTCACCTTTGATTATGCAATGTTTGAAGAAAATTAAAAAGCAACAGAAGCTTCGTTACGCTTTCCATCCGCTGCGATCCGTGCTGACGGTTACAAGTGGAATGGTCCTTGAGCCTACGTGAGACGCTCTTCTCAATCGGGATGCACGACGTCTTGGCATGAATTGGTTAGGCGCGCGACACGGCAACACATGACTATCTCACTTAAACTGTGCCGGGCACTTCAGTTGTCATCAGTTTCATTTGTATCGTACCACGGCGATGGAAGAGATGGAATACCGACAAGAAAAAATCATCATCATCCTTCAACAATCTCCACAATCATAGGGGTTTTTTTCCTTCTTCTCGTTTTCTGCTTTTTTCATTAAATGGGAAAGATTTTCCTTTCGCCAAACCCTAGCATGACAGCCTCCCTTGGGAGTTCTGAAGAATGATATTATCGCTTGCATTTGATGTACCTGGCGGAGACTTACTGGCGTTACTAGGCTTTCTTTTTTTTTGCTGCAAAAAATGGGCTTGTTAGCGGCGACGGCGAAAACATCAACGCCTCCATGGTGTGGTATCAATAAAGCCAGCTGCCGCTGTGTTGATGGATTTTTCATTCTTTCCAAGGCGTAAAGTGAATTTTTATAAGATGGAAATTTAAACCTTACTGCACGCTTTCGGCCGTACGGTTTTTGAAGAGGTGAAAAACCCCGAGCAGGTTTTATTTCCAAGCACTTTGCACCCTTTTAATGACCGAACATTGAAGTCCATTGTTATTTGTGCAAAAGCTTGAAATAAACACAAGCTGAAAAATAATTTGCATAAAATCTGCACCATTGTCCTTGGGCACAAACCAAGCTGGCAAAGTTCCCCTCCGAAGGCTAGGGAAATGCTTGAAGCTACGAAATATTTCTCGCTTGATGTTAGAGTCCAATTCAAAAAGTGGCCAGTATTTGGGACTAGCTACAAGCAAGAACCAGAAACGAAACGTACCGTCCGTTTCGTTCTGGCTTGTACCGGGGTATAAGCTTGGGCAAATAGGAAAACAAAACAAATATGCCGAGAACGTATCTCACCAATTACCTTTTGCGGCATCCGTTTTTTTTTGTTTTCTTTGCCCGGGGAAAGCAATCATACCCATCGTCCAATCCTATCTGGTTAGCTCACTGGTTGTCGGTCTCTGGTGGCTCGATAGCTCGGGACCCCAAACCCTAACGTTATCATTGTGACACCACACCACTCACCGTCTCAGCCTCGCTCGTTACGTTCCGTCCAGTCATGCCAGTGCGCCTGCCCGGAATCATCACCGTGGAATGTGTCAAACAAAACAAGATAGACACTGGCAGAGGAATGACCTTTTTGCGTAAAATTTTCACCGAAAGCAAGCCTCCGTTCCATCCGACCGGCCTGGGTTTGTGGAAGCGGGGGTTGATAGACCTTCGTGCTTGTTGTCCTTTGAAAGCATACCGGTTTCATCCAGCTAATGTGAGCCTCGCACCGAACAAACACACACGCACACACACACTTTGGGCCGTTATGCCTGGGCGGTGAAAAGTTACTAGGTACGATACTCCTTTCACCTGCACCATTCGCACATCCAAGAACAGGCGTTGGCTTTTGATTTGTCCTCGAGAGCCTTTTCCATCTTCCGTTCGCGTCATTACGGGGGCCCAGGCTCTAGTGTCTCCGTTTGTTATTGTCCTTCCTATTTGCTCTCTTTGTGGAAGTATCTAAGAACGCTACCGTTGTATCGTGGCATGGTGCTTATTGACGGAATGTAGGCTGCACGAGTACTGGAGGCACCAGCGTGAGTGGCAAACGTCAGCATTCAAGGGATTAAGGATGCGTATTTTTATTCCGTACTGGGAACGGAGATGTCCCTTTTTTGGGGGGAGGGAAGGGAGGATGCGAGACCGGCATCTTGAACGCATCCATTCGGCCGTTTCCGTGAACCGGTGGCACCGAAGCTCGGTGTTGGTGTCATTGGAATAAAGTAAAAACGCTCAAACACAAACCAGCTCCCCTCACGTCGGTACCAATTCCCCAACGTGGGAAGTAGAAAGATAAACGTCAGTAACTGTATTATTTATCGCTTTTTTCCTTAGCAACGCTCGCGCGTTTAAAAGGAACACTGCAGAATACACTAGGACGATTTCACGTACCGTGAAAAGAAAAAAAATGGAGCGGTTGCCGATTCAAAGAGAGAATGTGCAGAACCGCGCCGTATACACACAGCATAAGCCGCAGGAAGCGTAGTGTCGATGTAGAGAGGCTGGAAAGGTGGAAAGGATGTTCTTAAAGCACAAAACTTCCACCATTGCCGAGCCGGCTGAACGCGGGAAGCTTTAGAGGTTAAATTGAAACTCAAAAGCAACGGGTCCCCTAACGTTCGGAACCCGCCAACCCAAAGCGGGTCGGAAATCCAAACCAACCATTCACATTCGTGTGATGGTATGTGTGTGTGTGTGTGTGTGTAGCAGTGTATGACAAGCGAGCAGTTAAACGGAACCTTCAGATTTTCCTTCAGAGACGTGCCACAGGAAGAAAATGAAACTCTGCAACGGCAGCGGATCGCAAACATCACAGGCGACTGTTGGATACAACCACGCGTGTGGTGCGCAAGAAAGGAGAAGACGGGGTGGGTGGGTAGTGTTTTGGGAATTATGCGGTATGTCATTCGCCGTATGCGACCCATTGAGAAGGAAAATGTGTTCTGTTGTGGGAAAAATTAAGCACCGAAATGTGCGAAATAACGTGGCAATTATGTTAAAATGATTTACCATCGATATCGTGTTCCGGTGTCGGCGAATAAAGCGTGGTTGTCTGTGGGGCGTATAATTTGTCGAAGATAGCTTCATAATATGACAGTTGATTAGTTAACACCGCTGCCAGCAGCTGCAGTTGCAGAGGATGTTTTTTTTAAACCGAGAATTATTGCACTAAAAAAGGCATAGCCAAAAAGGAATATTGTAGTATATCGTGATTTTGAAAGATGCTTCTCCTTTATGCAACTTAAAGTTTTTTAAACTATATAGTATATATAAGTGTATAGAAAGTATTCCGAATAAAATTTCTTCAACTCAATGTAAACATAATTTCATTCCCCATATGGCTGTAGCCATTTTGCATCAAGTTAAGTGCTTTCCGTGGTGAACACAAACCAGTCAGGTGCAAATCTGATAGGGGAAAAAACATAATCCGCAACCATAATCCGATTGCAAAACCAGAAACCATTGATACATTCTATTGAATCGTACATTTGCTTGAGAGTCGCCGATTAGCAACACGAAGAGCGCTCAGAAAATCGATCGGAGGAAGAAGCGAAAAACTCCTTGTACATGATACACTTATCGGTTGGAATAAAAATCCAGAAGAACAAAGACTAAAGCAAAAAAAAGATTACCTTCTTGCACGTTTTGCCATGCGTCGCTGAGGAGGCATGAGAGAATTCATCAATACCTGTAAATCGGTTACTGTGCTAGCCAAGGTAACGTCATGAATGAGGTAACGATACGCATTGACATGTGAATCTGATTGCCTTCCCGTGACGAGTGCCGGCTATACACGGTCCATGCCAGTCAAAGCTAATCGTGGTTCAGTACGGCCACTGAAATTGATTCTAAAGCTTAAGAAAATCCCTGTTGTAGCGTATAAGGAGCGTATATGATATTAGCATTTGCACGAGGATGTATCGTATGCAATAGTGGTGTCTTTTCCCCCACCTGAGGTAGTCGCATTTAGTAGCAACAAGCTCGAAAAAGAACCATCCTCTGGTAGGCCATGAGGTTGTGTATCTGTTTGTACGTATGTATCCGAGAGCAATTGCGGAAGAAGCTGTTTACGAAAACATTTTGCTTTACCGATAATCCGGATTATCTTTATTGAAATTTATCGTTATTTGTGCATGACATAATTTCCTCGCTCGACGCGCCGCCTATCGACTGCCTACCGGGGTTTTGTGCGGTTTTCTTACCGAAGAACATCTCAGCAGCGAATGGTTGAGGTCGATGCCGAACTAAATGAAACAAGGGAAAGTTTGCTAGCTGTATCAAGATGCCCCGGTCGGTTGTAAGTTCTACGCTTTCTGGCCTTTGTTTGTTTAGACAGAGGGAGAGTCTGTGCTTCTCGGCATTTCAATTCAATAGCGGGTGCAGAGGTGCAGATTTAAGGATTTGCGAGTGTTTTAATATTCGATAAGGCCCGCGCCTCAATCGATCAACCGTTGTTGGCGCACGAATACATTTCCTTCAGTTGGTGTATGTGTACAATGACCTGATAGTACTGACCAGTTTACACCACTCTCTGAAACGATATTAAAGCATAATTTAGCTTCTACTGTGATATGAAATGCCGGAAGAAATGTGGGATCGATTTTCTCAGTTTGCGATGTTGATGGTGCATACTTTATGACCCACAATGGCAAAGCACAGGTGCGCGCGGAGTGCAAGACAATGAAATTACTTGCATCCTGCCAGCAACATAGGTCAGGTTGCAAAACTCGCTGCATGGTACATAAATCAATTTAAGAACAATAAAATAGATTATTTGTACCGCATGTATGGAACCCGTTGGCTGCTTCTGCTTCTTCTTCTTGTAGTGACCAATCACTCGCCCGTAAGACTATTCATTATTTGTCCACTCATGCGTGAGTAATCATGCTCATAAAGCAAATATCTCTTCTCATTCATGAAAGATAAATTTGGTTCACGGTTGCATAGTTACAGTTCATTTCCTGAAAGCATCCCATGGTACCAACTTGCCGACGGTGTGCTATGGTGGATGTAACGGTAAGATTTCATGTCTTGTGTAGACATTCGCAAGGAATCCCTCGCTTGCGGCTGTGGTCGATATTGAATCGCTGCCCGAGCAGATAACAAAGCTGTCGCGATGTTTAAGGCTTATGCTACCAAGGGATGGTCGGAAAATGCGCTCCAACAGTAACAGATTTTGGAGGTTAGTTGAAGGATTATGGTGAGGATATTGGTGGCCGATTTTTCTCCCTCATCTATCTCTCGACGGCATTAGCGTTATCCCTGAAGAAAAATTCAAACCAAACTACCAATTTCGGTGGAAAACCGTGATTCGTGTACTGTTATGGTCGGTGGAAAAATTGTGCGCTACACTTTATGTTGCTGTACGTTCTGGTCATACGAAGGAATTCGTGATCAAAACTACCACAGAACAAAAAAAGAATAACAACGATTCAGCACTGGTGGATAACAGGCACCCAATCGTGTAAGGTGCGGTTACGAAACGGTCAGCTCTAGTGTATACACGGATAGTGCACTAGTTATGCTGTAAATGGTTCATGGCCGTTCGGTGCAGTTGAATGCATGCGCCTCGGCACTGTACGATGCTTGTCGTGTACTGTTGGTCTAGGTGTCTTTTAGCAAAGGATTTACGAACTAAACACAACCTCAAGAGAGGTTTGATGGCGCCACACAAATGGCATGGGCAATAAAGCCTGGTAAGGCAAGAATTTCAACGATACCTATTAGGGCGGATTTTTGCTCGCTGGTCGTTTGTCTCACCCGGAAACGAGATACTTGCCGATTTCCTTGGAGGGTATAAAACCGATTGCATCGGCTTCCGGTTGCATTTACAGATATTTATGGTTCAACTTATGATTTAGCAGGGTAAATCATACCCCTCTAATCGAATTTGCTTCTAATGAAGCATATTAAGCATATGGAAGCTGAAGGAAGAAGTTGTTTAAATGACTTAAGGAGTTTTATGTAAAAAAACAACTTGAATTTAAAGTAAAGGAAAATTATTGTTTCGCTGCTACTCACTTACTACTAAGAGTGAGAAAATCGAGAAATGATATTTATCGTTCTCAATAACTTTTTTACCATAGTCTGGCTACAAATATGAACTGGAGAATAGGAAACGGTTGGCATTAGGCAATATTACAGATATGATGAAGTTGGGAAAGAGTACGAGAAAAGAAACACAAACTATGACACGACAAACACGGCGGTTTTGCTGGTTCCAACATCATAAAGATATCCATTTTTTCATTACCTTCTAGTGAACAAAGCAATATGAAGTGGAGTGCTAGTGGATCCTAAAAAAAAGCAAGGAATAAAAATCTGCTGTGTAACAAAAATGTTCCGTTACGAAGATGACCGCCAATCGATGTTGTCGCTGCTGCTGGCATGAAAATGATCTTCAGCTACAGCGCGTATTGGAGCGAAAAGTGTTTGCGGGTGACGATCCCGGTCGACGTTGTGATTGCCAGCCACGATCCTAAACTGCGTCTAAGGTCCGGTTCGATAAAGTGATGGGAATTGCGAAACGATGCCAGAAACATCATGCTCTAAATGACACCGTGTCGCAAACTGCGTTCCTTTCGCAGCTATTGAAGTATGTTAACGTTGACAACGCACGGCACGTTGAAGGTACGGTACCAGGATACGTGAAATTCGAGTGTAATTAGTGAGCTTACACGAAAAACGTTATGTTTTATTTTTTCTCGTCGTCCAGGCCGGGAAGATACTGTACATGATATGGTATGTTGATAGTAACAGCAGACTGAACTCAACATTTGTATCAACGTATGCAACTTGACGACTCTGTGCGCGATACGCTGCAAGTGATCCCATCATGACTAGCGTGAGGATGAGTTCGCAGTGTGTGAGCAGTTTTTTTCTTCTTCTCTGGTAGTTTTTAAAAGAGCAGAACCACATGAATCCGCACAGCTACGCTACTTTCGCTGAATTGCGTGTGGGAGTGTGCATCTTAAAATTGCACTTTGCCCACATGTGAACAACGTGCAGCGGAGTTAAAAAAAAAGAAAGCTGCATACATCATGCCTGCTGCTGAGAGTGTTCATACGGTTTCGCATCCTTTCATCCCCAGTGACGCATTAGCACACGACAGCCGCTAACGCGGAACAGAAGACATCGGCCGTGTTACGAAAGGATGCAAATAAATGAAAAGATGAATAATAAATGAGACAACACTACGCGGTGAATGAATGACCGCGTAATGGCGGCCGTACGCTGTACAACTCAATGCGGACGGTATGCTGCTACCATACTATTCGAAGAAATATGAAACACAAGGATATGGCAAATTGTTGCACGTACCGGGAGCCCCTGGTGTAATGGTGTAAAAGAGCAAAATGTGGTAGCTGCAAATGGAGCTAAAGAACGGTTATTGTTTTCGGTGGCGCCCTGCATATGAAAAAGGGGCTTTGTGTGATGAAAGGTGAAAAATGAGTGTATCAAAAATGCGCTGTATCTCGCACCATACAGCTTTATTCGGTCGGTGTTTAGTGACAAGGAAGCATCCAGTTTTGCATCGAACCCATAGCGCGAGGTGAATCTGTATCCCGCACCTCGTGTGGTTTTTTTTTCATTATGGCGAAATGTGTTGTATGTGGAACACCGTACGTTCGTAGTATGGTGCCGTGATTGTAAATGTGTTGCTAGTTTGAAAGCTGAACATTTTGATGAAAATCAGTCGGCAACGAAAACCATTTTACAGCAAGAGAAAACAAAATTGTTACTTATCTAGTAGAACACGATTGATTTAACACATTGTGTTGCCGTGAAATGAAAGTCAAAGTGGTTAATCGTCGAGTACAAGTGCAATCAAAGAGCAAGTGAATAACGGGCTAAAGTGATCGTCCAAAATAGGAAGTATTTGTTTGTGTGTTCAGTGATCAGTGCATGAGTGAGAAATAAAATAAAAGTTGCGAATACTATCACAAATCAGTTGAGTGCTCTCAATCAGTGATCAATGGTGCTGTAATGTAATTTTGTTCGTTTGCAAAAAATGTGCGAATCGTACGAGTGGGCAACGGCATACAGAAAATAGTGTTGTTATTGAATCATTGTCAACCGTTACGCAATAATTGTTGTTAGCAAGTTTGTGCTCAATTTGTAAGATTAGCAGATAAGTCGAACCCCGTTCATCATAGATCCTTATTCTCCTTGACATACTGAAATCCTTCGTCCTGCAACCTTTCCCTAGCGTTAATATAGAATGTGGCAATCTTTTAGATAAACAAAAAAATCATAGCCCCAATCGTTACTCCAATCGAGGGCTACATTTTACAGTATCCGTAGACGGAATGAGCAATGTATAGGAATGATCTCACACTTCTTAACGTTCCTGAGACTGATATCCGAAAAACAGGAATAGCACGTTGAACGCTCGATAAGGTCTCTTAAACACTTTGCGAAGGTCTTGATGCGCTGTTCAAAGGTAACATATGAGCAGTAAGCTTAAATATTGTTTTATATTCTTCTTTATTTCCATGAACCCCAACCGTCACTACGTTTCATTCGAACGATCTTCCTAAATCATTATGGTTCTCTTTTTCTCTCTTTCTCGCAACAATATTTAGGCTGATATTAATGAAGCAAAGAAAAAAAGAATAAACTCTTAAAACATATTTTTACTTGTCAATAAGAAATAATTAGAAATTGGAAAAAAAAATCATATTAGCTTCAGAATATTAGCCTGCATTGTAAATTCCTATTATTGCTGACCAACCGTCCCAGCGAAACAATTAACCAAGAAAGAGAGAAAACTATAGAGATATTCCACAACCGGAAATGGGGCTGTGGGTGGTCAATTCGACCACAGCCTTACTGTTGGCAATAGTTGCCACACTTTTCCTACTGGCTGAGGTGCCGCAGATTGTGGTAGCATCACGTAAGTATTAGCATTTTCTTTCGTTAAATAATATCGTCGAAACAATCGCAATCGAAAAATGGAGAAAGATTTCTGGGCCCGTGAAGATTAATATCCTTCGAATATATTTTTTTGTGTGTTAAAATCCTACGTAGTGAATCGACGCAAAGATTGATGACTTCTCCGATATAAAAAAAGTTAGTTTTTGTGAAAACTTGCACATAAGCAAATTTATGACGTATTACGTATTACGTTATTACGCTAAGAAGTTAATTGGTACACGATGATTCAGCAAAATATTTTTTTTTCAATATCCTCCAACCTGTTCTTTTTTTCGAAAAGTGTAGCCAAATGCTATCAAACGGGATTTAAAATTCAAACAAAATAAGTAAAGAAAATTGGAAACATTTCACTCGTTTTATTCATAAATAATTTTAAACTCTGAACTTTCCCTCCGCACCTGTACCGCATCATGTGAGGTTCTCGTCTTTTGCTTTCGAGTGCCAACATCCAGTTTAATTGGATATATATCATTGGAACTCATATTTTACCAGATGTCGCTTCAACGTTGCGCACATCGCAATCGTCGCTTCCGACTGTGTGTGCAAGTTCGTTGAACAAAAAAGAAAGAAAATTCCCTAAAAGGGACCTTGTTATGGTGGTGGATGAAAAGAAAACATGTATTAAATTATTTATCCGGGTAAATGGCAGAATCAAACCGAAATGCATGATAGTTGTCGAGGTTGTTTTTTTTTTGTATTTTTTTTATTGTTGCCCACCTCTTGTGTGTATTTTATTATACTGCGGCAGCAGTTTTCTGCTTGCTTTGGAACGCTAAAAAAAGACAAATTAAAAGCAAAAAAACAAACAAACGTGGTAACAGCTGCACGCGGCTATCGACAGAATTTGTTCATATGTGCATTTGATGCATGTGCTTCGAACGATTCATATTTATATGTGTATCGCCATAACGTCACTTATATCCGGTACTACCGCGGTACCGAACATCGAAATGGAGGATAAACAGAAACAGAGTACACACACACACATACAAAGTCCCGGTAGCAGCATTGATCGCAACATGGCCTCGTGTCAGTTCAAATCTATTTCGTTGCATCACAGCATCGATGAAAATTTCATCTATTTGAAAATACTTTTAACGCTTACAAAACAATGCATCCGAATCGTCAGTGGAGGACTGCAGTAACGGGAGGCATTATTTTGGATCCTACCGTGTTGCAGCCTCCGGACCTGCTGGATGATTGGTTGTCACTTTGCATCCATTTTCTCTTCTCCTGCCAGATCGCTGCAGTGCTCGACAAAACGTGGAGTTGAAGGCGAGGAAATGGATGTTCGTGATGGATATTATTTATGAATTCCTATTGACAGTAGCTGTTCAAATATTTATGCAAACGGTTAAATCATTGATAGCTTCCCGCGCCGACTGTGAAGAATAGAGTGTAGAACGCGCACATGTGAGTTCGGTGTGTGGATTTTCTCTTCCGCAACTCATCGTACAAAAAGCGCAGTCGAATATCTGGGCATGTGTGAATGTTGAAAATTGATTTACATAGCATTAGCAATTACAATTAGCAGCGGATGGAATGAATGGGCCGCAAACGCCATCGTCTGATCCCTACCCTTCCAACAATCTCGACAGTTTCTCGCTCTTTATCACATCACATCCTTGGTTCGCTTCGGGTAGAAAGCGTTGGCTTTGTAGAATAGAAATTATTGGTCTCATTTTCAAACCCCCGCCCCCCGGTACGCCATCCCGTACACCGAGTGTCCTTCCGGGATGGGTTGATTGCGATCGGCTGTGTTTGTTCCGCCCTGTTACGTTCCGTTCCGTGCTGCATTTCGATTGCTAGCGGGCAAATGTCACTCGGTGGGCATCCTCGAAAGGAGTAAAATATTGATTAGTTCATTGAGTCAGAAGTTCTACCAACGTGGGCCATCGCAGCGTGGGTTATTCTGGTTCTGGATACTACCATCAACCAACCCTAATCAAGATGGGTACGAAGTAATCAATATCCTATTCAACTTTCCGCATTGGCCTGTATGAAGGCGATGTAAAACAGAAGTTCGAGGAAGCCAGCGTGAAAATGCGGGTACACAGAGATATACATCTGCTGGCAGAAGACTTTTCAACAGGGAAACGATCGGCCGCTCTATCATTGCCGTGTACTGTAAGCAACTCAAATGCGCTAAAGTTGAACCTGTGTCGGTCGTCTAGCTTATGCCGCCACACTATCCCGATACTGCACTCTTAAACTACTTGTGACCGGTATGCTAACTTGAAAAGAGTCCTCCTTGAGCACCGTGCGGCTTTGCCTTGTAAATAAAGACCTTCCAGGCTATAATTCAAAACAATTACCAAGCTCTCGGAAGAAATTAATAAAAAAGCATTGTTTACGATTTCAAATTAACATACTGGCTAAGTGTTAGTATTGTGATAGTTAGTGGAGAATTAGTGGTGTGTAACGATGACATGGAATTTTTGTTGGTTTTCGTCGAAGAATTCATTACTCATGGCTCTTTTTAGCTATTTTCGTTTCACAATGCGGTCGAATGTTTATTTTTTACCGATTTAAAAATATATTTCGGCATATATATTTTACATTTGTTATGAACTAATTCTTGTCATCAATTTGGTGTTATTTTAATTAAGCTTTAGACAATGCATTCTCTTACTTATAAAATTGAAAATAATTTTTATTGCAGGAATCCCAAGTATTTGTCTTGAGCTACATTTACAAAAGTTTGCAAAGTTTCAGTTAGTTGGACATGACTATTTATGTTTCAAATGCATGTTAGCTATATTTTGGCAGAACACTGTGTCTGTACAGAAAAATGCACTGGTTTGTTACTTGCTAAATCAGCCTATGAGTCGATGCAATGATGGTTGTTGTTTTGAAACAGTCAATGTTGTTTGTTAAAATGGTAGCGTTCACGCTCACGCTATGGCAATATGGTGTCTTTTGTCGAATTGAAGCGAGCGTAGGTAAAAGATTTTGTAGATTGGAGCTTTGGGAATTATGTTACAGCGTTGAAGTAACCATAGCGGACCGTGTAATTGTACGGGGCACATCCATTTTAACCTTAAGATGCCCATAGTCGAACGTTCTACCTGCCACAGCGAAAGGAATGTACTGTCTCGGCTTTTTCAACGTTGGCCGGGTCTTTGAGGATTCCTCTTGTGTGACCATTGGCTTCGGGTGTAGTATATTTGCGGCGAATTAAGGGACCACAAGTTGGCATTCTTGCAATGGTGGCACAACAAGCGCTTACTTTGCATGATGATGAAGTACCACCGGACTGTTGACCGTAATACAAAAAAGGGTCCGGAATGGGTTGAGCACATTTTTTGTCCACCCCAGCCCAAAAGACGAATTGCAAAGCAGTTTCGTACTCGCATGTGTTACTCTACCCTGGCCCTAGGTAGGAAGGAAGTGAAAAATTTCCAAACAACCAACTACACCAACCCATCATAATCATCATGCATATGTTAGCATAACGGACCGTTTCCCGTTGACCCCCGGGAATTCGATCGAGATTGTGCCCGGCAATTACCTAAAGACGACGACGACGATGTCGAGGTCGGGAACGATGATGAATGGCAGGAGCCGCGCAAAGACATGGAAGCGACCGTAGCGGTCGGGTACGTAATGTAGGTGGAATTTATTCAACGCTGCAGTGACCCAGTGCTTATGGCGGGAACCTCAGGCTTGCGTCCGCAAGCGAAATGAAGAATGGGCTCGCCAGTTGCTTAGTTTATAGCTTTGCTCGGGTTTGAAGGTAAACTAAGCAATAAAATGTCGGCGAGTGAAATATGAATCAGTGAACCATTGAAATAAAAGTCTTTAAAACTAGTTCGCCAAGTCGTAAAGTATCTATCACAAGAGTACTTGATAGAATTTTTTTATGTTTTTTGGAAATTTGTCTGCAACGGAACCGTTGGTAGAGAATTGCGAATTATCTCTTTTAACTGGTGTAAACTGCTTGCCCACTATTGTTTGTCTAGTGCTTAGCTGCTGTCTACTTCTTCTAAGGGGGATATACACTCAAAAACTAAAATAAAAACATCATTTTCGTGTTTTTTTTCTAAGCACATTAATTTCCATTGCAGCATTTAAAAGAAAATTATGTACATTGGAACGAATGTAAAAAATGATATTAACACAACAATCTTTAAGTTCCTTTACGGAGTGTACTGCAAATAGACGATTTTGTTGCTTCCAGTAGCGTTTCTTTAAAATTCAACGTAATCCAAAAGTTTATATTCTGAATGATAATACTTACAATTAATACTTTAGGAACTATATTTGGAAAATGTCTATTATTGACTGAGTTTTCATATTCTATCTGTATAATAAATTGTAAAGGACAAAACAGAAACTTAAGTCAAGTATTAATACATTGTATGTAGATGAAAATTTCAAGCCAATCGCTAAACTGTATTTTTACTCTGAGTATCGATTTGCAAATGATGATTTGAACTTTGAAAATAAGCGTTTGACCATGACGATAAATTTTAATTTTTTACCAGATAAGTGTGAAATCTCACGCTCAAAGAAAATGCCATAAAATGTAGCATTTTTTAAAAAATGTTGACTTTTTTAAATACACTACACAGAATATTTGTTGGTGAAAGAGAGATCTATAAAGAACTATATAATAAAAAATAAATAAATTTGATGCTTTTCTGTTATCGATTCTATATCTCATCAGGTGTGTTCGTCGATGGCAGGATGACAATCGAGATAAAATAAATTTTTCCACCTTCATAAGAAAAGTTGTTCGCGCATTTGTGATGATTCATTTTTGACAAATTTATTTTTGCTTCCTTCCTTCTGGTTCCTTTTTCGCACACGGTTCGTCTAGTTTTTGGGAGGCTTTTTTTTTAAATTCGTTTGACAGCTTTATGAACGCGCATTGTTGCTATACCCAATTCCAGCTGGGACATGTCGTATACGGCTTGGTTTTGTGTTTTTTAACGCTTCGAAATACCGTCAAAATTGCTTGCTAACGTTCACTGAAGACAAGCATGACGAGCGTCTTCATTAGGAAGTCTGCTTTTCCACTGGCTCCATGGTGGGTAGAACAGGATGATTTTTGCTCCGCTTTGTGTGAGGATGTACTTTTCGGGATTGAGATTTTTTTTTTCGTCCACACTTTTTCCGTTTTAGAATGGTTCAGATACAGCTGACGAGCCTGACTGTGCACTTTCGGATTTGTCTTAAATCGAAACAGCAAAACAAAAAGAAACCGAGTGAGTTTTCATGGTGGTGCTGCATTCCCTTTTCCAGCTGCATATCCTTTGGCACCAGCAGCATCACGGTACAGTGTGACGTTACATGTCGTGGAACAAATAGCTGTGTTTGTGTCTGAGTGTGTAAATGTTTCCCAGGCTGTGGGTAGATTCTGTTCTGTTTCTCCGAATGCCACTCGTTTATTTATGGTGGGCAACATTTTGTGTGATTTGTCCTTCTTCCCCCAAAAATGGTAGTCATCTGCCTGATGAGGTACAGTGACTGCCTTCGTATATTGAGATGCAAAAACCAAGTTTATCCTCGTGTCAAATACCGCTCAGGCAGGCTGTACAATTCTCGCATTTCCACGAGATTCTCGCCGTTGGTTTTGGTTAGGATTTGCTTGCCTCGGTTTTGGTTTGTTCCGGCTAGTTTGTGTTTGTGCCCGGTTGACTTTTGCCTTCATCATCATCATCGGATTCATCACCGTGGTGTGGTACCTTTCAAACCTTCATAGCGAAGGTGAACATCAACCCACGAGAATCGACCGTTATACGGGTACATACAAAGTCGCAATCTGTTACATAATTTAGTGTGGTAACGCGAAGTCACTAAAGGATGAGAGCTATTGCAGCGAAGTGAATTTACTTTCTGCTCGACCCTTGTCCTGCTTTGTCCTACCGCACGATTGTTTATACTGTGGCGTGAGTCGCGCGATTCGCTATGCTAACCACCATGTCGAGTGTGCGACGATTACCGCTGTGCTAGGACCCACTTCTGAGGAGGAGGAAATGATAACGCCTTCGCTGCACACAGTGCTTGTCGATCTGTGGAAAGTAGTGACATCAAGCAGAAATGCACACCTCCCCTACCCAAGCTTGTTTTCATTTTCTTTTGCTACACCAACTGCCTCGTACCCAGGTTACCAGTGGATAGATCTGGTGACCAAGAAGAGCAGACTGACAGGGTGGAAGAATTTATTCCGGCCTTGTGTCAGCGATGGTTACTCAGAGATAAACGAGTGATCTTTGTGAATAAATTAGTATCTTCTCTTACAGCACTCTCTACTTATCAGGTGCGCTACATATGACATTCTTTTGCAAAACTGTGCGTATAGGGTTGTGCGGAATAAAAAAGCAGCAATCATTGTGGTGTGTTACTGAATGTTTGCCCGTAGTTCCACTTGAAATCTGTCTTTGGATTGCATCTTCCTGCTAGCAGAACCGAGCTTTGCAACTGCTTCATTCCCCATTCGTTGATAAACTGTACACACATTGGACGTGCATAGTAACTACCTCTATTCGGACTGGGGCATTATTTGTTTGTGTGTACCTAAATGTGTTTGCATATGCATAAAGACAATGTTTTCATCTACCCCATGTTTGAACGCAAATATGAATAGTATATCATTCAGCAGTACTTATTTAATGCTATTGGTTTGTATGTTTTAGTTGGTTGAGCGAATACTCTCGCTAGCATGTAAAATCAACAATATTCTGTTTGAATACTCTAAATTAAAGGTACAGGAAAGCTATTTAGTTTTACATTTGGGAGCATGATTAAGCAGCTGACTTGAGTATATGTCTCTGAGTTCCGAGCAATTCTCTAGTTTTTTTAATTAACAATTTATGACGTAAAATGTTATCACTCTTTGCTTTAATGTGCGAGTAGGTGTTGGCAGTAAATAACATGATTATATATTTTTGCTGTTTTTTGTAATATAGAGATTTTAAACCTCAAGGATCTTGAAGTAATTGAGCGAAGTGATAATGAGAAGGGATTTTTAAATGGAGATATTCCGGAACCATCCCATTGATAATCTATTCAATAGTTTCGTTTATTTACTGACATATGATATGAATAATATCGGTGATACTAATTGGTTAGAATAATTAGCTATTTCTTATCTTTTGTCTCTCACAAAAAATAAAAGCAATGAAACATTTCGGATCGCCAACAACATTTTAATAACCTTCAGTGTTCTGCTACACTCAATTGTATGAAACTATAGTATCAAAAAGATAAAATACACAATTTTTCGCGTTTTTTTCCGCGGCACTGTGAAGTAACTTCTTTCGCTTTATTTCTTTTTGAAATCCATAAACTATTATATTAACGAAGCATGATAGCGTCGTCGACATCACGTCTCTTATAAAATGTACCACTTCATTGCGAAAGTAGATATAACCAACGGCAGAAGTGTTTTTCCCTTCGCGCAACGTGTACACATTGGGCGACTCAAAGCGAAGCAGCCATGCACAGTGTACAGCACTGGGAAGTGCTCGTTGGTTTTGAAGGGTTTTCCGTTACAAACAAATTTGTTTCCATAAAATGAGGCCTGTGGTGTTGCTTTCGACAACATCATCACCATCATCATCGTCGTCACAAAACAAAAACACCACCATCAGCGTGATTGGCGGTAAGTGAAAAGTTTCAGTGCCTCGGAAACGATAAAACAATTGTAGTTAGTGGCTCTTGACGAAATAAAATATCTCACCATTTGTGAAGTCACAATGGTTACACAACGGTATCGCTAATGGGTTTGAGTATGGAAGAAAAGTTTAGGGAAAGAAAAGCCATCGAAAAAAAATAAAACGAAAAACAGAAAAGATGAAATTTATTGCGTACTATTATGTATGTGAAACTTGGTTACACATGAGATATTTATCTAACAACTATGTATAAATTGAAGCAAGATGGCGCATAAACTACTTCCGCTATATTTCTTAGAAGAAAAAAAGTTACCTTATTTTTTTATTCCGTTAATGCTTCTTTACTGTTTTTGTTCCGTCGTTACTGTCTTTACAATGTGTTGTATCAATGGTGTGCGTATGAAGGTAATGTTGAATTTACTTGCAGCTTTACCTTTATACCACAACGTACGAGTATGGCTTTTCAGATTCCGTCGTAAAGCTTGATCGGTAGGCACATCATTGACTTTTGCAGTAGTAGGCTACCCTTTTGTGTTGAGGTTTTAACCAGCTATTGATGCCATGGCTCTGTTTCTTCTCATGAGAATAGTAATTCGCTTGCTGGTTTGCTGGTTTTCCCGGTATACAGCGGAAACGCCAAATATTGCCATGAAAGGCTAGAGCTCCATTGGTGGATAAATGGAAAGTACGTGAGAAAATTGGTAAATGATCCCGGAGTGCAATGCTTTTGCCAACATGGGTTGCAAATCTTTTGTTTTGGGTTCAGATCGAATTGCATTCAGTGCAACGCGCGAGACCAGCCGAGTAAGTCACCTTATTGTTGTTGCATAGGAGGTAGCTGCATGGTTTACCGCAAAACGAAACATTCTGCACAGAGGAAGGATGCCAGCAACGGCATGTTGTTTTCGGAAACGTATGCAGCTACCATTGGTGTTTGTGTACAGCGTTCGCAACATGGTAAGCGTAATTGCAAACCGCCACGTATAGGTGCTGCGATGGAACTTCGATAAATTTGGTGTTCGTCCGGGCACAAGTAAGTGGAAGCAATGAACGTATCGTAAACTTTTCTGCAAGCAAGCTCACGTTATTGCCATAATTCGATGCATTTAGAAATTATTTCAAAACACACCTACACGTAATTCCATACACAAAAGATGGTAAACTACGTATCGTTGATTGTATGATTAAAGCAGATTTTTGTTGTTGTTATTCTATTTATTTAATTTTGAGATTAGATTTTCTAAGAAAATTCAACATACTACTACCGTATTCATAGTGAACAGAAAATACATTCTTCAAGCTTTTGAATACTAATTCAAACTTAGCTTCCAGTCAAATATTGTGAAATGCAATTAAATTGGAGCTTTTGACCCTTTTCTAGCAATTGAGGGGTATTGATGTATTCGTCGTACAACTTTATTCTTCTTTTTTGGAGACTTCTTCCCTCTATTTTTAGAAAACCTTCAATCTGGAATATATAAGTAACACAGCGAAAAGTTTGAATAGGCTTGTAAATTTGTTGGTAATTTTGCTGAATGTACGATCATTTTTCGTATAAGCGTCCTTGGAAAGGATGTGGTGGTTTTGCTCCTCTTTGAATGGTTTTAATAATTTGAATTTATCGTTCCTCCCGTTTGCTGATTGTGTTTGGCTGGAGGTCGTGGGAGAGAGCTGGGTGCAAAATTGTGAAACGGAAAACAAGTATTCCCTTCATCCGACGCAAACTCGTGACCAGAATCCGTAACTGCCTCTGACAGTCATGGCGCTGATGGTGTGGCCTCAGATGCTTGTGAAGCTTTTGCCAGCGGGGCGGTTAAGGTTAGGCAGGAGCCGTACAGCACGTTGATCCAACAGGATACATTGTCAGAAATGTTACCCTATACAACTTGTGCAAAAGGGAAACCTGCTCAAGATTCAAAAAAGAGCATCCCTGCAAAGTGTGCTACAAGCGTTGGGCAGGGTTGAAGGCTTACCGTTGTCTAGCTTTGTGTGGGACACAAGCTCACAGTACATGGTTCGCTCAAATGTGCTCTTCTTCAAAAATCTTCAAAGCTGAATCGTTCTTCTTCAGCATCATCATCGTTCGTTTTATAATACATACTCAACGTTTGCCTTTACTGCACACCCCAGACAAGCATCATTTTGTCTTCTTATTTTTTTTGCCGGGAACTGATCGTTGCTAATAAATCTGGTCAATGTGCGGTAGCTTTTATCCGCTAGTTCTTAACCACCTACCCGTGGTGGGGTTTGCCCTCTTCAAACATTTATCCTTTCGGCATGACAAACGAGCCAGGCTTGAGCAAATCCGCCCAAAGACGAGACGGCGAAGCATTGGTTGGCATATTTGACTTGGAAAGAATATCTTATGAACAGCTTGAAGAGACATGATAATAATATAAATAATATGAAATTTTATCCCATGTCCGCGACGGAAGAATAACGTGCAACATTGTTTGATCCAACGTGCATGCAGAATTGGGATGTTACCATCATGGGTTAACGGTTGATTAATTTTGTGTCTATTACTGTACCGCTTATAATTCATGTGCAATTTATTTGCTATATATCACCTAAACAAGTCACCTCAAGTAGTTTGTAACTTTAAATTTTTACCTTTACGATGAGCCATGCTGATCGGACATACTTGTAAGTGGGCATCAATCAATCAATTTGTAGCTAATTAATCAAGCATCAGCTTTATGTTTAACGCTACAACACCAGTTGTACACCATGTATCCTAGCAAAATGGTTTTCTAGGCTTCTTCAATAGACTTCCGACCAGAAAAGCTATTCGAGCTGGTACTGTTAACGCGTATCTTCCATAGCAAAAAAACATATTAAGTACGACATCATATCTGTTCCGATCAGCTTCAGTATTCTTATAACAAGATTCACAAACTGTAGCATTCCCATGTCGGGAGTTCTTCCATAAGCATATCAGTCATTTAACTACACACAAGAAATATAACTACTTGTGAATTGTGTTAAGGAAAAATCTTACATAACAGCAGCTTCTCAGCTCAATTTAACAATAATCTTCATTTAATAGAACAGCGTTCCAGTAAAAGATGTAAATTGTGGTATCGTTCGTGCAAAACATTATACACTGTATCGCACGATCTAATATTGTAAATGGTTGTGCTAGTTGATAGTGAGAAGGTTGTTTGTATTCAAAACTTTGCATAAACCCGAAAAGTAGAGCTAATGGTCTTGATGTTACATGAAAAATGGCATAATAACTACTGTTATGGCATATCATTAGTTACTCCAATCACAATTAGCTGTCGGTGCCGTGACCACCGTCACCGTACAATCGTCAGTCATTGAATAGGACGATACTGGTCATAGCTGTTGATTAAAGAAATGTGTTGCCGCTCCCAAAGGATTAGACGGGGAAAGTTGTGGAAACGGAGTTTCATAATTTCAAGTTCAGCAAAGGACTTCCGCCAAATTCAACAGTGTGCGGCCGTTCCGTCAAGGAATACATGAATGAGCGGGAAGCGATACTCGCAGCACTGATTGATGGCCTACTATTTATAATCCCCGTTTGGGAGTATAGTGACATCGGACCCGTGCCGTAAAGTACATAGTATACAGTGACTTGCGACTACTTCTCTTACAGTTGCTGAAACGCACATTAGCATACACACCACTGCCTTGCGAGTAAGCTTGCGCTATACGGTTTATAGCGTCTAGTCAGGCTTTGTAATAGACTAGATGGAAAGGTTTGCCTGTAGAACCTTTTTTCTTGAACACCTGTACCGACACGTTCGGCGTAATGTGCACAGTCATTCTAATCGAAAAGTTAATATTGTTTTTTTTTTTTAATTTCGATTTTTGCTGGTTGATTTCGATTTTCCGCTACATTGTTGAAGAATATTTTGTCACAATCTATGTCGATACATTAATGTATTTCTCCACGTTGTTTGAACTCTGTCCAACAGTGCTCTTTAAGGTGTACGCATAAATTTTTGGTATTAAAATTTAACAGAACTTTGGTAAATGTTCGATACTTTGTGTACATTTTGAGTTACCTTTATATTTGCGACTGTATCGTCTCACCAACAACAGTGTCCAAATGGTGTAAAATTATAATCATTAGTCGAATATGAATTGTTTCTCAACGCCTGTCCATCTGTGTATGAAATGATCTGGTAGCAAACCAAAAGCAACATTTGATATGGGCACCAACGAACGGACTATTAATTGGTTTGGCGACAGTTTGGTGCGGGGTAGGACGATAACAGCAAATAATACGAATAACACGCTTTTATTGCTGTAAGACGGTGTATACCAAAGTCCAAGCTGTAGCATTACACCGGATGTAATTACGCTTCAGACCACACTCTTCGCCTGCTCCTTTGCCTACGCTAGATTGACGTGCACAATAATGGTTCGTAGAAGTTTGTCAGAAACTTTTGCTGTATTTGCAGCGAAACACGACAAAGGCGTCTTCTATTTAATGAACTGAATCGAAAGACTACGCAACATTTCGTGTTTGACAGATGTTTCGTCACGAAATGAATCCCTTGCTCGCAGCGTTGCGGAAAGTGTAATCGTTTGAGAAACTTTTCAAACTCTGCCAGACGTCCATTTCCAAGAGGTGCCCTTTATGCTAGCCCGTTGTTTGATAGGAAGCACTTGCCTCACCTAGTGCTGCTTGATAGTTTTGCAGGACATTCCTCGAAACAGAAGTGTACAGGCGTTTGAAACATCTAGCAAAAGTTTTCCGAAAGTTTTGCGGAAGCCGTGCTTGGTTGGGATTTGCTTTGATCTTTCTCGTTCGGAAATGTCTAAAATGTCAACGCATCTTGGACGTGTATGACATGGATAGCAATTTTGATGAATGCATTCATCCTGCTCTGGAACTAGCTTCTTTCATGTATATAATTTAAAAAATGTTTCAAAATGGACTTTGATTTGTCGCTACGCAATAGATCGTAGGTTCATCGAAAAATTCTCCTAAGTAAAGCACTCACTGGCTTACGTGGGCGTTAAAAGCCTTCGTTCACATATAAATGGAGTCTGAGCAAATAGCATTCTTTATTTTGACTGCGAAATATGCATTTTTCACAGTCTGAACGCTAGGTTTTCTCCAAAAGCCGCTCATTCATGCTTGGAATGGGAGCAAATCGTGCTAAGCTAAGGTAAAATTCCGCGGTCGTCCGCATATACAGTAAAGGAATTTCTTCAGTTATTTTAACATTTTGGGCGACAATTTCTGCATGCAGACAGTCGCTCAGCGGTGTATAAGAGGTGTGCAAAGCACAGAAATCGGTAGAATAGTTTTCTCGAATCCCTCCGGCACTGAATTATTAATTCGTTCTAAAAGATCGAAGCGAAGAAAAGAAGACAACGACGAATCTACGGCAATGGCTCTAACGTCAGTTTTGGACCGTACATAGCCAAATCCGGTAAGCTGGTCGCCATCAACGAACGAAGGATTCGTGTTTTCCTGCGAATTCGGATCATTAGTCATGATACATTAAACCTAAAAGGATAAGAAATGACTTTCTTTGCTGAACAGTCGAGAGCAGTTTCCTCTTGCCGGATAGCCGGAAATCGGTTGCCTGCCGGTTGGTTTGTGTTGGTGGAAAGGGTTTGCGCAGTGCTATTTGTGTTTGTGTGTCATGCTTGACAAATTGAGCAGTGAGGGAAAGAAAGCTTCAACGCCCGCCCGACTACAGACACGGGAAGGCAGCAGTGTTGCGAATGATCGCTCTAATTTCTTATCTCAAATTCCCAAGCGGCTCTTTATGGCTTTTTCTGCTTAAAAAGGGGTTAAATTTTCGAGGCCTCTACTTGACGATTTTTTGTACATTTAAAGCAAGCCCACGTTTCGATGGGTACTAATTGAATCGTTTTTTCGGATCTTGTGGCCGTACATTTTAGCTGAGAGGTACCTTCCTGTGATATCGTCAATTCGGCAAAACAGAAATGCTTTTTTTGAAAACGATTTCCTAGAGACGTACTTTTGGTTGATGAAGTGAAAAAAGAAGTACTTATCTCGGTAGTTTAATGCATATTTTAAAATGCTCAAAATCCGTGCATTTTGTGATGCTTAGTTCTATTTTTTATAAATAACTCATAATTCTATATGCTTTGCTCTTTGAGCTTTGGAGAGGATTTGATTTTCATTGAAGAATTAAAGGGATTGGTATTTGGATATCCGTTTTTTCAATTTTTGCTCTAAAAAGCTATAAATTTCAAATATCATCCATGTTTCGTTGGAACGGAAAAATTATCTATGCTCCGTCCAATCAGGTACTCTCGTCTCTAGCAACGTTTCTCAAGTGGTGTTGCTCCCAATGCGCTTCGCGTGTGTAATAATAATCGTACAAGTATCCACCATCGTTGACTTCATCCGGCAGCAAACTAATGATGTAAGTATTTTGCCACAGCAACAGGATCAATATCCCGTGAAGAATTTTCTTCGTCCTTTTGACACCTCCAGGGATGCGCCACGACAGTAACTTCCGCACGCACGTTCGGCTCTCGTGCCAGTTCCGGGTTCGATATCTGTCAATCATCGAGTGGATGATGAAGAAGTAGTGATTCGTTGTAGTAGTTCTGCTTTTCTTGAGTTCGAGAATCGTGTAAATGTGATCGACGCCTGGGGAAGGACGTTTGGTTTCTGGAAGTGGGTGGATGGTTTGGGGGACAGGATATAATACGAGCCACTTCACTAAAGAAATGCTTCAAATTTCATTGGCACACGACACGATGAATGTTTCCTGCAAAAAGCACAGGCAGCAGGAAGCTTGTGCCACTACGAAACTGCAATACCATGGCATTAGCACTAGACCAAGCCAAAAAAGGGCTGGGGTAGAGCAGCAGGACGCTTTACACATGACGATCATAATCTCCTTGTGGAACGTGATGTGCTGAAATGTGCTCTGGCAGCTTTCAGCTCTCATGCTTCCTTTCACTCGAATTGGGATAACACTGAAATTCTCTCCTATACCCTTATCCGTTCACCGGCATTCGGGTAAGTGGCTGCAAAAAGGATATTGCCATTTTTGTGGATCCATCATGTCGAACAAAAGCGAACATTATTAGTATGCTGCTGTCATTGATAGACGATAAGCTGTGTATTAGTGGCTTGACTAGAGCCCCGGGTAACAGGTAGGCTACACATTTCCGCTTGATTAATCTGAAACGTTCGTTAACCTTCGGGTAAATTGTCAAAATTATTCGGACTACTTCACACACCCGGTTGTAGTGGAATGGTGAAGAAACTGAGTGTAATTTCTTTTGTTCCCATCACGTACAGCGAGACGATGAACCACTTAAACGCTAAGGGGGAACCCTATTTTGATTCTTCCCAATAGGCTCATCGGTACTATGCGTTGGAAAAATACTGGGAAGTTAGAACATGGACGTATACGGTGATTTTATATATTGCAAAGGACCGGTAAAGAAAAGATTAGGCAATAAATTTAAATGAAGTGGTATCATTTGAGCACTTTTCAGGATAACAGGGTGACATTTGTGTGCTCCCATTTGCTAAAACGAACAAGAAGATATAGAAAAAGATTCATAAATAACAATAATTTCGATAGAATGTTCCTTTTGTGTCTGGTTTCGATTATGAAAAATGTCTTTCGTTGACCGTTGTTTCAATATTTCACTGTTTTATAATTGCAATGAGGCTCCTTAAGCAAGCATTTTTTTATAAACTAAACCATTTTCCAATTCGTGTAAATTGTAAAATATGTATATTGTTTGCGAAAGTCTTTAAGAAAACATACTTGCAGCCGTTAGTGAACATCCCTATCAGAGTAATCAGAGAAGGTAGCAAAGAAAGTTGTGAAACCGTGATATAATTTAGTAAATCAAAAAATAGAACGATACGGATCCGAGAGTCATTTGCTTCCCGATCCTTCTACATCCAGCACATCTAGGTTGATTTATTGAAACAATTTTTCATGACACCGGAAGGTGTTAATTTCAAATATTGTATGCCTTCGTCGGGGCTCTCTGGTGCTGATTCTGGCAAGTGTAGGAACTTATCCCACAACATACTGACACCAGGAGGCGAAAGTGAATATATCTTTTGGATCTTCTTTTTTGTTAGTTATTCTCTCGGCCCTGTCGAACGTGGATCGAAGAATCGAAGGCTTTGTTTGACGTTTGGTGAAATTTATCGAATACAACGGTGTTCGTAGGGGAGAAGTTCAGCGGTACGATATAGACCAGGATCTCATTTTTTACAAACACCGATTCCATCCCGAAGGAGCGTCGGGCGATGCGGCAGCATACTGGCTACACCATATGACGCGTAGTATTGGATGAAAAATCGAATAGAATTACTGTCACAATCAATATTTTTTCCTCCACCGAACGAGTGATGGGCCGTTTTCTTGGTTTTGTGCAGCGTTCTGATATTGAGATTGTTTGCTATACTCTTCCCATACGATGTTCTGTCGATGGAATAGGGAACGGCGAAGCATATAGGAGAAACTGAATAGAACATATTGCTACATACGCTTCTACAATTTGTGTGAAAATATTTTACCCATTGTAGTTCACCGTTGTAAAGCGGCGATTGCGTTGGCATTTTGTGAGGCTTCCACTTCAATTCTCCCTTCCCCTTCCTAAAACTGCTGAAAAAGGTGCTTAAATTGACAAACAAGAGAGTGGTGCCCACCTTTTCGTTTCACGTTTTGTTCAAGGAACTCTGCGATGAAACTTTTTCAGTGCGCGGGCAAAATGCTCTTAAAATTAGAACACAGCAAATTGGATATCGTATCATGGACTGGATCGTACCGTGTCGTGCGAGATGGCTTTTTAGCTTTTTTTTTTGTTCGCCTCTTTTTTTGGGACCCGTTGATGGGGAATACTGGAAGCCATGGGATGATTGGATCAAAACTGCCGCGTATCGTCATCTCATCGGTTTTCTAAAATATCAAGCTTCGCTGCATTGGCTTCAGTAAGCTGGTTGCTGTGCCGAAGATTGAAAGCAGGTCCCGTTTTGTGGAAATTGGAAGGATTTAGCACGAATATGGTAGGGTTGCTTTATCCACACCCTTCGTTGGGGCTTTTATTGGTACCCTTCCCAAAAAGCACTACAACACCGCCTAGCGTTCGAGCGTGTTGAGTCAAACGTCCGTTAGCGTTCTTATGCATCGCAGCTCGTTTTCAATCAATGAAAGTTTGATTCAATTTAGCCATTTTACCACACGGTTTAAAACCGCCTTGTTATGGCTTGGGGGAAAAGCGTGAGTTCAATGTGTACGGTGTGACAGTCGACAAACGTACTGTGCACAGTGTTTAAACTTTCGGTTAACAAACTTAACAAAGGGAAACAAACGTGAAAGTTTTTCCTGAATCTTTGTTCCGGTAACAATTTGTGTAGGTGTGTTGTGTTCATTCAACATTCATCTGGCCAAAATTGTGTTTTTCCGGCCGTTTTTGATTAAAATTTGTTTTGCAATGCTTGGACAGCTACCATGACTTTCATTTGAACTTCAAATATATAAGGAAAAGAATTTGTTGTATTATTTGTTGAGTGAACCTTGTGGATTCGATTAAATTGTTTCTAAATGTTTAATTTTCCCACTATGTTACCTTTCAATTAAAACATTCAATTTTAAGGCGTTGACTAGTGGTGGAATCTTTCGACGCTGTTTTTCGTCGGTTAGCAATGAATCGGTTAAAATGTCACTCCTTTCGTTGTTTTATTTTCAAAAATGTCAACACAATTTTACCTGTAAGGTAACATTTCCTCCAAAAACGATATTCAATGCAGTGGGATTGAAAATAATCCCACTACTGTCAAAACTCATATCAATAATTCCTGAGTGTGTGCTCAAGTATTCAATCTTGCATGGGAATAGTATGAATTTAGAGCGCGGCTCATCTCTTTCCGCGGCGCTTTGCAGCAAGTTTTCACCCAGTGGAATAGAGATATGTGGTGTTTCTCGTTCGCTCTTGCAGGTGTGTGCCTTTTTCCCCATTTGTTCCTCTCATCCTTGCGTGTCGTGAAGCTTCAAAAATGTTTTTCATTCCAGAATCACGCGGACGTAAATCATACCGCAAAAAAAAGCTTCCCAGCCTCGCGCCTCGAGACGATGGTGTAGGAAAATTCACATGACAATAGCTGACGATAGAAGCCAGGATGCCGGTACTCGAGTTGATTGTGATTGTAGTTGGTGTTCCCGTATTTGGACAGTTTCGCCTGCCGGAATCATTCTTTCGCGGTTCTTGCGTGATACGGCGTGAAATTTTTCGTCCCTTATCACTGTGCCTGTTTCACACAGCGGCATACCGTTCGGACACTAGCGTACTTTTGGGCAGTTTGTTTTTGCCTTTGGTTGCAGTCGGTACGGTTGGTTGAACGTTCGTTTAGTATAGTTCTGTTTTCGAAAGTGGTCGAGATTTATCTCTTGTGCTGGGCTTAACGAGCGATGCAAACGCAATTCTTTTATGTTGCTTCAGCGGCGTGAGCAATATCCTATTATGGTTATCTTTTTTTTTTTTTTGTTAAACTCCCATTCCTTTCTACGTTAGAGATTTTTCCACGCCTGCAGAGATGTCGATTTTGTTGTATTTGCAACAAACTGAATCGATAGCAATTAGAAGATGTCTGCGGAAACTCACCAAAACAACACTGGCACACGCTAAGCTGGGCAGAAATAGGTTAGCTTTTCGCTCACAACTTCACCAGCAATGGATTCTCGTTGGTAGGATGCCAGTGCAAAAACTGGTGACATCTCTTTCCGTGCTATTGTTGCAGCAGGAGAAAAAGCTCAAAATAAGCCACATTGCGTCGGGCCGTGGATGCAGTGCGTTGGAAAATTCATTAAATCTGCTGAAATTTATTTATTTGTCCAGATTGCAAGCGAATGCGCGCATGAACGCAACTTCCTGTTATGAAATGACGAACGAAAATTAAACTCAAACATTTTCGATTTACCCGTACGCGGTATATATCAAGCACGATCATGTGAGGATTTCGTTGAGGATTAGAGAAAAATTGAAATAGAAATTGGAACTTTGGCTGACATCATCATCCCAAGCTAATTGACATTGGGCCAAGAAAACTTCACGATACCAGGCGTAATAAACGCAAAGAGCATGCGTTAAGAGCTAAACAATGATTCTAATTGAATGCTTGCTGTTAGAAGTTAAATTACCTAGAAGGCATGTCCCATGACAATGTGAAACTTGAATATTTTTTTTTGCATTTTTTTAATTGTTGCTTTGCAAATTATTTGCTTTCAACTATTTCTTTCGTGGTTCAAGCTGATACATTTATCTAAACTAAATTTTCGCCTAGAGAAAGTCTCATCCCCCACCATCAGAAAACTCCTGGGCGAAACTGTTTCAATATACATAGATCACCAATATGCGTTGGACGCATGATATCCAAACGTGACCATTAGAGACCCGGCCGCCTGATGGGTTGTCCGCATTAAATTACACAGACCTTGCGGCTCTTTCCCACCCTCACAGTCTGTGCAATAAACAGAGAAGCGCAACCAACGTGTCGCAATTTTTCTCCTTATCGTACATTCGCAAAATCCATTTCCCATGGTGCTGTCAGTCGATTCGAACCATCCGATCCACAGAAACACTCCGGTGGCCACCTTCGAGGGATGCGCGAATGCGACATATCATAAATAATTTATTGCAAACCACACTTCGCTGCTAGTTGCATACCATCAACTGTCCCCGATCGCGACGGATGCATTTTCGTGTAGCCACAATAATTGAGCGTGATAAGTCCCGTTTCGTCCTCTAGGGTTCGCGACATTCGACGATGCAACCGACTGCAACGGTTTGGCGCAAAAACCGACCCTACGCAGATGATGCATACGCATGATTTTAATGCGTTGTAGCATATGTGGTATACAATTTTGATGCATTTCACCCTTTATGCTGCCATTTTCGACCAACGAAAATTCACACGGTTCTCCACCGGTACAGAATGCCAATAATTAGTGAAATCACTTCATCGATAATTGATATTAAAATGTTAATATAAATACATGACTGAGCAGTGCCAATGATCGAACATTGCTTGTGTGATTGGTAACCTTGCTGCTGCGACTCATTGGCCTCGTGGTATGTCGGAAGCCCGCTTCCAGAGTGGTGGTTTTTTGTTTTATTAGAAGTGGTGTTGTTTTAATTGAATTTGATACAGTTTTCGTGTGTTCGCGTCGTCTTCATTGTCGTGTGTCCTCATTACCAACTCGATGAGCAGCTCAAAACTTATCGTGCTCTACTTGTTTCTCGATTATGGCACTCACTTGACAGTATAATGTGCTTTAATTTTGCGTGATTCGTTTCGAACCCTTCGTACCATGAAGGTTCTTCGTGCTTTCAAAATCGATCGATCAAAATTGGTGTAGGCTATATGATTATTTATTAGAGTTCATCGTGCTACCATATCTGGATTTGCGCGTAACTCGTGAAGGTCCCTCACTGGGGCCTCAGCTACACCAGATCGTCGAATTTGCGCGTTTGCAAAATTGTTAGAATCAAATCAATTTGAGGGCAGTATTTTATAATTATAATTTATGAGGTCGTGATGCAGACAAGTAGTTGGGTGACCATTGGAATATGTATGCCAACTTCAATAACGTGTGACGGTCGGTGCCGGTGGACTGGACTATGTATTTATGACAATACTTTTTAGGTCAACCATCTGGTATATTCTCTATCTTCGTTTTTATATCTCTCTTTCTATCTTTCTGTCTTCTCTTGCCAAAAAACTGAATCGTTGACACCATGGGCTGGAAATGTGGTTGAACTTATATGCCATTTTACTCCTCCATTAGCGTCCGGGCACGTTAAAGCTTATATGCTGGGATGTTAGCGGAAGAACCCTCTTGATGGTTTCGATTCTTGCATAAGAAGTGCTCCACGGGGGCAAAGTACGCGTTTATACGTAATGGTTTTGCCTGAACTGCGGGAAACGCATATACAATTCCCATCTTCCACTAATAGTACAGTGCATTGGGAACGGGCATTGCATTTTCTCACCGCTTCCAACCACTTCATGCTTCGTGCTTGCAAACCACGATATATGCATAAATTTTAATAATGTCCCCCTCGCTGGAACATGTGCATAACGTAAATTTAATGCATTTCGAAAGAGGTACTATAGCCCCTGTCACCGCCACTGCCGCTGCCAAGATACTATGGACGAGGAAGTGGCTCTTGTTCACCTCCAGATCAACCATTGCCTCCCCTTCCCGCGCTTTCGATGGTAAAGCTGGTCAACTGTATGGTCCAAAAACTCGATCCATTACATACAATGAAATAGAGATAGTGAGCAAGAGCGAGATGAAAGACTGATGGTAAAATTGGTTGAGGCTGTGTTGGGAAAAACCGATTGTCATGCTGCAACAGCTGCTCGCAGCATATCGACGAAAGACCACCAGCTAAGCGAAAACTGACCACAGGATTCATTATCATTGTTCAGCGCTGCGATCTGATCTTGTGTTGCCGGAAGTTTGCTGTGTTGTATTGCACTGGACGTAACCGTAACCGGCGGCTGGCTGGCGTCGGGTACGTGTGATAGAACATCGTTGAAAGTTGACTTTATGGGGGTACGAGGTCAACCGTGGCAGGAAAAATTCTCGCGAACAACATCACTTACATGCAATATTTTGCGTCAGCTGCTGGCTGGATCGTGAAAAACGAACCTTCAATGCGTGGTTAAGCACCATCAAACTATGCTTAATTTGACAGTAAGTGTTCCGCATTTATCCGTTGCATGGTGATGGTCCTGGGAGCATAGCAACGTGTAACATTGTGCGTCATAATGTTGACATATTCGATATCGTACAAAGTCCATCACATTTGTGTAACTTACTTGAGAAATACTTCCATAGAAGAAATTATTTTAATGAACATATGTTCATTCTTATTATTATTATTATTATTATTATTATTATTATTATTATTATTATTATTATTTTTATAATTATTATAATTATTAATGTATTATTTCAACAGGTCATGCGACTAGCAAACATAATCATGTAAAGAATATTCAAACAAGAGTCGTTTAGTGCGTTTAAATATTTTGCACATTTTAAAGTACAAATGATGTTAAATGATACTTCTTTTGATTGATTGAATTGATTGTATCGAAAATTATCATATTTATATAAAGCATATTAATATTTTTTTTTAAGTTTTACCATGACCATGTAATCTATACCACAAAATGTATATTTAAGTACGTGAAATGGTAATGTATCAGGACAATGATTTTGTTTGTAAATTTGATTTTTTTAAGTGGCACTATATCGTTTATAGAATACCCGAAAATAATTTTAAACAAATTAAAAGTAACACAAATATATGTTCTCTTTATGTTAGTAATGAAACAACTGTATTTATGTTACTGACACGCGATACGGTGATTGTGCCAGTTGAGTGTGATAAACGGATATTGAAGCGCTTGAGTGATCTTGCCTTGCAGCAGTAAATACATTAAAATGTTGTGCAGCAATGACTTTAAATAAGAAATTATCTTGCGATCTTAAATTAAGATATAATTTGATCATTCATTCTAGTACACCCGATTAAGAAATATCAACTTTATTTTCACCGTGTGTATAGCGAAAGCACCTTCATCTGCACCAATATGTTCTAGAGTCATAACCATTCTTGCTTATTAACGGTGATGCGTAACACGCCTAAGCTTTGTCGAAGAGGCAGCATACTCATGTTGGTATAAATAGATGACAGTTTTCAAAAATAACCTTCTCTCAAAAGGAAACCATCTTCTATCTCGCATGCGGAATCACGCACATACGGCAAAGATCACAAGTTCCAAATTTTATCGACCCTCGTTACACCGCTAATGGTTTGTTGTATGGGCGTACATAAATGTAATTTCTGCATCAAAAACAAACGCGTGACGTTGAGCGGTGTGGCGCGTGAAGAGAGAAGCTACTGTCGCCTTTCGTTCGGCAACAGAACAAATCTTTCTTTTAATGGCCAATCTTTGGTAACGAGCCCATTTCGGAAGCCCGGTTTCTTACATTCTTGGTAGTTTTGGGTCAGCGGAGAATGGAATGGGTGCCACCGTCGGTTTATGGTTCTGTTTTGTATATGCAGGACACGTGTCGATGCTAATGAAGCTAGAGGGCAACGTAAATTCGGCAAGGCACGTTACCTCGGGTAACGCTAACTCCGCGTCGCTGCTTTGGTCGTAACGCTCAGACACTCAACTAACCGTTCCCAGTTCATCATCCTACAGTTGCGCCTGAAGCTGTGAGCAATGTTTTGACCCGACAGAAACGTAAAACGTTCTAGTGCTTGGGTCCGTGCGCTTGCGCATCGTATGGTCTTTTGCCGTTTGTATGTTTCGCCTCAGTACAGCACATTCGGGAGGTAATTAAATTATGAATCTAATTGATTGCGCTTCAATTAATTAGAATAATTTATAATTCAATTTGCTGAGCAACTGAGAGCAGAGTGCCGGGGCGGCTGCAAAACGGCGTTGGCGCATATTTCGCTTTATCGCTTCGATGAACGCATTCAAATGCAATAGTGGTTTTGTGCTGGCTAGCGAATGTGTGCCAACATGAGGTCTAGTGTGTGTTTGTGTGTGTTACCATGTGAGCTGCGAGGCAATATGTACAGTGGTACGACCAAAACAATCGGCTATAACAATGAGATGATGAGCTTGCGACGCATCAAAACAGCAGTCTCATGCTTGCTGGATAGGCAACAAGCTGGCCTCTTTTCACGCTAGGCTGCCTGCAGGGCTGAATGGAAGTTTAGTAGCAGTATAATTCAAATTACCTACCGGTGAGAATCGATTACTGGCTGGGCTTCTTCTTCCATTCCTCATTCGGGAAACGGTTGGCTCTCATGTTGAACGGTGTACATGTATTTTGACAAAACTTTGCCCCTAGATGTCGGTGAAAGAGTACACGTGTCTGTTTATTAATCGAGTAGAGTGCTTTATCTGCCACTATACTGTTCGATTTTACGTACTGGATAGGAAGCTTTTCCTCGAATGCTTACCTAAACACATAAAGCTGACGGAACACAAATGTTCGGCTTACCAAGAATCTGATTAATGTTGAAAATCCATTTTATCGCATAGTTATCGTATGTATTACAGAACTATATCTAATAACCTTTCGCTTAATAATGCAATTGCAAAAAAAATCAACTTGTACGATATTTGAATACGAACAGAAACTTAAGTGTCAACCTGTTTTGTTTTATTATTGGAGAACGGCATGTTAGTTGTGTTACTATTATTTATTAGCATAAATTTAAATTTTAACTATTTGAAATTAATTTTTTGGCAGCAATGTACTCCACACAGTAGAATAACTGTGTGTTTAAAACGTTAATGATGACAATAATAGTTCGTTAATTTATCTTATATGTACATTGCCATACTGCTGGCTGCTGATCCAGAGAATACATTTAAATTCTCATGTTTTGTTCACATCTGGGAATCAATTGAAGAAAATTCACGTTACGTGCGAATACAATGTGAGTGTCGAATGGAGAACAGGAAATACAGGAAATCGAAACAATTTTTAATTTGTTCCAAGTTTTTAAGTTGAGCCATAACACCGACCGGTGAGACCGACACCGCTTGTGATCTCCACAACCGATTCACTTTGGTCTGTTCGGGACTAAAAAAAATAAACACTAGCAATAATATATGGAACTTAAATTACAATTAGCCATTCTTGTTTAGTTTATATATGTCTGTAAAAAGATTGTCTGTGGTTGTTGGAGATTTACGTTATATGATTGTTTAGTCTTAAAAGAAGAAATATGTTCAGTCTGAATTAATTTAGAATTAATTACATAAAACATTGTTATAAATTACATAGCACATAAAGCATCTTTAAGCTAATATTTATAATAAAATAAACCATTAGCAATATGGACAGAATAAAATAAGGTTACAAAAATCCGATGCATTGTAATTCCAATGTTCTCGAGTTTTCGAAAGCAATAACTCGTCGTGTCGGGTGCCACTCCACGAACCGACTATGTTACCTCAGGGAAAATTCTAAATGGAATAACGAATAAAAGCCAACTGTGACGGGACAGGCGGCAATAGTACTCAGCTAGAATGCAGATGCGATTTGGGCAGATTGCTACTGCAAAAACTATTGCGTCGCTAGTGTTTCTGTCCACCTTCACCCCGTATCAATGCACATTCGAAAGACCGCCAACGTACCATCTAATGATCCTGCGTTCGTGATGCAACGGCTGCCAACGATTGCGTGTGCGTTTGTATAACACAGAAGAAACCATACGATTCTGCACACTTTCTATCGTTCCGTGCTATCATGCTGGACAGAGCGACTGTCGGCGATGCAGAGCGTATAGCTCGTACGATGGCACATGATGCACTCGTGTACTATGCATAATTTTGAATTTCATGCACTATCCATGAACTCTCCACCGCAATAGCCGTAGCTACCAGGCGGCCGACTGTTGGTGGAATATCATAGACGCAAGCCGTTCGAAACAGAATAGACGATCGTGTTCGGAAGAGTGAGTCGCGTTTGATGTAGGATAAAGAACAGGAGAGACCGTTATTCACACATGCATCTTCGGTTTGGTAGCACCTCGAAAGTGCCAAAAAATAATGATACATTTGCAATATTATTCCCATCGGCTTGTTCCTATAATAGGGGCCCTTTTTTTCTTTGCGCTCCGAACCCTAGCCTCCAGAAGCGACGGTGGACTCTCACATTGAGGTCATTCTTTCGTTGCCTCCGTGATGGTAGTTCTCTCTCAATGTACATGACCTCGGTTTTTGCATAATTCCCCGAAGCGTACGGTCATGATGGTCAGAATCGGATTTGCGAATTGTTTTTAGGTGTTTAGGTGTCCGGCACTGGTTTGGATGGTTATTTAAATAAAACACACTCTGTTTGTGCAACCCTTCCAATCATTATAATTCAACGACAAACATGGCCAACTACCGGAAGCAGCGCAGGAATCTAGGGCGTAAGAGGTTACCTTGCTGCTTGCTTAATGTCCTCTGGTGAACGAGTGTCAGCCCCAGAACTCCAGTGAAATTGAAATCAAATGAAAGCTCACTCAGGAAAACGCACATTGTTAGCCTTGGATAAAGGGTCTATTACACATATGCTCGTGTATTTGTAGGTTTGAAAGATCTAGAATGGGGAACATTTGTCAAATAGCATTGGTTCTGCTTTCAGATCTGTCCCTTTTGCTATTCCTGTGAGAATTTATCTGTTGTGCGTTTATGTGAACAAAGTCATTGCGAAGAAGGATTATACCTTAAAGTATTTAGAGATCCTGATCATGGTCGTCAATAGGAAATGGTTTCGTGTTTTACACATTAACCATATCACAAATTTTACAACGTTATCTAAAATCTTGTTGTCCTTTGTGGCATATTTTTCAGCTCAATTTTTTCTGCACACACTTTTTTTTCTTTTTCTTGCTACTTATGCGATATAATGTTAAACCCTTACATTACATACTGAATTTGTGTTACCCACATAGCTCAACAGTCAACCGTTATTACATCATTACAGATTGCCTTTGAAGCGTATAGTTTATTGTTTAGCGTATTTGTAAAGTTTAGTTTATAGTTATCCAGTTTATTTAAAACCCTTTATTTATTTCAATTTAAATAACAATGCTGCCCTTCAGCATACTGGTTTGTAGTACTGATGAAGCAGGAAAACTATTAAATCCAAACAAAGCATCATCAAGCTCTTACATTTTTCAAGAAACAAACATCAGTTCAAGCGAGAAACATAGAAAATTATCAGTTTAATTATCGCTTTCCTTAATGTCCAACAGCTGGAATCGCAACAACGGTATGGGTGAAAGATTCTTATCGACTCTTATGGGTGGTTTGTTCGGCAAAGAACAATTCTTTGCTCATTTAGAAATCAAAGCGAACATGTTTTCTGAACTCGTTTGGTAGTATTTCAGTGGTTGAAAATGTACGTGTTGGCAACAGATGGTAAGCGTACTAGAAGACGCAAATATTATGTACGATTGGTTTCCTACATTTTCTCCATTTTCTCCGTTGTAAGGGACTCGTTGGGAATTAAAGTTGATTTATCTACTAATAATTGACTTTATCGTACTTGAATGGATATAAACATAGAAGCACACCGGAATTTATATGTATATGTGGTGGAAGTTTTGCAAAAAACAAGAATAATAAAACTACCTCTAGTGATATTCTCGCTCACCTTACAAAACATAGCAACAGCATGCGAATGACATGTATGTAGAAAAAATACATACATAGATGCATTAGCGATTGCAACAGAACCTGCGATGCATTTCATGATGACAAACAGCAACGACGATCGTATCGGTTGGTTGGCTTCTCGTGTAGAACGGTAACAGCAAAAACTTTTGTAATTGATTTCGTTTCATACCAATAAAACTCCTGAACTCGTGTCGGAGTGGTGCTGGGGGCGGGGGGGAATATTTTTCCCTTGTTTCTGAGACGCTTCTGTACCGGAGAGAGTAGGAAGCGATATACCCATCTGGTTGCACACGTCTCTTTCGAAAGAAGGATGAAGAGATGAGATATACAAGGAGAGAAGCACCTAATGAACGGACACGTAAGTCTTGTAAGTTTTCTAATTACTTTTCAATTTTCTTCCAATGTTTTGAACGTATCGGAACGTGTAAAGCTCTTAGACGTTCTTGTTTGCTACGTTCCAATTTTCCATCTTCGTAGATCGATACGGCTCATTGTAACCTTTGACACGATTCGTTTAAAACCTTTAAAAAGTCGATCGAGTGTTAAGAAGTTGTTTTGTTATTTCTTGTATGAACAAGTTTACATTGTAATGTTTCGTTTCGCAAATTCTTTATTCTATTCTTCTAAAATGTTTAATGAATCGATTAAACCTTAAAAATGTTTTCTATCCGCTGTAAGTTTTGCAACAAGCAGAGTATCTGCTGAAATCAGTAGCTGCTTTAAGATAAGTCGCTAAAGCATGAAAGCACATCGAAAAATCTTGTAAAATTAATGAGTTGGAAGATAATGAAATCAAACTCAAGCACGCTCCGAAGAGCAGCTGGAGTTGAAGTAGTAAATGATCCGTAATAATAAAATAGTTCCACTTTGCCTCTCAGTGTCGTCGGATCGGTACACAATTAAAAGTTGTAATGTTTAAAATATTTCCATTAGTGTCCGAAACATCTTCTCGCCCCACGGCTTGCTAGAGTGCAGACAGTGCTGCTGCAAGGAAAGGATGCGCCAAATGCAGCGACAAATGGGTTGGGGAAATAAAAAGCGAACTTTCGCACCATACCACCATCGCTATCAGTTGCCAGTTGCGATTTTGCTTTTGTGGAGAGTTTTGGCGGTGCAAGGGTGCCGTGAAGAAAAATAAAAATATCCTCCGCAAAAAGCGGAAAGGAATTAACATTCCCCCTTTGAAAGCTTCATCCGTTCGGCTCACTCCGGGTGACTCCGGTGCAAAAAGGCAAGTAAGAGCTCTATGGGCCATTCCTCAGCATATCCGTGCCGTTTTTAAGCGTTATAGTTGATATATTTTACTGCTCCTGCACGCAATGAGCTATGAGCAAGAGCACTGCGATGGTTCTCGGTGCAATGGAGACGCCCGGTAGTTAGTAAAGTGAATCTACTATGCGGTTGGCCCCACCGTGTGGAACGACGAAGACTTTGTTTTTTTTTTCTTTCTTGCCACTGGTGCTGCTGCTCTGCTACTTCTGCTCTTTGCACGGTGCAAATTTAAATTTTAATTACTTTAACATTAGACCATGCGGCGACAGGCGTAAGGGATGAGGATGTGTAATTACCACGGGTCGGATTGAACAGAAGAAATGAAAAGAACAGAGCACATAAGAAAAGCTAAAAACCACAGCCCCAAACCATCTCGCTCGCGCGAGAAAGCGGGAGATGAGACAATATCTTAAGCATCTCTAAATTTCATAAAACGCAACCACGGAACCGTCGTCTGCCACGTTCCATCGTCCCGTTGGTGGGGATTTGTGATTTTCCGGATTTTAGTAGCACTTTCCCGTGCCAAGTTTCGTTTGGCCGCGACCAGAGAGTTACCGCACCTTTAACACGTCGAGTCGTTTGGCGAAGATCGGCTGGAAAATTGGTTAACCAAGGGCAGAAATAATACGAACAGTGCATAACAAAAAAAATCTGAAAACCCAAACGTCGGAAATCTTTGCCCGAGCCGCAACTACCACGCTTTTGTCTGCTTCACTGGCATGCATTTTACGTTTCGTCATAGTTTTAGTGCTCGTACCGCTTTTTCATATGACTCGCAGCGTCTTTAGGTGAGTGCTCGTGTTTCCAAACCACAACCAGAATTTATAATCGCCAAGAAAATGAAGAAGAAGGATCTAAGTATTTTCACCACCGTATCATGGTTTCTGTAAATGTGTGCAGGTAGAATACGAGAAAAGCGGCATCTTGTGTGCAACGGAAGCCGAAAACGGTACACGGTGGTGTACCGGGGTGTAGTATTTGGGCAGCTTTCTTCGTTCGAAAATCTGTCGTTATGTCTGTGTGACTGCTGTCGTGCGTTCGTTCGCAAAAAGGCGACGGAAAATTAAATTTCATTTTTGATTTCGTTCCACCCATTTCAGTATGGCGTTTGACTCGGGTTGCTAAAAGTTCTCTGGCACGTTTGCTTCTACTATCGAACGCTACCAATGGTGTGTAACTTTGGTAAAGTAAGTGTGTACGGTCTGCTACCGGTTCCAATGCTCGGGATGCTTTTAATATTTAAAATATTCATTCATGAGCTTCAGGACGGCCTTCCACTGGGCTCTTCCGCAAAACACAGTGAGGTACTATAAACATGCGAACGTTGCCGGATAGTATCAACGAAGCAATGTCGATGGTTTTCGATGGTTTTATTCAATAAATGTCGTCCAGCCATTCCGCTAGAGTATCTTGCCGGAGCAGATAAAAGTACGCCAAATGGATTCGTCCGAGTTACATCTCGAATTCACTTTTAAGGCTGCTTGTTTGGAGGTTTTTGCTTTAATATAATCTAGCGTATTGTTCTACCAATCCATGCTGGTTCCGTAGTGTTGGATAGAATATTTTCTTTTTTTTAATGATGATTTGATGCTTTCTTGAAATATTACGAGTATCCAAAACCGTATTCCAATACGTTATCAGATCCGATGATTTTTTAAATCTCTTTTTTCCTGCGATTTCTATAATCCTTTTTTACCAACGTTTTTAATTCTCGTATTCTTTACTCAGTCAGTAAGAGCTAAAATCATTATTACTTAATTTTTGTTGCTTCATTCAACCCCGTCATATGTACAAAGAATTATCGCTATAAAAAGATTCTATCTTCAACACTTTGGTCATTATCACAATCTGCCAAATCTATCGGATTCAATCAATAAGCGATGGCAAAACAAAAGATAACAAAAACTGGCAACCGATTGCACTTGCTGAGGTTTGTTCGGACCAAAGTATTGCCATCGGCTGTATACCCTTTGCCAAGCTTACAGGGCAGTGGCTCCGTTAATGGAGAAGTGGTGCTGGTGAAAAAGTTTATCCGTCCATCGAATCCTTAACTACATTATCGAAAAGTTTTCCTGTCCTTTGGCATTTCGTATCGCCTTTCGTTGCTTACGTTATGCTTCATTTTACCCATCCTAACCTATATGAATGCCACCCATTTCTCCATGACATGCCCCGCACCTCACCCATTATTAGACTATTGAGTTCAGGCATTTTGGGCACTAAAACCCATGGGCTTAAGGAGTTAGTGGAGTGCTAATCCACAGAAGAATTCATCACACAATCCCTTCACCATCGTTAACCATTGTTTGCAACCGCACCAACTACAAAAAAAAGCTGAAAATGAAAGTTTTCTTTCCCATTTTACACATCATTTACGAATATTGTTTTTCGTCGTAAAGTGAAACAGGTTAAGGGAAATATTGTGTGGCCGTAATGTCGCCTACGTACGGTTTCGGGAAATACATTTTTTTAATTATGATGTCAATTTAATCTAAAGCATGACAAAAAAAAGTTAAATGCTTCTATTGTGCAAGATGGATACTTATAAGTTTATTATAGATTGAGCCAAACACTCTATCGAATTAGTGCATATGCCGTCACACTGCCAAAACGATAAAAAAGTTATTACAAATGGAAACCTTGATTGGCTGTGATTTATAAATATTATCTGTATCCGTGACTTCATCCCTAACTCCAAAACACATTTGGCAGCCCTTGTGCGAAATATGTCGAAGTGAGTTAATGTCGCTGGAAATTACGGTACGAGATGGTGACGACAACTATGCGTTGTCGATGATGTTGAACTGATAGCAGTTCCGGGCTAGTAGATTCAGTGCCTTCGTCTGTACGTTATGCTTCAACACGGTACCGAATGCGATCCTTCGCATGGGTAGTCTGTTGTGGAAAATGGTCATTTTTACGACTGTTCCGCTTAGGCGCTTGCCCACGCACACGGTGGCAAAGCTCCTGCCGAAGGTCGACCAAATTTCGGTGATGTACTTTCTTTTCTTCTACTTTTCAGATCATGTGCGTTTTACGTTTATAGGCTTCCATATTTGTTGACCATCTGTGCGGTCGGTTTCATGGTGGTGCGATATTTTTTGCCATTTTTTCCTCCTGCTTTGTCCTCATCATAAGCTTGAGCTTTTGCGTTTTCCTTCGGATGCGGTTCGAAGTTCTTTCATTGCCATGTCTTTGGTTTTTATAGTCACTCACCCAACCGAAATAGAACCATCCAGGATCAGTGCAAAAATAGTCGTAAAATTGGGATTGAATAGACGTGGGTACGTGGCTCTAGGAACCATGGAATAAAAGAAATAAACGTAAAGGACGATTTAATGCAAAAAATATGGCCACCGTCACTGGACAAACAATGAGTCGCTGGCGAAAATAGGATATGAAAGTAGAGGTTGGTTCTGTTTTTTTTCTTCACCGTAAAGCACACTTGGCCAGGTGTGAAACATTTATGTTTTATTTGATGTTTTTGTCATATTGTTAACGCGTTAACAATTTTACTGCAGTATTTAGTGGCGTACAAGAATGCTGGCTGAATATAATAGGATTTTATTTAGGTAGCTTAACGGTTACACAGTATCCATATTTTGAAAAAAAAAACATATATTAACAACACGCCATTTCTAGCTGGTAATTGTGCTTGGTATCCCTTTTACTATTATAATGAAAATTTCAACAACTTCACACCAAACGATTACGTACGAAAATAAAAGCCTTAGCTCCATCTAGATAGTGCACACAACCGGATTAGTGTTTTGATAAGAGTTTCGATAAAGGTTTTTACTCCGTTCGTCTTTTTAAAAGACCAAATTCAGGCATCTACCGTTCCTTTGCGAGTACGTTGTAAATGGCACGAATATGAACGTGAAAGAGCGTTGACATGTCTCTTGGTTAATTATGAGCAACCGCCGCTGCCATCGGCCAACAACAAGAACCGTTGGGCGTAAAAGGCCGCCCGCACAACAAAGAGACAAGAGCGAGGGGTGATTAACATTCTTTTCAACTACTCCCACCGGCTTAATATGTCTCTACGTTAGCATGTTTTTATACACTTTTTTCGAGTTCATCCCTCATTCGGCAGGTTCGGTAGGCGGTGAAAAAGGTTGATTCTAAATAATAGACGTCAAAAGGACACATCTTCTCGGACAAGTTACTGTGTGGTAGCGCAGGCGAAGGCAAAGAAGCCTGTTTTGTTAATTTTGATTGCCTATCTTAGCTTTACTTTGTTTTTTTTTTGTGTCGCGTTTTTCACCCTGTGCTTTTTAACTTTTCAGTTTAGTTAGCTTTTAATAAAAAAGAAGTCTTTAGAAGGTAGTTTTCACTTTGGCTTCCCGGAGTAGCAACATTTTTGGATGACTGGCATTGCCTTGAACGCCTTAGTGTGCAGTGGCGGAAAGTAGTAAAGATAAAAATAGAGAACGAGCAACAACAAAAAAATAACACAAGCATAACAAAAACCCGTCCAAAAGAAGCTTTGAAACAAGATCTATCCGATCCGAGCGCGAAAGTATGAAGTTGTCCCCGGTCGAAGAATCCTGTTTGCAGTTGCATCCTGTACAAATGGACGGACGCTTTAACTACGTCTAGCGATTCTCGATGGAGTACAGTGCACAGCGTTGAGCCGCTTGAAAAAGTCAAGTCGAGCTCGATTTTTTTGTTTTTTGTTCGTGATTCTTTTCCGTCGCCTGGTTTTCCCTTCGCAGAAGATTTATCTTTCTGAGCGGAAGAAGCCATTTTTCAGCATGAGCAGCATGAGCAATGGGCAAGAGTTATGCCTAGAAAGCGGTGAGAAAAGAAAAGCGCACCCAACCCACTGCTGTCACGATGTCGGTAGTCGTGCAGGTGGTGGCATAATACATAATGTTCCCAGTTTGCCTGTCGCTGGTGCAGCAGGACGCTTGCTTCGTTTTTCCTGTGTGCTGCGCAATGCTTTTAGTTTGCATTTCTGGTCAAATGGTTGACGGTGTGACTAACGGTAGAAGAGAAAAAGAAACACTTGGAAGCCATAAACCACCACCGAACGGAACAGCCGAACAGGGCAATAGTGAAGCAAGCAAGGGAGAAAAAGAGAAGACACGATGAAAGGTTTCAATGAGCGAAATCCTGTGCACACAAACGATTCTTCCGGAAGGAATCACGAAGCTTGGCACAATTTAGGATACACACGGCTACCCGTCAGGAAAAGGCAAAAGTGTAGGCCAGCGCCAGTTGCGGTTCACGAAGCGCTTGGGAAGGGTGATGGCATTTCTTGAGTGAATAAAGATAAGAGAACAGTCTCCCGTGAGAATGGGTCGAAGAGGTCTACAATCGTCCAGTCGCAGGTTGGAGAAGGATGCGACGCGATGATGCTAGCGTAAATGAAGGAAAACAGCTAAACCCCGGTGTGAAAGGGCCAAACCTTGACGAAGAGTAAAAACTTTAAAAGATTGATAAAACGAGGTCGAACGGAAAGGAATCCATTACACTTTTCACCGGAACGACCATATCATCATCGACCTACGGAGGCGGGGCAGGGGAGTAGACACCGATTGTCCACTATGAAATGTTACAGCAGAGTAAAAGAGGCACAGGGCAAGGAGCGGGAGGTCAGAAAACGTTTATCGTAGAAAATCCTACTCCTTTGGGAAAGCATTAGATTTAACTTTGCAAGGTGTCTTGCGATGTATTGCGATCTGATTACTATTTGCTGACGTAAACAAAAGGGGGCAACTGCACAAAAAATAATGTTGTTTAATGTCTGTATCATCCCAAATAATCTTACAATTATTTCATGCTTAACAAAGCTCAGGAATGAAGCATGGTTGTATTACTTTTCTTGTTAAATTTTCCATACAGAAGTAGTTAATTTTTTTATTTGAGTATTTATGTGAAAAAAGCGCTTGTTAATCACAAATCTACGTTGGTTTCTAGAATTGATAGAAATAAAGGTTTTAACAAATTGTTTTTGCACTGCAGACTCAACTATTTTTACTGATACAACCGGGTTGAAGCAAATGGGTTGACATACAACCGTTAAGCTTCCCGTAGCGTGACCAGATCAATATAACTTCTACCGAAACAATTTCATCGATCATCTGCCTTCCGTTGTTGCACAGATATGAATAGCGCATTTTTGTGAAAGCAACATTTCTAACCACCAAACGCTAAAACCATGGATGACTGGAACGTCAAAATCAACCTGAAGCCACATGGTACAAGATGAATCGATTGACGATTCTATCCCCGGTGAAACGAATTTGCAACCGCGGTGACTGGCATAGCCCGGCGGGATAAAAGGTATAAGATATTTACGATCCCTGCCCGGATGGTTGCCAATCTTCATTATGCTCTTTTTATTATTTATTACCTATACAGTTTCCGGTGACAGGCCACCGTATCTAGGCATGGAAGAACTCGAAATAGCACTGGTCTAGCAAGATTTTGCACGTTTAGATGGTATTATTCAATGAGTAAATATAAGTATTCGAAGGTACAAGAAAACACCCCAAAATTAAGTTCTAAAGGTGTATAGAACATGGAACAAGCACACTAACATAAGCGAAAGTGACTAAAGTTTATCAATGAAATTTCGGTACCCATGAGCATGTTCCGGTTTTTTTATTCGGCCTGTTCCACTGCAAGTTCTGACTTTTAAGCTTAGTACAAATACGCGTTGTAATAAGATAAAAATTATAATTCTTTAAACAGTAAAATCACAATTCGTAGTTGGAAGTAAAGTACCTACCACAAAGCATGTTAAATAATAGTTGAACTAAATGTTCATATCATACATCCAAACATTTTCACGTTCAATCTTAACTTAAATTAAAGATATTATTATTGTTGTTATTACTAATTTTACATGTGTTACTGTATTGCACATTTTACTGTACATTTTACTTTATTATTTTTATTTTTTTATTATTTTATTTTTTTATTTGTTTATTATTTTCATATTTCTTGAAGTATTTACTAGAAATCTAATAAGAACACACAAAACAATTTCTAAACTAAAGTTTAATATCGAAAATTAAAACTTTGTATAACATTATATACATAATAGTGTACTTGTATAACATTTTAACATGTTAACACAAACGTTAACAATGTGGTTGGTAAGTTTGAGAATGTTAATAATTTTTCTTTAAAATATATATTCTGCGTGTTTTTAATGCTTGACATTTGAAAGTAAACCTTTAAACCGACCGTATAACGCCCGGAGTCAATTAAACAACAATTAATGTTTACGTTTCGTATGCGTTACACTTATTTGACAGTTGAAATTTATTATTCCGATTAATGCATGATTGTTTTCACCGGGGTAGCGTTACGAACGCAGAGGTTAGTTGTGTTAGTGTAAGGACCGTTAGGGCTAAGAACCATTGCGAAAAATCACTGCACTTGTAATAAAATACGTACGCCGAACGGTCAAGCGAGAAACCGCGCTCCAGATTAATTTTTCACCGTTCCGAAAGAAAACTAAAATTCACAACGTAGGGATCGATCGCGAACATTTGGTGCCGTGACCAGGATATATTCTTTCGGAGTGAAATTAATTTCGGTTTCTTAAAGTGATCATTGCTGCGTGTTGCAAGATTGCACTATTGCACTGAGTGTGAGCACTTGCATTATTCGTTGAAAGTTGTCAGCTATCTGTAACGTACTGTACGTGTACCGTGATTGTTGATCGTGATTATTGACTGTTGGCTGCTTGTGGAAATTTGTGGTGTTGAGTTTTTTGGTTGTGAACTCGTCCTCGCGAATTTTGTGTTTTTTGTCGTTGACCGGCCATCGCTGTGAGCATTAGCGTCGGTTCAATGGCATCACCAGCTGACTTGCGTTCCAGAAGAGTGACGTTGGAGGAGAAGATTAATCGTGCTGCTGCATTTGCTGCAAATTTCGTTCCGGCGCGCGACGAGCTTAAAGTGCCTTTTTATGCCGCGGAAGTTGAACGAGTTTCAGTCGAATACGACGGTGTGCAGCAGATGATTGAAAATGGTGCTGCACCGGAGGAACGCGCGCTTGAAAGCCATTTACGCGCCACGATGGAGGATGCTATAATGGCTGTGAGAGCAAGCCTCCAAGCACTAATGCAACCGACGCCGCGCGTAGCCATCGCGTCATCATCGAATCGCGTTGCAGCGTCGGAGCTAAGATTGCCAAGAATTTCGTTGCCTGAATTCGACGGTAATGAAATGCAATGGGCAACGTTTCGTGACACTTTTGAAGCACTTATTCACAACAACACCGAAGTGCTGGATATCCAAAAGTTTCACTATCTGCGAGCAGCACTGAAAGGAGAAGCTGCTAGGCTGCTAGATTCCATCCCGTTGTGTTCCTCAAATTACTCCATTGCATGGAAATCATTGGTCGATCGCTATGCCAATGAGTATTTACAAAAAAAGAGGCATTTGCAAGCCATGTTCAACATGTCGAGAGTGCAAAAGGAATCCAATGCAGCACTGCATAGGCTGGTCGATGATTTCGACAGACATGTGAAAATGCTCCACCAGTTGGGTGAGCCAACTGAACAGTGGAGCACTATTCTGGAGTATGTGTTGTGCACAAAACTGCCTGAGGAAACGTTGAAGAATTGGGAGGATCATGCTTCCACGCTCGATACACCTGACTACGCAACGCTAATAGATTTCCTACAAAGAAAAATGCGGATATTAGAGTCCATATCGATGAATCATCAGTCTACGAAGGAAAGTACTCACCCGAATCCCGTGCGGCGCGCCCCGCAGCAGCTTTCTTCCTGCTCTTCCACTACGAGCAATTCTAAAGAGTGCCCATATTGCCAACACGAGCATGCCCTGAGCAGTTGTTACAAGTATTGCCGCCTTCCACTGTCTGAGCGTATTCAGATTGCAAATGAGAAGAAGGTTTGCAATAACTGCTTACGGAAGGGCCATTGGGCAAGAAATTGTCTTTCGTCTTCCCGATGCAAACATTGCCGTGACAGACATCACACTCTTTTGCACCGCTCCAATGAACCAGCAGGATCGAAAGAAGGGTCACCGGAACGTCCCGATTCACCGAAGCCGAAGGATCGCGCATACGCTCAGTCGCTCAACGTTACTGAGACGACGGAGCGTTCAGAGGAGGTGTTTCTGCTAACTGCGCGAGTGAACATCGTAGATGCTGACGGCAAGGAGCATTCGGTGCGTGCTCTTCTAGACAGTGCGTCGCAAGCGAACCTGATGACCGAAAGGCTTGCCAGATTGCTGCAGATAAAACGGTCTCCAGCTAACGTCAAAGTATTGGGAGCTGGTAAGGTATCTCGCAATGTTCGTGAATGTGTGTTTGCTGAGATTCGGTCGAAAAGACAGCATTTCAGTTGTGGCGTACAATTTATGTTGATGGACCAAATAACCTCTCATATTCCTTCAGAGAACATAGCTATTAGCCACTGGTGTATCCCGAAAGGAATTGAGCTAGCTGATCCGGAATTTAATAAATCACAGCCAATCGATTTATTAATAGGCGCGAAGCACTATTATTCGTTTTTCCCTAGTGCTGCACGAGTGCACTTGGGTCCTGACCTTCCATCATTGATTGACAGCGTGTTTGGCTGGATTGTAGCGGGTTCGGCAATGTTGCATTACCCTGCTAATTCGCAGACAATTATTTCCAACGCTGTTTGCATGATGTCACTGGAAGAAAGCATGGAACGGTTTTGGAAAATCGAATCTTTGGTAATGAAAGATGGATACTCGCCCGAAGAACGAAGATGTGAACAGCTATTTCAGACAACCACGACGAGAGATAAGGATGGTCGGTACATCGTCCGTTTGCCGCGTCATCCTGACTTTGGGGTACGATTGGGTGCATCCAAAACAAGTGCAAAACGTCGATTCGAGCTGTTGGAGAAACGTTTCGTTAGAAATGCCAAACTGAAGGAAGAGTATCACGCATTTATGAAGGAGTACTACGAGTTGGGGCATATGCGATTGGTGCGCGATGAGCTGCCGGAACCAGTTGAGTCGTATTATCTGCCCCACCATCCCGTGTTCAAAGAGTCGAGCACTACAACGAAAATCAGAGTCGTGTTTGACGGCTCTTCGAAAACTACAAGCGGTTATTCCCTTAATGAGGCTCTCTGTGTGGGACCAGTGGTGCAGGACGAGCTGCTTGATCAACTTTTGCGTTTTCGCACCTACAGAGTGGCTTTGGTAGGCGACATAGCAAAGATGTACCGGCAGATATTGCTTCATCCTGATGATCGTCCATTAGTGCGAATCTTCTTTCGATTTTCGACGCAGCAACCAGTCCAGATTTATGAGCTGAATACGGCTACCTATGGACTGGCACCATCATCGTTCCTTGCTACGCGTGCTCTGATTCAGCTGGCGGATGATGAGGGTGACGCATACCCACGAGCGGGTCCGGCTGTGCGAAAGAACTTCTACGTAGACGATTTCATCGGAGGAGCGAACTCGGTAGAAGAGGCTACGTTGCTACGAGATGAGTTAGCTGAGTTGCTACTTAAAGGCGGATTTGAGCTACGCAAATGGACCTCTAATTGTCCTGATGTTCTGCGCGGACTCGATGAGTCGCAAATTGGAACAACTTCCAAGATGAGCTTCGCTTCCCATGAAGCCGTGAAGACACTTGGGATCAGTTGGGTTCCACAAGAAGATTGGTTGCTATTTGAAGGATTGTGTCAACCAGATACCGATATCATCACAAAGCGATCTGTACTTTCCACCATCGCTAAAATGTATGATCCGCTGGGAATGATAGCTCCGATAGTCATTCGGGCAAAGATGATAATGCAGGAAATATGGACGTACTCGTGTGATTGGGATGATGCCCTGCCAGCAGGCATCGTTAGTAAGTGGAAGCAGCTTCAACAGGAGATCCAATCCCTTTCACAGTACCGTATGGAAAGATACGTATTGGTTCCCGGCGCACGTAAGATTGAGCTGCACACCTTTTCCGATGCTTCAACAGTAGCTTATGGTGCATGCACGTATGTACGGTGTGAAGAGCCGGGACGAGTTCGGGTGATGCTTCTAGCATCTAAGAGTAAGGTAGCACCCTTAAAGCAACTAACGGTTGCCAGACTAGAGTTATGTGCCTGCGTCCTTGCAGCACATTTGCACCATCGAATAAAAAGGGCAATCGCTACAAAAATTGATGCGTCATGGTTTTGGACCGATTCAGCTATCTGCACGGCGTGGATTAGGGCGCCTCCAACCACGTGGAAAACGTTTGTCGCCAACCGTGTGGCTGAGATACAGCATTTTACGAGTGACGCAAAGTGGCGACACATAGCTGGAGTCGAAAATCCCGCTGATCTGGTGTCGCGCGGGATGGAAGTGTTGGAATTCAACAACAGCATGGCATGGAGACATGGGCCAGCATGGTTGACGAAATCAGAGGATGTTTGGCCTATGTCTGATCCAACGGAGCCTCCTGAGGCAATTCAGGAGAGGAAGGTGTTAACAGCAGCCGTTGCGACGTGTACCAACGAGCTGTTCCTGCGTTGGTCGTCATTTACTCGCCTGGTAAATGTCGTAGGTTATTGTCGACGTTTCATTGCCATGGTGCCACATCTGCGGCGCATAAGACGTGAAGGAGCCATGCATTCCAACGAAGGCAATGCGCATTCCAGTACTTTCGCATCTCCGGAGGTGCTGAGCGTTCTTGAGCGAGCAGCAGCGGAAGACGCTTTATTAAGGCTTGCTCAGCGTGAGTCTTTCGCGGAAGAGTTGAGTGATCTGCAAACGGGGAAACAAATTAGAAGGCAGTCACAGTTACGTCGACTTACCCCATTTTTGGACAAAAAGGGCATCATCAGAGTTGGTGGCCGATTGAACTTGGCGCAGCTACCCTTTCAGTCGAAGCATCCCGCGTTGCTGCCTAAGGGCCACCCACTGGCTCGATTAATTGCAGAGAGCTACCACAAGTTGCTGCTACATGGTGGAGGACGTTTGTTGCTGTCATCCATAAGGGAAAGATTTTGGCCCTTAAACGGAAGAATGTTGGTGAAAGCCGTGGTGAGGAATTGCATCCGATGTATTCGTCATCACCCTACGGCAGCAGAGCAGCATACCGGTCAACTGCCCTCTGGTAGATTAGTCCCGAGTCGTCCGTTTGCGGTCACAGGAGTGGATTACGCAGGCCCATTGTATCTAAAGCCTGCGCATCGGCGGGCTGCATCGCTGAAGGCATATTTGTGTGTCTTTGTGTGTTTCACAACCAAGGCGGTTCATCTAGAGCTAGTGGGTGATCTTTCAACCGAAGGGTTTCTCGCTGCTCTACGGAGATTTACGGCGAGGAGAGGTATTCCGGAGCACATCCATTCGGACAACGGTAAAAACTTCGAAGGTGCCAGGAACGAGCTGCAGGAACTTTTTGCGAGATTGGGAAGTGAGACTGCACAGAGTGTCATCGCAGCGTCGTGCGCGGAACATGGAATCACTTGGCATATGATTCCACCGAGAGCTCCCCATTTTGGCGGCCTTTGGGAAGCTGCGGTAAAAACTGCCAAGCGTCACCTGTTTCGTCAACTGGGCAGTACACGATTATCGTTTGAAGGCTACTACACCGTTCTGCATCAAATCGAGGCAGCAATGAACTCTCGTCCGCTGCTGCCACTTTCCGACGATCCTAATGATTTGGCCGCACTAACGCCTTCTCATTTTTTAGTAGGTTCATCGATGACGGCAATACCAGATCCGGAACTAACGCACGCACACATAAACACCGAACAGCACTTGACCAAACTTCAACTACTGGTTCAGAAGTTTTGGAAACACTGGCAGAAGGAATACTTACAAGAACTGCAGAAGGACCCACGCATCGCTAAGAACACGGATAACATTCAACCGGGGCGAATGGTTATCGTAGTGGACGAGCTGCTGCCAACTACTCGCTGGCCGCTTGCACGAGTCGTAGAGGTTCACCCCGGCGCGGATGGATTAGTACGCGTAGTCACGTTGCGAACACCTAAGGGAATTATAAAACGTCCGATCACGAAGATCTGTCCCTTACCAATATCCAGTGAAAATGTAGGAGCATAAGGAAGTCAGGGAATATCACTTGCACAAAGATCACGAATCACTTGGTACTTAACACTTTTATCCGTTTGCGATACCACGCGGTGTTTTGACATAGGCGAGCAAGGATAAGTTTGTTTGTTGATGGTACATCAAGGCGAGGAGTATGTTTACGTTTCGTATGCGTTACACTTATTTGACAGTTGAAATTTATTATTCCGATTAATGCATGATTGTTTTCACCGGGGTAGCGTTACGAACGCAGAGGTTAGTTGTGTTAGTGTAAGGACCGTTAGGGCTAAGAACCATTGCGAAAAATCACTGCACTTGTAATAAAATACGTACGCCGAACGGTCAAGCGAGAAACCGCGCTCCAGATTAATTTTTCACCGTTCCGAAAGAAAACTAAAATTCACAACGTAGGGATCGATCGCGAACAATTAAGATTGGTACAAATAAGCCTGTGACGTCATTCAAAATAAAAAATAAATAAATAATTCTAGTTAAAAACCAGATCAAAAGAACATCGAGATACACGAAACAAAAGCAGAAAATTGTATAATTTTTTTAATATTAATTTGTTGATACAAAATCAATTTCACTGTTGAAATCTTACCCTTTACTTACTACTCGAATTAATACTGCACTTCAACCGAAAGATGTCTGATTTTAACAAACATCAGAAAACATGTTTAAACCTAACCATTTTTCCTTTTCATTTGTTGACATAACTCTTCTTCTCGTTAACTGGGGTTCGCAATTAGGAATATACGTATGGAAAAAAAGCATCGCGTCAGATTTTCCTTCGTCTTTTTGCTTTTGATGGGACTGAGCGTAATTTCAGGGTTTTCACCGTTGGGTCACCGATCGGCTTCCGGTCGCCTGTCAATGGTGTTCTCAAGGATCTCGATACCCTCGATGCTCTCCACTTTTAACAACCCCTTAGGGTACAATGGAGAAAGCAGCCGAGCACAGCAGTTTGTTTTCCTAACCCAATCGACCGATCGGTTCTGGAAATGACACCTTCGGTACTTCAATACACATCGGTAAACAATGGATAATGATTATGGAGGATTCCCACGGCGTAATCCAACTACCGTACGTCCCAGGCGAGTTGAAAATGGCTAAATGTAGCAAGAAAGATGATTACCCCCGGGGAAGAGATGCGAATCCATTCATATTCAAATCAACCACCACCAAACAAGGCCACGGAATCGAAATTGTTGCAATAATCGGCCTCGTTGAAGCTGATGGTGATGAGGTTGTCTTTTGCGTTAACACGGTACTACCGGGATTTCCACTTGCTTTTTCAAGGCAGCGTATGGGCTCGGCACTTCGCACTTAGCGGGAATAGAAACATAACGCTCAAATTATTTTCATGAGAATGTATTTTTCGCTCACGAACAGGATGCAGGGTGCCGACCATCGACTAACGAATGGCTTCGTTGATAGGATGCATGCAGGATTCACACAAAAAGGTTCCTCGGGGGCTCTCGTTTGTTATGGGCCTTTACCATCCTGCTATCTGTCTATTTAGATCGTGTTTTTTGTTATGAAGGCAGTTTGTTGAATCATTATCGTTGATTTTATTTGAATAAATAAAACGTTCATTCTTGTGTAATGACCAACTTTAGAAAAGGCATGTTTTATTTTTTAAGTATTCTATAAATACAACAATTGTAACACATTGCTTGTAAAATTCTCCTAATTTAATATTTTGCATGGTTGTTTTGCTTTTAGCATTTTTTTTTTTCAATTTTCTCACTCTAAATTGAACCGTTTCATTATTTTATTTTAACCTAACCCAAATGCTACATCCAAATATTCATTTCAAAGCAAGACTTTTTTATATCACTTTAACTTCCCACGTTCTTAAGATAGAAAAAAAATAAGAAAAAACCAACAATACACTACCGGAGTACACCACGATTTGACACTCCACCGAAGCAATGGTACGCTGTTTCTTATCACAGCATTTTTGCGAAATTTACATGAGGAGAGGATTATGGTTTTTTCCGTTCCGTTGGAAAGTCAACCACCATTGAATGAATTCGATTTCTATCATCGTGCGAATTGACAGGGAGAACCAGCGAGAAACCACTTGACGAAGGTTTTTCAATCGATTTTACTTCTATCTGCAACTCCTCTGTATTCCCAGCGGAGCAAGTAAGTAAGCTGGCAAATTTGTGGTGAGATTGAAATCGGTTCATCTGTTTGAATATCATTATCCTGTCGATATCCGTTGGCCGCAATCAAGTTTCCTTTTATTTTGTGTTTGACTGGGAATGTTGCGGCTTGCCTGTTGGAGCGTTTTTAAATAGATAAAAAATATATCCCTTCTCAAAATCAACGACATTGCAAACGAAACAGAGATAGTCCTGGTTTACATTTTCAGCGACAAGATTCGGATTTTTTTTTTCGGTTTCTTTTTTTGCGAGAAGTGTAAAACCTCAGCCATAAGATTCTGCTTTACTCCACGGTATGGATTATTTTTTTGTGTGTGGTTTTATCCACTAATCGCGACATTCAGCTTTCTGTTTTAGTCCAATCGCATGATCCGAGTGCACAAGGTTACATCGAACTGCCAAAGTTGATTTCATCACAAAAACCACCACTTTGGCCGGTGAATGGGTTTGGTTGTTAGATCGAAGTGACGATTTGGGTCGTAAAACACGAAAGTAAAACAATTAACGCTGTTCGAATCGATGGAAGTTTTCTTTTTTTTTTATTTTCATTTTCATTTGTTTGCCCAACCGGTGTTCTACTTTTGATGCATCATCCCTAGCGCCAGGGAAAGTAAATGCTGGGAAAATACTCCACGCAACGCTCTTCAGCGCGACCGTTCGGTTCGCGCTAGCATAATGCTGTACGGAACCGATCGACCGGAAAGTAAATCTACATTTCAATTGGATAATTTGTTTGCATTAATTCATTTCCAGCGAAATTAAATCGATAATCCAACGCAATGAACGTTACTGCTAATTGGATGGTGTGTAAATAACTCGCTACCTTTTGTGGACTTGCGAATGAATGATTGCTGAAACTAATTTTTGAGATATTTACTCGTTTTTCTAACGCGGTACTGGCGCAATTCAGTACTTTATGTTCAACACTCTATTAACATTTATTATCGCACTGCGTTACGATAAATTAGTAGAATAATGGAATATTTTTCTTTGATGTGTTATACTGTTTTTCCGCCATTTTATCATTGATCAATCTGTTTAATCTATCGGATTCAATTGCCTTACCAACATCGAATTCCTAGTGTGTTCCTCTTACGAACGGGGTCAGTACACCAACAACCAGTGCTTTATGGGAATTTTCGGTTTTATTGCTTGATTGCAGAGCGATTTCTCCGGTTATAACAAGTGAGCAATTTCATTACAATCGGAAACCCACTTCCCCGTAACGTCTCACATTTCAACTGTGCTCGCTATGTCACTCAAACAACTCGTCAGGCCATTAGAGACCTAACATTGCGTTGTCCCTCTTGCCGATCGATTTTGAGTCGACCTTCTCGTCGCCGTTCTTCAGTAAGGTGACCGTTGGTCAACAGCACTTTGCGTGCTGGGCAATTAAAAAGTCAAACATTATCCGTGACTAGCTGCGAAGGCACTTACTGCTACACTCGGCCGTACTAGTGGGTCAGGTCCACTTTACGAAACACGCAACACGGTGATTAGAGAAAGTGTACAATACCTTTTCAGGCTGCGGCGGAATGATGTTAGTAACGCCCCGAGTTGTAACATAACCTAGGAAGTGAATACGGTTCAAGATTTATCAAATGGGTTCTGGATACCGAGCTTGCTAAAGCACAAACCGATTGCATATGTGAGCGATTTGGGGATTTGGGTCGTTGTCAGTTCCTGATTTACAGATGGTTTACTGATAAGTGCCTATGACTCTCGAACTGTCACACGCCTTCGAAATTCATATTATGCTGGTAATTTAATTTAAAAAATATTGAACTCATTTGAAACTCAACACTTATGCGTTTCTGCTGTGCTAATGGTTATTTTGCCAACAAATGTTTCACCTCATTTCATTAACGATAGTATAGAAGCTTGTGCTCAATTTTTGGTCGGATGTTATGAAATTCTTGACCAAAGATATGATCGGCATGATTGCGTTTTCAGTGCTTCATGTTCTTCTAACAAACTCAAGTCCGGCAAGTGCAGGCTTCCAACAGTTGCACCAAACTGTTACGGTACGAATAGAGAAACTTGAAGTTCATTCTACTACCTCCAGTATCCTTCAGCAGCAGTCACTGAAGCCGAGAGTAACTTTACTGACCTCGCAAGTGGCATTAGTGTAGCTATGCAGAATCCATAGTACATACACAGTGGTGCTGGGGATGAGATTTATCTTTTGGTATGCACTTACACAAAAGATGTAGACCATAAAATAGAATAAAACATAAATTTTGTTAATGGATGTTTCGGTTCATCAGCAACGATTCGACGAACGCTTCCGCTCAGAGTGCTGCAAAGTGTGTTAGCTAGTATTCGATGTAAAAAAGGCAAACAGAATTGAAATGAAGCGCCACTGTTTGGCGGCCCCTTACCCCTCACTTGTCCGTCCATCAAATGCATTGGTTCAAGGCGATCTTTCCGGAAGCCTGCAGCGTCTACCATTCGCTGTCAATTTCCCATCTTCGGTGCTCCCGTACATTGCCGGTGTGAAAATGGAATGAAACATTGGAAAATGCAAAGAAACGAAATGCTCTGGAAAAGAAATGTCCATGTAGGTTAGTTCACAGGGAGGTAAAACACAACCCATACTTCCAAACCGATGAAATCCACTGGGAGGAAGAGAGACAGAGAGCGTTTTAGCATGTGAAGAAAATCTCCAAAGACTTGGTGCAGGAATAGCCCATCCCCCGGGTTTCCAGAGGACATGCGACTGCACGAAGCTTTCCCAGACATTCGATTGCTCGCAGCAGCAGCAGCAGCAGCAGCATCATCGCTAGAAATTCCGGTAAAATCCATCACTGACCAGACTCGATAGAAACTGGCGCCATTTGCTGCTGCACTTGAGAAATCAGAGCGCTTGACTATCTGACGCTCTCGCCCGATGTCCGGTGTGTTTTATTCTGCACCAGCATCAGCTGTTGCGGGAGTAGTAGGATGAACGTTTCCTGCGAGCTTCTTGCAGCAAAAGTTTTCGTAGCGTAGCGTAGCTTTGTGTCTTGTGCTTGATATCTAATGCTCTAGCAGAATCCATCTACCGTCCAGCTATCGGATGACACGGAAAAAGTGAACACATTAAAAGCATCCGGTCCTTGGACGGAACGAATCCCGACGGTAGCTCCACCATGGTTTGTCGTAACTCCCTGCCTGCTCGTAGGGGATCAGAAGCTGGCTGTTCCTATGAATGATGGGAAGGGAACTGGAAAGAGGGGAACGTATGTTGGCGGATAAGTTTGCTATTTCCGGCCAATAGACACAAACTGGCGCACCGGGAGTGAACCTGAAGACTAGTCAAGGAAGCACCAGTTTGTGGCTAGTGCAAACCGTCACTCCGAGTGCTGCTGTTCGTAATCTCACCCAACATTGAGTACACCTGGTTGCTATCTGCTTATGGATGTGCGCTCCGGTGGCCGAGAAGCTGCTAAAAAATGTTTGTACGGACCAAACTAACCCCACAAAAACCCGTCGAACGCATCAAGGTCCCGTCCAATATATCCCATTTCTGCACTTGGAGTGCAAAGTTCGAGAACGTTTATCCTCTTGCACGCTTGACCGTCACATGCAATTTACGACGAACGGATGCATTATATAGAGTCCCCAGACGAAGCTGGTATCAGGATTCTGAAATCGCCCGACTGCTTCCCCAGATCACAAATTCATGAGTCAACCATTGAGGTAACGGTAGGAAGCTTTTGCCCATACCTTGGTTTAGAAAGGAGGGAAAGTATCTCGTCAGTACTGTACTTAGATGCCCGGAAGGCCATTTATTTATTGATCTTCGTTCTACGCCATTGCTGGTAGCTTTTTTAGTGTGTGAAGCTTGATCTTGATGAGCGGATAAGATACGAACAAAAAGAACCACGCATTGGGGTGCATCGAGCGACTGCTCATAAAGCTAATAACAGTATGTTTGATTTTTCTTTTTGATTTGTTCATTTGGTGAAAGTTCAATCTGAATAGCATATTATAAAAAATCGAATCGTCCAGAATTATTTTTCAGACATGTGCATACGTACTATAATACGTTGTCTTAGGCCAAATAACAACGCTAGATACAGCAACAAAGTTTTAGTATATTTCATTGCACAAATTGTTATATATAATTACGTATTGAAAGCACTTTATTATATACATGTGTTCCAGTCGGCGGTTGGATACAAAGAGAGCGATTCGCTGTACGGTTTGCGTTGACGTCTCAACGCAATCGTTCTGCCAGTTGTGCTGTATTCGCTGTTTGTTTATAGTCCCTAGTTGTGTACTATGAACTATGAGGACATAGTGATAATACAACTATAATTTCTCCGAGGGGGGAAGAAGACGAACGTCCTCGGTCGTTTCCTAAGTGCGTTTTTGTGTTCATAGTATTCTTTTTTTCATATAACGTTATAATATTTAAAGCTTAATACTAGCCCTATCTATTCCCTAAATATAAAACCTAACACTAACATTATTTACCTAATTCATATCTCGCAATGCATTCATGTTAAATTCTTTTCGTTTAAATTCTTAAATTCATGTTAAATTCTTCAACCTTTCAACCTTTTAATTTTACATTTATGACGTTTGATTCCTCTTGTATTTTCAAAAGTTTTTTCCTTAATATTCTTTGCTGTTGCTTTAATTGCGCGTGGTTGTGTTTTCGTTCTAATGTTTGGGATTACGAAAACATCTGTATCTTCGTTTAAAATTGGTGCTGCTTTCTTGTTATCATTTTTGCTCAACTGTCGTTTTACAGTGGTTTCTAAATTTCTTCTTGCTGCTAGAAATAGTTCATTTGAATTTTCCAATATTTGTGCTGGGTTTTGATTTGTTTGATTAAACGTTAACTCGTTTGGCGTAAACTTAGTAGCGGAGTGAACAGTGTCGTTGTATAAAGCTACTGCTATTCTTATCATTGATTTTGTATCGTAGTTTTCATATTTGTGTTTGTTCGTGTTGTATATTTCTGTTATTGTACTATGTGTCTTTTCTATTTGACCGTTTGACTCTGAGCATGAGGCATAATTTAATGCGATGCCCATCGATGCTAAATAGTTCCTTAGTTGCGTGGATCGGAAGGTTGTTTCTTGATCTGTGATTATTTCTCTTGGTATACCGTATTGAGAGAAATAATGAGTTAGCTTTCTTTGAACTTGTATTACGTTTTTGTTTTTGATGTGCAGCATTTGCAAGTGTTTGGAAAAAGAGTCAATTAACGACAGAAAACTGTAGTTATTAATAATATAAATGTCCATGTGTATTCGTTCTAACGGTTTCATTGTAATTGGACGGGGAGATATTTTTATATTGTATGGTTTGCGTTCATACTTATGCACGCTGCATATTTCACAACTGTTAATGAACTGTTTTACTTTCTTTTGCATGTTCGGGAAAAAGTAGGAACGTCTGAGCTTCTGTTCAACTTCCGATATCCCACGATGGGCTCTATTGTGCTCGGTAGATATTAGAAAATCTTGTTTATCTTGATCCACTACATCCTCTACTACTGTTTTCGTCATTACAAAGTGACCTTTAACCGAAAAATTGTTTTCTAAGACATCATGTAAAAGTTGTGTAAGGTTTTCCGGAGCCAGAATTGCAGATTGTTTGCCGTTGTGAAATTTTCCTAAGTGCCTTACTACATCCGTCTCGTCAAAGCTGCTTTGAGTTATAGTCACTCTGTTGAAATTTGGGAATGGCATTTCTTTAGCGATTGTTGCGTTATTTGACATTTTGAAAATTATTTGATTTCGGTAGTAATTTATCGGCTTTTTTGTAATGTGGATAAAGTAATTGACCTGAATTTCGTGGTGTTGTTTTCTACTGAGTGCGTCTGCAACGACATTCGTTTTTCCCTCTCTGTATTTAACTTCGTACTCATAGTTTTCCAATTCCAGTCGCCAGCGCAGTATTTTCGAGTTCTTAGTTGACGATTTAATGAATATTAGTGGCTTATGATCAGTGACCAGTGTAAATTTCCTTCCGTATAGGTAAGGCTTGTATTTTCCTACAGCCCATACTATGGCCAATGCTTCTTTTTCTGTGGTTGAATATTTTGATTCCGTTTCGTTAAGAGTTCTGCTGCCAAACGCTATTGGTTTTTCTTTTCCTTCTTGTATTTGAGACAGAACTGCTCCAAGAGCGAAATCACTAGCATCAGTTGTTAAAATGAACGCTTGTGTGAAGTCCGGATATGCCAACACTTGGTCTGATGAAATAATGTTTTTGAGTTCGTTGAAACTTTTCTTATATTCATCATTTTCAAAATCTACGATTGATTCTTTTTTCAAATACCTTGCTAGGGGTTTGGTGATTTTTGAGTAATCCCTAATAAATCTACGGTAGTACCCTGCTAATCCAAGAAATTGTTTAATTTCTTTTTTTGTTTTTGGTATTTGCCAATCCAGTATCTTTTTAATCTTGTCCGGGTTTGGTTTTATACCTTCGTTTGTTATGACGTGCCCTAAGAATTCTGTTTCTCTTCGTAAAAATTCACATTTGTCCAACTGAATTTTTAGATTGAACTTAGCTAAACGATTAAGGACTTGTGAGAGATTTCTTAAATGTGTTTCTAGATCTTTACCTATGACAATTATATCGTCCAAATAAACGAAGCAACTTTTCCCTATCAGTTCGTTCAAAACGCCATTCATTGCCCGCTGGAAAGTAGCTGGAGCATTTTTAAGTCCGAATGGCATTCTATTAAATTCATAGTGTCCATTCGTGGTACTGAAGGCGGTTTTTTCCCGGTGTGCAGGGTCCATTTCGATTTGGTGGAACCCTGATTTTAAATCTAATGTGGAAAAATACGTCGATTTTCCTAGGTTATCTAGTATTTCCTCTATTTGGGGCATGGGATATTTGTCGTTAACTGTTTTGTCATTCAATTTGCGGTAGTCGATTACGACTCTAATTTTCTTTTTTCCTGAGGCATCCATTTTTTTGGGCACTACCCATATGGGTGATGAGTATGGACTACAAGATGGGGTAATGATGCCACTATCTAACATTTCTTTGATTTGTTCTTCTACGTCGTGTTTCAGATGATGTGGGTATCTATAGCTTTTTGTATACGTGGGTTCCTCATCTTTTGTTACTATTTTGTGTTTTACCACATTTGTAGCTGTTAAGTTTTCATTTGTTCGTAATAAAACTTCTTGGTTTTCAAAAATTATTTTCAAAAGGTTTACTATTTCAAGTTCTGATAAATGATCAGAACGTATAATTTTTCTTATATCTTTTGTTTCTAATTTTTCATCTGATCTTAAAGGAATCGGAGATATCGTTTCAAAATTGTTGACGTTTAAACCGAACCAACCTAAATCATTAGGGGGTTTTGATGATTTACTTATTACTCTGATAACTGATTTATTATTTCTGGAACTGTATAATCCAGGCTCAACTATTATTCCATCAGTCAATTTTTGATGGCATGGAACAAACCAATCGCCTTCACATAGGGTATTGATGGCTACTATGTGGTGGTAAACATGAGCCGGAGGATGATATTTATGGTATGAGAATGCACAATCTTTGAAGCAAACTGTCTCATTTTCAAAGTCTATTTTTGCTGCTGTTTCTGCCATGTATTCGGCTCCAATAAGCCCATCAAAAAATTTATGGAACTGTATTTCGTGATAGATTTGTGCAGGTAAGTTATTTCCAAGCAAGTTTGCTTTTCCTTCCTTTTCTATCGTGAAGGAACCATTTATGTTGTTTATCTCGGATGTATTCGATTTTGGGTTCATTTTAATAATACCCGGTCTCAAGAGGTTTTTGTTTGCACCTGAATCTATCAATAATTTTATAATTTTACCAGATTTCGTGTTTTTGCACTCGATGTAAGGGATATAATTTACTAGTTTGGTTTGGGCTTCTCGTAACCCTCCCAAAAATTTACCAACAGTTCTTCATCTTCTGTGTTGGAAATTATTTCATTGTTATGAAGTATTCCTTTGTTACGGGTTAATCTGCTCTTAGTTGATTCCACTTCCATTGGTTCTATTTTATTTGTATCGGAATTAGCTTTAAAGTGAGCTAGCCCTTGCGTTTTTATCGCTTTATCGTTTGAAGTGTTATTCATCCTAATTGAACCTGTACTTGTATTCAAATGCCTATTACTCTCGTTTGAAGTAAACTTACAAAGGAAAGCATGAGCTTCTTCTATATTTTTAGGGCGAGCAGCTTGTGCGTACCCAAAATATGGTTTTTTTAAACCACTTATGTACGCCGCTAGACTGTATTCGTCTATGAACTCATTTATTGTGTCCCACTGAGCGTTGTATTTTGCATTTTGTTTTGCTAAAGATTTTATATTAAACACTATTTGTTTGGTTTTCTTATAGTGTTCCTCAATACTACCTTCCATGCGATTATGCCACAATTGGCAATTGTATGATGATAATTCCTTCTTATCACCCAATGCTTCGGTCAGTATTTCTTTAACTTCACTAAAGTTCGAGGGGTTACCATTCACGCACAAGATGTCCTTTGCATATCCTTCTATTTTATTTAACACAGCTGTGAAGTACATTCGAAAAATGTGTGCTGGCACGACATTTTCAAAAATTCCAAGCGTTTCTTCTGCTGTGTTCAACCAACAAGCTAACTGTTTCTTATTACCGTTAAATGCGGGTAGCATTTTAATAGGATCAGGAATTTTAAACATGCTTCCGAAATCGCTTAATTGTCCCAAATTTGTATTAGGGGGTTCTTTATTTAGAACGGGTGTAATATTATTTAACAACACCTCGTGTTGTTCTAATTTTTCACCTATCTGGCAAATCACACCAGTCAAATTTTTTATCTGCTCTGTAAGCTCTTTTACATCCGCCATTTTATTTTCTAACAGAAGATTGTCGAACGGTAAGTCGAAAGAGATAGGCTCGTAGGACAATGAACCCGAGGATAATTCTTCTGAAGAATTGTCTGAAATTGCCGCTTCTGACTTATTGCTTCTCCACATTAGGAGCGAACAGTTGATCTGTTCGGCTCTTTGTCCACTTTTGCACGCGTATAGAGTGTACGTGTTAGTTTACCTTGCCTCGTGGAACACCTGTGACATGTGCGTTAGGTCGTTGACGTCTGGACGCGGAACGGCGGTATCACAAATCGCCCTAGTTTTAACAATTACTAGGAGACGGAACAAATTCCGGATACACTTATTGTGAGATTTTCACTTCTCTTCACTTGCACTGTTTTATTTCCTTTTTAAACCAGACTACTACCGGCTGCGCCAATTACGTATTGAAAGCACTTTATTATATACATGTGTTCCAGTCGGCGGTTGGATACAAAGAGAGCGATTCGCTGTACGGTTTGCGTTGACGTCTCAACGCAATCGTTCTGCCAGTTGTGCTGTATTCGCTGTTTGTTTATAGTCCCTAGTTGTGTACTATGAACTATGAGGACATAGTGATAATACAACTATAATTATATATATAATACTTATGTATATAATACTATGTTATAGTATATAATATATGTATATAATACTTATATTACCAGTTGTATAAAAATGTGTGTTCCTGGCATTGAAATTTATTTAAAATGGGTCACATTAACGAAGATTTAAGGACATAGTAAATTGGATAAAAAAAATCCTAACCGATCTAATGGTTTCAAACTCTTAGCAAAACTGTACCGACCAATAGCAAATAAAAAAATATGGGTTTCTTTTCTTTTCTGATGCTGTACGTTGAATGTTTGTCTACTTCTTCCACACGATACCCGCAACGAACAACCTGCAGGAGGTCCATTGTTTCATTGGGAAATTGCCACTGAAATGCAATCACTTTTAATGACCTATCAGAAGCACATAAACATTTTATCAACAGTTCCTTGTCGTGTAGCCTGCTATCGAATGCGAAGAGCAATGGCATCTGGCCAGTGACCGCTGAAGAGTTTGAACATTGCCAGAAAGAACGTTCGATGCACGGTGGAGAACACGCTGCGGAACATTATTATGATTGCGTTCCCTTCTTGGTACATCCTGGTTGTTGAGACTCGATTCGCAAAGTTGAGCGATCGTGTCGAAAATGCCACGACCAACCTTTGTTGGAATGGTTCTAATTTCCGGACATTTTGTGGAAGGCCGAGACCACGGTACTCATCGTTTGGTTTTTGTCGTTTGCCATTTGGCTATTTAGTTAGCAAGCGCGGTTTAACATGTCATTTGGAGCGCTTGGAAGGCACGGCAATAACGGTTTCCGGCACTAGATCCGCCGTTGTCATCTATCGCTTGGACGCAAGGTTCGTTTTATTATTATTAGGATTATTTTTTGCGCCTTCTTTACTCCCTTCGCTTAATTATCGTCATCATTGAACAAACGATAACAATAAACTTTTCATCGGGCAATGATTGGAATTGTTTCATTAAAATTTTACTTGTGTCGGTTACCGAACCAGTTTTTCAGTTTTGTCTGGTAGTAAAACTCCAAATCAATATAAGTAATGAAGAACCTTGGAAGAAGAATGTGGAAAGGATTTTTTTTTATTTGATGGTATCATTTAAATTTTAACAGTTTTCAATCGTTTTTTTTTTTCATCCGTTCAATGATTTTCAAAAAAAAAGACAATCCATGTTCGTTGTAATTATTCTTAAGTTGTGGGTATAACCTAGTACGCTGAGGTAAATATGTAGAACATCTTGTAGATTTTTGTAGATATTTCATTACATGCAACGATACGGTAAACATGTAAAATAAAAATAGAAAGCTCTTTCATTTGCATCGTTGGCTTAGATTTTCTTTACGAACAAAAAACACCATTGTTGTTTCTTGGTTGTCATCTGTTTCCAGGAAAAAAGAACATGCCGATAGTTTCACAAAACAATAAAGCAGTGTGGGCTTTTGTTGTTTCTCGGAAAACCTGTATTGTGGTTCTGTCACAATATACGGCCTTAGTTGAGCACATTAACCCAGTATTCGTAGGGAATTTTTTGCTTACTTGACTATTCATTGTCCAAGCTAGGTGGGGTTTGAAGTTTATTTGTGGTAAAGCTTCTCTTTACAAAGCTCCATTTGACATTCCTCATTATGAGCAATGCAACATCCACTGAAATCTTTAGCAGGACCAGGGCGTGCGCCGAATATGAGCCAGTATCAGATGATGCGTATGTTCGCAGCAAACCGGTAAACCTTCCACGAACGTAAATGTCAAAAGCGTTGAGTTGACTTTTTGAGGCAAGAGGAGACGTGAGATGCTGTTGATGACTGTCACGAAGAGACTAGCACAAGCAGCTAGGTTAATGCTGATGTTTGCCAGGAAAATTCGCTTCGTTTGAAGTTGGCAAGAATAAAGCGAGTGTCCTTTTCGTGAAAGAAAAGTACTACTTCTCTATGGCATGGGACTTACAATTCGCACCCGAATGAAACTCTCTAGCTTTGCGATGGGTGTTGGTTAAACAAAAGTGTTGAGACACATGCGAATGTCATCGGAATAACAATTCCCACAATAATGCCTACCGGAAGCGACTACCGGACTTTGGTGAAGCTACTTCCAACACATTCGGTTAATAATTATGAGAGGTGCAACGTTTCCCTAGCAAGGCAATACTTCTGCTCCTCTAATTAGTCGCCGAGTATGGAAAAGAATGCTCAATTGAGAGGTGCGAACCGGGCATGAGAAGATCAACGCGTGTTTCGAATGTCGAGTCTCTGGCATTAGCCACGGCGACCGTTACCATATAGCCTTTCAACATAATTTTCAGTTCCTTTGAAGATACAAGCTGTCTGTGACTATCACCCAGCACACAGAAATAGGGGGAAAGCGTTCGCAATGGTCGTGTAATGATAAGCCTTCATACTCCTCAGCCGGAACTTTTTGCTGTGCAATGAAGCATAGCATTAGCTTCTTCATGCACATCTGTTAGACAGTGTTGTTTTTTTTCTCCTACCGGTAACGAATATCTCAAAGCAGCAAAGATGCCGCTGCTAGAGGAAACAGTGCAATGAGTTTGCATACTCCGGTACGATTGGCTATGAGATGCTCGTCCGTCGCATTGCAGTGGTGTGTTGTGTCATTTTGCTATTGCTGATCCGCAAACATACACCACCGTACGGGGAAAAAACAGCTGGATAGAGTTGCAAACGAGCCAAGCACAAGCAGTTCTGCTGCCACTGGAGCATCATTTCGTCTCGTACGAATCCGATGAATGGTACAAAATACAGCTGGTGGTAAATCCGGATAGGATCACAATATGTCTTAGTAGATATCTGCTATAATGAATTCGATAACGAGAAGAACGTAAGAAGTAGAAACATAGAATTTTTATTTTAATTCAACCTGGAGTACGTTATTGATTTTGAAATGTTTTTATTTTACGCTTAATTAATATGTTTTCATTTTTGACCGATAAAAAATAGTGTAACTACGGAGAAGGATAAAGGCTTCTTCCCCAATAATTGCATTGTATCTTAGAATGTTTAGGCTCGGGACGTTCTTGAGAAATAAAAAAAAGTGAAATATGCTCAACAAAGGAATTGAGCTTTTCAATCTCACCATTGCTAACCCGCTGTAAATTGTTTAAAGGCTTATATGTGCACTAGCTTAAATCCATGTTTCGACAAAAGATTGTCTGCGAGGTATCTTATACGTTTTCCATCCAATATGTGGCAATGTTTACATCGATTTCGTTTCCTCATTCGTGGCAACGATGCTAAGTTCCATCGTGCAGTGTTCTTGACAAGAAGGTTCAGCTGCTGTACTATTATCACCCATGCATCTCATATGCGTGTGGAATATTTTTCTCCATTGCATTCGTTCCATATTCCGTCAAATTCGCAACGTGCACGCAGCTGCATGATTCCATCAGTCAAACGTTTTTACTCGGTACCAAACGGAGATTTCACTCGACATTCTCTCCAACAGGTTCCGATTCCATCAAGACGAGAAACAACTATTCTTGGCACTTGTGCATCACTCATGTATATGCATATAAACATATCATATAACATTTCCTGTTTGATTTACCGTCTTTTTTTCCTGTAAAACTCCTTGTCTTTCCATCTGCGTTTGACTGAGTGTGTTGCTTGAGTGGATCCCGTTCCGCAGAATACTTCACCTCAAGGTTGTGCACATGTTAGAAGGGTTTGTTTGAGGAACGAAATCCCATATACCAATCGAAAACCCGTGATTACAGTGAAGCGATGCACCAATATTACAGCCACCTACGGAAGGGTGAAACGCTTCAGCAAACAATTACCGAATGAGCGGTGCAGACGGCATCAGATCAACCTCATTTTTTTATGCTTCTCGGTCTTCATCGTCATCATCATCATCATCATCATCGGTGATTGTGCCCCATTTTGTGTCAAACGTTCATTGCATCATTGCGCAACGAGCGGACCATGGAATGGTTTTCATTATGAAAATTGTTTAGCTTTTAAATTTATTCCTTCTTCATCGCATCAAACACGCCAGCTGCTGCTGCTGCTGCTGCTGTCGAGAAATCTGCGAAACCCTTAAACCGCCGGACAGAAGAACGGTTCGCTGTCCCGTTAAGACTGCAACGCTAGATTCACGTGCGAACTGCGTCAAGCGGGTAACGCGCGACGATCGTAACTTGTCGGTGCGAAGGCTGCGGATAAAATTCATTCGCTAGCTGCTGCATCAAGTGGTGTCGTGTTGTTTGTTGCCGCTTTTCGATATTTACTTTTCCCAGAACGTGCACCCATACACGCTCTTGACGAACGCGACACACCACGGTAACGACACTACGGCAGCAGGGTTAGAGACGGTGTTCCGAAACGAATGGTAGGTAAATTCTTCTAGCGCTTACCAGGCTTGGATGCTCTTAGAGGTAAGATACGTTCAACCCGGTGCTGCTGCTATGGCCGTTTATCGAATACTACTCGCTTCCCGGTGGTGTCTGGCTGTACTGAAAGATCTCGTCCCTGACACGTGCTACAACGATATCGTGGTGCACTGGTTTCATAGAATATTTGCATACGTAGCAAATTTTGAAGTATTGTTGAAAATTGTTTCACCGTTTAGCATTTCTCTTGCGGGTGGTAGCTTGACATTTTCGTACCAACCTGGGCTGTACAGTTTTATCAATTTTTAGAGCGAATAGTTCAAAGCAGAAAGGTATGGTGGTTTGAAGAACTATCTATGCGATATCTCGATATCTGGTAATATTATACCGGCGCTTGCAAGACTGTAAACAGTAATACTTTATCGTAGAATGTGATCGGTTTATGAATTGGAGCGAAAAACACTATGTAAAGAACGTTAAGAAGCTCCGATATAATTTATTAGATTGGTTATTAACATTTTGATTCATAGCGACGTCTTGACACACCGGCTAATTGAAGTGAGTATAAAATACGATCAAGATGTGCTCGAACACTATGCACAGCTCGATGCTCCGATAACGGAAGCGAAATGACAAGCGATGCCGTCACTTCGTGGGAAGGGAAATAAAAATTGAAAAGGAATTCATTTCTTCTGTCCACCGAAGCAAGGAAAACTCGAGATGCTCAAGAAGTGTTGGCAAGCCGTTCTTGGGCCGTGACTGTGAGAATGGAAGCATTTTTTTTGCCGCAATTTCTCGAAAAGTCCTCCAACCGTTAGTCGTCACCATTTGTCACACCGTGCACGCCACTATCCGTCTAGGTTGGCGTTAACATCTTGGAGCACACCTCCAGGGAACGTCGTGTCATTTCTCATCTTGGGGTTGTGATAATGCTTCGTTTGCTGATTGTTATGTTGCGCCTTGTGTATGCCTGGGAAGATAGTCGCTTAGTTTGCCTCGCTGCAGAGCATATCGTATGGCTTTTGAGGTCTGGAACTTCGTCAGTTGGGGTACATCACCATGCGCTTGGTGAACGCTGCCACAGGGACATCATTATTGCGAAGAAGAGGGAAAAAATATTTCTCACATGTGACCGTTTAGCAGTTTTTCCTATCAGCAGCAACCATAAGCCTACGCAGGATCAAATGTGTTGATGTGTGGGAGAAGCGGAATAGCTTGTTTTGGTCGTTCTTATATTTCGCATTTGAGTAGAAACCATATTCCAATAAAGACGACAGATTGAGCCTGTTATTGATAAATATGGCAAACACCTTTCAACGATTGCGCTTGGTTCCGCTTTTATGTTATGAATGGATAAGGCAAGTACATTTCAAGTATGGTTCATTGAATGTATTTCGATTATGACGTTGTATGATTTGTTCAATGGACATCTTCTTTCATTACTCTTATGTTTTAGTATGCTGCCAGTACTGACTTTGATTGACCTAATAATTGAATCTTAATTTTAATTGGTTGTACTTAACATATCGCATAGATTGTGAAATAAAAAATTTCAATTTCAAAGTTACACTAATGTTACACTAACATTTATGCAAAATACACGCTAACCATTTTGTTCTTGGTTTTGTTCGACTTCACATTTTAGGAGTTTCTTTTTTAAATCGCGACTCAAGTATCGAATACAACCAACGAAATTTACCGCACAAGACAGGCCATAATTTCGACCCATTTACTCAAGACGATCTCTTGTTGACTGCCAGCACCATCGTAATGGACGATAGTAGCAAGTTTTATTATCAGATCCAACATAGAAATAAATGGAATGCCTGTGTAATGTTGCTCGCTCGCACATGCTTGGCTGTGCCCCTTTGGCACAAATTTCTTAACAAGCAGGCCACATCAACTGACCGTCATCGTTGGAAAGCTAACTTACACGAAGTTCTATACGATTACCCTCGTTTTTTTCGCGTTTTTCTCTCTCTCTCTCTCTCACACACACAACGGGCGTCATTGCATGGCTACTTAATTTTATGCCTTGATCGCGTGACGCTTTCATTACGTCATCTCTAGATTGTTTGCCGCGTATTCTGCGCTTCAACTTTAGCGAATGCGACAACACTTTCGAACGAGCTGAAAAAAGCTTTTTTTCGGAACGTTAGGTGCTGCGCAAAGCAAAACCAAACCACTCCAGGTGAGTTGGTTGGGCAAACCTAACCCGGTAACGGATTGGCAAGAAGCGTCTGCTAACATCAGATTGTGGGCGGAACTCGAGTGTAAAATCTTTCTTTTACCCATGTACAGCAGATTTCTAAAACTAAACAATTCTAATTATAAACGGCCTTAACACAACACTGCCTGATAAAGCTGGAAATTAGAAGTAGTTATAAATTGTGGTTTCGTTACCAGTGCGGTCCGTGAAGCTTAGTGCTACAAACCACTTTCGACCATCGTTCATTAAACCGTTTCTAGACCTGCCAATACCCAACGGGTCCTGAAACGCTTTTATGGTACAGAAAAAGGATTGCTGCTCGTTTCGAACCCTTCCCAAATGACTCGCAAACCGAATGTGTGCTGCTGTGTTGTAACGCCGTAAGATTTACGAACTTCACTAGCCGTTGTTTAAACCGTTCTCAATGGAAGGCTACAGGACTGTGAGCACACTACGTCTATAGATGGTGATAAGGGAACCAGTAAAACTAACGACATATTTAAATTCAAAGTATCCCGGCAGCATTATGAGGATGTGTGTTGATGAAATAAGCATATCATCACCGACATTATTTAGAACGGTGGTTCGTGATGAAATACACCAATGAGCTACAAACGACAATGGTTACGATGTTCGGCTGCACTATATCATATATCTGTTTACGGTACTAGGCAGTATACCTAATTTTAAATCACATACGTGACCGTTTTGATGCCATGCTGCGTTTGTTACGTGTTTTACATTTTCGCACTAACAAATTTTGTATGTGTATGTTTTGCATAATGCGTAAACACTACCCATCCGCTACAAATCCTCTTTAATATTACACTTCGTACGTTTTTATCCAATAAAAAGATTGCTTAGTTATGCTTGGGAAACCGAGCGTTCGATGTGCCGTCCGTTTAATTGAACGCATTTGCTAATATAGATTGAATAGCTTCAGTTTTATTTCATCCCAGCCAACATACGACTCATCTCTTATTTCTTTTTTCATTTTGTTTTTGCCCAATATCTCCTCGGAACCTCATCAAAAACGTGATAGGCTCTGATCCCTCGGCATGATTGCTTACACTGGCTGTCACGTATCCTTTTCGCAGCAATTTGTTTCAAATTAATTCCGTATCCCATTTTGTGCGTCCTTCACGCAGTTTATCACACCACCTGCGAACCGGTCATCAGAACCAAACTTCATCCCAAAAGTCAATTCGCTTGACACACCGAACACACACCGAGCGATGAGTATGGCGCGCCTTCCGCCACAGTTGTTGCACCAGGGTAATTGTGGTTTGTTTGGAAATAATCCTCATTTAATGGTCGACAATTTTGCCTGTTGTCGCAGGAGTTAGCCTTTCTAAATTTTCCAATTGTTCATAGGCAACCACACCGGCAACTGCTCCGGTGGAGGAATGCTGCGCGTGGAATAGTTACACACAGTACCGCTCGCTGGTTAGAAAAGAAAATACCGAAAAACAGAGGGTCCTAATCAAAACTTGCCCGAACTAATTGCGGTTGATCAGCAATTCTGTTTGATCCTACCTTGTCTCGGTACCCGGACACAAGCAGCTCGAGCACACGAACTCGTTCCGCTGGGTGCGCGCTGTTTACCTTTGACCTTCGGGCTAGTTATTGCTATCGGTACATCTCTCCGGCACGGATGGTTCCGTTCCAGTATTGTGTGTATGTGGCGACCATTCCTCTACCAGCACCGTCGTATTCCCTTTCTTGCCACAATAACGATGTTCAGCAAGGAAGAGTCTTTGAAAATCTAATTTGAATAAAAATGGCTCACGGAACGCTCTACAACGGGCGTCATCGTCGTCGCCTACGGACCTGCCAAGGCCCGCATATTTTTATTCGCCAAGATGCCTCCCGCTTGCCTGGCAAAATCAAGCGGAGACGAAAAGAAAACGAAAGAGAATTCAGAGAAAGCCCGCCATCACATTGTGTATAGGAATGCAAATGGAAAGATGGTGGTGGCAATTATACTGAACATTCATTTGATTGCAAAGCAAAGCGAGATGATCTTCTTATCAGCGGTCCCGAAAAGCTGTTGAAAGAGCAATGGGCACAAATCTGTACAGCACTGGAACATATAAATCCGGGTTTCTTTCTTTGTCTCAATCATTGCTCGTGCCCTGCTGCCGCCTGACTGTATAAGCGAGCGCGCAGGTTGAGAGGTGAGCCGTTTTTTCCCTTTTGTTTCGGTTTTTGTTCCTATCTTCCACCTTCGGATCTGGCATGCCCCGAAATTCGAATTATATTCATCCGGGCGAGCTTTCTTCAGAGTTTTTCTTTGTACCAAATGAAACAACAAGATGAAAACGTAATTAGGTCGACATTATCTTTTCATTTTACCAAACAGCCGTGAATACCGACCCACCCTGTGTCCTGTCCCTATCCACTTGGTTTTATTCAGGTTGATTTTTCGTGCTTTTTCCTTTCCCAACGACTGACAAAATCTGCTTTCTTTCAACGGTCGTAATTGTGGCCAGGCTCCGTCAATATCTGGCCATGTTTTCTACCGGTGTACGAAGTAAAGATTTCCCTGTTCCATCACCGTATCAATGCACGCACCATCTTTTTTTTTAGAGAATTTGGACGCGAATACCATCCAGCTCTGTCAGTATGTGGGTTATTTGCTTTCACTTGTATGCTTACGTTTGTTAGATTGTCTGATCTTTTCTGCTGGTTCTTTGTTCATCTTTTGGCGAAACTAGGCTAATGTTTAGAGAAGATGATTTATGTAGATTAGAAAAAATATTAATTATACTTTGAGATTCACCTTTTCAAAAAAGCGAGCAAACAATTATACAGTTTGTTGAGAAATAACAATTGTATAAAATAAATGTGTTTTGAAATTGAATTTCTGTAACTGAGAGATCATCAACCTGCAGATAATTAGCTGTAAACATTAGCTAATAATTCTGCGTAACTTTTCCATCCCTTCTACTCGTTTTGCATTGAAGTTCTGCACACGCTAAACGGTAATGATACGATAGTGAAAAGAAGTCAGAAAGAATTATTTAATAACAAAAAAGTTAAAATACCCGTCTTGTAATGTAATGTATAAAACCGTCTTGCTGGGAAATAATGCCCTTTTTAAAATTACTTTCAATCCAGTAGAATTTTGCTATTAAATCATTTGTAGGCCGCTGAATTAATTGCAGGGTTAATGTGAATGAATCATCACATCATTGGACCGTAAAATAGCAGGGTTAATATTGTTCTGATTAGATTTTAAAATTGATTTATTTAAATAGCTAAACAAAGTTTAAATGTTAGTTGCAGCAAAATCATTGGAAACCTTGCGAATTATTCAAACGCCCATATAATATGCTAATTATGCTGAAAAGTGTGTTTTTATTTTTGGTGTGTTTTGTTTCCCTCAATATCGGTTACCGTAAGTCGCTTAAACAGTATGTATCCGGTACAAAGTCTACCGGCAGTACACCTCAAGCACAGACAAAGTTTAATATTAAAAATAAATCCATTGTCTCAAAAGATGAAATTGGTGTTAATCTGCCTTTAATCCTGCCTCCGTATGCAAATTTATGTGCTCGGAAAATTTATTGTCTCGACCGAAGCGAACAAAACACGTTCCAGCTCAAGTGTGCAGCTTTTGCGGAGAAGTGTTGAGAAACAAACATAAACCGAAAACGATTAAAATCACTTTCGCTTCGGTTGAGCGGCATGAAGAATGTTGCCAAGCCTGAAGCGTCGAACGCTGGATTTTCCGTTGTTTCCGTGAAAGAAAGCTGAAATCGATTAGTACACAAATCTCGTATAAAAGTCATCAATCTTGCGTCGGTTCGCAGAGCGAAGAGTTCACACGGGTGTCAGTAAAAAGCTGCCGGCAGCTATAGAATTCGACTGTAAACCACCGGAATGGGAAATAAAGCATTGTGTTTTTGGGGGGTGTCGGGCAGCAATTTAGAACAAATTTTGCAAGCATGCGTGCTTCCGTTGAATGTTCAGCCGATGCCAAAGAAAGGATAAACAAATATGAAAGCCTTTGCTCAATGTTTGCCAATATTTCCCGGAATCTATTGAAAGGGGTGTTTCCAGCTTCGCATAAGACAAGATACTGACACGACATGTGTCATCAATTTTTTGTTTCGATTCAGCATCGTCCAACCCACGCTACCCGCAAATCTTAGACATCAATTCCCTTCCTACCCTACCCACTAGATAAGAATGCTTTTGTTTAGCATAAGAAAAACATAAGTTCTGATATTTGCCGAAACGTAAATAATATATATCGCGTCATAAATCTTACTGTTGCAAAACAATCCATTACACCTGTAACGAATGTTGGCATTTATTTTGTGAAGAAAATTTCCACTTAATGCGCTAATGATAGGCAAAGATTCAATTCGTTCAATAAGGCGGAAAGTGACGTAGCCGGTGTCGTTTCAAGTGCGGAAGGAACAATGCGTAAACACGATTGTGAATTTATCTTCGAGCTTGTTGTGCAATATATCTCATCATCGTTTATCCGTAATGTGAATTTCAATTCTGTTACCGTTCGTCCGACTATTGCAGATGGAAATTTTTCGGATTTTCCATTCATTTATCTCACACGTAAGTTATTGGCAGATGTGCCAAAGTGTATTGTGATTAGTCAACAGCAATCGTATTAATATCATCAGTTTTTTTTCTAAATGAATCATTTGAATTTAAAACAATTGTTTGTTTTACTTTGAATTCGTTTAAAATTGATTTTTTTTGTTGTAAATTTAGTTTAATTCCACCGAAACATGCCACCTGCCTGTTGCAATTTTTATTCAACAGTATGGATTGAGCATTTAATTTATGTTGTTTTATGTTGTTTATTCCTTCGATTTTTTTGGTTTATAAAGTGAAAGTTGATTTTTTAAGCCTTTCCCAATGTTTATTTTAAAGTTATGTACTCAAATTCATTCAATCGATTGTAAAATGTTCCATCGTTGCTTATTTACTCTGCAGATCCCCCGGAGATTATCAAGAAGCCAGTAAACCAGGGAGTACGAGTAGGCGGAGTGGCAACCTTTTTCTGTGCAGCTCGTGGAGATCCGCAACCAACGGTTATATGGCGCAAAAATAGTAAAAAGATCATGAGTAAGTAGAGGGATAACTTCTATTCGTACCCTGGTGATCTTTCGGATATGTTCTGCAAATGATTTTCGTTAATATTGCAATTTCCCTTCATGTTGTCTACGTTAAATCAACAAATAACAGCAGCATATAGATTGAAACATGGCTTTCATTATCCATTAATCACTGTGTGTCAAGAATAATGCATACCGTCACATCTGTTCAGATTATATCCGTAAAAATCAGTGATGCGAATTGCATGAGATGCAATATTTTATCCACCTTTCACGCGCTTGCAACCTATACTTACAGTGACCCAGTCACGATACACGGTGTACGACGCTAATGGAGTTTCAATGTTACGTATCGAACCGGTGCGTGCTGGACGTGACGATGCACCGTACGAATGTGTGGCGGAAAATGGTGTCGGCGATGCAGTTTCGGCCGAGGCGACGCTGACCGTTTATGAAGGTAAGTGACAAGTTATGTATAATGTGCACAAATTGTGTCCCGCACCATGAAACCGAGCACACCAAGAGTTTTGCAGGACTTACAAACTTTCCGCGTCCGCCGTTACTTAGCAAAGAGCCGCATTGGAAGGTTCGCGATGAGCACCGCATTGAATCAGGGCAACTTGTGGCTAAACTTTTCACACCATCCTCTGGCTAAATTTCAGGGCCAATTTGGATACAATTTTCAAGATAAACGATTCTGGAACGTTAGCGCGCACAGTTCGCGCTGTTCAAATTATGCAGAAAATTTGCCAACGTTGATTATGCTGTCGACGTGAGAAGTGATTTGCATGATTAATTAAAAGTATTTCCTCATATTATGCTAATCAACCAGAATAGCGTGTTTTCCGCTGTTTGGCAAAGCATTTTATAGTTTCCCCTTAAGCTGCCAATGATGATAGTAATAGATGCATTTTTGCAAGATGCATGAAACTGCTCAAATTTTATCCGTTCAAATATTCAAGCATTTTATTTTCATTTTGATTTTTCATCAAAAGTTTGTCTGATTCGTATTTCTTAATTTCTCCCCAAATTAATTTAATAAACTGAGGCAGTCCGGTGGTATATTTGATAAACGGTGCGGGTTAAACACGACAGGACCGAGAATCAAATCCCATGAAAGTTATCCAAGGACTGACTCAGCTACGCGGTAAAAATAAGTCTTGATACGTTCTTGGCCGTTCTTAGGAAGCAAAAAAAATCAATAAACTATTGTTTTCTGTTGAATGTAAATCAAAAATAATCTAAATTAAACTTAAATCTTCAATACTTATTACCGTACTGTCCGTGTTTGTTTTCAGCAGCTTTTGAAATTCGCATCCTTGTGATGCTTATCCTGTTTATGAATCAAAATAAAAAAAATAACAATTCCATATGTGCCTCAACAATCTACTCTTGAAAACGGGAAAATTCTAACGTCATTTCCTGTTGCTCTGATGATGTTTATTCCATGTCTGATATATACACACACCCGAATGTAATTACCTTTAGGGCAGGCAACAAACAATGAGCACAATTAAATATGATATGGGTCCTGGAACGCAACAACTCAACCGCAAGCATTACTTTCTCAAACAAATTTGCTAAGGCATTTTGCAACCTAAGTTTTTGTAAATCAAATGAGGGTAAATTAAAGCTGTTTTTAATGTATTTAGTTTGAAATTATTCGATTTATATGTTTATTTTTATAAAGCGATAAAGAGTTGATTTTGTAAAATTGTTTAGGTAAGAAATCTTAAATAAAATCATACAGAAACAAATCCGCTATTACCTAGTCGTTGAAGTTTGTTTTCAAAAACTGCGTGTTCGTTCCTTTGTTGACGCTCTTACGAACATTTGTATGAAACTATTTCCTCGACCTTGGTGGTATTTCAACAATATGACGCATAAATTATGCCCCTAGGTACGAAAACTTGGGCCCATGAAAGTGCCCTATGTTTGTTCGCGGGCGGCAACTTTCTTCACGTAATTCCAGCGGAGCGTCGGACCACCGATAACGTTCAACCAGCATTATTCATTTATTCAAGATGACAAGCTCATGCTGTGCGTTTCGGTAGGTCAAGTGAAATAGCAACAACCAAATAAAGAATAGCAGAAGGAAGCGTAATAGTGAGCTTTTGGAACAAAAACAATAAACCATCAGTTGGGATATTACAAACAAAGCACACACAAAAAAATGCGCGACAAACTTTTCCTCGCCAGCTCACATTTCCTTTCAATCGCTTAATATTTTTTCCTCCTTATCTGGACGTTTCTTTTCAGTTTTGTTTGGTTCTTTACTTGTAGAGTTACTGGCACTGCACTCTGTCGAGGACTATCTAAAATATGTTCTCTGCTTAGTGAGCATTTCTCATTTTCTTTCAAAAAGTTATGAGTCTCGGGAGGGAGAACAAAGAATAAAGTAACGAAAAGTGAGGCAATAATGTTACATTTTTTATAACAGCCCCGCTTTTGTGCGGAGAAGTATTGTGTGTTTAATAAAATGCAAAATTGAACACACCGCTCACCCAAAACATTGGGAATTTTTATACAACTTATCTGGTCTTGGCAACTGACAGCTCGGGTTAAACTTTTTTAATAGACCCTCGTACGAAATTACCTCATTATGGATGATTATATGCTGATTTGTTATTCAATTAGATTGTTGAGACATTCATTATTTACAGTATTTTCTTTTTTTGTTATTATATTAATTTCCGTCTATGTATAATGGCAACACATAGAAGAAAACATTTGAACAAATTTTCCTCCATAAAAATTGGATACAATACACTGAAAAAAAGTATTTGCTGTTGCTGTGAATTAGAAAACCAGGTAGTTTTTATATAACCGCGAAATATAACCTTTGTTTACAACATTTACCAAATTCAGTTAAACTCTAGTCACCTCTGTATGTTAAATCATTTTTAAAAAATGTAATCTTTCGCTTGCTCCAAACGACTCTTTTATCCCGAAAACCACGCCATAAACCATTATCCTTGGCTATTAGTAAATCATCAAGCCCGGGTTTCTTTGCCAATTATTTATTCATAACGCACTAATAGATCTGCTTGCATCAGTGACTCGAAACAGTATCTAAAAGCAACTCGCTAATGCCATGCGCTTTTGGTCTTTCAATGACGGTTTTGTAAAAAAAGGTTTTTTTATGCTGCCTACTTTCACATTTCCCTCACGGCAAACCTTTCGCTGTCTGAGCGCATTTACGATCAGCGCATTTTTTGCAGTTTTACCATTTTGCACAAAACGTTCCTCAAAAAAGACATCAGCATCCCTTCGTGTGGCATTTGTGCAGCTCCGTTCCCTATTTGTAAATTGTTTTGCACTGCATCCATTTCTATTTTAATTTTTAATTTTCCATAGCATTGTGTGCCATCCTCTCGATTATTGTGCGCTGTCGGGTGCGATGCAAAAATGTTTGGATTGTTGAATTTGTTTTTTGGTTTTTTTTGCTTCCCACTTCAGCTGCGAGACTCTGTGACGTACAGGTGCAGCGAAACAAATGTTAAAGACAAGAGCAATACCAAATTTTCCACAAGAGAAAACTCTAATGTGTGCATTCATCGAGAAGCATTTTCAATATTTAATTTGTTGTAAATGTTTCTATGAATTTGATAATTCCCCATTGAAATCAAACAAATGTAGATCAAGCTTCGATTTGGGATATGTCAATGATTCTTTCGGCATGTGCTTTTTAAAAAAACACCTTACCAGTCATGACCGGTTTCACTAAACTATTTAATTTGTTTGTTTTGTCTGTTCAACATTCAGATGAGATGTACCTCGCAATAAGCTTCCAAGATAATCGGAAAAGTGTTTGTACATACATAAATTGAACATTTGCACAAAAGACGTTCGATCTGCAAATAAATCAACGGTTGGCATGATTTCCTTTTCAGCTGCCGCACCTGCCAATGGGATCGCACTACCAGTGCACGAAACGAAACAATTCACACAGAGTTGCAAAACTGGACAATCGTGCGAATGAAAGATGCAGTGCGAACAACGAAAAGCGAGACACTAATCCAAGTCGGATCCAAGTCTTCCTTATTCCGGTTTCGAAATATTCACTTCCCAGTGAAACTTCTTTTTATGCTAATGTTGTATAAATTTGCATTTATATTTATGTGCACCACCGCGCAAGTGTTTCACTATAATTCTGGTACGTAAGGTTTTTGAATATTAGTCCCGAAACACTTCCAACGGCACAGACTCTACTGAAAGTACGCAAGATTGTGAAACAGCACCGGTGCAAAGAAATGGCTTGAAGATGGCTCCTTAAGCACTATTCACAGCGCTGGTTCTGCTGTTCCTGAGAGCCCATTGTCCCATTTAGGGGTTGGTGTACAAGTTTTTGAAAAAGTCGATGCAAAAAAAAAATAACACTGCAAACATAGTAATGCGCTGGCAAAGCGAAACCGCGCATTGCAAAAGTTTTTTTTTGTGTTTCAAAGGAAAATTACAATCCTGCAGTTGACGCCTTTGAACGACAGAACCAACCAGGAGAGAACATTTGAATATGCATCAAACGGCGGCCGAACAACTGTTCCTTTTTAGCTCTGTGCTTTCGTTCTTGGCAATGGGGGCGGTATTGAGTCCGGCAACCAAATGAACATCACTCCGAATTCACCGGCTGACCATACGGCACGGCAAGTGTAAGTACCAGCAATGGAGACGCCCGGTTGCTGGTACCAACAGTTACACCGCCGGTTCATGTGTTTAGTCAGAGGCGTTCTAAAACGATGCAAGGCTTGCTACAAATGGACCTGTAGTTACAATGTTCATTGTTGCTTAAATGAAGAAATTTGCATTGTTCTGGCATGAAAGAAAAGTTTTCGTTGTCGCAAAGCGGAAGTTGCACAGTTCCGCCTAGTTGACGCTGGACGGACCACTTCTCAAGGAAATGGTACTGTCCGGCGTAGGGAGTAGTAGCCGAACAAAAGAATAACACTTTATACGACCCATTTTTCTTACTGTCGAATGTACCGAATTGCATACACGGGACAAAAAAGACAGCGCCCATTTATTTCACTCTCACCCGGAATTCAGATGTGGTTGCGCTTGAGATCCATGAATCGTGCACCCTCTTGTGGTAGGCCAGGGTAAACAACATAATATGGCTTTGTTTTGTGCATAAAAGCGCTAACGGGTTGTGTTGTTTTTTACCACTTGTGTTTTGGGAAGTTTATAATGAAATATACTGCAAAGCCCTTACGAATGGTTCGCGGACCTTCAACTTCGTCATCTATTGTGATCGGTGTTTGTGATGTTGGCCGTTTATTTATCATGATCTTTAAAACAAAACTGCGTAAAGATGTTGATGTTTTCTTTATTGAGTCCTTTCAACCAGGAGCTTTAAATTGACTGTAAACTGTTTAATGTTTTGTTTTTGGAATTTTTTTTTTGTGAAATTTTAAAGTATGAAATAGTACTACTGGAGAATTGCTTATATTTTCTATCTTTCTTAGTATTTGATTCACAACTAAAGTTACGAACTCGGATTGGGTAAGAAACGCTATATTTTGAGTTATCAACTATAATTTACGATAATTTGTTATACAATTGTTAATTTATTGAACAGCTAAATGTTTGATTTTCTTACAGCCCTCAATATTTGAACAACAATCTTTAACAATCAGAGCAACATTTTTTATTCGGGAAGCTAAAAAAATAACGCATGAGTTTGGCCATTCGAAAACAAGTTTCACAGTTTCATTTCTGAACTATGTTTTCAGCGTCCGTTACATCGTTTAACGAACGGGTTGGGTTAGTTACGGGAAAATTTCTAGCTAGAAGCTTCCTAAAGAAAAGCTATTGCCCTACCCGGCCCATCAACGCCCTGATAAGTCCGACCATTACGCTTCTCGCTACGCTAAATGGGGAAAGAATATACGAAAATGCGATCGTTTGTTGCGATAGTGTCGGGAACTTGGGGCGAAAACTAGCTCGGTTTCCAAGCTGTGGCTTGCCTTCTCATTTGGCAACGATATTTCTGGAAACGATCGGTTTACATTACCTGACGAAGAGAGCAGTAGAGCGAGATAGCTAGTATGTGGATGGTCATCGTAGATGAAGAGATATGTTATTGACTCATGAAACCGCGAGGTTTTGTTGTTTCTTTTAATTCTCCGTTTCATGCGTCCATTTGTAAGACTGTTGAATCTTAGCAACAGCAACGGTACTATCTTGCTGCTTTTCAATGGTAAAAGGAGCGTGGGGTTGCAACCCACGTAACTAAACTAGCTCAATGAAGACAAAGTAAAACTTGTAAAGTAAATAGCACAACCGCAGGACCTTCCGACGTGTGGACGAAGAAAACTTCGTATCGGAATCATGGTTGGGTGGCCAGATGGAAGGGTACAAAATATCGGTACCTTTGTTTATTGCACTGTTAGATGTGTGTGTGTTTGCGTGAAAGGTGAAGAAACATGGTACGAAACAGGGAAAATATCCCAGCAAATGAATGCTGCCATTACAATTAATTTCAATTATGCTCGACGTTAACGTTGTTCATGTATTATTTTGTTTCAATTATATGTGGAATGGTACTGTAAGTTTGTAGAGTTTAATACGTTTTGCTATGTTATATTTTGCGTCCCAGAATGAGCATATACATAGCTTCATAAACCTATTGCCAAGATAGTTCACGTTCTATCGTCCATCGTTATGTGAACAAATAACTCGTGTTACGTTGATAAATTCATAAAACTTAAGTTTGTAGCCTTTTGATAGCTTTTGTTAAGATTTTCAATACAGCTGTTGTAAATTATTTCTTTCACATTGCTCAATTATTTTTGATCTGGATAGACCTTGTTCGTTAGCTATTTTCTAATATTATTTTTTACTATTTTCAAATATATTTCAGTTCATAATCATAAGTAACAGTAAACGAAGGAAACGAATCATACGAAGGAATTAAGACCTTTAGCGTTAATAATATTCCTTAGTCCATGCCAGCGACAGAATAGGAATCACAAGCCTAGGTGTAAAGGTAGATTCGATTTGTTTTTTTTTTCAAAAATTTACAAAAAATTACAACTTTCAATAGCTAGCACTATACTCTCCGTGGTTTGGTAAATTTTCAAATCAAGAGAAAAGCAAATGCCCCGTCACAACTCACAACTCGAGAGCATTATCTCCAAACGTACGGTCTGACAATTAGATTAATGGAATTTCCTCACAAACTGCTTCATTAACAAGGGCAGCTAAACAAGGTTTTACACTTTGCACGCCTGAATATGTTAACAACATCATTTTCCCTTCCGTCTCGCTGAAGCTGAAACGGAAATCCTTGTCCTTAAACTGAACGAAACATCCATAATCTGTATGGCACCGGAATTGAAGTTCTAAATGAAAAAAAATAGTTTTATGAAGGTTTTTCCGCACAATACAGAAATTTCCCGACACCAGTTAGAAATTTATCATTGCTGCTTGAAATCAGGACTGCTGAATTTAAAATTAACTTATGTAAAGATCGCTAATAAATGTAATAAACGTACGAATATCTCGAATTGTGATTTATTCGCATATGTTGTCCCATTTCCTCCATCTGCAATTCCTCATTAACGTATTCAGAGAAAACACATAGTTAACCTTAAACCAATAAAATTCAATGAAATCGGCAAACAATGTGAATAATTAGACAAGCATTCAAAACATGCTGCAATGTAACAGGTACACGCTAACAAAGTTACTTGATAAATCAACTCGTAGAAATATTGCTCTAATCTTATCGCCCTCCGTTTTCTTGATCCATTTTGTTATGGATTATTTAAGCTATAAATCACATGATAAACAAACTCTAGTGGTTAGAGTCGGATTTATCTAGGCGTGTATCGTTTAAAGCAGAGCTATTAATTAAATCAGATCAAGGATTGATGAATTTCAAGACGCTTCACCAAGGCTGCTCAATTTATAACTTCCCCCTTATTGGTATACCAAGATTGTTCACAGTTGTTTAAAAACCTAGATCTAAGTTTGCTTTTCATTTCTTTAAGTTCTGTTTTTTATATATAGTTATTCATTTTTTTGTTTTTGTCAATGTGATTAATGTTTAATTTATGTTCGTATTAATGGAACTTCTTTTGGGCTACTTGTGAAAATGTTCTACTACTTGCTGTTTTCAATAAACTGTAGTGCAGAGTTATTATAGTATAGAGTATAGCAGAGTATATAGATTACACTTCTACTAAAACAAAAAGAATAGCATAAACGTAATTGTTGCGTCCAGCAACAAAGATTGCGTCCAGCAATCACAGATTTCTTTCCCTAAATATTTACTCGCGACACGCAGTTTTCTTTAACTACACTCTAATACAATATATTGCACACGTGTATTTTGTGTGTTAGTGTGGTGTGTGGATTGTGTGTGGTGAATTGGCGTGGTGTTAAAAAAACCTCTGCTTCTTGTCTTGTTACTGAGTCGCTAGGGAAAGAGCTCTGGCGCCAGCTTCGGTGGGCTTTTATTCAGCGGCACTCATCTCGCTCAGCCGAATATCCTCGCTGAGCCGAAGCTCCTCACTCAGCCGAAATCGCTATCTAGCGTCATCTAGCGGGAACGCGACGTGGCAGTGAAAGTTCAATTGAACCGTTTTGCAGAACACTGGGCCCCGGTGTTTTGAGCTGTCAAAACACCATCTCGTGGTTCAATGTCAATAACAGCGATCTTCACTGCCGGCCGCTCTAGAACCTTTCCGCTAGCGAGTTTCACGTGCACTTGCCTAATTTCTCCGTCCTTCGATGGTACTGTCCGTACTACGCGTCCCTTTGGCCAGCATCCACGCGGGAGGTTGTCGTCGACAACCAGCACCAGATCATCTTCCTTCAAAGCCCGCTTCGTCTGGAACCACTTGCTTCGTCTGGTTAGCGTTGGCAAGTATGAGGTGACCCATTTTCGCCAAAAAACATTTGCGTACGCTTGAGATGTCCTCCAGTTGTTTCGCAGGCAGGCCGCCGAGTCATCTAAGCTGCTAAGGGGTTTCGTCCCAGCTGATGAGCCTAGAATAAAGTGGTTGGGTGTCAATGGCGCTTCGTCTTCACTTTCTACGGGAACTTGCGTGAGCGGCCTTGAGTTTACTATCAACTCCACTTCCATCAGCCAGTTCGCGAACACCGCATCTGTTGGCGCACGTGCAAACCGCATGTTGTTCAAAGTGCGCTTCACCGTTTGCACCAGTCTCTCCCATGCCCCGCCGAAGTGTGGAGCAGCCGGCGGATTAAACTTCCATATCGTGTCTGGAAGGTGCATCGCTTCAACCAACTCGTGGGTGTTGACTTCTGCAATAGCTTCTTTCAATTCGCGATTTGCTCCTACGAAGTTGGTGCCCCGGTCCGAGTAAATCTCCAACGGCGTACCGCGACGAGCGATGAAGTTCCTCAGCGCGAGGATGCAAGAGCTGGTTGACAAACTTGTTGCCACTTCAATGTGGATCGCCCGGATGGTCAAACACGTGAATAGTACTCCCCAGCGCTTCTCCTGTCTCCGTCCGACAGCAACAAGGAACGGACCGAAATAATCGATCCCAACGAATGAGAACGGTCTGCAGAATGGAGAAAGACGCGCTGCGGGAAGTTCACTCATTGTGGGTGCCGTAGGTGTAGCGTCACGGATTTTGCACGTCATACAGTTGTTCCGTACCCGATGACAAGCGCGCCTCAAGGCCGGAATGTCGAACTTTTGCCGGACTTCGTTCATTACGGTTTGATGATTTGCATGTTGGTAGCGTCGGTGGTAATCATCAATTATCAGGTCGGTGAGGTGGCCAGTTTTTGGTAAGATGACGGGTCGTTTCATGTCATCGCTGATGTGCTGGCAAGCGTCGATGCGTCCGTGTAGCCGTATGACGCCGTACGTGTCCAGGTAGGGGCTTCGCCTAAAAAGAGTGCTACTTTTTTTAAGATTTATTCTGTTTCTTTTAGTATCCGCCTGCCCCTCCTGAAGGATCCTATACTCATCTGGGTACTCTTGACGCTGTACTTGTATCCAAAGTGTGCGTTCGGCTTGTTGCAACTCCAAATGAGTTAACGGTCCCAGGATGCGCGAAGCTTTTGGTTGGCGCGCGTTGTTAATAAAGCGCCAAACATACGCAGCTGCTCGTTGCAATTTTCGCCATCGCGAAAATCGGTCGATGGCTATTAGCGGTTGTGTTAGATGGTGCACTGTGACGGTTTGACGCATTTCTTCTTCCGTGGTACGGACATTTAACGACGGCATGTCCCATTCATCTTCGGGTTTCCGTAAAAAATCAGGACCGTTAAACCACTTGGTAAATGTGGTGTGTGGGTCAAGGTTTGACCACTTAGTGCCCTCATCGGCGACGTTGAAAAGTGTAGGCACCCAATGCCATTCATTCATGGTGGAGTTTTCCAGTATCTCTCCTACCCTATGAGCTACGTATGTGCTGTAGCGTCTGTGATCGGAATTGATCCAACATAAGACATCTTTTGAATCTGTCCACAGGAATCGGCGTTGAATTGGTATTCGGTGTGCCTTTTCAATAGTTTTAGCTAGACGTATCCCTAAAACAGCCGCTTGTAGCTCTAATCGAGGAATGGAGATGTATTTCAAAGGCGCTACTCTAGTTTTACCACCGATCAATGCTACCTCGTGTTGCCCGTTCGACTCGATCCGAAAATATGCCACTGCAGCATATCCATCTTTACCAGCATCGACGAATATATGTAGTTCAGTATTACAACTGTTAAGGTCGATGGCGAGGCGGTAGCATCTTGGCACTGAAAGCTTTTGAAGCTCAGGTAGGCATGCGAGCCATTTCTTCCATTTGTCTTCCAAGTTGGTTGGAATTTTCTCATCCCATCCAGTGCCGGCGCGCCACACTTCCTGAAGAAGTACTTTGAGGAACAACATGAAAGCTGCGATTAAGCCAAGCGGGTCGAAAATGGTCATAAGAACGCTCAAAAGTTGCCGCTTAGTAGGTGCTATTTTTCCCTCTAGGACCTCTTGTGCTTTATTTGGCAATTTAAATTGGAAGGTGTCACTATGAGCATCCCACCACATGCCGAGTACTTTTTGGGTTGCAGTCGAATGGTCTAGCATCATCTCTTTCAAGCGGTTCCCGTTGTCCCCGACGACCCGTAAAACTTCATTTTTGTTCGCCATCCAGTTGTGCAGTTTAAAGCCGCCTTGCAAATGGATAAAGGTTACTTCTTTCGCTAACCTTATCGCTTCTTCTAGTGTTTCTACACTAGTCAACATATCGTCAACATAATGGTCTGACTTTATGCATTCTGCTGCTTGCGGAAATTGCTCGGCGTATCTATCAGCGTTTGCATTTTTTACAAATTGTGCGCAGCTTGGCGAACAAGCTGCCCCGAAAGTCATTCGCATCATGACGTATTCATCTGGTTCTTTCTGTGTTGCATCGTTTCTCCACAGGAACCTTTGGCTGTTTTGGTCTTCTTTATTAATCAGGACCTGATGGTACATCTCCTGAATGTCCGCTGCCATAGCGACTTTAAATTCTCTAAAACGGCATAATACGGATGTTAATGGTGCTAATAAATCGGGACCGGTTAGTAGCATTGAGTTCAGTGATACTCCATTTACTGATGCTGCTGCGTCCCATACTATGCGCACTTTGCCCGGTTTATTAGGATTAATTACCGGGAAAATAGGTAAGTACCACTTCCGAGGATGTGCTGCCGTTATTTCGTGATCGGTAAGTTTTCTTACATAACCCTTCGCTACGTGATCGGCCAATATCTGGTTCATTTTCAATCGGATGTGAGTCTCCTTTTCCATTCGTCGTTCTAAACAGGTTAGTCGTTTCATTGCCATTGAGCGGTTGTTAGGTAATATCACATCATCGTAGCGCCATAACAGCGCGGTAGTGTATATATTATTAACAAGTTTTGTTTTTTGCTTTAGGATCATCATTGCTCGCTCTTCATTTTTGGAATGGGTACTCACGTGTTGTTTGTTATACGGATCATCCAGTGCGAACCCTCCTTTAAGTGCGGCATCAATCTTCGTATCGATATTTTGGCAATCGCATAGTTCAATGCAGTGGGTGGCTACTACTTTTGCTGTTTTTGAAGCTACCTGTGAAGAAATACATCCTGAAACTGTCCATCCCAGGCGGGTCTTTGTGGCTATGGGCTCATTTACAGATCCTTCGACAGTTTTTAGCGGCACGGTTATGTGGTAATTATTCATACCTATCAGCAGTCTTGGTGGTGTCTCTCGGTACAACGCTAGCGGTATTGATGACAGATGTTTGTAGTTTGCTCGTAGTTCCTTTTGCTCAACACGCTGCGCCGGCAAACCCAATCGATGTACGGTCCGCACATCTATCTCGTACACGTGGTCGTTACTCTTAAGTCCCGATATCCCAATACTCACATCCATTGATTTGTTTTCATAGCGATGTTGACCACCGGTCCACTTCAGGCAAAGTGGTTTCAGGATTCCTGACGCACCAAGCTCTTCCATCAGCGAGTGTTCCATTAGTGATACAGACGCGCCTTCGTCCAGTAGCGCGACGGTTTGTATTCTTTTATCTCCTGCATGTAATACGACCGGTACATGCCTGAGGAGTACGTCACTTGCTGCTGTGGTAGAATGGGAGAAATTATTAATTGCTTTACCTGGAGCCGAAGCGGGGTTATGCAGCGTTGGATGGTGTTTCGCTGTACAATTGTCCTTTCCACAGACACGGGCTTCTCGACAGAGATTTCGATGCTTTTTTAAGCAGTGCTTACACCACGATTTCTGTCGTACCAGGTTCCACCTCTCAGATACACTCATACCATTGTATGCGGCACACTCAGCTGGGTGTCTGCATCCTTGTTCACATGCGCATCGCTGATCTGGTTTCGGGCCGGCAGACTGTTCCACGTGCATGTTGACATGCTTTCGATGTTCGGTGCTGGGTGAGGGGTGCGTTACGAGCAGTGCCGCCTTTTTAATTGTCTGCAACCATTTTCCAAAATCCTGCAACGTGTTTTGTGAGGTAGTTACACGATGTATGCCCCACTGCAAACGAACAAAGGGAGGAAGTCGATCGACTAGTTCCTGCATCAAAGGTCCATCGAATCGGTTTTCCACTTCACTTGACCTGAGCGTTGCGCAGATTTCTTCCACCGAAATAGCGAAATCGACTAGCGTGTCCAACTTATCGCCCTTCGGAGGTGCTTGACGACGTATCTGCTCCAAAAGAGTTCCAACGACGATCTCTGGCCGACCGAACATCGATCTAAGGGTTTCCATCACTTCTTTGAGGTTATCCGATTTGCGAAGACGACACTGAACGGCCTTCAATGCCTTTCCCTTTAATGCTTGCTGAAGGCGTATGGTATTCTCTCCATCGGAAAATCCACAAAGTCGCGTAGTTTCGTTAAAACTCGCTTCAAACATCGACCACTCGTCTGGATTGCCAGAAAAATACGGCAATTTCCCTTTTACAGCTTGACGGGTTGCAACTTGGCTTCTACTAAGTTCATGAAAATCATTTTCACCGAACTCAGAATAAGGTTGCCGACCACTGGAAACACGTGCTTCGGCGCCATTGCTTCGCTCCATGCGCTGAACAAAGTTGCCTAGAACTGCTTCAAGCCGCTCTACGATGTTAGGTTCCTCTCTTCGCTGCACGCGGCTCGTCCCAAGTTCTTCCATCAGCTTATGGAAGCAGCGGCTAATTTCGTCAAGCGTATTAGCGTTCGGGGCGCTTGACTTAGCCACATGGTTCGGTGATGACGTGGCGACTACCGGTCTCATTCTGGCAGGGGGCTCCTCACCTTGGCCGGGTGCTTCATCATCGAGCGTCACTGCTGCGGGTTGAGCAAAATACACGGACGGCGTGTCGAACGTACAATCGTCGAATCCCTGTCTGCCTACCGGCGGTGTGCCAGGCACGCACAACTGGCATGTCCACTCACGGCTGTGAACGGATTCGTCCTCGTTAACACACGCGAGATGATAATATCGGCAGCATCTATCACATGCGACGGCATCATCTAGATTTGCACCGTTGCAAATGCTACACACTTGTTCCATTTTTTAAATCACTTGCGAAACACTGCACTCGCGAACTTTCTTCGTTGGAGTCCTTCCGATAAAGATAGCGTGTTTTCGATGTCCTATCGAAAACGTAGCACGCGGTCACGCGGAGAGAGCGTACACAGGATTTATAACACTGGAGAAAAGGTTTTTTTAAATTGTTGCGTCCAGCAACAAAGATTGCGTCCAGCAATCACAGATTTCTTTCCCTAAATATTTACTCGCGACACGCAGTTTTCTTTAACTACACTCTAATACAATATATTGCACACGTGTATTTTGTGTGTTAGTGTGGTGTGTGGATTGTGTGTGGTGAATTGGCGTGGTGTTAAAAAAACCTCTGCTTCTTGTCTTGTTACTGAGTCGCTAGGGAAAGAGCTCTGGCGCCAGCTTCGGTGGGCTTTTATTCAGCGGCACTCATCTCGCTCAGCCGAATATCCTCGCTGAGCCGAAGCTCCTCACTCAGCCGAAATCGCTATCTAGCGTCATCTAGCGGGAACGCGACGTGGCAGTGAAAGTTCAATTGAACCGTTTTGCAGAACAGTAATGTTAGGAAAAACTGTAATAAAGATAAGATTACGTCAAATACATGTTGTTTTTCTGAAAATATTTCAGATTTCTGAAATTGTTTCAGTAGTTATAACTGCATGACCATACTACGGCCTAAGCTACTTTAATATATTTTTGAATTTATGAGTCAATGTCAAAAATTATGTGCAAAAAGCGAGTATATAAAGCCAGGATTTGTTTTAAAGCTATGATATTTAAATTACAAGTAGGATGAATTAAAAATTAAGTGTACATAGAGTTTTAGTATGCTGATTGGAGTATGAATATTCAACGGCGACAATAAGCCTGGAGAGTCAATAATATTTTTACGTATTTTTGTCAATACACTCTAAGCTGCCATGCTTCAATATTGATGACTAAAATCGTAGCACGAGCATCCTTTCTTTTCCTTGCGTTTGAGTCGTGTTTGTTTAATAATGTTGTGGAGTATTAAAGAAAAACAGCACCACTCCCTTTGATATAATTGTTATAAACGGATTTCGCGCGGTTTTCTCCGCCGCGATTTACTGTAAGGATAACAAACTGTTTAAAAAAATAAATAAATTCACACAACTGCGTCGTCTACCGCTCATGGAATATTTTCGGGTACCCAGAGAAAGTAGGTCTATTATAAAAACATTATTCAGAAATTAACTTCATAAACAGCCCTGCTGAGGGACTGCTAAGTGGAAACTCAAACAAAAATGTATTGTTTCCCTTGCTTCCCCTTGCTTGGGGAGTTTTTGTTTATCCTGTTTTTACCAACTTGCACCATAACAGCTCCCATCGTAATACAGCAGCCCGGGCGTAAGCGGATAGAGTCTCGAACGGTTCTTTGTTATGATTTTTGTTAGGATTTGGGTTATTTCTTGCCCTAGGACACTATGTCATGGAGCGGGCGGTTTCGGGTCCGACGATTATCATTCCAAAGCGTAGCTGTTTTGGCTGTGTAAAAAGTTTCATTATACACTCGAAAAATTAAACGAACGAAGCATATAGTATTGTTTTTTTTTGCTACTGTGTTTTGATTGTTAGAACCTTCAAAAATAAATGCTAAACAAATTTTGAGAAAGCTGTACAAAAGCCTAACTGATGTTGGTCGATTCTATTTCTTATAAGCAGCCGATTACCGTATATAAAGTATGTAGCAAAACGCTTTAAGGGGGCCATATACGGTTCGTTTAATTTAGCACTAAATTAATAAATTAACAAATCATACTTAAATTAAAGTTGGAGATGTTTTGCATGTGTTAAAATGCATGTATATTTTTACAGCTGTTACTACTACCTTTTTTATGCCTCATAATACCTAATATAATTAACTATAATTTGCAAATTGTTGCTCTACGGTTCAAAATATATCAAAATCTAACCTCTAACATCATGCTCCCATATGTATGATGTACTGTGTATATCATTATCATTTGCTTTTATCGAAAAGCAAACCAGCAACTGGGTGTAAGCGTTGCCGAGAACTTCTGCTGTGGCTTCATTATCATACCAAACCTGCATCTCTCTATTTGAGCCCGCCGAACCGTAATGCTTTAAAGCATTTTCTGCACTCCACAGGAACGAGTTGTGCTGTAGTTTAAAATGTCCAAAAATATTGTCAACAGCTGTCAGCCACAGAGGGAGATTTTGGGGGCAAATCTTGCACACACTGTAGACCAGACCCGGCACGGTTGCTGCCTTGGGCTCAACCAAGGGAAGGCGCGTTGTAATGTAGAAGGAAAATATTACTGCTGTAGTGGGCAGCGGTGTGGAGATCCAGAAGTAATGTGAACATTTTTCACTTTTTGCCTGTTTCACATCGAGCCGTTGAGTCTGACGTCTGGGCAACGTTAAGTGCCGTCAGAAATGGTTTTGCTACTATGTTTTTGGTGCAGGACGATCCGGTGTGAGTACCAGTGTGAAAACGGCTGAAGTCTGCATGGTGCAGTGCAATCTTTTCGGATCGCAGCATTTTCCAGCAAAACATCGTAATTTAATTCGTTCTTTTCTTCGGGCCCTTTCATGCTCACCGTAAAATAAACATTATGCTGCATCCAACAACAATGGATCTGTGAGCAGCAACGCAGTCAAAATAGTCAACTAAGAAAGTGCATTACTGTCAAGACCACAATTATGTGTTTTGTGAAGCCAGCGTATTCAATTTGTTCTGTTTATCTGGTGTCTGTTTATGTGTATGAAACGCGTAAAACTGATTATTTGGATGGGCGAATTGGAACTATGGTGTTTCTGAACAGAATGGATTTGATAGTGCTAATTAACAGATTATTCTGAAATGTTTTTAGCTGTTTCCGGTGTTTCAGGCTAGGAAACATAAACTCTCACTTCTTCTTTTCTACAAAAACATAAAAATGCAAATCACCAAACATAAAATGTAGCTTTGTTCAATGTTGGCAAATTTTTTCGGTATTTTTTTTCAGTTGAACTAGGTTCAACTTCAAGATTACAAGTTGTGTGTCTTTGGGGATTTGTTTATTGAATGTGAACTGTCCAACATACTTTTGACGACGAGCAGTGTAGTAATCTAGCATATTCGAGCTGTTTGAACGTCGCGAATGAACCACTACATTTTTATTTAACTGTTTTACAGATTTTTATAATATAAAAAATAAAAATATAAAAAACTTCAAAACATTAAAATAATCACAGAAAGAATAATTACTCTGCTTTTTATTTAAATCAACATTATTGTATTATGCGATATACTGTAATTCCACAAGATACCTAATTATCTCGTTTTTAGGTTCCGTTTTAAGGTGAAATCTTTAAGGAAAACTTTAACAAAAATCGTTAAAATTTTATTTGACAAAACAGAAAGGCATCATCAACCAAATAGATAACGCCTTCCTGTTTGCAACTAATTTAAAATTGCAAATATAAGAGGCACCGTGTATTTCGGAGACTAGGTACTTGTAAAGTGAAACGCTGATAATCTGGTTGCCATTTAACCGGGATGTCGAATAATCCCCAGCTGCCATTTATAAATGACAGTTCCAAAGACGATTTAACATATTGAATGCATAATCGATGACGGTAACAAACGGAAGATTCAAAAGCGAATTATACAATATGGTCAAGTCCGACCAAACATTACAAATGTCTTTTGCAACAATAAATCACAAAGAAACATTGAACCGTACTCTTAAAACAACTATGAAAAATTAAATACTTTTTTTATTTCTTAAGAACGGCTAGGCCGTATCAAGACTTGTTTGACCACGTAGCAGGATAGCCAGTCCTTGCTCCGGACGACAGTCGGGATGGGATTCGATACCCTGTCCTGTCGTGTGGCCGGTGCCGTTTATCACATAACCAGGCAGCCCCAAAAATTATACACTTAAATTAATAAGAAAAAAATATTGTACCTATTATCCGTGTTATCCGCCTAGGGTCGAATCCCGACGAAGACGGATAATCGGCGTTCCACTGTATTTATACAAGAAATAACTCTACTTACTTATTTATCTTAAGCTAATACGATTTTATAATCAAAAATGGTTTATTGTAGATAATAGCTTAAAATAATCAAACTGAGAGAGTTTCATGTACATCGAAGTTCATTTACATTTTCAAGCAATAGTTGACAGCTAGATTTCTTATCCGTATCAACATTTTACATCTCTTGCGACAAGTCTACATCTTTGGTGCCGTTTTCTTCATATCTAGAACATAAATTACTTCCACACCTTTTGCACTAAAATCAAAACGGCGTAGCGCAAGGAAATGTAATAATAATCAGCTTGCCGTACATCTTCCTCTTTATCCATTTACGCAACGTTCTTCATTTTTTCGGACAGACAGATGAAATGAAATGTCCACTGTTCGGCCTCCTTTTGCACGACAGTTTCGCCAGTGTGTACAGCTACGCTTTACTATGTCTGAAGAATCTTTTTGACGTCGCATCGAAATGATTTATTTTCATGCTGAAGATACGGTTTACTCCAATGAAGCGTTAAAAACATCGGACCCGTGTCTTTTAGCGAAATAACACCCGTACGGCTGTGTCTGATGTGGTGTCGTTTTTTGCTTTTATCTGCACAACCAAGAGTTGGCGAAATATGTCACGCCGGGTGTTTGACGCAAGTCTGCCTGTTGTTGCCGGACCAAACACGGAAACGGATGCTGCGTACCGAATAATCTGCCAACTTTTGCGCTGTATCTGTCCAGTTATTTCTACACTCTGTCGACCATGTCACTGAAGGTGACCGAATGAAATGTGACATTATGATACCTAAGGCTGGTTCTCACTTGTTCTCAGAACCACGGAGAAAAACCCGAGGATCGTGCGAAAGCAAAATTCTCATTTAATTCAGTAACAACCTTAAACTACACAACGCAATATCCGATGTCATTTGGGTTTGCAATATTTGACCTCTATGTCTAAGAGACAGTGATGACAGTGAATGATGTACTATAATTACAATCAAATCAAATATTCTTTTTCATCATTGCACTTTATCTTCATAATTTAAATTTTTAATGTTTTTCTTTAGGGATATTAAACGGATATTAAGTATGGATTTTTGTTACTGCACAATTTAGCTACCGGTTCAGTTTATTGCAGTTCTGCAAAAATTAGAAACTTTGTATTAAGGCTGTTCATCTGACATAATTTTAATATTATTCAAAAACAAAAATCCGATATAAGTGTTAGAGAATATGGGTACAAGAATTAAGTAACTAAATAAAAAAATATAATCCGAGAATAAACATTGTTATGTTTGTATTTCGATACAAGTAAACAAACTACTTTAAACAACAATACAATAATACTAAACATTTGCTACTATTTAGCTACCTTGTTACTAAACATTTGTTACTATTACGCTATTTGCAATCAAAACATAATGAGCTACTTATGCCGAACCGAAATATTCGTCGACTAGCTAAGCGTATAAATGTTCGCTCATCAATGATGCATTATAATTGTCCATAAGTATCGCTCGTACGGTATTCTTTCCCGTATCCTCGCTAATACCACTGCGTATACCGTATCGACAAACATGTATTGAGTTGGTTTCTTTTTCTTTGTTTCTGTGTACGTTTCAGGAGACAAAACACCAGCTGGCTTCCCCGTCATCAAACAGATTCCCACAATTCGTGTAATTGAAACGGGTCATACGGCCGTGATGCAGTGCAAGGCAACTGGTTCACCACCGCCAAAGATCTACTGGATAAAAGACATGAAGCGTGTTGATATGACTAATCCACGATACAGCATCAACAGTGAAGGTAAGCAATGGTTCCACACTCTCATTACCGCTTAGTTCCCTTGTGCAGTATTTGTACTTTCGCATCGATAGCCGTAGAAAGAAGACAAATACTCTGACGCAAGTAATACCGTCTAATCTAATGGTTCATTTGGGCTCGGAGAAACCAATTATACGTTCCCGTTCCCTCGTCACACACACATACACATACACCCACACACAAACACATGCAACAGTTGCGATGAAGTCGCTGAAGGTACGAATTTCCTTTGCAGATGCTTCCTTTACATTAACGTTCCAAACCGTACACGATTAGATACGCCGTCCATGCAAACGTAAATGAGATGCTTGTTCATTACATTTATTATGGATTCGTTGCGGTTCCCCGAGCGGTTTTCCCGGCGATTGAACCAAAGATTGTCCTCGCGCAACTACAACAATCGGATACACTTCTGCATCATTTTATGCAACGTTCACTGTATACGCAGCCTCACGCAAACGTTCTTGAATCTCGAAGGAGTGCCCGAACAACCGAGCAACGAACTGTGCTGGCAAACCAAAGTCGATGCATCACTTAATATCGAACCCGACCGGAGTATGGCTGCAGGGCGAACTAGTAAATAATTAATGTTACTTACAAAGCTGTTTGTGCCAACGCAAACTGTACATCTTTATTCTTGTCCAACTTTACCCTACGCATCTGCCGATTGCAAGCACATAGCTTCCTTACACATACCACGGTGCAAACATGTGCAAAGTTCACTGTCCAAGCTGTGTGGTTAACAGTGGAGAAACACAAATTTACCCTCTGAAATGTTCTGTGTCTTGTCTGCTAATGCTACTGCAACACAAGAAAGTTGTATGGCAGTTGGTCAGGAAATGCTATCTTTTTGACCATCGTTTTTGGTCGTTTCAAACCCCAAATGAAACACGAACACGGTTGGGAAATGAAACATTCTGTAGGTAGTGCATGGATGTACCTACAACCGCACGGTAGAAGTTCTGCTTTTTCAACCAAAAAGGTTACAAGCATTTTTCGATTGCGATATTAATCAGTCTCTCTTTCAAACATATTCTATCGTTTGACCACTCGATGTTGATGGAATAATTTATGCAGCTCTAGTTTACAAATTTTGTATCTCGTTAGAGATACTATGATTAGTTTGTAAAAAGAAATATTCTTCAGTCTTCTTCTAATCGATATATAGAGAATGCCTTAGGTTTTAATTACTTTTACGGTGTTGCTTCTGTCGATGAAAAGTCGAATGCTGTTCTGTTTTTAAAGTATTGTCGATAATTACTAGTTTGAATACATGGCGTAAAGTTTATGCTCGTAGGTACATGGGCAGTGGGCAGTGATGTGAGTAAGATCCTTTGCGGGTCTGATGAACCTCAACTACCTTTATGTACAAAAGCTGTTTTATATTTGAAGAGTCCACGCTCCGTACAACACGTCCACCAACAGCATCTTTACACGTTCCACATGTTCACGTTTGGCTGTTTACAGCAACCTTTATGAATTTTCCACTAACCAATATACGGTCCGAATTTTTCGGTATCATGATGCATTAATCATGGGCGAAATGTTCCCATGCTAATTAATGAGTAATACGAACCCGACCTCTCCATCACCTGCTTCAATTCAGTCCACGCCTCCGCAACCCGTTAGTCGTCCTGCCGCGAAATGTTGATTGGGAGGGATTGCGGCCTCTCAATCCTTCGGTTGGATCGTTTTTTGGTTAAATTTGTGTGTGTGTGTGCGAATTTCTCATCGATTTCACCCTTTTTTTAACAAGGGGGGAAGACCGATCGGTACGGTTCGATTGACGCGAACGAACGATATGGTGTATTCCGTGGGGAGCCATATTTTTTACCACTTTTTATATTGAAATTATTTATGATTCCACTCGGCACGGTCCAGATTTAGGCGGGAGTCGGGCCACACAGAGACAGAAATAAAGCGAATGCGGTACAATGGTTGTGCGGATGTTGGGTTCTGCGTTTTTAGTTTTTGTTCGTTATTTGGAGGCATTGCTGTATTGTTTATAAATGTTGCCAAATTTATGTCAATAAATTGGTCCCTATGGTTCGGGAAAAGTGGGCAACTCGGTCACAACATCGGTAGTCACCACACCGTACAGCGTAAAATTGATCGTTTTCGCTTTATAATGTACAAAGTTGTTGCTACTCGATTAAACTTCCATTTGATGTACAATGACGCAATCGTACCAGAATGTAGCTTTTATTTTTATTTTACTCTTGCCTCTGTTTGTGGCATTGATTTAGAAGCAAAACGTTCAATGTTATTTTCAACGGATTATCTTAAAAAAAACAAGTTATTACTTTAAACAACAAACCTAAAATCAATCAAGCGTGGTTTTCAAAAATGGTATACTATTCACAACACCTATATTCATGTTTTAAAATGAAACTAGCTAATAAACAACATTTAGTGAAACAATTTTTCCAAACTTTGAAACATGTAAGGGACGGTTCCGTGCCATATTCGAATAAAGAGACACACCTAAACATTTAAATCCAAATTACATTTCCATTAACATGCGCATACCATTCCTAGTACCTGCTGTAATCGGTAAATGTTCCTTCACTGCGAATCCCACGATGCCCAAGAGTTAAAAGCTCTATGAGAGGCACCTCAACTCGCTTAGAGTTTTTGCTAAATAGACGGTGGTAGTGTTTCTGGTTCCGAAACATACAACACTCCCGGAAGGGCATAGCCAGTATCTGACAGCAACAAATCATAGACAGCAATTTCACGGCAAGATAACAAGCGGCCACATCCCACCCGGTTTCATGTGCTGTGCCAAAATTCAACCATTCTCACAGTAAGCATGGCCTTTGACCCCTCCGATACATCCGTGATGTACTCGGTGCGGCAAGGAATCTGGCCCCGCTGGTGGCAGTGACGAAGAATCTCGGCTACCGTACACTGAACATTTCATCCTACGAGGTGTAGGTTTTTATGTTTTCCCTCTGAGTGTGTTTTTTTTATTTCTTCTTCTACATTCACTTCTCCAATTTAGCTTCTCCAGTCCCGATTCGGGAAAGCACTCTAAAACCCTGCCGGCAACCGGAACGAACCAATTTCCATAAAAGTTCACATATCATCATCGTTAAATTGCTTTTCCCTTTGGTAACTTTCGTTCTAAAATCCTCCCGGCAGCGGCACTCGGGCACACCTCCTTGCTTCAGCCATCAATTCATTTCCCCCTCCCCACCTGCACCAGTAAAATGGTCCACTCGACCGGATTCCGGGTGGACTTCATCTTGGACCACAGATTGGTTCGTTATTTTTTTTTCAGAGGCCGGAAAGCACGGTGTACGGTTCGTTCATTTCTTCCCCTCGTCACGGGGAACAGGTCCGGCTGGTTGGGATAGATGGATGGGAAGCAATTTCATATAAATTTGATTTCCACCTTTTCCCGCTTCGGTACTGCTATGTTAAAAGCGCCCTACTCCCGCAGCCAAAACGCGAACAAATAACGGTGGGGCGTATGAGGTACGACGGGAATATGTATGATTTTTTCGCTCCTCCCGATCAACTTTATCGCCCCGGCCAGTGGAACAACGCCCGAATGCTACACGCTCTTCCTCACGCTCTGTTCCAACATTAGTGCCCAATTAAACGAACTGCCTATCCACTTTTCTTAAATCGTTTTTGCTCACCCTAAACATCGACCCCACGGTGGAGAAGACTGATACTCGGAGGTTTTATTTTTTTATATCTATCCCTAGCATTCACTGTTACCTCTTACCCATCGCCTCCGGCCGTGGTCAACCACATCCAATCACATAGCAGTAGCGTGTGGTCAATGGTATCGTTGGCAATCCCCTTAGTGAAATCAGAGAATCCAATGAAGGACCGTTCAGCCTGGAGATGCTGCAGCCGTACGACCGTAGCTCATGAGACCGAGATCTTTTTACGGTTTGACAAAGCATTCCATTTTCCGGTGTTCGTGTGAACCGCAGTAGTACATAGCAAGCTTTCGATTTGCAAACGGAAGCAACGCGACACCTCGCAGAGCATAAATCAAGAGAAGGGAAAACTGGTTAGCAATTGGCAAAGAAGGCGGGAATTTGGTTTAGGAGATGCATCTCACAATGCTGTATCCCATTGCTTGGAACATTGTGTTGTTACTCTGAGAAGTAAAGCTGTGTATTACTACCATCAACTTTATGCAAAAAATAGCTTCATTCCAAACTACTACCACCAAGATACCGACAGCATTGTTGTGTTTTGTGTATGACATTGCTAGTTGATTATGTTTTCAATTTCTCGGTACGATTACTTAAGGATGGATACACCTTATCAAGTTGCCTAATTTATCTGGACAATGCCATTCACCTTTCACAAAGCATAGCTTGACAGTAAGAATTGCAATAGCTTGTTTGTTACGATTCACGTTCCAGTCATAGATATGTTTTGCAGGACTAGCAACAAACCAAACTATTATTTTCAATAAAACGATTCAGTTTGTGAGTAAAAAAATATTTCCAAATGCACATTTCCTCTCGTTATCCCTGGTGTAATGGAAAGCAAAACGCATTTAACATCTCGCTGAAGTACTAAAAAAAACACTCATACTAGCAGCGTAATGCGAGTGCAGCCGTATAACGCTGCGAACAAACAGTTACTGTGCAAGTATTTATGTCTCCTTCCTGTGTACGGACGCAAAAGGTAGTGACGGTTGTGGCTAGTGAAACTTTTCGGTCGGTTCTCTCGTTTCGCGTATGTCTCAAGCCCATTTAGCACATCGAGAAAATCCCATGCATAAATAACGGATAAATTTTCAGCACACATAAATTATGCATTTTTATGATAAAAATGGCTCCCACCAGCAGCCGCCCTGCTCCCGGTGTGCCAGCTTATTTGTAACTGGCTGGTGCCGGTGTGAGTGGTGGGGGCGGGTTGCAACAAGCACAAGCATGTGCGGTGGAGCGTAAGGTCACAAAAAGTAAATGAACTGAATGTGTCCTTCGGTTCATGTAACGAATCCACATTTAAGTGACGTTGGCGGTTGTAGAGTGTGTGCTGTTGTCTCCATCGCTTTGACCATCCCTGTGGAAAGAATGACACTCTAAATTAATGATCGCTCTGCGGCTCTGGAGATTGTACTAAGACTAGAAAATATTTCATTTCGACGAAACATCGGCTTCCGATTACCATTAGGGACGAATTTTTTAGTGCACATATGCTAATCCGGACTACGATGAATTAGGGACGAATAATAAAAATCGTTACAGCTGAACACTTATTGCCTATTAATGTGTCACTCCATCACAGATCCTGATTTTTTATTATGATCTACTTTTACCTTAATAAAACACCTTCTACTAAACGTTAACTAAATCTCGTAGTAAACCCCTACTCTCTTGGATCTATTTGTGTCGGAAAATAAACTGAAGCGTTAAATTTTAAAACCATGGCTTTCGCTTTGGCTAGTTTATCTTCAAAGTTACGATCAAAGCCGACATATAAACATAACCGAATCAAAAGCACATTGAAAAGGAAATCTCTAATGGATAGAGTTTTAGCTATAAAAAAAGTTTTATTTAGAGTATGCGTAAAAGTTAATGATGGTGCGGGAAGCATTTTGTGATAAAGCATGATCGGCATGGAATGAAAACTAATAAAACTGAAAATGGTTTTTTTTCATTTTTTTTCGATACTGTGGGTTTCTTCATTTGTGAATGTGATTTTTAATTATATTTTTTTAATCACTGTTAGGGTAAATTTTTATTGTTCCAGAAAAAGTTAGCTTTACAATACACATTACACTCGTCTAATTTTTCACAAGCTAACATTTCGTATTCAAAGTACCGTGTTCCTCTACAAATAAAGTGTTGAGAACGACCGCACCTCGACCCGACGATCTAAACGAGATGCGTAGGAGGAATATGCGTGCGCTGATCGAGATCCGGTTAAGGGAAAAGTGTGCGTAGAAAGGGATCCGGTCTGGTCAGTAGCTAAGCAATCGTGGTTGAGGAAGATACTAGCTTTTTATAAAACAAACTTAAGCAAGAAAATAGAGTTGATTTATTTAAAAAAAGTATACGTCGACGATTCTACTCAACAATAAAAAGCTAATTACCCTCACATCAGCAAGTACTGTGAGATAGTTTGATTCAAGTGAACTTGTTCCATCCACCTGCAAAAGTGTTCGTGCGTAAATAATCCTAGCAATGGATCAGAAAACGGTTACCAACGAAGAGGCTGTATCATCCCGGGACGCGGTGCCTACGACGCAACGTGAATCCGTCAGTAAAAGAGAGGTCAGCGACGTTGAGGATGCTGTGGTACGAACGAGAGCAGTAGCAGCGAGAGTGGAGAAGTTCGAGAAAGGCGAACTGGCGGAAGCGACGCACACAGCTAAGCAACGGAATGCACGTGGTGCGAGCCAGCCGAAACCTATTCGCCAGGAGAGCGACTGCAAAAAGCAGTCAAGTAAAGACAAAGGCATCAAAGCGCTTGAGGTAAAGCATGCAACTGAGATGCTAGAAAAGGAGAAAGAGATCGAGAGCTTGCGCTTAGAGCTCGAGAGAATGAAGCAGCATGAGATCGGCGCTACTAACGATCGTTACCAGCGTTCATCGAGAGCAGCCGCGTGGTTACTCGATGACACTAGTAGTACCGCGAGTGAACATTTGTCGAGTAGAAATCGCATGCCTTTAGATAGTGATAGTGAAACGGAGCCAGAAGAGAAGCCCCTCACTCGTCGCCAGGTATCCGCTCGCAAATTACTGCAAAAACCGTTACCCGTGTTTAGTGGTGTCCCCGAGGACTGGCCGATGTTCATCAGAAGCTTTGAGGATACGACAAAAGCGTGTGGGTTTTCTAACCTCGAAAATCTACAACGTTTGCGGGATAGCCTTCGCGGAGATGCACTGGAAGCAGTAAGAGGAAGATTAGCGCTGGCCGATTCCGTGCCGGACATCATCGAAGAGTTGCGAAATCTTTTTGGCAGACCGCGGCGAATTTTAAAATCATTGCTGCGTAAAGTGCGTGCGGTACCTACTCCTGATGCTGATCGTTTGGAGTCGTTTATAAGCTTCGGCATTGCTGTGAAGCAATTAGTAAGCCATATAGTGGGAGCTGAATTGAAGGAGCATCTGGATAATCCAATGCTGGTCGAGGAACTGGAGGACAAGCTGCCGGGAAGCTACCAGCTGGAATGGGTGCGTTTTAGAAGGCACAGACGTGGAAAGGCGCTGAAGGTGTTTGCGGATTACCTAAGTGAGCTGATTGTGGACATCACGGAAGTTAAAGACTTTGGCGCCAGCAAGCTGCATCGAGGAGTCGTTCGGTCGGAAAAGCGAACGAGTATGCACCATCACTCCGTAGAGGTCCCAGAAGTAAAAGCATGCTACGTATGCCAAAGTACATCGCACAAGGTAAGAACGTGTAACGTATTTAAAAACCTTTCAGTGGCGACACGGCTTGAATACGTAGAGAAAAACGACTTATGCAGCAATTGCCTGAACAACCACGGGAAAACAGTGTGCCGATTTAAGCGTGCTTGTGGCGTTGACAATTGTCGAGAAAACCATCACCCTTTGTTGCATCGGGTACCGACGCGTGCGGAAGCAGAGTGTAACGCCCAACGCAGCAAAAATGATACGACGATTTTTAGGACCATCCCGGTAACATTGTCAGTAGGCGACCGAGAGTACAAGACGCTCGCCTTTCTTGACGAAGGAGCTTCGGCTACGTTCATCGAAGAAGTAGTGGCGGATGAACTCAACGTAAAGGGAGTGACCGAACCGCTTGTAATAACTTGGTGTGCAGATGTTGAACGACGCGAAGAAAAGTCAAGGAAGGTGGATATCGTTCTTTCAACGAATGGCTCGGGAAAGAAGTTTCTACTGAAGGGGGCACGAACCGTGACAAAATTAGTGCTACCTTCACAAAACGGATCTTATCGAGAGTTGCAGCACCGCTATCCACACCTAAAGGATGTACCAGTGGAAGATGCGGAAAATTTGCCAGTGAGGATCCTACTTGGCTTGGATAATATAGACCTTTTCGCGCCGCTTGAATCTAAAATTGGGCAGCCAGGAGAACCAATCGCGGTGAAGAGCAAGATCGGCTGGACCATCTATGGGCCAAAAAACTTGGTAAGCGATGAAACGAGAGAACTCATTAATTACCACACTATCCTTTCAGTCACCAACGAAGAGCTGCACGACGTCCTGCGAGCGCAATACACACTCGATGACGTTGGTACAAATAATGGTCAACTGCCAGTATCAACGGCTGATCGCAGAGCAGATGAAATAATGCAAGCTACTACGGTACGAATTGGTGACAGATTTGAGACAGGATTGCTGTGGAAATCTCACGTCAGGAAATTCCCACCAAGTTTTGAAATGGCAAAAAGACGACTAGAAGGCTTGAAACGTAAAATGGCTAAGGATAAGGAAGTCGCCAAAGCGGTCCAGAAAATGATTCTTGATTACGAAGAAAAAGGGTACGCGCACAAGCTGACTCAACAGGAACTAGATGAGACCGATCCTGCCGCGGTATGGTACCTTCCACTAAATGTGGTAAAGAATCCCAACAAGCCTGGGAAGTTAAGGTTAGTTTGGGACGCAGCTGCAACGGTTAAAGGTGTATCATTAAATTCGGAGTTGTTGAAAGGACCAGATATGCTTTGCTCGTTACCATCTGTACTCTGTCCTTTTCGAGAAGGCCGCATTGGGTTTGGAGGAGACATAAAGGAAATGTATCACCAAATAGTCATACGAAAAGAAGATAGGCAAGCACAACGATTCCTGTTTCCTGATCCAACGACTGGTGACCCTCTGATGTACGTAATGGATGTTGCTACATTCGGATCGACATGCTCCCCGTGCTCGGCACAGTTCGTCAAAAACAAAAACGCCGACGAGCTCTCCAGCGTATTCCCCGAAGCTTGCGAAGCAATTAAGCATCGACACTACGTCGATGATTATTACGACAGTACAGATACGGTGGAAGAAGCGGTGCATTCAGCAAAACAAGTGTCGTATGTGCATTCGAAGGGAGGTTTCCACATGAGAAATTGGGTCAGTAACGGAGAGCGTTTTAGTGAGGAAATGGGAGAAAAAAGCCCAGCTGATGCGATCAGTTTCAAACAGAAGTTGGCAGAAGGTACGGCAACGTTTGACCGAGTATTGGGAATAAGGTGGAATGTAAAGGACGACACATTTCAGTTCACGCCTCCTACTAAGGCCCATGAGTATGATCATCCTACGAAGCGAATGGTAGTGAGTTGCGTTGTGTCGCTATTCGACCCGATGGGATATCTCTCCCCATTCCTGGTGCTAGGAAAGATACTGGTTCAGAGGTTGTGGAGAACTGGCTGCGATTGGGATGAAAAAATCGATCATGCGAGTTTAAGTAAATGGGAAGTCTGGAGGCAACAAATGCAAAAGATCGAAGCTGTAAAAATTCCTCGTGCATATTTTGGTGCTGCGTCATCAAAACAGATACAAGAGCTTCAACTACATATCTTCACTGATGCCAGTGAGACAGCATATGGCTGTGTAGCATACTTTAGAGCAGTGTTTGCAGACAAAGTTAAATGTGCCCTGGTGATGAGTCGCTCGAAGGTTGCCCCTATTAAACAAAGAACAATTCCACAGTTGGAACTATGTGCTGCTGTGCTTGGAGCTAGGTTGGCGAGAACAGTAAGAAGCATGCATAGGCTTACCATTGACAAGCAAGTGATCTGGTGCGACTCACGGACAGTACTATCGTGGTTACGTTCTGACCAACGTCGATATAAACCTTATGTTGCATTCCGAATAGGTGAAATTTTAGAAATTTCAAATGTGATGGATTGGCGGTGGATTCCCTCAGGAAAAAATGTAGCGGATTCACTAACGAAACAAAGTAAGGAATGGTGTTTTAAACCAGATTCAGCATGGTTAAAAGGACCAGCGTTTTTGTACGATAGTGAGAAAGAATGGTCAGAGCAGCCGACTATTGACATGAACACAGCGGAAGAATTAAGGGCATCGTTTATGTAGCACGAAATAGTAATACCGACGCCTCTAATAGACCTGACAAGGATATCCAGATCGACAGTGCTTGTGCGTACAATTGCTTGCGTGTTGCGGGTTATTTCTAATTGCAAAAGGAAGCGAGATAAGAACGAAATAGAGACTGTGACAGCAACTAACGCACAACAGAAAAATACTGGCGATTTTGAACAATGTAGTGAAAGTGCCGTTAAGAAGAGACGAATATTATAGAGCTAAATGTGCATTAATAAGGTTAATAAGAATAAGAGGTTAACGGGCAACATGTAATTTAGCGGTCGTAGGGATTTAGTAACACTAGGTGGTAAAACCACACCAGGATTACGAGTGGGGGTGTTGAGAACGACCGCACCTCGACCCGACGATCTAAACGAGATGCGTAGGAGGAATATGCGTGCGCTGATCGAGATCCGGTTAAGGGAAAAGTGTGCGTAGAAAGGGATCCGGTCTGGTCAGTAGCTAAGCAATCGTGGTTGAGGAAGATACTAGCTTTTTATAAAACAAACTTAAGCAAGAAAATAGAGTTGATTTATTTAAAAAAAGTATAAGTCCACGATTCTACTCAACATAAAGATTACGATGGAAACATTGTTCTACTCTTATTGACATTTTTGTGCTGACAGAAATAAATCTCACGGACCAATCGTTCCGAATTGGTACGTCTTATTTTCAACTAGGTATGTTCGTGCAAGTTTTCCACCAGACGCAACATAAATTTGTTGATACATTCATGTACCATTATCGTGAACAAAATTTATTAACGCATCCGCAAATATTGGGCTCCTAGTACGATTTCATCACAACAGAACGTTTAGTCGATCAACTGATTGCTGATTTGTTCGTTTTTCCCCATGCTATTTCCAGGCAGCCTACAAATTGACAACAGTGAAGAAAGTGACATGGGCAAGTATGAGTGTGTTGCTGAAAACTCGGTCGGTACCGAACACACCAAACCGACACCACTGTACGTGAAAGTGCGACGTGTCCCTCCAACATTCTCGCGGCCGCCAGAACCCGTGTACGAGGTCATGCTAGGAGCCAATCTGACCCTCACCTGCGTAGCCGTCGGTTCGCCGATGCCGACCGTTAAATGGCGGAAGGGCGTCGATCAGGATTTAACGCCGGAAAATGATGTCCCGGTTGGGCGTAACGTTTTGGAGCTGACTGACATACGAGTCAGTACTAATTACACCTGCATCGCTCGATCGAACCTCGGTGTCATCGAAGCTACCTCACTGGTCAAAGTTCAATGTAAGTGACAAGTAAACCCATGTATGGCAAGAGAAACGACCTTTCAAGCCCTTGGTTTAGTACATTCGCAGGCGAAATGTTGATCATGATGGATTGATAAAGTAAATAATCACGTGTATATGTTTTAACATTCTTGACCGTTTTTTTCGCCTTGTAGCATTACCAGCTGCGCCTACGGATGTAACGATATCGGAAGTAACGGCTACACAGGTACGGCTCGAGTGGTCTTACAAGGGCCCAGAAGATCTGCAGTACTACGTTATACAGTATAAGCCAAAGAACGCAAATCAGGCAAGTACCATGCACCCTCTATCCAGTTACCTGGAGTGGATCATTTTTCTCGTATCCAATCACTCACCGGAAACTGTATCATGAGACGACAAATGTGCCACAGAATAATTGACATGTTTATTAATGATTTTGAATGTTTCCTTCTTTACTTTCACGATATTGTATTCTTGACGTATGTGCTCATCGTGTGCCTTATTATGTGACAAACTACGGTGCGGACACGATATCCTTATATATGGCTAATCAACGGATCAACGGATGCAATGCGGTCAAATTTGCAGGCGTTCAGTGAGATTAGTGGCATTATAACGATGTTCTACGTAGTACGGACGCTGAGCCCGTACACCGAGTATGAGTTCTATGTAATTGCAGTGAATAACATTGGCCGTGGACCACCGTCACTACCGGCCACCACGACTACCGGAGAGACAGGTATACAAGTGCAAAATTTGGCAGCAGAGTAATTCAATAACTTTCGTAGATTAAATAATATCAAAATTTGTTTGAGAACTCATCATACAAGATTAACCATGAAACATAAATAATCAATCAACAATCAAGTAAAACTGCAAACATGTCCTGTGCTTTCTAAAATAATTGATTTCTCGTTGAAAGTAGTACATTCACATGTAAGAATGTTTCTGGACTAAACCTCACAGGAGTATTGTGATTCTAAATCTAATCCATTGCGAAACAACACACGTTACGTTTTAACGCACAAATATTCACAGCATCCATAACTTTGTCCTGTAAGGTCACAGTAGACTTTAAATATACTAAAACCACAACGTCCAACCGTAATGGATAAGGATATGGGTAATAACATCCCATAATGTAATATTAGTTTTTCTCTAATACTCTATTGAATATCTTCGTAAGAATAGGAAACACAATGGGATTTTTCTTTCTCTCCAACTCCTATTAATGTTCAATCTAGGTTTATGCGTAGCGAGAAACCGTCTCATCGAACACATAATACCTTTTCCGACTTCGAAATTGTTCCACCTTTTTCGGTCAGTGGTCGACAGCTTAATGCCACAATGCCCATAGGTTTATTACTTTTTTCTTGCCAGTTACGCGTGAACGCACCAAGAAGACGACATAAACCTGTTAGTGTTCCATACCGCCAACACAGAGCTCGAGTCTATCGGACTCGTTCCAGGGACTCTATTTTCATTAAATATCAATCACTTTGCAGCCAATTATTCATTATTTTTGCAATTTATCTTCATTAAAAGGGAATGTAATAGCAACGAGTGGCAAGTCGTGAATCATTTTCAATCAGCATCAGCTAGTCTGTTTCCGCCTGATGCTTTCAGTACCTGTTCCTGGTCCTAGTGCGACATAGTTTGCGAAACGTGTGCGCATTTGCCCGTCGATTAAACTTTATTGATTACCAGTGGCTGGAAAACGATACATTAAGCTGTGATATATATACTGCAAACATGACCGTTTATATTTATCACAGCTGATGAATAGATACAGTTGCGTAAACTTCGCTTTTATAGATCATTGATTGTGCGTACAAAAAAGTGCTTCAATCATTTTCCACGTACTGGCACTAAACAATGTTTACCGTACGATTTTTTTTCTTATACACTTGCTAAAAGACAGCTGTCGAATAAAAAAAAATAATTGAAACGTATAAAATAACATGCGTAACATCACATCCGTGGTCCATCGATACGACAGCGTTGGCCAAACTTCTCTACTTCGTTGGCCTCAAACCAAAAGGTCTTAACTTTCCCCGGTTATTATGAAAAGCATGTTTTCTCCGGAAAACCGCAATCAATCGTACAAACAAATATTTGGGGCCTTCTTCACTTCCCTTGATCCCCTACCGCAGACCGCACACCACATGATGACTGATTGATCCAAATAGGGAATGTTTTGATTTGTGTGAATGTATCCTGACGGTCGCACACAGTAGTGAGGTTGGCTTGGGAAGAATTGAACGTAGATACGCGCGCACCGCACGTAGTGGGCGACCATTCCGCAACATTTCACTGCCGGTTACGGTGAGCCCAGAGAAAAGGGAAAAGGCGAAAAGGATGGAGGCTTAACCGTGAATAAACAGCGAGTTCGGTCGGTTTTAGGTTTTTTTTTTTGTTCTCCTTCGTCCTAAGGCTTCCACGCTACGGTGTGGCCCTTTCAGTTCAGGTCCGTTCGAGCATAATGTTATTACTATTATTCGAAGAATATCATAATATTTACCACGTGTTTGCGTGTTTTCGCCCGTGTGCGTGTGTAAGCAGGAAGCGGTTAGCTACAAATTCATGGTGTGGAAAAAGCTTCACCGAGGACCATATAATTCATGAAGTTTATCTTTCATTTTGGATCGAAATAACACGCAGAGCTAGCTGCTGCTGCTGCAAGTTCGATGAGTTTTTCGTCTATACCGCAATTTCACGATTTGCTTCTTTTTTTTTTTTTTGGCTGTGGCAAGTTTTTTCTTTTGGCAAGCAGAAAAGACGGACCGCTGTGCCGTTTTCTTATGCTCACGCTCGCATCCAACCCCCATGCCCGTTTGGCTAAACGATCACTGAAGTCACACGGTGCGGAATCACAATCGTTCTTTTACCGTAAGATTGGTCCTAGTCCCGCTGCGTTTCGTAACGTCTTCGCATTTCCAACTCCATAAATCATGGGTGGTGCGTGGATGGCACGAAGCAACTTATACACGGCTGCCTCTCGGGAATGTTTATTTTGCGAAGCGTAAGCCTTGGTCAAACGCTACAGGATGCTAAGCAGCATGGCTTTGCACAACCAAACACATGTCTGTGTTGGAAAATAAATGAATTCACTCTTTTTCGTCGGTTGACGTTTAAGGGTCAGCCTTAGCAGAATTGATGAAACGTAATTTGTTTTGTTGCTCAGAGATTTTCGTCAAACAATGAAAATCGTAAGCATTCCCCATGGAGAATAAAACAATGCGAGTCACATTTTTGAACCGGAACACCCGAGAGATATACGTATATATTTATATATATGGTTCGCATATAAATTGTAAATTAATATGAATTTCAAATAGGTGGCAAATTATTTTCCACATTTATAAGATATTAATATAAATTAAACGACATCGTAATTCTAGCACGTGGTTTCGTTAGTCAGAAAATACAACAACACACATACACGTACACCATTCAAAATATGAAACCAATTTCTACATTCTGTATACTTAGACTTCGTTTTTATCAACTATTTTTCATGCAATCTTCCCAAAATCATCATGTACGCGTAAAATAACTATAAATAATCGAAAAAAACAATACTTCACCCTGCCGATCTATTTCAAACCCTGCGTATGCGTGCAACGGCCACAATGATAATAATTTTGGTTTGGATTTTGAATTTGAACAAAATTTAACTTAAATCTCGATCATCTTCGCACAAACTGAACCGTGTCTCCTTCGTGCTCCATCCAACACACAAACACCCGTGCGACCGTACCGGAATGTAAGTGAAATAATTTTGCTCGTGCCAAGTGCATTTTGGATTTTGTATTGGATTTGAACCACTTTTCTCGCAAAACCTTCTTCCTTACTCGAGCATACATTCACATACTCAACCATAGGCCATTAAGCACGGAAAGCTGAAAAGTAATTTTAAACGTTTACGATGTTGTTTTTTGCTAGAGAATGAAAAATTAGTATATTGTTTCTGCTGCATTTAACAGTGCTCGGGAAACCGAAACACTTTCATGGAAGAGTATTTCGACACTAGGAGAGTTTTGTGGCAAACGGTACATTATAAGCTTTCCCGGTTTCTAGTCGTTGAGCGGTGAATGTGATGTGATAACCTCAAAACATGATATTTCCCAACAACCAAACTTTCTTCCCCTAGTGAAACATGCACCATTTTTGTGTTACAATTTTTTTTTGAATTTTTACTTTTTTTAACACCAGGTAGAAGCTGCAACGTGCAGCACAAACTATACACAAATTCTTGTGGTTTTTTAGTGCAATAGTTTTCGTGTTTGCAAACATTGTGCTTTTTTTATTTTCAACGACATTAGAGTTTTTAAGTGCGTTGTATTTGCAAGAGCAACAAAAAAAATGCACAATTTTTATGCTAGAATCGTAGGCAAACTCCACTCCACGTAAATATTTTGTATATGTTCGGTTTTATATTGCACCAATTGTTTACATTATTCTTTTTTTTGTTCATCGCACAACACATGATGCAAAAATCTAAATTTTATCTCATTACATATTCCCTGTTTTCATTCCCAATTTTTGCCCTCGTTACGTGCTCATCATTGCGATTTGTGTCTAACCAACCAATGATAGGCGATTCCGTGTATGGAGGTTCCAGTAAGTAACAACTTTATAACGACGGTTACCCGTAGTTTTTTCTGTTTTTTCACATAGCTATCTGATTCACCATTCATGTCGGTGTGCTGTTTTGTTCCGTTTTGTCTTTTGTAACCGTCCTGCTACACGGTAGATTGTGCTTTGAAACAAGTTTCACCTCAATTTCACAAATTTCAACTTTTTTCACCTATTTGTCAAACTGTAGCACGGTTTTTGTTTTGTTCTGTAGTGTTTGCATCTAGCAAAGTTTTGTTCCTGTAGAGTTTGCGATCAGTTTTTGAGCAATAAGATGTTTACACTTTTTCACTTGTTTGTATGGTGTGTTTCAATCAGTTTTAAATTTTCTCCAGTTTTCAGATCAGCATATATTTTTTGTAGCCTATTTTCCCACCGCCTTAAGCGTTTACTTCACCTTTCTGCTTACGTATTTACATGAGATGTTGTTTCTTACATTGGTGCGCGAAGCAAGCATATAAAAGTGTGTCATCCAGGGTAATTTCAGTCAAGTCGCAATGTACTTCCCAATGTACTATACCCCATTTGCGATTGCTTTCGATAGTCCAGAGAATCGCTTGAAAGCTCTCGTCACTGTGCCTCCCCATTTCCTGCACCACACATCTTTGCCAGATGGAAAAGTTTTCACTCTGCAACTGTCCAAAAGATAAGCTTCCAGCTATGCACTGAACTTTCCCAGTGATACATTCCTCCTGCACATCAGTACAGCCTTGTTTGCCCATGTTGCCGCAGCTTATCTTCGTACCGTGTACCCCTGGTGCCTCCAGTGGACGAAGTTTGCCGCTCGGGCTGTGTGCAGAATGTTGCTGTTCTATTGATTTCATCGTCAATACTTTAGTGTTTTGCCGTATCGTATTGTCGACTGTTTGGTGAATATGTTCCATTTTCTCACAAACGCCTTTCACCGATGGCATACTGGCGCCTCGTTTTACGTTCTACAGCATTTTCATAATGCAGCAGCAGGAAAATGTACTTTTGCTAGTTGTTCTTATTTCACTGGCACAACATCTCTAACGCTCGACATCGCCGTGGGCACAAAAATGGACAGTTTTATTTTGTGCTTTTGTTTCTTACTGCATGGTTACCTTCTATGCTTTTCTCAACTTTGTATTATCCACCTGTCCGAGTCCGAGGTTCAACTGGTTGATAGGAGCCGCAGGGCAGATATTTTCTGCAGCAAATATTCAATTTAACAATGGATAGCAACTTTTATTTTAGTTTTCCTCGAAGTTTCCTGGACTACCGGCTTTGCTTTTAGCTTCACTGTTTCGCTTTCCGCAGCCATCACTTTCTTGCCTTCTATGAATCTTTTATTTCACTTCATATGGAACACAAATCTTTATACGCGTGCATTTCGATGCAAGTTGCATATTCGTTTTATTGAGTTCCATAAACATGTTGCCCTCGCTGATGTATGCATGGTTTGCTATAAAAAATATCTCCTTGTTCTTTATAATCGTCTGTCAACAAATCGTCCAATGCATGTTTCGATAATCTTTGTACAAGTAACTGTACATATATTTTCACTTGAAATCTTGTTTAGTATTTTTTTTTTTAATTGTTGAACAAAAATATTGTGATGTGTTGACAATACGGCTAAAGCCGTCATGAGGGAAAATAAAGAAACAAAAAAATATCATGATGAGTAGCATATGATATAGAATTTTATTTTATTCTATATGTATCGATGTTTGTTCGATTATTTGTACAATATTTTACTTATTTACAATAACAATAAACTTATACTTAAAACAAAAGGTACATCAAAATATCTGCCTTATCTACTTCTACGTAGCTTTATCTGTTCCATTCGCTTTGTACATTATTATACATTTAATCAAACTAAAGCATGCTTTATTACATTTATATAGTTAGTTCGTATTCCTATCGTTATTATTTTGTAACATAGTTTTCAAGTGGCAAGTTGGACTTTCCAAACTAAGCAAGCTAACAATGGTAGTAATGGTGTCTTATCTTCTTTTCTTCATCCGACGATAACTACTTACAGAAATGGAAAGTGCTCCGAGAAACATCGAAGTGAAGCCGTTAAGCTCGTCGACAATGCTTATTACGTGGGAACCACCTGAGACTCCTAATGGACAAGTAACCGTGAGTAGCAGTAGCGTAGGGTGAACGTAAAAGTACTGAAAGTTGTCGAGTATCGGCTGCACGACCGACAAAGAAATCCATTACTTTCAATCGTGCAACACAAATTTAATAACAACTTTTTTGTGTATATACCCAAGTTAAAGCCTTGCCAGGGATAAAATGGATTCTATATGTATTTATAGCACTTTCTGTGTTTTGTGGGAAAAATAACACTGTTGAGGAGAGACTTTGGCATATTTATTTCGCCACATTTGATCACCAAAACGGTATCCTTAGCTTGCCATAAATAGAATATTTCGAAAGATTTGAACCGATACCACACACACGTCCGCGTTACTAATCGATCAATAAAGGGCTATCATTTGTACACTCGATTAGCCTTCATTCTGAACACGCACGCATCTGTAATGAACAATCGGCTAATTGATATATCAGCCGTGTACATCATTCAGCTAATGAGTGAGTTTTTTGTTTTGTTTTCAATTAGTAGTAAATGGATTAGCATGCGAAATCTACTATGCAGATTTTTTTAAAGCTTTAAACAAGTACTTGTATTTCAACATTTTTATTGCAGTTGAAATGGAATTGTAGTTTAAAGGAAATTATTTTTTATCATATATCAATTCGATTGGTCTGTAATGCATTTTAAATTCGTTTGTAATATTCTTTTTCCCTAGGCCTCTTGAGCTGGGAAATTAAATTGAAAACAATTAAATAATTATGTGTATCGTGCAGCAACGGGAAGCCTACCGTCAAATAGATTATGCTTAAGCATTTTCTTCCATTAGGAAAGATCCGTCCAGTATGTCCGTCATGTGCCCAGCAATAGATAACGAACTATCAATAATTGTATCGGTCGAAAGGCACAGCTCAGAAGCTCACGTTTACGTGGCAAATAATTTATGAGATGTTTCAGCGTAATTAACAGTGAATTATTAATGCAATTTGGTGTAATTTTACATGACCGGTGGAGAACATCGCAGGTCAACCATAAGAGACCACCTAGGCCCAGATGCGTTTTGTGATGCGTGTGTCCGATAATGGCCACCGCCACCATTGTGGTAATGTCTGGTGACTTGGTTGTAATGAACGTTTTATGGATTTGTTGATTAATATGATCATTAAGGTTAGCGACTTTAACAAGCTAGCTTACGAGTATGACGAAATTAATTATGTTTGCTCGCTGAAGTCTATTGTTATCTAAATTTAAAAAAAAACTTGGGGAGCAAATGTTATTACTAATACTTTTGAATGATATTCATGCTATTATAATCTGAAAGTAATGTCATATAGAAGGTTGTCCATACTAATCAAATGTTTTGCATGCTGCTTTTATTTCAATAGGGATACAAAGTGTATTATACCACAAACCCCAACCAGCCCGAAGCATCATGGGACTCCCAGATGGAAACCAACGACATGACGACCATTTCGGAATTGACTCCGCATGCTATCTACACTATACGAGTACAAGCATTTACCTCTATGGGTGCCGGTCCCTTGTCCAATCCGGTGCAGGTCAAAGCTCAACAAGGTAAGTCGGTTTACTAATGAGTCGTCGAATCCATTTTACACCATGTTATTTTTCGATCAACCAACAAGAACAGTTATACTTATACAAAACGTGTCTTCTATTACATTTCTGCTATAGTAATACTTCATATTGCAACCATAATTCTTGTACCGAACTATAATATTACTTAAAAATAAACAAAAAAAATACCAAATGAACTGCTCGACTTGGCAATCGACTCCATCGAAAGCATTACCTAGTAACAAGGAACAGACATTTGAAACAGCCGAAGAACTTTGACATAGTTAGTGACAAAACGGTTAAATAGAATCAACTTTACGCTCAATTTAACAGTTTGTACCAAATCCGTACACTTTCCTTCCACTACTCTATCGGTAACTAGGAATCCGCCAAATCGTCCAGCGAATAAAACCGCTCGAGAAGCTAATTTGATTTCCGTCCAGTGAAGTTTAACTATTTTCTTGAAATTATATACCGCTTTGGCCTCGCTTCGTCCCAGACCTACACATTGCCGTTTTCAATTCATCCAGATGTCATCAGTAACATGAAGCCATTCATCTTCTCAGCATCCATCGCATGTTTTCGTGAAACAATACGCCTTTTCAAGCATAACTGTCATTGTGACGGCAAGAAAAGCCATCAACTTTCCTTACAGATTCGGTCAAATTAGACATAGCGCTGCAACAATATTCAAGAATCCTCATTTTGCAGCGCCCTTTGACACGAAGAGAGCAACTTTTTGCGCCTCGACGAGATTTCCTTGCATGGCACGACGGGAATATCTGCAAGTGTCCTCCGGTTCGGAAAGCGTAATGACAATCCCACAAAGCCCCCGGTCCATGTAGTGGAATGAACGTTTGCCATTGTTTTCGCCCCGGGGCGGTACAAAAGTTATTTCAATTTAACTTTTCCCTCAAATCAATCCAACACTATCTCTTTCCGTTTCGTTTCCCTGCTTACGAAGATCGCCTGGTCCTGTATCTAGGTTAGGGAAAGTGTGACAAGTATGCTATCATCGCGGAATAAAGAGCACTGTCTGAGATTGACTAATAAACTTAACGGACAAGTCCGGCTGAAATGCAGAATCAGCAGCACTGTCACGTTGACATCGCAACTGTCCATTTCATGCTGCGTTGTTCATTGCACATTGCCAACTAATGAGACAAAAGGGCAAGAATAATGGCCTTAACAGATGGGCTCCTATTTAATAGTCCATCTTTTGGTAGGAGAAATTATGAATATGCATCTTGAAGTCTTGACACATTCTAATTTATTTCAGAAAATACATTCAACAAGATGTTTTCCGAGGTTCGTGCTAAATTGTGTAGTAAAGAGTAGAATTTGGGAAATATTCTCGCAACATTTTACCAACATTTAAAGATTTCAAGACAGACATCGGCTTTAGAAAGTCGTAAAGCGTTTTTTACGTTATACCATGAAATACATTTGCACTAGATTCATGCTCATGGGCGTTGTTTGCTGACTGAAAACCCATTCAAAAGAGCGTCAAATAGCTAAAACCTCTAAAACGCACTTGACCTAAAATGTACTTTAAGCTCGATGCATATAAATGCGTACGTTAACGTAGAAAAAGCCCTCGCCGAAAAAGAAGTCGGGATAAAAGGGTTTTAGATTGTCATCGAAACCGGCGATAATCTCAATGTAATTAAATTGTTTCCTATCAAACATTCATACAACATGTTTATGCATATGCAAATTACATCCAAATGTTTTCACTCTTCATTCACACCCAACATCCATTCGGAGACGATCTCGGCTGCTAGTTTACGCGCATACCGTTCCCGCGATACACCGACAATCGGCGCACACTCGTAACACTACCGCGTACTCTGAGGGTGGCGCCACACTCAATGACACTAGGATGACACCCACAGCACTTACTCCATTTGTTGGTTGGCGTGTTTGCTTTTGCCCGAGTTTTTGCTTGCGTTTCCTCACACGCGACCAGAGGCACAATGAAATTGCAAAGAACTTGTTTTTTAGCAACGTTTAACAACATTCTCTTACCATCTCTGTCGTTCCTATTGCTGCTATTTTCAGGCGTTCCCTCGCAACCAAGCAACTTTCGGGCTACCGATGTCGGCGAAACAGCTGTCACCCTGCAATGGTCTCGGCCAACTCACTCGGGCGAGAACATCGTACACTACGAGCTGTACTGGAATGACACTTATGCAAACGAGCAGCATCATCAGTATGTATATGTTTCCGCAACCCAAATGCCTCCCCTCCACTTTCCACCATCCGGTAGGAATACACCGACAACGCAAATGCGAAATCCTATCCCAGTGAATATTGTTCCGCGATTTACTGAACTGGGACTGTCCATGGTTCAGTCGGGATGGGATGTCCTGCTTCCAGCGTAAACTCTATTTCCTTCATTATCTCGCCGCATCATGGAGTTCTGGTGGTTGGAGTCCATCCCCGCTCTTTCTCTCTCTCTTTCTCTCTCTCTGTTAGGTCGCAAATCGAAACGAATGGCATTCATAACAATAGCGCACTTGATAACTGTTTAGTGGAGGCACTTGTTTTGTTTGTTGTTATTGTTTGTTCCGGTCCACGCTCATGGGACCTAGCTGTGCCTTTACGCAGCTTTAGTTGCCAAAAAATGTTAACAATAACAATGCACGGCTCTATGGACCGAATCCACTACTACCGTATATTTCCTGCACCGAAAATGGACCTAGTGACATTCCCATCGGTATCTAACTCACTGGCACGACTCATATGTATCACGGCCAGGAAGAATAGTCCATCATCTGTCAGGTTCTCTATGGGATGCCAAACTAATGTCAACACGACATGTCCGTTCCGTTCGTGTCTCGCCTATCTACCTCATCTGACTCATATTTTGCCGGGGCCACTTCAACCATCCATCTCCCTTTTTCCCAGCAATGAGGTTAACATACTACACTCAGGCTCAGGATTCGTTCCATCTCGTACAGCGCACTTTCATCACACCAACGCTGTGCCGGAGGGACATTAGTCGTGGGATAATTTGAAATTTAAATTATTGAATAATATTGACACCGCGCACTCGACCACGGGTACTTTGAAGCGGTAAAAATTAGTGAACCTTTTGGCTACTTTCATTTAACCCCCCACGGGTGTAGCGCAGCATTTGCCTGCATGGTATTGATTTTTGTTTTTAAAGCTGCTATTGTTTTCATTTTGAAAGTAAAGGGAACATACAGCCGGTTTGGTTGTTTTATTTGATTTTTTGGAAAATTTTGTTTTCCCTTGCAGTTGTTCCTGTTTTGTTACAACTTTTGTTTTTTGCTATTCGTCGCAGTTCGTCAACCCTTTCTGTTCATATCGAAATAGAAATGGGAGGAAAAGTTTTGTCGCATTTTTTCATCATTTTAAACATGTGTACGTATTGGTTTTTAAACAGAAAAAAACTTATTTGATAGTTGAAATACTGACCAGTAGTTTTTGGTTGTATTTAAGTTTTTGTGCACTTTGGTATGTTAGTTTTATAAAAGTTTCAATCGTTTTGTTTTCCCTGTTCTGAATGTTTTTATTTATTAGTACCATAGCGAAACTGTAATGTGCTTGATAGTAGCAACATAATATTAGTTAATGGGAAAAATATCAATTGTTTTTTGCTTGAAATTCATTACATTATTTAACACATTTCAGAGTGTCCGAGTTGGGTCAAATATGCACCGTTGTGTTGTATAATTGACAATTATAGAATTGTTACCATTTTTAAGTTAGCTTCATTTTTTTTTTCATTCATAAAGAACGATAGCTTCATCTTAAGGCTAACAATCTTCTGGCTTATTACCCGCTTGATACCCGTTTTTGTTTTGAAAAGTTTTGCATTGCAAGATAAAGATGGTAATCGCTACATGCTCGCTGATTTGCTGGTAATTTACCACAAACGTGTGAGACCTTGTGTTGTCTTGAAGGGGTCTTTTAGTTAATTCTGGAACTTTTCAATCATCCCCTTCAAAAGGTCCAGTTATTGATATTACAGTGTCAGGTTTTAAATTTAGTGTTCGGCCATAAGTAAACAACACATAATAAATTCGATCTTCACGGCGCATTGAAGACGATCGTTTTCGCACGATATTGTTGTATTTGCCCTACTTCTCATCTCCAGTCGCCTTCTGTTGAAGAAATGGGTTGATTTTATTTCATGTGGTCTTCATGTGGATTTTTGTTTGGTGAAAATTCGATTCATTATGTTTTTTTGTGTTAATTTTTATACCAATCAAACTTCGAACTTCTTTTTGAATCGAATTTTGCATGAATGTTTGAAACGATGTATTCAACAAAAATAAATAAATTTCTTTTTCGCCAACCTACTACAAAAATTACCCCAGCATTAACACAATTTGTGTTTTATACATCTAAATAAACACAACTTCTATCGATTCGTAATAGGCAGCACATTACAATGTTATTCGAGCGTACTGTACTCGCAGGGCAAACGAAATGTTGTCACGCTTGCCAGGATATATTATTTATTAATTGTAATGAACACGTTCCGTTTCCGGCGCGCCGAAACAATTACTGAGCCCATCCATTATCGCCAAATTATGATGTTTATGATAATGTAACTAGCCATGTTGCTTGCAAACCATACTGCCGTACAAGCATTTCGCAAAATAGCAGGAGTGAAATGTTTAACGCAGAAAAAGTTTCTGTTGAAAATGTCATAACATACGAAATTTACTACCGTGTTCGTGGTTTTCATCAAAATTCCGGCGCGTCACCCGCAAATTTAGCCCTTTCCAAGCGGCAACACTGCCAAATCGGTAGCGTGGTAGACTGTAGGCATGTTGTGGCAAAAGCTACCACCAAATTGAAGAGTTCATAAAACCAATCGCTGCCGAAAAGTTTCTCGTTCTCAACCGTAAGCTATTCCGTGCAAGCATACCTGGTTCGTGTAACCGGCGAAACCTTTTGATAAATTCCCAACATCCAATCTTTCACGGTATCCTACTTCATCCGTTCGCACCCATTTCCACAAATAAACTCACAGCATCGAGTTGGGATCGGAATTCACCACCCTAAGAACAGGAGCTGCATGATAGAGTTACCCTGGTCATTTTCGTTTTGTGTTTTTATTTTACTTTATGGGTTACGGTAACTGGACTGGGCGCGACATTCTCGAGTGCGTAACCCGTTCCGCCGCGGCCACAGCTCGGGTCGAAAAAAGAGGGCTGTGTGTTTTATGAAAATGATTTTCATCCCACTCACGACACGCCATCCATTTTCCATCAGCACCAGACCTCGCGGGGTACTCGGACCGTCTGTTCACGATCTTTATGCCATCCCCCCTCTTATATTGTTTCCCAGGCACGTTATCCTCCAAATAATTCCTCCGATACGCAAAAGCCGGCAGGTGAAACAAAATTTATTAATATTAATCACAAATTAAAATTCTTCCCCGTGTATTCATCCGCCCATCAACACACTACTGCCCCGTACAGACGAATTCCAAACACCGAGACCTACACACTGAGCAGCTTGTACCCGGACACACTCTACTACTTCTGGCTTTCGGCACGATCCCAACGTGGCGAGGGTGCCACCACGCCACCGATTCCAGTACGAACCAAACAGTACGGTAAGTAAACCCTTTTTCTTGCCATACCACACCTTTATCTTTCTCTATCATACTGTGGATCGATGTTTCCCCTTCGATCGAATACTGTACATCTAACGACGACGGCTGAGATCTAATTTGATCTCAACGCCTAATTGGGGTTTCAAATGGAAGTCGACTTTACTGCGTTTAAAATGGAGCCTTCTTCGCTATGCACCCCATCCCTATTTGATCCGATCCGACCCGGTGGTTCGATCAAAAAGTTTTTTATGTATTTTTTTATGTGCTGTAGACCGAACGACAGTCCTGGATCGACGTGGAAAGTGCGTGTGCAAGATTAAAGCGAAAGAAAGAAGGGTACACTCCACTATGGGTTGGGTGGGGGCGTTTGGTTAGTGGGCTGGAATGAGCTTTCTTGATCTACTATTTAATGTGCCTCGCAATAGAACATGCGGGAATCAATATTCTTAGCCGGGGGTGGTAGATTTTCAGGATTTGCCCATTCCGATAGTACGGATTACCGAGAAGGGTTCCATTTCAATCCATTGTGAAGTGAGACAAGGAGGTGAAGGGAGTGTTGAAAGGTTACCAAAAGAAACATGAACAATGTTTCTGACAAAGGAAGTACGCTTCCCTTCCGGGTGTTGTCCACTGCCCTGCAAACCACGCTTCCGCCTACGTCTCTCATCAACAAGGGACAGTAGGAATGGAGAAAAAAAATTTCTTGTTGGTCTGCTGGACCATTTTTCTTTGCCTGTTGATGCAAGCTTTTTTTTCGGATGCTTGATTTTATTTTATTTTAATTTTCTGCCCTAACGATGCAGAAATCTCTCTTTGTGGAGGACTTTGCGTGTTTGTGCGTGTTCAACTGTATTCTCTTCTTTTTTTTTGGCTTGAATTTTTCGGCACAAAGATCTTGAGCAAATAATTCGTACTGAGCATTCCATGTTCTTGATTTTTGGGGTTCAGTACACGATGCCCTGGTTTGCTTCGAAGCTTTGTATTGATTTCGTTTGTTTTTTTGTGCCTAATGTGCTTCTTTGAAACAAAGAATACCATGGTCATAACCTTATCCTTCTCTGCTTCTTTTTTGCTGTATTTATTTACGCAATTCTACGCTCGGCTCTACGTGTACTATCGTACTTTTGGAAATTTAATTAAAAAAGGGAAAGATATTTTCATAAACTACCACCGAACCCTTTTTGCGTGCCGGTTTTCCGGCCCGGTGATGCAAAGAACGATCGTTATACTACTAGCGGAGGAAGCGCGCATGATGTTCGGCATAAATAAGCTTTCGATTCAGTGCTAGGTTATGTCCACAAATTTTGCATTACCACGATCGTAATCATGCTATGAATGGAATATTCCTTTCCTCGTTTGCTGATCGTTTGTGGGAGGAAAATCAGTCGTTTTGTTTTTTAACCTACTTTGAATAACATTTTGCGAATGGAAAACTTCGCCATTGAGAAAAAAAATAATACAAACAAACACCCACGTATCCGCAAGGTCCATAACAATGTAGAAAGAAATTAAGTACATCCAGCAGCAGTGAAATCGACCCACCCCGACAGCAAAGATCAGTCAGGTAAGGATCGCCCGACAGGTGCGTCCTTTCGAAACGGAAACGGGCGGAAGTAAAACAAATCCCGCGAAGGGTAACGGAACGACAGTTTGCGAAGGCGAGTCGTTAGTTATGTGTTAGCATTAAGCGAAAACGGTCGACCGGAAGCAAAAAGGGTCGAAAGGCAATCGTTAATTAACCGCCGTGCAGCAAAAAAAAAGGATTAACAGTTTTCTCATTCCATCGGAAATGTTTGCTCTGCTCTGTTTCACTTTCTTGCTCAGTTGCGTCCGTTTGCTCGTGTTTCTCATGCATTTCGTTTTTGTCTGAACCGTGTTTTGTTTTGTTGGACCACTTTCAACCATCTTTTATTTTCCACTTCATTCATTTCGTCTTCTTGCATTTTGAATTTCATTATCACATATTTATCACCCACACAATAACTCTTCGTTGAGCGCTCTGCCTAACTGCACATCGATAGTGTTCGTGTATTTAATACGTACATATAAATATATATATATACATATATACATACATATACCTTGACAGTAGTACCATTCAGTTTCATTTTTCTCCCGTTTTGCATAACTCTTTGCCTCAAGCCACGAGTAGTAAGGTTTGTTAATTTTTTGTTTCGTTTGTCTGCCATTCTTTATGCACTCTTTTGCGTACTTCGCTTGGCCTTTGTAAAGAACGAGTTAAAATAGCCGTCAATTCTTTGCTCCCTTCGCGTTTCAACACATTTTTTTGTCTTAATTTGATTCAGCAACCCATCCCTCCGGCGATGGATTTAATTAAATACGGGCAATCAAATTTTATGAATCATTTGACCATTTTTTATCTGCTGCGTTTGTTATTTTTTATTGAAATTGATTCATGTTTTATTTAAAACGTTGTTTTCCCTCACTAGGTATGCGGTTGGTTTTGCTTTCAACTTATACTTGATATTTATTCATATTTGCTTGTCGTGGCGCACAGTCCATACGTTTAAACTATTGTAATATTTTTACTATTTATAAAAAAAAAAAACGCAATACAATATTTTCAGATCAGGTGGATGTTATTACACCAATTATTAGTTTATCTTGTTTAATAATAGTTAATGAAAATTATGCTATTTAATTTATTCCCCAGTGCAGGATTTAGGCTGTTATCAAAGTTGAATGTTAAACTCATGCTTCTTATTTTTATCTTGGGTTTAGTTGCTTTGCTCTCAACACGTCTTTAATTGCAAGCTAAACTATTTTTGCCTCACTCAGTTCTAGTTTTTCTTCTTTTGGGCATGTATGGCACATCAAAGCCCACGCATGAGTGGATTTCAAACGAATGAATCAAAAATATGATCGTTTGGTCATCATTACGCTGAAAGCGTCACAATGTTAAACATGGGCAAGCAATTGAATGCGCTTTTTGCTAAATCCACACATTCGTTGAAGCATTTTGTTCTCGTTGTTATGGGAACATAACTGTATTGAAAAAAGAGACATTGCACATACAACATTGCTGTCCACTGCATGGAACACTTTAAATTGTGTCGATGTGGATACGCTTGGCATAACGTTTATCTTTTCATTGTAGTTTGGTTGGCGCATTTGCTGAGGACACTGCCTTATGATGAATGTTGTTTATTGCCTTTTGCTGTTTATATTTTCATTTGCCATTGTTTTTTTATGTGTATACATTTTTCTTTTGTTTTGGATTTTCGTATTCCACATTCAATACAAAGCTTTTCTCGACGTATGTTTTTTTTTTGGGTTTTTCATCTTTTGCATATAGTATTGATGCGATTAATATTTCATCATTCAATGGTTGATTTTAATTAGTTTTTGTTTGTATATTGTTTGCTCTTTCTGATCCATTTTCGTTGTCTTTCAATTCGTTTTACATTTAATTTTTTCATCATCAACAAAATTCGTAGTCTTCTCTCTCTCTATATCTGTTACATCCTATGTAGAATGTACTGGTTTGTAGTTTGAATCTCATTTACACCTTTCATTTGGTATTTTAAACTAACATTATGTTTAAGAAACATAGACCACAAACCATACCAACGCTTATAGCTGATCAGTCTTTAGGATTGATTTAGGATTATTTTCAACGCTATTGTATTGTGTTATTTTTTTTACTAGGTACACGCACGTAGAAGCCTTACATTAAAAGTTGTAACATTCATAAATTGTTTATGCATACAACAAAAGGCACAGTTAGTGTCCCTTATTTCATCCGCTTACCGTGTTAAATCAGCTTCACATTAGTTTGCTTTGCATCACAAATAAACATTACATACGACACCAACACATTTTGTATAAGTTTTCACAGAATGTTTCATCATGATTAGTTTTGTTCTGCATAATGGTTTTGTTTGAGTCTTCCTTGTCGTTTATTCTATATAATTGTTCTGCACCAAATGAGCACTTTGTTTTTACGAATTCTTTTCTGTTTCAAGAGCACCATTTAAATGTGTATGATACAACATTTCCTCTTTACTTTTAACTGCACATGTTCTACCACTAACTGTCCGAATATGACACGCATACTAAATCAAACTAGTGCACTAGCGGCTTTAAGCTCTCTGTACTGCTCAGCAAAAGGGACAACCATATATGATTGAATGAAAAGAAAATCTATCAAAACGATGCACCGTTGTAATAATTAAGTTGGTTTTACAATTTGTTTTTAATTATTTTTTTTTTTAATTATTTCTTAACGCTTCTGTATTGTAATATTTATTTTGTAAGTTGTACTAAGTTGTATAATTTTTTATCCGTTAAATTGTTTTACTTCTTTTTAGCTATGAAGAATTCATGAAATGTTCATTAAAGTATGAAGTGTAAAGCTTGCACTGTTTACAAATATTCCATTATATATCAATGAACATTCATGTACCTTCTTAGATAAAAATAAGGATGATTGTTTTAATTAAAGTACAATTGTTGATAAGTTCATTCATTTTTGTATTTTTATTCTTTTTCTTTTATATTACCTTATCGGTTCCCCAATTATCGCTATGATTTGCGTTATACTGCACCACCAATAATGCCTGACCATTGACCAACTCGTAGTACCCGGTGCACCGCCCCGTAATGTAACTGTCGAAGCCACAAGTCCAACCACTATCAACGTGTCCTGGCTGCCACCACCGGTCGAACGATCGAATGGGGCCATAGTTTATTATAAGGTGTTCTTCGTCGAAGTGGGGCGATCGGATAGCGAGGCCACGGTAACCACCCTCAACTCGACTAGCATCGTCCTGGACGAGCTAAAGCGTTGGACAGAGTACAAGATTTGGGTTCTCGCCGGTACCTCCGTTGGTGACGGACCCCGATCGTACCCGTACACAGTACGCACTCATGAAGACGGTATGTATTGCACCATAATGCTAGATTCTTTCGTTCATCTCAGAAACACCTGATTTATGTTTGAACAACGCCACTAAAACATCCAACCACGGTTACAAATGCGATAGACACAGCTCATAACACAACATGGCTAAACACACCTTTAGAAAACAACCAACAACCAATGAACAAATCTAAAACACGACACAATAATTAACAAATTAACAACAGTTTAAATTCTCGTTTAGTTAAATGCATACTAATTTTTGTATTTTGAAGGTAACATATTAACTCTTTTTGATAGCATCTGTTTGAATAAAACGGATAATGGTTTTTTTATATAACTGCAGCGAGGATTATTACTAATTTTTTGCTTTTTGTAAAAAAAATAATGATATTTTTGTAAGCTGCCACGTCAGGAGTAATTTTTGACGCTGTTATTACACACAATTCAAAATAGAATAAGTCCAAGATTTTTTTGCAGCAGCTCGGATTTTAAAACAGTATTCTGTGGTGCAATGCTAAGAACAATTGATATTTTTTTAAGATTAAGGCATGGAGATTTTGCATGGAAGCAAATACATCACACGTAATTGTGCGGGACAGAAGTCAGTATGAATATATTGAACGAATCCATTTAACTCGTGCGATTATGCAATTATGTGTTTGCTTCCACAGTTTTGTCCGTAAGAACAGAGAATTAAAAAAGTTTTACTTGTGTTTTAAAATAGTTTTCAAATTTTAATTCTCTGTCAGTTTTTAAATAGAATATAGTTTTTGAATACAAAATGCGTAAAAACAAGTATACTCATACATATACGTGAACAAGAGTTACATCAAACAAATGTTCATACTATTTTACTACAAAACAATAATTGATACAAGAACTCCTATAAAGGTTAAAAATTAAAACATAGTCAAAACACAGAGTCTTTCCGTGGCAGCGGTGATGAAAATTATGATTCCTTTAACGAAACCCCCAACGGCAAGGTTTGATGTTGGGTTGAATGCAACAGAAATCCCTTTTAATCGTCCAGAAAAGGTTTACCGGTTGCTTTTTGGGGCGACCACCACAAATCTCGCTCAAGGACTCTGTCTCGCTCACATCTTGGCTGCCTTCCGCTTCTAGTAATGTCCTAGCACACAGTAGGTTAATTTAAGAAACCTAATTTTCGTATGGCTTAACTTTTCAATTTCCCTCACGTCGCTACCACTCTTCTCATCCGATCCGGATAGTATTGTGGGCGGCCTGCTGGCGGAGATCTGATTGCTCAAAGCGGACGGCCTGTGGATGGTGGATGCTGAATTAGCAGACGAGTTTCTCTTTCAAAATTTGTTTTAAAGTTTAATGACTCCTGCGGGAGCCGTTAAAAATGCTGGAGTAATTCCATGACACTCCTACCTGCACGCTTCGTTTGACGAGCTCTGACTTTTTGATTCACTGCCCAGGTGAAGTGAAATATTCGCAATGTTTTTTTTTTTGTTTTGTTTCTCGTCCTTCAAAAACTTGTTCATGACACCTGCTTGCGCCATCGCCATCCACATACCCAATTTTGGTCGTTTGAAAATTGTTCCAAAACTCGGCTGTAAACATACGGCCTACGAAAGAGAGAAGAAATAATCATGTGCAAATAAACTCGGCACAACGACAAAGTCAATCTCTGTCGTTTTTTTGTACTTCTCTCGTGTCCTTTCGTTTTCTCACATCGACGTTTCCGACCTGAAAATGTAACAACGCGCGAAACCGTCAAACCCTCTGTTCGCCTTCTCGTGCGCACCGCCATTCACGTGGACAATTCTTTGGCTGAGCAATCTTTCCCAAAAACCTGCTGATGCCTGTTGAACGCCGTTTTGACTTCAAATAGGTCCCTGGCGAGAAAATTAATTTGTTTCTGTAACCGTTTCAATGAATACATTAAAAACCCGTCTCCGTTCAACCGTTTCATTTTCGGTGCGCGCCCGTTTTCGCACCGGTGACGTTGGGTTTCGCGTTACCGAGGGATCCTTTGCATACGGCAGTTGGGCCAGTGGTGCCGTTAGGTTTCCCGAAATGGATGGGTAAGGAAGAAAATATCTCCCGAAAATAAAAATGGAACCCGCTGCACCAGCTCGCCGAAAGTTCAAACAGTGAAATTAATAAAAATTAATCACATTAATAAACATTTACCTTTCGCATACCAAATGTGAACGGTAAATTCATTCCCTTTTTTGTGCTGCTAAACCTCCAAAGTGCCTCCTAAACCTGTCATAAAATTCAATCCCAGGCGTATGGTTCGGTTAAATAATCGGCCTTGAAGGTTATTTTCCCCGTCACTATTTATGATACATTTGGTGTCGATCGATCATCGTACTTCTTTTTTTATCTTTAGTATGATAAACACAACTGAATATTAAAGGATAAATAACTTTTAATACAGATAAAACGTCAAATTTATCTTACTTCTTTAAAGCTAATCGTTCAAGTCACATTGTAAAAGAAGAATTAAAACGGGTGTTCTAACAAAAAAGGAACTAATTTCAACTTTACCACGAACGTATGTATGAGTACGCTTGCAGTATAAACAAATGGTTGCATGTATTCAAAAGCTATATTTAATTTACCTTAGTATTAAGAGACCCGTCACAAATCAACACGCGGCAGAGGAATATGGCGTCCAGTATTGAATACGTCGTTTGATATGGTTGTCGTTAAAACAAACATCGATGTCATTTTATTTTTTTTTGTATACTGCTAAATTTAATTATTTCTACAGTAAGCGAACAAGAAACAAACCACAAAACTAATTGATAATATTATCTATTTTTTACGATAACCTTTTTATTAAATGCTAATGTTGCGCTCATGTCAAACGTCGAACCTTTTTGCTTTACACAAACATCAAAGAAACGGTAATTTTTCTCTTTCCTTCATATCACTGGCTACTGGTTCATTTGCATAAAGGCTATGTGCAGAAGTAAAGTTTACAATCGTTAATTTAAAAAAATGCACCTTCTCGATGTATGCGTGTGTGTGCTTGTGTACATATGTGTTACTTTTACTCGTTCGTGTTTTTTTTAAATATCTTGTCTCTTTCGGTAATTGTGCACACGTTTTATTACGCACCAACCAATTTCATGTTTCCATTCTATAACAGCACTCTTGTTCGCACCTTATTTTAGATTTACTTGCTCATTCTAATATTCATAATTCTGCAAGCCACACAACGAATTTTATGCTCTTTATGCATTAGATACATGTCAGTACCAAGCACCATAACTTTCTTCAGCGCACTCGTTTCTGTTTTATTTACGTTTTTCGATACCATGTCAATCGCGATCAATAATAACGGAATAAATTTGTGTATTGTTGCGTATATTCTTCGTTTTCTGCGTATTCACTGCCAATTAGATGCCGTCTGCCGTCTAAAAGCACCGCCAACGTATCAACTAGAATCTCGATGTATTCCAATGCAGCGCACCGAAACAATATTTTAGCAATACCTACAATCACTTTTTCTTCCCACTACAAAACTGCATGCAAAGTTTTTGACGGATAGTTTTGGGTTGCGTTTTGCACTGAATTTTACCGCACCAAATATTTTGTGTTACACTATTTTGATTGATTGATTTTTGTCGTGCAGTGTAAAGCGAGTTTGGTTGGTTTTTTTGTTCTATATTTGTTTTAGTTTGTTTGTTTTACTGCAATTACTGCTACGAAAAGTTTCGCCTCAAACAACGTGAATTTGTTATAGAATTTTGATTTTTGTTCTACTATCAAGCGATAACAAAAGTAACAAAAAAACTCATTTGTTGCCACCTATATTAAGATAACTTATTGCACTGAATTGCACTCAAAATATCTGGTTATTCACTATGCACACGTGAAAGCGCACCAATTTTTGTATGAACGCACTTTTCACTCAATTTTTGTCGTTGTACATTCTGCACAATTCTACTGTTTTCCTTTCTCTTTTTTTGTCACAAAAATAGCAATAAAAAACACTCGCACAAACGCTCACCTTCCACCCACTCATGCAAACACACAATTTTCTTTGAAGTTGTTTAAAACTTTTTAATTTAAATTGCACCTACTTACTGCAGCTTTCTTTAAATAATTCCGTTTATTTTTTATTTTTATATATAATGTGTATCTGTTATCGAAAATTACACTGAACACTTTAATAGATGTCTGTTGACATGCTACATTTATTTTTAAAAACGATAAACGTTTTCCAAAAAAAGAGCATAACCATTTCGAAATACGTGTTAGCTCTTTCGGCAAAGAAACGTTTTAAATGGGGCAAATGTCTTGCGGGAAAAATTATGTATCATTGAATTTTAATAAGGATAGTTCGATTAAACGAAGCGTTTTTTCTCTTTTTGTTAACCCGAAAAATCCTTAATTCACTAATGCTGCTTAATTTTAGTTGATTATAATAAGGTCTACAGTCGATTATTTTGGATTATCGTTAATATTCGAACACAACACTCATAATGGTTGTCTGTTTTTGAAACATTTTCTTCACTTTTCGTGTGCTATGCATTTTCTAGTTTTCTAACGATAGATTTATCACCATAATGTGCTGTCAACATGAATGTACACCATTTAGATTTATTTGTTCTAGTTTGTTTTTTTTTTATCATTCATTTCTAGCTATTTGATTTTTGCGGTGCAATTGTATTTTTCATGCACAAGGTTCATTCGTTCAATAGAAACATTCATCAAGTAAAGTTAAGTAAACATGTATGTTTACTTGCAATCATTTTGAATTCGTAATTTCGTACCTCAGCACATCTTTGCTTTGTCCCTGACGCATTTATTGAGATATTATCCATTAAGGTTTTTTTTATGTTTTTCTTTAATTAAGTCACACAACTAATCAGCAAATAATTTCCAAGAAATTGGATTGTTTCTTAAGGCAATGCATCAAGGTATGCTAAAATATAGATTTTAATCAAGAAGTTTCTTATTCGAAACTGTATGATAAGCGGGAAAATCTTGTTCTAAGTGAAATTTTAATGAAATTCATGGCCCTCATTCATGCCATTTGAGCGTGGATTGCAAAAAAAACAAACTTCACTGTATTCTATTGTCAACGATTTATTAACGATTTATTAAGCTCTTGGGAGGTTTCGATTTAATTCATGTGATAAAATTGTCTCCGCTACAGAGATCAAGATATCTGTCAGTGTCTATTACATTTCGTCCCATGTTATGTTATGAAGACGTGCAACCTTAGCGACACAAGAAGCTCATTCAGCTTGAAAATGTCCACAACAAAACCGACGCCCTGGAAACTATCGCCATACACATCTACTGGCTGGAGACACAAAAACACGAAACCCGAAAGCCATAAAACGTAATTAATCAAAAGTGATTAATACACACTCAACGCACTCACGTCGTTCATTTTGCCGCCAATCCGATGTAGCTCTTCGGTGAAAGATATTATCTCGACGAGCACACATCGGTCAGGAAACCGAAGCTCTGCCGGCGCCTTAATCTCGCATCCCGGGCACCGGACACTTTATTGCCTACCTAGCCAAACCGAAAGCCGTTGCGTGCGTAGGCCGAAGACGAAGATATTTATCGTCCCATACACCTGGCTGTAACCGTTTATTCTAAAATCCCCAAAATCTACAGCCCCACAATCCGGGATGACTATCGAGGCGGCAATGATGTTGATATTGGAGTGCGATTGCGTACATGTCGGTCAGCCTTTAGTAGCTACGGTCGCTCAAAATTACCGGAAGAAACTAGCTGAGGTGTCTGTACCTGATCCTGGATTCGCTGTCCGTATAAATTAAGTGGATTACGGAAGATGGAATCATACCCATTTAGTTAATGAAGTTGAGAGTTTGTGACCCTTCCCGCGCCAGCATCTGGCCAACCAGTGCTGGGAGAGGGTACTACATAAGGACGATAATAAATTGGGCAGCAGTAGTTGAGCACTTTATACACTTGAAAGCTATTGACCAACAACCGGTTAGGCCAGTTCCCGTGTGTGCGATTACTGTTATCCTTTAACGGATTGATATGAATGCATCGTAATTTCCGTCGATGCCCCATCAAATTCGAATAGATTTTCGTTTGCTTACATCGTCATTCCACCAGCAGCAGTACGTATTCGTAGTAAAGAACTTAACGTTTCTTGGAATAGTCATCCTTTAAAGCTGAAAAGTTTTGCGACAGATCTGTAATGCAATGAAAAACATGTGTTTTGGACGACTTATGCTATTTTTTCTTTGTAGACATCCTATCAGATATGTTTAAAAGTAAAAATGCAGAAAAACATTCGTGATGCTAATCATTCTCTTAAATGAATTAAAAAATATTTAATTTTAACCTTTTTTGAGAACTTAAAACATTGAAAAAAATGCATATTTTTATTATTGGCAGAATGTATACTTATGCTTAGTAATTAACGTTGCTGCATAGGTGGCCAAATTTTCATTTTTAGGTTTAAATAGACATTTCACAATTTTTAATATTCCATGTGGATTTTAATCTTCATACAAATGTACAAGGTATGAGTGCATTATTTGTTCTAAACATTTTAAGGTAAGTCACTACAAGAGAATATAAAAAGTATTCTGTAGTAAAAATCGACAAACAGAACACATCTTGTTGTCGAACCCAACGTGAAAAAATTATCTCTATTACTAAAACTCCGATCGAAGAAGGGAAAAAAAGAACGGCATCGTAGAAACATCCATACAAAGCAACAAACTGTAATTAAAATCTAGTGCTTCTGCACAATAGTCAATCGCCGGTAAAATTAAAACGTTACTACGTCCATTCCAGTGGTTGTCCTTCTTTTTATCTGGCACCTTCCGGGCATTCTGTACTGTATAAAAATGAGCTAAGGGAAAACTTCGTCAATAAAGAAAGGAATGTAAAATCGTAAATGAAAAAAAAATCGCTATTGAGTGTTGCTTTCGTTTTTTCCCAGTATGTCCAGAGATTTACAAGGATTGTCTCCATGTTTTATAGAAAAAAATTAAGCCAAAAACAATGACTATCGGGTTTCTATCCAACTTATACCGGCGGGCTATTTACCTAACGTTGAATGTGATCTTTTTTTGTGTCCTTTCACCATGTTGTATGATATGAGAAGAGCAAATGGAAAAAACAAGGTATTAAGGTATACCACATTTTTGCAACAACTTTTTTACAAATGCTACGTAGTCTTCCAAAATGGGCTATTCACAAGAAGCAACCCGTTAGTTGGTATTAATCTAACTTTAAAAGATACACAAATTAATTACTTAAATGATAGGCAATTTAAAATTTTAGGTTTTTGTACTTTTGTTACTCATTATTTAACGATATTAAAATCGGTTTTCAGAAGTCACAGCATTTTTCACTACACATACATTTTGTAACTATACTACACATTCCTACAACGAGTGAATAATTTTCCAGACGTTTAACAGTTTCACACTTACATTCAGATCAATTTCAATAACAGAAATTGTAGTGTTTTGTGGTGTTTGTGGTGTGCGCACTATGGCATCTTCCCGATATATCAAATATGTTGAGTGCAGATAATTTTTAAAGAAGTTTAAATGCAATTATAAATCTGTTTTTATGGCAGATAAATTGTGACAGTTACAAAAGTGTATTCGTGAAAATATTTTATGATCAAAAATGGTGTGCAAAACAGTTCAAGTTATGTTTTGTTAACTTTTTGATGTTTTTTTATGTTTTTCAATTTAAACTTACTTTTTTGAGAATTTTTGAACCTTGTTTTTCTTTAGCAAAAAATTACATTTACTAACGCCAAAGAGGTTATGAAACTCAAAGAATGGGTGTACCATGTCTCAATCTAGATAAAAACATTAATAAAGCTAATTTTTAACATACGAAAAACTTTTTTTTCATATTGAAAATAAAAATAAAAAAAACAATTGAACATATTGATTAACGATCATTAATCTTTACCATCCGTGAATTATTATTGCAGGCTAATACCCATTCAATTGAGTTTGATAGGCTCGGCAAGCGTTTCGTATTAAATTATACTTGTTAACAGAAATACAGATATTATTCCATATTGTGCCCGCGTTGCAATGTTGCTAGCAAAGCGCTTGCAAAATGGGGCGCCACATTGCTAAATGTAACTTCAAACACTGTATGAAATGCACACGTACACAAATACACAATATGTTTTATGATTCTCAATGTGAATTGCTACGTATTTCGTTACTTACGCGAGCTTAAAAAACAGCATTAACCTACAGGTTTCCCTCTGTCTGTGCTTTCTTTACATTTCATTTTCATTTCATTGAACGCCGATAAACCGGAACTGCTGTAACCAACGAACGAACGTATGAACAAACGAATATTCGCTTACATCGTTGATACACCTGATTGAAAACTAACAAACACCCGTCGCTCACTGCTGCGCCGATAACAAAACAAATACTTGGCCGATAATTACATTTTTCATCCGTTGCCTCCCATACGGCCTGATGGTAACACCATCATCCATCGTCGCCCGTTGCATTGCGCTGTACGGCCACCGTGGTGTGGAAAACCGGAAAAACCAACCGATCGATCGATCGGTGTCGTCCAAACTGGTCACCTACCAATCATGGCAAATATCTTTCGGACATGTTTATGTCCTCTGAAATGTGTTTCATCGTGCTGGTAAAAAACACACACACACACCATAACAACACGAAAATGTTGTCCATCCACGAACCACGACGCTACGAATGTACCAACATTCCATTTTTGTACTTTAATTTCTGCATCTTGATCGCATTCCCTGGTGCGGTTAACGTACCCTCCTCTACATGTTCTGTGTCCTCCCATTTCTCCATTGGTTATAACACATTGCCCGTTCCCCATCATCGCATCGATTATGCAAAATTTGGTAAATCTACTGATAAACGCATCCGGCTTCCCTGGCTGGGGGTTGAAAATTTGAATAAAAATCACGTAACTCAATTTAAATCTGCTTCACTGGTACTGCGCTACTGTTCTTGCATCCTCTTTTTTTCCAAAACTGCTGCCGACTGCTGTTGTGGTTGGCTTTTGTCATCGATTAAATTACGATCGGTTCCTTGGGTTTTGTACGTTACAAATACTTCGCATAATGCGTAACCATATCTGAAAACGAAACCATACTGGACAAAATAAAATATTGAAAATCAACCCAAAACAAAAAAAAACACAAATGAAAAAATGAAAATAATGCAAACAAAATTATGACCCTGCTTATGCACACGCGTACACGTCTACAAAAACTTGTTGTTTTTTTTTTGCACATCGCAAATACTCTGCAACAACTGTAAAAAATAAATTATTCTCCAAAATGGCCCACCGGCTGGGCATCGGACTATGGTTACGATTATGGCTCGTGGATGTGGATGGACACGTGTGCGTGTGTACACTGATAAATGAACCACGGCACTGCAACTGCACCGGGCGACGACACGGCTGTGATGGTGTGGGTATATTTACGTGTACCGAACCATAAATCACGATATCAATTTAAACGGCGGGCCAAATCGTATCAAAAGCAGTAGTTAAGTGTGAGTACCATCTGGTTGGTGACGCCTAAATTTATGTGATTTTCACTTTTGGCCTCTTTTAAGCGTTTGGTTCGTACCGATGTTCGTTGAAAAGGAAAAAGCAAAACCCTCAAACAGAATCCAACCGCATGAAATACACGTTTCTTTTCGTTTTGTCGCACATTGCACAGGTGCCACGATCATTATTTATTTTGTTTGTTTGTTTTGCTGATGAAGGTGATACATAATGTTTGTAAGGAAAGATCAGCTAGTACACTTTTGCTTTGATTCTGTTTTCGTGTTTTGTTGTTTTATTTATAAAAATGTATTCAATTTAAACGTTTTGCAAGTAATTCAATCGTTTTCTGCCTTGATACGGCCAGGCCGTTCTAACCGAGCAAAAAAAAATCGTTTTCTGCTATCGCTAATGAATCATTCACTGCTATTGATAGGCCTTTATGCTAGACTAAGAGAAAATTGCTTCTGCTTATTCACACGATTGCAATCTCGTGATGATCGCGGTACTGTTGGAATCATGATACCGATTTCGATTTCACTAAGCATAGCTACGGCAAACGTTTACGCAAATCGGAAATAGCAAGAGACAAACTTTCACGTGCTTACAGTTTGGATAGAGGTTTAGACAAAAGCACGACCTCACTGTTGTAAACGAATAGTCTAAAATACAAAAAATCACATAGGCACCACGGGTACACGTCTGCCTCACGCACAACGGTTCCACATTTGCCGTGTACATCCGCTGCAGATTTAGACAAAGACCGCATACAGAAGTAACAACTTCCCCTAGTTTCAGTTTTGCATTGTTGCAGCAGTAGGAGATGCAGCAAAAAAGATTTCAATAATGAGGACTTGTCTAAGAATTGCTGGAACAACCAACCGAAACCATGGTCCAAGAAGTCGAACCGAAAGCACAAAAGATTATCTGCAATGAAGCGCGATTGCGGAGAAAAGCGTTAAACTTAATCCGCTTCCTTTTGCGCTCCGCATAATCAACCCCATTTCAGCAAACTCCATTCCGCATCTGGTCACACTCACCAGAAACGTAGACGACGGTGAAGTTTGGTGCAGTTTTCCGTTTGCCATTACGGATGGAGTCACTGCTTTCCGTTGCTCGTTCGCGCCACTCTTACGCTCGCTCGCAGTACCGGATCTCCTTACCGGAGAGTGGATGATTGTTTACTCCGAAAATCAGGTCACCCCATGTACAACACACAAAGAATGCGTCTCCAGTCTCAGCTTACACTTATACCGGCGTTGTGCACAACCCCATGCACCGGTAGGTTGATTTCTTGTGAAAATATTCCTGTCCCTCAGGTCGCAACATAGTAGTTTGCCTTACAGACCAACGTGCAACGTGTAATCTGATCGACTATTGTTCCGCTGGAAAAGTTTTGCACCTCAACTCGCAAGAAGTGAGCAGCCGAGCTGGAAAAGAATGTTTCCAACTTTCGCGCATCCTCGTGTGCACACGCCGTTGCAATCAATGTAAAATTCTAATGTAATTGCTCTTAAAGCTCTAATGGTTCAAACTCATTAAAGCCCTTTTCGCATGTTTTGCGCTCATCTTGCATACTGTGAATTTAATTATCCTAGCCATGGAATTGCT